>NC_052507.1:39612953-40307953 GCF_014356525.2 Nilaparvata lugens
GAGAAGACGAAGAAGAAGAAGAACATCCACCATTATAAATATACAGAGTTTGTGAAAATAAAAATATTTATTGATTCCATTTATATTATTATATTATTATATATATTATTAATTATTATCATATTAATGATAATATGATTATTGAAACAATACTTTTATTATACAATAATAATATTATTAAACATATTTATCAATTATCAGAACAATTTTATGAGGTTGAGTGGCATCAGGTAGAAAGCAATAATAGAGCAGATGTTCTTTTTTGAATTTCTATAATATTATTTTGTTATTTCCAATAATTACAAATATGTTAGAATATCACATGTCAATTAATAAATATCTCATTTCCATATGGCACTCACCTACCATGTTCATAACTTACTTAATAGGATCTTTTTCATCCTTTGAAACCCTTAAAGGCAGTATATCTCATAATCCGTCTTAGTGCGCGTCTAGCATGTTTGAAATTTTTCTGCATAGATCTAATTTTTTTCGTAGCTGAACAAAAAAGTTCCTATGACTTTGCTGTGGCAATGAGCGGTTGAAAAGTACAAAATTTTGGGGGGGGGGGCCAGCTCCATCAGGGGGGCAAATTTCTGAAAATCCTTTCTTAGTGGATGTTTTCAGGCTACCATAAACAATCGTGCAAAATTTCAAGTTTTAGCTCAGTATTTGGGCTGTGGTGTGATTTCAGTCTGTCGGGGCCGGATTGCTGCCGACCAAACGATCTTGATCTAAAGAAGAAAACCACGACCGCCAAGGAATTTCACGTGAGTTATAGTTTAAAGGGCCCCAATCTACGCTTCGAAAATATTTCCGTGCGAAAAATATAAAATTTTCTCGTTAAATTAGTGGCCACGCCGACAAGCGCTTTAGTTATTAAGAGCCTAGAATTTATTCATATAGAATTCTAAGAACTTGTGGTTGATTAACTATCCTCTGCTGCCAGAACCACGACCCCGAGCAAACTTTTTTAAAATATTTTATAATTTTTTTCACCATTTTTTCACAAACCGTTAAATTTATCAATTGTAAAATTCTGTCGAATCATGCATGGTGTCATGCAAGCACAAGAAAAATTTTAACTCTTTTGTTAATGCTAAATTATTATCAACCTGTAAATCAATTCGAATCTGCACTGTATGATCATATATTTTATTATAATATATTTCAATTTTGTTAATTCGTTTTCTGAGTTCGATTATTCTTAAGCCTGTCAATTATTGTGTCTGAGACGTTCTATATCATCAAGAACCGATCGAATACGATCATTGAAATAATTGAATTAAGCTGGATATTGGAACAGGTCTAAGTGGATGTAGTGAGTGGGGTCAGATCGAGATATTTGTTCTTTGTCCTTACCTGCTCATATATCAGCTTTTATCTGTTACCAACCTCGACTTAGGAGCGAATACATCAACAGTACAGCAGATGCAGCCAGATATCATATAATTTCCTACAATAGAGCTTAAAACCCGACAAGACTCTGTTCTCGAAATATATTCTGAACGATATTTGGTCCAAGTACCGCATTTTAATCCTTCAGAACTTATTAGAGACACAGTCCCGTAAATTATCTACATCGGGATTTTTGCTCGACCTGTATGATTTTGTATGCTCATTCTTCACAGGTAATAATTTTAAGGTATCCGTATTCAGTGTTTAGCGTCCGCTACACTACTTATAATAATTTCATCACCATACAATCTGTCATAAGAAGAATCAAGGGTGAGCGAGCGTTTAGGCCTCCTGCGATTCCGACAATTGTATTGAATCTTGTGGTGAGTCAATCAGACTGGTGTACACTTAGCGTCCATCACGCACGCAGTTACCAAATTTATATCCTCAACCATTGATTCAGTGCAAGATTCACTCTACATGTGTGAAGCTGTTAAAAACGCTCCACAATATATATATATATATATATCTATATATATATATATATATATATATATATATATACATAACTCTTTCATTAGGTGAATAATTTTAAGGTATCCGTATTCAGTGTTTAGCGTCCGCTACACTACTTATAATAATTTCATCACCATACAATCTGTCATAAGAAGAATCAAGGGTGAGCGAGCGTTTAGGCCTCCTGCGATTCCGACAATTGTATTGAATCTTGTGGTGAGTCAATCAGACTGGTGTACACTTAGCGTTGGTTTAGCGACCAAATTATATATCCTCAACCATTGATTCAGTGCAAGATTCACTCTACATGTGTGAAGCTGTTAAAAAACGCTCCACAATATATATATATATAATATTATAGTGTTTGCCAGAACCTCTGCTGCCAGAACCACGACCCCGAGCAAACTTTTTTAAAATATTTTTTCCTACAGTTACGTTGAAAAGTGGCCATTGCTGCACTGATTACAGAACGCAAAGAATCACTTTTCCGCTCTAGTGCGGGAAAAATTTTTCCGCACTCCAGATTTGCAACATGGCAACGCAAAATCTTAGTAGGTTATATGGAGCAACAGGCAGCAAAATCAAAATGAAGTTGGTAACAGTGACTGCTGTGGCTGCTATAGTGAGCAGAGGTGCAACGAAGCACAACGCGCTAATTATTAAGTAGATATTATATGGAGGACAACGACAGCACAGTGCCACCACAGCACACACCACACCGCTGCCCCCGCCATTCAAAACTACTACATTATTCAGGCAATTTTACCCATAATTACCACTTTTCATATTCAATGGTAACTGTAGGAAAAACTTAATGTGAAATACGTGCGCAAAGTTCCTCTGCTGCACTCAAGAAACCATTCGCCTCGCCTACGCTCGGGCGTAAACGTTTCTTTCGGTGCAGCAAACTGTCACTTTGCGCACTAGTTGCACAAATAACTAATATTTTATTTTCACCATTTTTTCACAAACCGTTAAATTTATCAATTGTAAAATTCTGTCGAATCTGCATGGTGTCATGCAAGCACAAGAACATTTTTAACTCTTTTTTAATGCTAAATATTATCAACCTTAAATCAAATTCTGGATCTGCACTGTATGATCATATATTTTATTATAATATATTTCAATTTTGTTAATTCGTTTTCTGAGTTCGATTATTTCTTAAGCCTGTCAATTATTGTGTCTGATACGTTCTATATCATCAAGAACCGATCGAATCGATCATTGAAATAATTGAATTAAGCTGGATATTGAACAGGTCTAAGTGGATGTAGTGAGTGGGGTCAGATCGAGATATTTGTTCTTTGTCCTTACCTGCTCATATATCATCTTTATCTGTTACCAACCTCGACTTAGGAGCGAATACATCAACAGTACAGCAGATGCAGCCAGATATCATATAATTTCCTACAATAGAGCTTAAAACCCGACAACATCCACCATTATAATTATACAGAGTTTGTGAAAATAAAAATATTTATTGATTACATATAATATTATTATTATTATATTTATATTATTATATTATTATCATTTAATGATAATAATTGATTATTGAAACAATACTTTTATTATATCAATAATAATATTATTAAACATATTTATCAATTATCAGAACAATTTTATTGAGGTTGAGTGGCATCAGGTAGAAAGCAATAATAGAGCAGATGTTCTTTTTTGATTTCTATAATATTATTTTGTATTTCCAATGATTACAACATATGTTAGAATATCACATGTCAATAAATAAATTATCTCATTTCCATATGGCACTCACCTTACCATGTTCATAACCTTACTTAATAGGATCCTTTTTCATCCTTTGAAACCCTTAAAGGCAGTATATCTCATAATCCGTTCTTAGTGCGCGTCTAGCATGTTTGAAATTTTTCTGCATAGATCTAATTTTTTTTCGTAGCTGAACAAAAAAGTTCCTTATGACTTTGCTGTGCAATGAGCGGTTGAAAAGTACAAAATTTTGGGGGGGGCCCAGCTCCCTCAGGGGGGCAAATTTCTGAAAATCCTTTCTTAGTGGATGTTTTCAGGCTACCATAAACAATCGTGCAAAATTTCAAGTTTTTAGGCTCAGTATTTTGGGCTGTGGTGTGATTTCAGTCTGTCGGGGCTTAGCCTTTTATAAGTATAGAGAGAGAAGATATAGAGTTTGTGAAAATAAAAATATTCATTGATTACCAAAACATTACTATATTATTATATTAATGACAAACAAAATTATGAAATTAGTAGATAAATATTAATATTCTACTAAGGATGATAATAAGAAAGGTTATTTTAGAAAAATGAAAAACAGTAAAGAGAAGAATGAAGAATAAATAGTTTCAATATTGACAGTCTAACTGAATTTTCACAATTTCCACCCCAATATCAACCAACCAGGAAAATAAACTTTTCTTGAACCTGTGTCTATTGAATTCTGCCCTAATGTAACTTGGTATTGAATTGTAAATTTTTGGTCCCAAATATATGTAGTTTCTTTGCCCAAATGTAGTGTTCATCCTTGGTACTATTGAATGCGTGTTTCTCTGCCTTGTTTGATGGTTATGATCTGCCAGTCTTATGTGTTCATTGTTTCTCCTCATTCGCGTGATGATAGCCTGGATGTAGAGTTGTCTTACACTCAGTACTTTACTGTCCTTGAAAAGAATGTTCGTGGGGAATTGATTCTCCTTGAAGCCTATTATTTTAAGTATTCGTTTTTGAAGTTTATAGAGAGGTTCAACATGTATAAAATTCGTAGCTCCCCAGATAATTATGACGTATCTTAAAATTGATTGCACTAAAGAAAAATAAACAGTTTTTAATGTCTCAAAGTTATTCATGTGGTTGAGCACAGTTTCTGAATTTTCCTTTAGATTGAAAATCCTTTCATCTATTTTAATAGCATTCAATTTCATTTTTGTTTTTGATTTAGAGTCAGTAGCATCTTTGATTACTTTCCACATTTTTTTATTATCCTTTCCAGCTTCATACAATTCTCTCTATAGTATTGGTCCTTTGTTTCATGAATTAAAGCTGAGAGTGTATTCCTATACCGACGATAAAAGTTGGTTAAGTTAATGTTGTTTGGGTCTTCCTTTCTTCTTTTGTTGAGAAGATTTCTGGTTCTTATTGCTGCTACTATACCTCTGGTGATCCATGGTTTGATGGGTTTGTACTTCTTCTGCCGCGATGCTGCTTGATATTGTTTTGTATATGTTGTCTCAGAGTTGATAAGAAGGTGTCATAAGATGTACCTGGATTATTATCTTCTAAAACATGAATCCACTCCTCATTCAGTAGTTCATTCTTCAAGCTATTAATGTCTATTTTCTCGTTTATTTCATGTTTTCCAGTTTCATTTGCACTACTATTTCTCGAAATATGTTGCACTCCTAGAACTGTGGTGAAGTGGTCAGTTATTGTTGATTCATAAATGATTGGAAAAAGATTATCTATGGAGTTGGTAGCAATGTGATCTATGCAAGAAGCAGTTCTGTTGTAGTTCTGGTTGCTTGCTTAATGCAGAGTCTGAGCCCATGCTCGCTTAGAAGATCGCAGTAGTCATTCAATTGATGATGTGGACGAATTTGAAGGGTTTTAATATTCATGTCTCCTGCACATATGACTTGTTGCCCTCTTAATTCATTCAGGATCGATTCTAAATAAATGAATAAAATAAATAAATAAAATATCTCATTTCCATATGGCACTCACCTTACCATGTTCATAACCTTACTACTTATAGGATCCTTTGAAACTCTAGAGGCAAAATATCTCAAAATCCGTTCTTAGTGCGCGTCTAGCGTGTTTGAAGAATATTTGTGCAAAGTTTCAAGTCTGTAGGACAATTAGTTTGAGCTGTAGTGTGATTATACATCAAAATTTTCGAAAAAAGCCCTCTCCTGGACCCCCCTGTGCTCCTGATCGAATTTTTCTGCATAGATCTAATTTTTTTCGTAGCTGAACAAAAAAGTTCCTCATGACTTTGCTGTGCAATGAGCGGTTAAAAAGTACAAAATTTTGGGGGGCCACAGCTCCCTCAGGGAGCAAATTTCTGAAAATCCTTTCTTAGTGGATGTTTTCAGGCTACCATGAACAATCGTGCAAAATTTCAAGTTTTTAGGCTCAGTAGTTTGGGCTGTGGTGTGATTTCAGTCTGTCGGGGCTTAGCCTTTTATAAGTATAGAGAGAGAAGATATAGAGTTTGTGAAAATAAAAATATTCATTGATTACCAAAACATTACTATATTATTATATAATGACAAACAAAATTATGAAATTAGTAGATAAATATTAATATTCTACTAAGGATGATAATAAGAAAGGTTATTTTAGAAAAATGAAAAACAGTAAAGAGAAGAATGAAGAATAAATAGTTTCAATATTGACAGTCTAACTGAATTTTCACAATTTCCACCCCAATATCAACCAACCAGGAAAATAAACTTTTCTTGAACCTGTGTCTATTGAATTCTGCCCTAATGTAACTTGGTATTGAATTGTAAATTTTTGGTCCCAAATATATGTAGTTTCTTTGCCCAAATGTAGTGTTCATCCTTGGTACTATTGAATGCGTGTTTCTCTGCCTTGTTTGATGGTTATGATCTGCCAGTCTTATGTGTCATTGTTCTCCTCATTCGCGTGATGATAGCCTGGATGTAGAGTTGTCTTACACTCAGTACTTTACTGTCCTTGAAAGAATGTTCGTGGGGAATTGATTCTCCTTGAAGCCTATTATTTTAAGTATTCGTTTTTGAAGTTTATAGAGAGGTTCAACATGTATAAAATTCGTAGCTCCCCAGATAATTATGACGTATCTTAAAATTGATTGCACTAAAGAAAAATAAACAGTTTTTAATGTCTCAAAGTTATTCATGTGGTTGAGCACAGTTTCTGAATTTTCCTTTAGATTGAAAATCCTTTCATCTATTTTAATAGCATTCAATTTCATTTTTGTTTTTGATTTAGAGTCAGTAGCATCTTTGATTACTTTCCACATTTTTTTATTATCCTTTCCAGCTTCATACAATTTCTCTCTATAGTATTGGTCCTTTGTTTCATGAATTAAAGCTGAGAGTGTATTCCTATACCGACGATAAAAAGTTGGTTAAGTTAATGTTGTTTGGGTCTTCCTTTCTTCTTTTGTTGAGAAGATTTCTGGTTCTTATTGCTGCTACTATACCTCTGGTGATCCATGGTTTGATGGGTTTGTACTTCTTCTGCCGCCGATGCTGCTTGATATTGTTTTGTATATGTTGTCTCAGAGTTGATAAGAAGGTGTCATAAGATGTACCTGGATTATTATCTTCTAAAACATGAATCCACTCCTCATTCAGTAGTTCATTCTTCAAGCTATGATTGTCTATTTTCTCGTTTATTTCATGTTTTCCAGTTTCATTTGCACTACTATTTCTCGAAATATGTTGCACTCCTAGAACTGTGGTGAAGTGGTCAGTTATTGTTGATTCATAAATGATTGGAAAAAGATTATCTATGGAGTTGGTAGCAATGTGATCTATGCTAGAAGCAGTTTCTGTTGTAGTTCTGGTTGCTTGCTTAATGCAGAGTCTGAGCCCATGCTCGCTTAGAAGATCGCAGTAGTAATTCAATTGATGATGTGGACGAATTTGAAGGGTTTTAATATTCATGTCTCCTGCACATATGACTTGTTGCCCTCTTAATTCATTCAGGATCGATTCCAAATAAATGAATAAAATAAATAAATAAAATATCTCATTTCCATATGGCACTCACCTTACCATGTTCATAACCTTACTACTTAATAGGATCCTTTTTCATCCTTTGAAACTCTTAGAGGCAAAATATCTCAAAATCCGTTCTTAGTGCGCGTCTAGCATGTTTGAAGAATATTTGTGCAAAGTTTCAAGTCTGTAGGACAATTAGTTTGAGCTGTAGTGTGATTATACATCAAAATTTTCGAAAAAAGCCCTCTCCTGGACCCCCCTGTGCTCCTGATCGAAATTTTTCTGCATAGATCTAATTTTTTTTCGTAGCTGAACAAAAAAGTTCCTCATGACTTTGCTGTGCAATGAGCGGTTAAAAAGTACAAAATTTTGGGGGGCCACAGCTCCCTCAGGGAGCAAATTTCTGAAAATCCTTTCTTAGTGGATGTTTTCAGGCTACCATGAACAATCGTGCAAAATTTCAAGTTTTTAGGCTCAGTAGTTTGGGCTGTGGTGTGATTTCAGTCTGTCGGGGCTTAGCCTTTTATAAGTATAGAGAGAGAAGATTATAGAATCAACCGCATGGACTGATGTAAAAATCTCTGTAGGCCTATCTTAGGTCAGAAAAATGACACAAAAAAGGGATGATATTCAAACATGATATTCTATTTTTGTTATCAGCAACTAGAAAAAGACTTATCATATGCAGTAACACATTGTATATGTTGAATAAGGAGAAATATGAAGAGAATCTAATTACTAATAAAAGGCAGATGATTAAAGTAATTATTTATTGTAAAGCTAGAACTATTCTCTCACTCATCTCTGACGTGATGTATAAGAAATTATAATAAATATTCATAGTTCATACAGAAAGGTTCTATCTAATCACAGTGGATTGAGATTAATTCGCAGAGGAATGCAAAAATTTCTCTCACAAAAGCATGTTAAATTTTAATCCTGATTCATGTCACGTGAACCAAATCACAGAAGACCATCTCAAAAAGATAGCTTATCTGATTGGTTCTACTGGAATTAATCAGGATTAAAATTTAAACGGCTTTTGTACAACTGTCACTAAGTACCTGATTGAAATATGTACAAAAGTTCAACAGCTGAGTCATAATTTGGTCTCAGTCCCACACACATGCATTCGCTCACTCACTTCCATCATCAACAGACGCCGAAATTATCAGCTGTTTTTCCAAGGATGAATAAATTCTTTTAATGTCCTTCAGCGAGTTTCCCCAGGGATGAGACCTAGTGTAATCGAATTTTCATATTATAAACCTACTATTATGTTCTGAATTTCGTGAGAATCGTTAGAGCCGTTTTCGAAATCCGGTGAAATACAAACATATAAACATCTAGAAATTTAAACATCAAAACATCTAAACAGAAATTGCTCGTTTAATAGTATAGGATTTAGAATACCTAAACTTGCCGACATTATATATTGTATGAATAAAATCGTTTCAAATTTGTATGAATGTTTACCAAGATTGCTATGCAATATTCTTTTGCAATAAAGAATTATCAATGATATTATTATTCAACTTTTTATAAGTAACCTTAACATTTAAAAAGCAAAGCCTCCCTTACTTATCTTTTAATATCCTATTAAAATATGTGTCATGTAGTTTTTCCTGATGTAATGAAGTTCTTTCTAGTCCTCCCGAACAAGAACGGGTGCACTGCTAGTCTCAAAAATAATATCAAAAAATACTTTATTTCTATTTTAAAGAGATAAGAAACGATGGTATATATTTTTACAATATTATGAAAACAGAAAGAATTCCTCACAAGACCAAAGGTAAATAATGTCTTTTGGAAGATTAGAATGTAGAGGTGCGTACAGATATACGCGCCGCGAACATGAGCAATTCACTTTTAATCAGCTGATTATATCTGTATTTTTACAGAAACGGTAAAATACAGATATAAAAAGCTTATAAAAAAGATATAAAAGCTGATTAAAAGTGAATTGCTCATGTTCGCGGCGCGTATATCTGTAAGCACCTTAAGATGTGAATTTTATTGTCATACACTGACTAATGTTAAAAACTAAAGAGTTGGGAGTTGGGGTACTTTGGGGGGGGGTCATTACACATGGATTGGGGGGGCATTACACTTGAATTGGGGGGGGGGGCATGCGCCATTGGCCTTGGGGGGGCTGGGCACCCCTGTATCCGTATATGCTATGTTGTATGGTTTTGGACAGAATTTATATTGACATCACTGAAGGACTGAAGTGGCTTATAAAATTAATGAGAATATTTTCCTAACAAGGATACATTCAAAAAATGAACGTATTGTTCAGAACAGAATGGAATGATTTGTATGAAATTAAACAAAACCCGGTACCATACAAAACTAGTCCTTCAACTCTGTGCCTCAACATTATTAGTTTTGGAAAGGTGCAGTCTTCATAAAAAAGTTTCTATCAATCATAATAATAGTCTACTCACTGCTGCATGGATTATTATTAGATGTGAAAATTACCAATACCAGAGTAGGCCAGTAAATTATTCATATCAGTTCGATTTTGGATGGGAAAAAGATATAGGCCTAGGCTTTACTACTGTGGCTTGCACAAGCTTAGAAGACTCGCTGTTACTAGTGTATTGTAATAGTGAGTCTTCTAAGACACTAGGATCGGTATTTTTTAAGACAATATTAATATTCATTATAGAGAGTTCATGATATCAAGGAGAATTTGTAAGTAAGCCTATAAACTAGGTAGTGATAATAATGTAAACCAAGCTACTGCTCAGCTTCAAAACTTACCTATATTGGGTTCCTTATAATAGGTATGGTAGCCTATAGTTTGTAAGTTCACATTACAGTTGTCAATGTGATATTGTTTTGAGATAATCAATTAGTAAAATAGATAAAGCTTTCAACGTAGCGAATGATAAATTTTTGTGAAAGTACCTAGACAGTACCGTACACAGTGTCTTTGACTCATGAAAAACAAATCAATATAATAATGCTCACAAACAGCTCATGTAAGAGTGAAAATGAAAAAATCTGGTGTGGTACACTCACACAACTTTCCTTGCTCATATTTGAAACTACGATCAGACTTCTGTATATGTGTATATATAATTGTTTTCAAAGTACTTTTTCTTTGTGTGAATAATTGTGAAATTCGATGATTTTTTTAGTCGTCATTTTTTTAAAGTCGTCAAAACAGCTGTTCTACAAATGAAATATCTCGACTATGTGTTCTTTTTATGAACTGCGCTACCTACCTACCTCATGCACGAGAAGGAGGTTACTAAGTCCATTTCCCAAGGATGGGGTGGACCCCCCATTGTTTTCCCAGGAAGGAGACTCATGCCAGTTGATAGAGCTGATAGATAATAAATACAGGGTATGAATTTGAAAAAAATCGGTCAAGTTATTTTTAAGAAAATCGTGAAAAACATGGTTTTTTAGTAATTATTCGCCATTTTTCTCGAGAATATTACGGAGCTCCTGCAATTTTCCCAGGAAAAGAACTCATGTCATATAATAGGGCTTATGAATAGCTATCCATGGTTTGAATTTGAAGAAAATCGTTAAAGCCGTTTTCGAGAAAACCGTGAAAAACATGGTTTTTTAGTCATTATCCGCCATTTTTCTCAAGAATATTACGGAGCTCATGGGATTTTCCCAGAAATGAGACTCATGCCAGTTGACAGTGCTTATGAATATCTATCCATGGTATGAATTTGAAGAAAATCGTTAAAGCCGTTTTCGAGAAAACGGTGAAAAACATGGATTTTTAGTCATTATCCGCCATTTTTCTCAAGAATATTACGGAGCTCCTGAAATTTTTTCAGAAATGAGACTCATGCCAGTTGATAGGGCTTATAAATAGCTATCCATGGTATAAATTTGAAGGAAATCGTTAGAGCCGTTTTTGAGAAAACCGTGAAAAACATGGATTTTTAGTCATTATCCGCCATTTTTCTCAAGAATATTACGGAGCTCCTGAAATTTTCTCAGAAATGAGACTCATGCCAGCTGATAGGGCTTATAAATAGCTATCCATGGTATAAATTTGAAGGAAATCGTTAGAGCCGTTTTCGAGAAAACCGTGAAAAACATGGATTTTTAGTCATTATCCGCCATTTTTCTCAAGAATATTACGGAGCTCCCGAAATTTTCTCAGAAATGAGACTCATGTCAGTTGATAGGGCTTATAAATAGCTATCCATGGTATGAATTTGAAGAAAATCGTTAGAGCCGTTTTCGAGAAAAACGTGAAAAACATGGTTTTTTAGTAATTATCCGCCATTTTTTCCGCCATCTTGAATTGGATATTATTGAATTTCTTATTGTCGGATCTTCATGGTATAAGGACCTTAAGTTTAAAATTTCAAGTCAATCGGTTAATTAGGAATGGAGTTATCGTGTTCACAGACATACACACATACACACACACACATACACACACACACACATACACACACACAGACCAACACCCAAAAACAATTTTTTTGGACTCAGGGGACCTTGAAACGTATAGAAAACATGCAATTAGGGTACCTTAATTTGTTTTGGAAAGCAATACTTTCCTTACCTATGGTAATTGGGCAAGGAAAGTAATAAAAATAGACCTTCGCAAATAGACCGCATGATTACATACCAGTCAGAATCAACAACCACGTGATACCATATGCAAACGAGGCAAAATATGTTGGCATTACTCTGGATGACAAACTTCGGTGGAAAAACCATGTTAAGAAAAATTTGGATGAGCTCAACTACAAGTACACTAGAATGTATTGGCTGATAGGAAGGAATTCAACCTTATCAACCTACAATACAAAGTCTGAGGCCTGTCTGGTTGTATGGTGCGCAACTGAGGAGCTGTACAGCAGAGAGCAAAATTGGCATCATCCAACGACTCCAAAACAAGTTTCTCCGAAATGCTGTCAATGCTACATATTTCATCAGGAACGCCGACCTTCATAGAGACCTTCAGGTGGAGACAGTCAAGGAGATGATTGTGAAAACAGCAAGGACCTATGAAGAGGCTCTACATCACAGCCAAAATGTTGAGGCAATCCAGCTTTTGGACAACTCAACATTAATGAGGAGATTGAAAAGGAAGAAGCCAACAGTTATGGTGTAAACCACCAGGAGTGCATAGTGAAAGTGGAAAGAATTAACATATCTATTTTGTGAAGTTATTATGAATGATCTAATTCACAACAAGGAGAAGCTATTACAAGACTCTTCTTTTAAATTGACTTGAAGTATTAATTTAGGATAGGAATAAACTGATCGTTAGTCCTAGTACTAGTAACAGTGATATTCAATTAAGAAAAAATAATTAAACTGTTATACAAGACTCGCTCAAACACTTCCAAGAACCTTTCCAAAAAACCAATAATCTTGAAACTGAATGTTGTTTGAAGCTGATGACTTTAGCTCCACTAATGGCTACAGACTGTCACGTTATTTTTTATAGTTAAATAACGATTAGCCTCCTGCTTGGCATCAGTCGGAAGAGCATGAAATATTTTAATAATTATAAAAATAAGGTCGTGGTTTTTTATAGGATACAGTCTCACTTTAGTACGACATGTTCTTGTCATGATACATTAAGGGCTCATACAGGAGCTTATAAAAATAATACTGATAATTTATTAAAGAATATATGATACTTATCCTATAGTATTGAGGAATAAAAATAAATCGCACGCCATAAACAATTTGATACATATATTAACAAATATTGCAAAAAAATAGATCAGAGCAAAAATATATAGAGCGATAAAAAATATATAATATAAAATAGAACAATAATCGAAATCAATAAAATATCACAGGCTAAATACTATTCTTTAAATTTTATAGCACGAAATGTGCTTTTATTTTTTATGATCATATGCATTTATTTGCATGTAGCTGCAATATCAGCTTGCCAATACCTGTTGACTTGGACAATTCCATTTGAATTAGATTCTTAAAATCAGCCTGACAACTGGACAAACTAGTATTCTAAATATATATATTAAATTCTATAGTATCTAATAGATTTCTTTGTAATAAATATATTTTTTATCTCAGGGTGCGAGATTCGGCACCTGAAGGAATAAATAGAGCAATTCATCTAGTGAATCAGAGCTACAATAAACTATCGCAAATTATATTGCAGAAATTAATGATCATATGAATATTGTATTAACAGCCTAGATTTTATACTTCTTTGATTGATAGATCTTCTGATATGAATTGATTCGTTACTTTTCTAATAAAATACCTTTAATACTACATTTACTTGCGCAAGTATTTTTCACCAAATTCTTAATTTATAAGAAAACCCTTTTGACGAGCTAGCTTTGATTCTTATGTAATTTCGAAGCACTGAGGGCGCCCTATCACTATTTCAATATTTTTCACTCACGTGTCGAAATTTTCTTATGAGCTGCTGATGTCGATCCAGCTCCTGGTGGTCCTGGACTATTGTAGCCGGAGTCGTCTCTTCCAAGGGGTTACAAAATTATCCAAAAATGAAAATGACTTTTGCTTTATAAAAGCATCACAAAGTCTTATGAGAAATTTAGTAATTCAATTTAACTTTAAATTATTACAAGATATAGCAAGGTATTACGCTCTATAATTTTTAGTGACCTCTCATGGTGGCATTTGGCAGGCGAGTGTCGTTCTCGTTTCTCAATTTTACAATTCTCATTTCCGATTTCTAAATTTACATAAGATTTGAATATTCTAGTCCTCCGCCATTCAAGGCTCAAATAGACCATGCCAAAATATATAGAGCGATAAAAAATATATAATATAAAAATAGAACAATAATCGAAATCAATAAAATATCACAGGCTAAATACTATTCTCTAAATTCTACAGCACGAAACGTTACCATGTGCTTTTATTTTATGATCATATACATCCATTTGCATGTAGCTGCGATATCAGCTTGCTAATACTTGTCGACTTGGACAATTCCATTTAAAATAGATTTCTCAAAATCAGCTTGATAAATTGACAACCAGTAATCCAAATATATATATTAAATTCTATGGTATCTAATAGATTTCTTTGTAATGAATATATATTTTATCTCAGGGTACGAGATTCGGCACCTGACAGAATAAATAGAGCAATTCATCTAGTGAATCAGAGCTACAACAAACTATCGCAAATTATATTGCAGAAATTAATGATCATATGAATGTGTATTAACAGCCTAGATTTTATACTTCTTTGATTTATAGAACTTCTGATATGTAGATTGACTCGTTACTTTCCAATAAAATACCTTTTATACTACATTTACTTGCGCGAGTATTTTTTACCAAATTCTTAAATTATAAGAAAACCCTTTCGACGAGCTAGCTTTGATTCTTATTTAATTTCGAAGCACTGAGGGCGCCCTATCACTATTTCAATATTTTCCACTCACGTGTCGGAATTTTCTTATGAGCTGCTGATGTCGATCCAACTCCTGGTGGTCCTGGATTATTGTAGCTGGAGTCGTCTCTTCCAAGGGGTTACAAAATTATTTAAAAATGACTTTTGCTTTATAAGAGCATCACAAAGTCTTATAAGAAATTTAGTAATTCAATTTAACTTTAAATTATTTTTTTTTTCATTTCATTTATTCAACTCAAAACAAAACAGATACAAAAATAATCATATACAATTTGTGATATATTATCCCTCTAGCTACAAGCTATTTGAGGGATTAAAAAAAATTAAATTTGATCAATAAATATCAACAGTTCTTATTGATTTCTTATTATTATTATTTTTCCACAATAGTCCAAGTAGAATGTTCAGTCAACTTTTCATATCGATGTACACATAAATATCAATTTTCACTATTATTTATTTTCCATTTCAATTTGAATCACAGGAAGATAATATTAGACCACTCTATGTAACCATTTATTCATAGCAATCAATTAACCGAATAACTATTCATTCACTGCTCCTCTAGATCTAGAATGCATTGCATTTTTTTTTCACAACGTCCTTACCTCCAAAGCAACCTTAAACTTTATTATTTATTAATAACTAAGTACAATGTTAAACTTATCCTCTTTATACATTTTTCAACTGTACCAAATATTTTCATTAAAAAAGAGACTAAGATATTTTTATTTTAAATTAAATATGTTCTTCTTCAACTTGCTTTTGTACTATTTCAATAAATTTTATAACCTAGACAGCTTCATTGATCCTTTCATAGCCTATTATTTTCCTTGACTCCTCTTTGTTAATTTGTTTACAACTTCAATTCCACTAACCAATAACACAACTAATAAACTGGATCTATGTTTGGTGGCCAAAACATTTACGTTTCATTCAGACTAATAAAACATCAGTTAAATATAACTTCAGGTAAGAAGTTCATACTGTATAATTATTTTATAACCTTCTTTGGCATCTCGATGAATGTATTCTAATTTTACTTTTAATCATTCATTCTCATATAGTATAATTTTAACTTTGTTTGAACATCACGTTTTCTATCTAATATTCTTAATTCTAGAGGTAATGCATTCAGAAGACATGGTATTCTGCATTCAGGGGCTCTTTTCCCATATGCGTTATTAAATCTTTGGCTCTGTAGTTTCTATGTCTTAATCTATATTCAATTTCATTTATTTCTCTGTATTTATCATTAAAATAATTACGAGATAAGTCGGTAAACTTAGCAAGAGCCTCGAATGTCATAATTCCCAGAAGCTGTCTTTCAATACCATTAAATAGGGTTCTTATTATTCTTTTTGTGGTATTTTGCAACGGCAGTTTTAAATATGTTGGTGCCAAATAGTAAATTGTGATCCCATAGAATAGTGTACTTTGTATCATTGAGTAATATATAATTCTTTTAGTAGTAATAGGAAAATAATAACATATTTTTGAACATTTATACAGTGCTGCTCTCATGATATTTGTCAGCCAGCTATTATGTGATTTAAACCTCATATCTGCATCAAATGTTATTCCTAAATGTTTGATACTTTTATTGAACTCTAGATCCTGACAGTTACATCTATTCATGAGTTGGTTTCTCAGACAGACAGGTTTATGACACTTTAACCTAGTTAATTGATTTTCATTTATATTAATTCTTTGGTTCCTGAATAATATCACTTTAGTTTTATGAGAGTTAATTTTTATATGATTATTGTAAAAGTACTTAACTGTTAGATCAATATCTTCTTGCATATCTCTTAATCCACTCTCCAGTTCCTTATGTACTAAATATAATACATTATCATCTGCATATTGTAAAACCTTACTTCTAAACTGTAAACTGGCAAAATCATTCACATATATGTTAAATAGGATCGGTGATAAAATACTTTCTTGAATTAATCCACAGTTCTGTTCATAACTATTACTTACATAACCACCTATACCAACATGCAGTACTCTATCTTTGAAATAATTCTCAAACAGTCTTAACAGTTTACCTCCAACACCCATCCCACTCAATTTTAAAAGCATGACTTCATAATTCACAAGGTCGTATGCTTTTGTTAAGTCAGTTGTTACCGAAATTACAAATTTGTTGCTATTTAGTGCCCTATTGATATCACCAGTCATATTTTCCAAAAGATCAATAGTTGACTTTCCTGGAATGAATCCATACTGATTCTTATTAATTATACTGAATCTTGACAGATATCCTTGCAACTGTATACCTATGATGTGCTCGAGAATTCTCATAATAACCGAAATAGAACCCACTGGTCTATAACATCCTAAAACCTTCTTTGACCCCTTCTTAAAAATTGGCCTAAGATAAGTTATTTTCTCAGGTGCAACAGTATCAATCTCAAATGAAATATATTATTTATTGAATCTTTTGCTCTAATTTTATCTGGACCTGGAGATGAATTCTTATTTAATTTCAAAATAGCCATATATAGCAATTCTAAATTAATTTTCCTGAAATGCATACTTAGTCTATCGCCTATAGAGAAATTTGCTTGTTTGAAACTTTGAGACAAGTCAAAGTGTTGTCCTTTCATATCATCCTTAATCTCTTCTATTTCTTCTTTAAACTTATTTCTAAATTTTCCTATTAGTTCATGAATGTGATTTTCTTCCGTTACTTTAAAATTATTTTTAATTGATTCTGAGATATAGCAAGATTCAAGATATAGCAAGGTATTACGCTCTATAATTTTTAGTGACCTCTCATGGTGGCAGTTGGCAGGCGAGTGAGGTTCTCGTTTCTCAATTTTACAATTTTCATTTCCGATTTTCAAATTTGCATAAAATTTGAATATTCTAGTCCTCCGCCATTCAAGGCTCAAATAGACCGTGCTAAAATATTAAATTATTATTTATGTTATATATATAATAATTTCTTTGCCTTCGGGCCATATCCAAAACATAGACTATATAACAATTTTTTTATAAATTCTATTTATTTGTAGAAATATATACAAATATTTTTGAATCGGCTCACTATTGCCGCCTATCAATTGCCATTATTTGATTGGTGCATGCAAATTATTACAGTATTCATGCACCCGGTAACCTCCTACTTCCTTAATACATTTAATTATTTTTATTGGGTTTTTAAATATGCTCTCTACATGCTAAGTAATTTTTTATAGGTTATTATTTGTTTCATACATCATAATAATTAGCCATGTGAGACCTTTAGTTCCTCAAATTGCATACCGTTTTGCCACAATAAATTTCTGCCAAGGTGTTTGGTCAGATTCTACGTTGTATGGCTCGGTCGATCGTTAGGTCGCCGATCACTAAATGTTTATGCCTAACCTCAATTTTCAATATTTTATATAATATTATATATTAGCAAAAATTATTTCCATCCCTCTTAGGCTGTTGTACAGTTTAGCCAGGACGTCTGATATTATCTAATCTTTATGTTATCTCTTTGGCGATATTAGCCAATTACTTCACTTAGACCTATAAATATTTCAGCTAGGGATTTTTATTTATCCATCCAAATTAAAATATGTTACAAGACCTAGAATTACTAATCTCATTTTTTTTGCTTGATTTATAATTAGGAGTGATTTTAGCTTCTTTCCAGATGAGAGGGAATTCATTGCTTCTAATTGACAAATGAAATATTTACAATGATGGCAAGATTAGTTCTTTCTTCAATTCTTTGAAGAAATAGTGGGTGTACCATCTGGACCACTACTTCTATAGTGAGGTCCACGTTATAATGGCAGTATTAGATCAACTTTGATGTTGTTATCCTTGTCTATTATCCCACAAAACACATAGTACTATCGTTTTCTACCTCCATGAAATTGCCAAATCAGTTTTTAATATAATAAATCAAGGCAGACAAACGACAATGCTGTTCTCCTATCTCCATCCACTGTCATTATAACGTGGTCCTCACTATATCATTCTTCAAATATTTGAAAGGTGAAAGCATTAAATACATCTATCTCACTCACTTCTCCTTAATTGAAACCTACAGCTTGAAAAAAATATCATTATCTTTGAGTCATTCTTCAATATTACTATGGTAATAATTATTCACTATAGTATAGGTTGCAGCTTCGTTGTAAACTAATTTGAAAACGGTTTGACTTATTTTAGTGAAAAAGAGTAACTGAGTATTTATAAAATAGATTATAGTACCCTTTTCTGACAAAGCAATACAAGCAGTTGAAACGAATGCTATGCTATGACTCAAAATGGCGACTGCGTGTACCCAGTCTTTATAGTTCCTTAATCTCCACCAATAACAAAATTCTATGCAAATTAAGTAAGACGGAACTGCTCCGCAAGAGTTTATCGAGAAAAGAGACACTACTTCCCTCTCAACGCCTTCACTGTTACAGTAAAGACCTTGTTCTAAAAGTTACCATTTTTCTAGTGAGATTCTTATTTGTTAAATTTATGTAATTTAAATGTTAGCCTATATCTGAGGCAATATCATTCGTTATATTTGTAAAATTATTCCATCAATTGATTACTTCCATGAATCTAAATCTTATTATCCATTTTGTATTAGTAAAGGAAATAATTAATTTATAAAGAAAATCTCCCATGTGCTAAAGATTGAAGTTTGGACGAACCACCGAATCGAAATTAATTCAAAGAAACTACCATACCAAGAAGGATCACGTGAGTTTTCTTTTTATTTTTTGGGGCCCCACCCTTCGCTTCGAAAAGTACAGAAATTACTGCAAATTTCTCTTCGCTAATCGTTAATGGCCACGTCGAAAGCGCAAATAGCTTATGGGCCGGTTTCCGAGCTCGGGATCTATAAGTTCTGGACTTACAGAGTCCAGGACTGAAATAAGCTCTCGGGTCTAAATTGACTTTCTGAGTCACGATTTTATCTTCTAAACTCCGGAGTCTATCAAGTTCTCGACTTATTTGAGTCCAGGACTTTAATGCAGTAAACATGAGGGAAATTCACAATATTTTACTGTTGTATTGTTGGCATTATAGCAAAACGGAAACAGCTGATTACAGCGGGACAATTCAAATGAGCATGCTCTCCAAACTATTTTGTAAAAATATGCTTCGATTTCTTTGTAGGCCTATTCAAAGCAAAACCTTTGAAAGGTGAATGAATAATTTAAACATTTCATTTTACTTTATGTTATTACTAGCAGGAACCCGTGCTTCGCAAGGATCTATTTTCAAACTTGATAATCTGAAAACTTGACGTAATGAAATTTTAAAGAACTTAAAATAGGCCTATAACCATCCTTGGTTAATTAAGAATCTAGCCTATAAGCAAAATTTCAAGTTAATTAGTCCAGTAATTCAGACGTGATGATGCGTCAAACATAATTTTCCTATCCCATACGTGTATAAGCCAACTCTTTATTTTATTATAGATATGGTTAACGACTGCAAGAGATAGGAGTGTGGAACAGAATAGTTGTGAAACTATGATAGCACCAGAAGTGTCTCAAACACAATAGTAGGTACTACATGAACTTTTTGAAAGTGATTAAAAAAAAAATGTTAAAACAACAGAACTGAAAGTTGTCAACCTTATCATTCTACCTCATCCATTTAGAGAGGCTTTTGTTTGAGCCGAATGAAATCTTCAATCTTCTATATATATAAAAAAATGAATGTCTGTTTGTGTGTTTGTTTCCTATGACTTGAAAAATACTTGACATAACGGCATGAGACTTTGGGAATATGTTGTGTGAATATTGGGGATGGTTTCTGACCAGAAATTTTAATAGGGTGGCTAATAGAGATTATTTATTAATCTATTTTACAGACCTCTGTTGTCGGCCCAGCGGCTACCGAAGAACGGAAAGATGATCATGATTCAAGATCATATTGAGATAATATGATTCAGCATCTAAAGTTACCAGCTGTAATAAACACGCCACCCTATGATAAATTGTGTAGGCTACTGGTATTACAACGGTAGTTTGGAGTTGAAGTGTAGTTGATTGGTACCAGCTGTAGATAATGGTTTCTTAGAAGACCTATACAAATATGATATTATTACTCCCCTATCATTGAGTAATCGGAAAATGTTGGGAAAAAATTATTCACCTCATGGAAGAGAGTTGTATTGCATTTATTATTACTGAAGAATGTCAGAATAATTCACAATTTTTTTGAATTCAGCTTAGCTTATTTTCATCCTGAAAATCCTGAAATGAAAGATGGAAAGGATATGTAATTCCTGGTGATGATTCATCATACATCGCATATTTCCTGGACCATCTATTGACAATCAACAACTATGAAAACATTGAACTCATCTTTGAAAAACTAATTTATCCTATCTATTTTTTTTTAATTCAACACTCTACTGTTAGATATTACTACCAATTGATTGAGAAGAATATGTTTTGGGAATAATGAATGCTGCAATACTAAGAACATAGGAAGTTCGTATTTAGATGTGAATGAAAATATTGATTGTCAGATAAATTTCATGATTCACCAAATAAAGTGAAGTGTACATTGACTTTTGGCGGTACAAAGTTCGCCAGGTAAGCCAGTTGTAAATAAAGCTTTATTATTCCTATCTATCTATCTAGTCAACACTGAAAAAAGACAGGCTCAATCACCAGGAATACTATGAATTCTGTGAAGGACCAGTGAGCCATTAATTTTGATAAGTTTAATCACTTACATTATGGACAATCAATACGTATGACATTTATAAGCTACAAAATAAAAAACTTTGATTGAAGTGACCCGGACTACTACAATATGAATAACCATTTAAATCAAATAAAAGATATTACTCACATCTCTCATCAACTCCTACTTCTTGTCCACAAAATATTAACACAAAAATATGAGTTATATTGAATGAACTCACGGCTAGTACTCAAGTTTGTCTTTTTCTGGCCATGCTACAAATGAATATAGGTTAATGTTTGACATCTTGTTTTTGTAATATTGTCGTCTATTAAGAAATTTTTCAATGTGATTTTTTTTGCAATAAAATTTGAAAAAAAGAATTATCAACAAACTCCTAAGCAAAGAAAATATCTGTACTCTGTTGTAATCGGAATGTATGAGACTCATACAACAATGGAACAAACACGTGGCAAGCTAGCGCTTTCGAAAATTAAACTCGATCAGCTGATTGATAAAATTATTTTAAGCTTTCCAATGATTATAACATATGTTAGAATATCACGTGTCAATTATTTCAGTTCCATATGGCATTCACCTTACCATGTTCATAACCTTACTAAATATGATCCTTTCTCATCCTTTGAAACCCTTAGAGGCAAAATATCTCAAAATCCGTTCTTAGTGCGCGTCTAGCATGTTTGAAGAATATTTGTGCAAAGTTTCAAGTCTGTAGGACAATTAGTTTGAGCTGTAGTGTGATTTTACATCAAAATTTTCTAAAAATGCCCTCTCCTGGATCCCCCTGTGCTCCTGATCGAAATTTTTCTGCATAGATCTAATTTTTTCTCGTAGCTGAACAAAAAAGTTCCTCATGACTTTGCTGTGCAATGAGCGGTTAAAAAGTACAAAATTTTGGGGGGGCCCCAGCTCCCTCAGGGGGGCAAATTTCTGAAAATCCTCTCTTAGTGGATGTTTTCAGGCTACCATGAACAATTGTGCAAAATTTCAAGTTTTTAGGCTCAGTAGTTTGGGCTGTGGTGTGATTTCAGTCTGTCGGGGCTTAGCCTTTTATAAGTATATAGAGAGAGAAGATTATAGAATCAACCGCATGGACTGATGTAAAAATCTCTGTAGGCCAATCTTAGGTCAGAAAAATGACACCAAAAAGGGATGATATTCAAACATGATATTCTATTTTTGTTATCAGCAACTAGAAAAAGACTTATCATATTATGCAGTAACACATTGTATGTGTTAAGAAGATTGATCATTGATCCTAACCAGTGATTTTGGAATAAAAATTTCATTAGGTTATTGAGTTTGAAAATGTATTTGTTTTGGAAAAAAAACTGGAGAAATAATTTATTATTATTAATATGTTGAATATGACATTAATCAATAACATTCAGATTTGAATATAAATTTCCAGGCAATCCTTGTATTATTTCGCTTGAACATTTCTAGGTTATGTCGTAAAATGAGGTTAGTTTTTTACACGTCATAATTCTGATACAATAAATTATATTCCAAAATGAACTTGCAAACTATAAATTATGATTTTAGATAAACTAATCCAAATAATTTAGGTATTCCATGACATCTATTTGGCTTTTTATCTATTTCAAAACAATAACTGGATTGTGTTTGCTCAGTTAAGTCTAGAACTTGAATTTAAACCCTACCCCAGGGTTTAAAATCACGCCGTTTTAAGTCCTGGACTTTACAATTTTTGATAAATCCTTGACTCGGGAAGAGGCGAGAATCTAATTCAAGTCCTGGACTTATAAGCCCTTCACTCAGAAAGCGAAATTATAAACTCCAGGGTCTAACATGATCTCTAAACTCCAGAGTCTTTTCAAGTCCTCAACTACGTTAACTCTCTGACTCGGAAAGCCAATTTTCTGACTCCAGAGTTTGAAGCCAGTTAAAGTCTAGAACTTATCTGAATCCCTAGCTCGGAAACCGGCCCTAAGTGTACTATTTTACTAATTCAATTCAAGTCCTGGACTTATAAGCCCTAAGTACACTAAGTGTACACTAAGTGTACTGAATTATAATTGTAAGTTTTGTGGTCGTTCAACTGTCCTTATCTGCCTGAACCACGACCCTGATTAAATTTCACATATTGTAATATTTTCTAGTTAAATCATCGAAATCATAATTTATCTTTAAGAATTTTTAAACTTTGTAAAAGAACGTGCATGATAGCCTAGCATCATAGCACTAATTCAGATAAGCCTGTCAGCAGAAAATTATTCAAAACCTGTTATCAAATCTGGAAATATTATACTGTTTATTAATTATTATTACTGCTCATTATATTTCAAATTTAATACTTTATTTCCTGAGTTCGATTATTTCTTTACCCTTCAGATTTTGTGTTTAGCACGTTTGTACTTGTTAAGCACCGATCAAAAACGATCATTGAAATAATTGATCCAAATTTGGTTCAAGCAACAGATCTAAGTGGAGGTATTAAGTGAGGTCAGATCGAGATCATACGTTCTCTGTCCTTACCTGCTAATATCTCAGCTTCTATCTGTGCCCTTCATCGACTCAGGAATAAAGGTTCCCACCACAGAGCAGAGCAGCTACAGCGTAAAGAATCATACAATAGAACCTGAAACTTCGAAAGATTCTGTCCGCGAAGTATCTTCCGAACGGCATTTGGTATATCAAACCTAGCCTAGACCGTCGGAATTTATTAGTGTTGCAATCCCGCAAATTATATGCACCAAGTTCCTTGCTCGACCTGTTTGATTTTGTGCACTGTCCGCAATACAGGTAATAATTCAAGGTCTCTGAATCTGGTGTCTAGCAATTGCTACACTACGACGTATGCTTGCAAAGAATATTATTCTCATAGAGATAGTCATTGAACAGATCAAGGGTGTGCAGGAGTTTGTGCCTCCCTCGATTTGGACTATTAAATTAAATCTTATATTGAATCTCTCAGTCTGGTGTTCTATAGAATTCATACACATACTCATAAATTTGAGATTACAACACCGAGGGTTCAGTGTGAGATTTTATACCTATGTGAGGCATTTAAATAAAGCAACCCCACATTATGAACGTACTTTTATCTGTGATGTGTCCGTCAAATGTTTGAAACACAATCTTGTGCTAAGATCCAACGGCAAAAATGCATCCTTGAAACAGTATCAGGTTCATTTAACTCTTGAACTGGGGTATCATGAAATGGTCGAAAGTTATTCTTCTTCAATATTCTAAACGTGTCATGAGATGGGTGTTTTCGGTCAGAAAACGTCTCCTGTATACTCTATATGTATCTCTTGAATTGCATCCACACTCTCCATACACCAATAACATGTTCAAGTACTCAATTAAAATAAATGTCATGATAATGAACGCGAATACTTCTCTACTAGCCAAAGTTGATTCATATCATGCCAATTAACTGCAAAGCACACTGAAAACTATACTGAAAATAGGCAGAAACAAACACTTCTTGTTATTTTATTCAGGATTTATGGTACAGGAAATAATGCAAGTTATTGAAAAAGTCATATCATTGTAGAATGTCAAAATGTTGATTAAAACTTGTGAATATTGTCAGAGAGAAATCAGGTGATTTCACCCTTGAGATCACCGCTTGATGCATGCTGTTTGTGAATTTCCTCATTTTGAAGGTCTCCATTCCAGATATTAGCAGTTTTGAAAACTTAATCATGGAACTTACCTTCTCCTATTTATACTCATTCGAAAGCTTATAAAATGGAGAAGTTTTTGAAATATTGAAACCACTATAATTACCCGGAGAAAAATCGAGTAAAAACTGTTTGAAAACTGTATATACAGAGTGTCCCACCAAGGTTGTAACAGCCGTTAACCATAGATTCTTCTTGACATTTCTGACAAAAACTCTTTTGTAAACTTTTCCCTATCGACCTTAGTTTCCGAGATATATCGATATTTTCAGAATATGCCTACTTCCGGTCATTAAATACTCAATAACTCGAAAACTACTGGTCGAATTTCAATTTCAAGGGTACTGTTGGAAAGAGAAAAACATTTCAAACAAGACTGATGTAATTTAATCACTTGTTAGATATTTTGTAGTTTTTTATTAGGGCTTAAACTTGAAAGAATGCTATTCTTAAAATTCAAAGTCAAATTTCAAACAGATTTTTCTCCGGGTAATTATAAAGGTTTCAATATTCCAAAAACTTCTAAATCTCATAAGCTTTCGAATGAGTATAAATTCAAAAAGGTAAGTTCCATGATAAAGTGTTCAAAACTGCTAATATCTGGAATGAACACCTTCAAAATGAGGAAATTCACAAACAGAATGCATCAAGTGGTGATCGTAAAAGGGTGAAATTACCTGATTTCTCTCTGACAATAATCAAAAGTTTCAACATCTCATTCATCACCTGGTTGCTTGTCGCAATCCAGTGTGATATGCTTGGCAGTCTCTTCAGGTTGATTAGTCATCGTGAACTATGTGAGTTCCACTCCTGGCCTTCTTTGAAGGTCCTTCCGCTGAGGAAGGGGTCGCCAAGTTGCCTCTAGGGCGCCTAGCTACCCTTCACTCAGCCTCTTGGCCCTTATTTGTGCTCGGAGTTTCACCCATCTTTGGTCTCTTGAGTTTTTTTATCTTTGCCCCTCCGAAAATTTGCAGAGTCAAAAGCCTCACCTATCCCAAGAAGTTTTGCCTGGATGGCCGCCCTCCTTTGAGCAGTAGTGAGTTCTGGTCTCTCCACCCACAAACTCGTGACCTACGTGAGTTGCACTCCTGGCTGTTTTGTAGGTCCTTCCGCTGAAGGAGGGGTCGCCAAATTACCTCTAGGGAACCTGGTCACCCTCGACTCAGCCTCTTGACCTACATTTGTGCCTGAGTTTCACCCATCTCTGGTCTCTTGGGTTTTTCTTTTTGCCCCTCCGAAACTGCCCTGAAGGGCAGATGCCGAGGGTTTGATGGCGAGGCAACTTCTGCAGTTGCCTTGGGGTTTGATTTGGTCATGTGGTTCCCACGAACAGTTAGGGTAGTGGAGTCAACACAGACAGACCCCCGCATGTCCAGGCAAGGCTAAATACCACAGGAGGGTGCCTGGTATCCTGCAGGCACCATTAAAGCTACCATATAAAAGTACCACTCATCAGCACGGTCCACATAACAACTTGGGTTGGCCTATGAAGAAGTAAGAATATAGCCAAGGAAGACCGACAGATAGAAAAAGAAATAGAGAATGGCACAAAGCTAAGTCAATGGAAAAAGTGCCATTCTAAAGATAAAAAGTTCCAAAGCATATTAAGAAGGAGAAGAAGGGTTTTGGAAGAACGGCTTTGCGAAGGGGGTCGGTCCCTTTTAGTCGCCTCCTATGACAAGCAGGGATACTGTGGGTGAATTCTGGTTTTCAACACATTCTTGAGTACGATGTTCGACTCAAGGCTCCCCCAACTCACAGGGGGAATAAAATCTGTTAGTCTATTTATTAAACTAATTTTTAAACAGACTCTATGACAGATCATGAATAAGTGAAATTAGAAAAAAATTATTCAAGAACACAATTAATAGAATGTTTATTCTAAAAAAAAAATAGCATCGATGATATGATTTCCATTTGTCAAACTGAAGATGAGGCAAAATTGAATATTAATCCATGCTTACTTGGTTAGTTCATGGTTGAACAGATTCTATGGCTGATAAAACATGAGTAAAATATCAATTATTAATCCAAAACAACTAAAGCAAACACATCATCCATAGCTCTATAAAAACTAAAGAATAATAACTAATAAAATTTGAATATTATTAATACTTGATAACTGACAAGAGAAAGTTCCAATCAATTAGTTCTATGTGATGAAAGTTCTTTGTACCCATCCAGATGGGAATCAAAGGTAGCGTAGGATCCACTGATTCAATCAACAATGCCACAATAATTATTATGGTTCAATGCAAAAGCTCAACTGATAGTCCGAAAATGGGTTTTCATTTCAATGAGTTGATACCCAAATAGGTAATAGTATTTTGATATAGATATGAGATCTCATTGTGTTATCACAAATTCACATTGCCGAGATTGATTGTGTTCTAACAAAGTCATACAATATTTTGTTTCATTTTATGATTATTTCATTTATTATTTGAATAAATTGTTCAATCTCGTCCAGAAATTCAATCACATTTTCGTTGTAGTAGCGCACATTCTAGAAACAGAATGATTCAATTCACATTCTAGAAACAAATGATTATCTATTTATCTTTGATCGAATGATGAAAATCTCATAATATAACCCTTGATTGAATGTTAACAAGAACACTTTCGCATGAATGTTACATCACTATCATAATCCAACTAGAACAGGTTTTCTATGAGAATAAGCAGGCCTCGTTAATTGAATTATCTGACGCTCAAACATGCTTTTATTAATAGTAATAAATTTTAGTAGCCTGCTAATTCGATGCAATTTTCCACTTTGAAA
The DNA here is from genome assembly GCF_014356525.2 of Nilaparvata lugens. Lineage (NCBI taxonomy): Eukaryota > Metazoa > Arthropoda > Insecta > Hemiptera > Delphacidae > Nilaparvata > Nilaparvata lugens. The sequence goes on from NC_052507.1 coordinate 39,641,057, forward strand.
ATCCGCCGTCTCTGATAAAATCTGGAGAATTACAAGCTTGATGATTCTAGCTATGCCAGTAAGTAGTACGGTTGCCTCTCAATATGAATTGCTTTCCTTGCCAGTGATTTTCATAGTCAGATTCTCAGCCGTCTTTCTCAAGAGGAGGCAGGCAATTTTTCCAATGTAGCCAGCGGACTCTCTTCGATTGTATTCTGTACCAGTTAGTCCAACCATGAAATTAACGGCTCCTGCAATTCACAATCTATTTTATCGTTCCATCGTTATTATTAGCTGTGAATTTTATTTCACGTTTAATGACTTCTTTCTGATATGAATAACTCTTTATCTTCCAATTAGTATACAATACACTGTCCTGATGATGAAATTGGTTTGTAAAATATATAATGCAAATATGAAAGTGATGAATTTATTCGTAGAAATCTAATTCATAATATTTATTATGTCTGTCCACGTGCAAGTGGGATGAATAAAAAAACACTTACATATTATTCTAATCACAATAATGTAATGATTTTCCGATTTATTCTAATTCCATCAATGAACAATATGGATTTTACATCGTGTTATGACGTGGTACAGGAATGAAATTTCAGATAAATTTTCAAAATTATGTTATTTGAGTCTAGTCTAGTGTATATTTTCGGTACTATTGGCATCATAAGTAGTAAATCATAAATTTACAAAATAATGTTGCCTGAAGTCTAGTCTAGTATATTTTTGCGGTACTTGACATCATGCATAGTAAATCTATCTGATTCGAATTCGTCTTTTAAATACATTATTTTCAAACTCAATATTGGATGGAAGTTGAATATTACATTCAATGAAGCTTTTTTCGGTATTTCTTTTGATGAGCTATTTATAAGGAATTCTGAAGGTTCAATGTGAATCTCAATACACTAATACCGGACAGTGATTGCATTCTATACTCTAGAAGCTATACTCTAATGGAATCATTAGAGTTCATTCATTCTATACTCAAAAATTCTATTCTCTCATTGTAATAATCCAATGGAAGTCTATTTTCCATTCTGGCAATTTGCAATATCATAACAACACGACGAGCTGTGCCAGCTTGTTGAGCGACTTTACAACTTTTCGTCTGCTCTTTCCATTTCGGCGCAAACTCCCTGAAAGGGAGTGTAATGACATCTGAAGGTGTGTACAGACTCATGCGCCACGAACACGAGTATTTCGATCATCATACTATGCTTATTATATTTGTATTTTACAGCATCTGTAAAAATGATTATAACAATAGCATCAGCTGATGAAAATCAAAATGTGCGTGTTGGTGGCGTGAAAATCGGTACGCACCTCTATACGCCAACTCACTATAGGGCTCTAGAGAGCACTATGAACTTTTATGAAGGTAACAAAAACTCCCTTATTCTTGGGCATTTTCGGAAATCTGACTCACCCATATTATTTGGGAGTGCTGGATCCAAATTCGAAATCAGAATCTTTCTATTTTTCAATTCAATCCAATTTCTTTATTTCAATATGAAAACACTGTACATAATAAAATAGAATAATTATTGAATCTTAAATTATTCCCCCGCATGGACTGCTGATCTGTGCGCGGGAAAAAGCACCTAATCCATACAGGTAGCAATCTACAATCGATCAAACTCGATTAAATCACAACGATGGAAAATTTATTAATATTATTCAATATTAATATTAATATTATTAATATCAATATTATCAATATTAATATTAATATTATGATATTAACTCAAGTTTAGCCTATAAAGAGTATGTTAAATAGTCAGACGACGATTTACACTGCACAAGTACCCGACTCCTGCTCTTCTGGTGAGCTATCTGAACTATCGATTTAACAATAATAAATAGAAAGTAGAACCTAAAAGCATAAAATAAATAATTATAATGAATAAATGAAACTCGTGAGGCATGAAGGGCTCGAAACACGAAATCACGATCCAGCGAGGTTTGTGGATGAATATGTGCCAATTGCTTTGTGTCACTTGAATGTCGATTCCAGCAGCGCCGCGGCGACCACCCGGCCGATTGAGCGGAGCCAAATACATAGTCTCTTTTTGTAGGCGGCAGCACCAAGTTCTTCCACATCTATGATTGTTTGTGGGAGGTTTTGATATATAAAATGGGCAAGTAGAAAGGGGTTACTGTTCAATGACTTGTTCTGGGAAAGTTATATCCGTAGTTGATTCAGCGTCTGGTTGGATAATCATGTTGTGAATCTGTGAAGATATTAGTTTTATTTGTTTTTATAAATGTGAGGATGGATTCCAAGCTAAGCTGGTAGATATCCAGGACCTGGAAATCGGGATAGAGCTGGTCTGACGAATATCTGACTGGTTTCTTAAGGATAATTTTCATAAGCGTTCTCTGCGTGACAGCCAGAGGCCAAAGTACAGCGGCCGAGGCACCGCCCCACGCCACTACATCATATCGAAGCAGCGACTGAACATAAGCAAAATACACATTCCTGCACTGATCCACAGCCAGCAACCATGTAAGATGTGAGAAGGAATGAAATAATTTTCTCAACTTCCGTTTAACACATTTTTTGAAAAAACCTCTATTCAAACGAGGTGACCCGACTAATCCCTGTTATTATAGACCGATTAGTCTTATCAGTAACCTTGCTAAAATAATGGAGAAACTAATGAAGTCAAGAGTTGTTTCTTTCTTGAATCAACAAGATATAATAATCAATTTAATGAAAATAATCAACAAGAACCAATTCGGTTTCCAAAATGGTAAAAGTACATCTGACGCTCTAATAAAATTCATCAATACTTTATCTGATAGAATAAACTCCAATAAGAAAACTATTGCGGTCTTCCTGGATATTTGTAACTAACTTAATCTTCCTCAAGGTACTGTACTTTCTCCCATCCTTTTCATACTCTATGTGAATGACTTTTCAAATTTAAGACTTCTAAACTCAACTGTGATATCCTTTGCAGATGATACTGTAGCTATTTTTCACGGTAATTCATGGAATGAAGTTCATACTACAGCTGAAAATAATATGCTTTTAATAAAGAAGTGGTTAGATAAGAATACCTTATGTTTAAAAATTGAAAAAACCAATTACATAACTTTCTCTGCAAATAGGGTAAGGCAGCCTAACGAGAATCAAGATTTGAGACTCCATTCTCAGTGCAATTAAAACTTGAGTAATTGTGATTGTCCCACATTAAAAAAGTCAATAATACTAAGTACTTGGGAATCATAATATATATATTGATGAAAACCTTGAATGGGATGTTCATATTCAATACATATGTAGAAAAATGAGATATTTATCTTTCAAATTTTACCAAGTTAACAGAATTCTTAATAAGAACCACCTGAAAATGATGTATCATGCTCTAGTCAAGTCAATTCTGCAGTATGACATAGTTGTTCGGGGAGGCTGTTTCAACTGGCATATTGCTGAATTATTTGTAGCACAATAACTGAAAATTATAACTATATAAAGCAAACCAACGGATATGGTTTTTAGTGATTTTGAGGTCATGACTATACGTCAATTATACATAGAAACCGTAATTGAGTACTTAATGAAATATAGATCCGATTTTCCTCTCACAATAAACTCAACTCTTAATAATTATTATAATCTAAGGGCCACTGCTAACAAATATGTAACCTATAACACTAATATTGAATGTATAAGGAGGCAGTTAATTTACATAGGTACTAACTAAAATAATAAACCTCATTCCAAATCACTTTCTCATGGACAATACGATCAGCGGAAAAATTAAACTGAATATAAAAAACTGGACATACAGTAATTTCTTCTTCCATTTAGATATATGACTCGAGATTTCTGCTCCAGCATTGTTTTTTCATTTTTCAGTGGACTCGCTTACCTTTATTTTGAGTACATATTCCTCTGTTTTCTTCCTTCCCCCCATTCCTTCCTTCCCTTTTTTCCTCATTACTTCTCTTCTCTTCTTTGCCTGCCTATTACATGAGAAACCATAGTTGGCTAGGTATCTTCCTCCCTTTTTTTCTCTTCTCCAACACACCCAAACTCAAAGCCCATGGTTTTTTATATTTGTAACATTTTATTGTGTTCTATTTCTTTCGTAATTCTTTGTAATTTTGTTTTGTGTGTTTTTAATGAATTGAAAAATTGAAATTGAAATTGAAATTGAATTGTTACTTCCAAGTAGCAATACTGCTCCACACGCTCAACCTCGTCACAGGAGTGTATTGCCCAAGGATAGTATATAACTTTCTTATAACAGCTTTCTCAGCCCTGGATTGCATCCTGTCTAAAAAATATCGGCAGAAACTTGGTTTTCCGACATTCAAGGATAGTGTGTTCAGTCAAATCACCTTTCAACTTTTAGTAGGTCTGAGGAGGCCTGTTCATAGACTTCATCCCAAGAACTTTCAGACAACACTACAACAGTGTCATCGGCGAATAACAATATTTTCCCTTTAATATTCACTTTAGTTATGCTATTGATATAGATAGAGAATAGTAGGGGGCCTAGGGTATTACCCTGAACCACACCATACTCGATGCTTTTTTGATCATTCTGTGTACCGTTGATTGAAACAAACTGCGACCTGTTTCCCAAGTAACTAATGAATCAGTCCAGGGATTCAACGCCTGCATGCTGGAGTTTCAATATCAATTTATGTCTATTAATAGAACCGAATGCTTTTGGTCGAGGAATGTGAAAATCACCCGTTTTTTGTTGCCTATTTCTCCACTTATCAATTCAAAAAGCGCGTAGGAAGTACCCCTCTGAAGCCAAATTGAGAATTGGGAATTCTCTTTATTTTCTCAAGGTAATTTGTGAGTGACGCATTTCCAATTACTTTCTAAACCGTGCAAAGTAGATAAATTGGCTTGAAATTTTGATCGGAACATTTTTCCGATCATGCAGACTTAAAAATATTGGAACAACTTTGGCAATTTTAAAAACATTCGGAAATCTAGATGTTGTTGAACTGAGATTAATATTATGTGTAGCAGAGGTAATTGCTGTGTGTTAACTTTATTCATGAGGAAGTTAGAATTTGAGAGAAAAGGAGATGATTAATCAATTATTGCGACATACGGAACCACAACAATACTTGTCTCGCGGCATATTGGTCTGGCGCAAAAAACTATCGAGTAAAAATTTTGAAAACCGTTTTTATCTCTACAAGCTCTCGTAATCCGATATCTACTAATATTGCTGTGTTAAATCTGTAGTATTAAAGACGGGGCTTTTAATTATGTGTTATTTCCTTCTTATTTATCACAATTTCAACACTTAACTCAGTTGCAAGAATTTTGAAAGATTGTAATTTATTGTGAATTGTAATTGATTCACATTAGTAATTGATTAGTAATTGATTCACATTCTAATATGAAAATAATTCCACAAGGCATTATTGTTTAAGATTAATTTTCCTTAGTAGCAAATAATATTGGAGTCGATGAGTACAGAATACTCAGAATACCGTCGTTGAATCATGGCGAAAGAAGGAGAAATTTGGAGACGGAAGAATTTAATTTTGAATCATGTGCCATATGAGAGTGCCACTCATTTTTCAGACTGAATACTTTTTCTGTGAGACGCAAGGGAGTGTAGTAAGTAGAGAGAGAGTGGTTGCAGTGTCTAATGAAAAATGTTTTTCGTCGACAAACTAAAATCTCGATAACATATCGCTGGATATAGGATTACAAGGTGGGGGCTGAGAGAGAGGAGAGTTCACGTTGAAAGCGGATATGATAATAGATAACATGTCACGTCGAGAGAGTGGTAGAAGCATTAGGGTTGCGCAAAGATTTTCCGTCATTATTTCTTTTTGGCAAAGGAAAAATGGAATATTCCATAAGTGGGTCACTAACAGGGCCAGAGACCAGGAGCGCTTTATAACTGGACAGCCGCCGGCGCGGCTTTCAGACGAAAAGTATCTTTCGACTCACATTCCACCCTAAAATGATTTCCAATCTCAACAATTGAATGTTTATAGCCATGAAAACCTTCTATAAGATTGTATGATTGTTCGCTCTCGTCAACTCAACCTGGTCTGACCATTTTACTCTCAACTCACACCCGGACCTCGCTTCAGTCGATCGGTCACTCAGAGCACTTCGCACTCCATTGCTGCGATGACGCTTTATCGAGTTTCGCAGTCCGAGACATTCATTCCTTCTCAACTATTTGCGCGTTTAGAGGGAAAACACGATTGAGTTATGAGTGCTAGAATATTTCAAGCGAGTGATAACATCACACTATACTAATGGAACTACTCATAAAATGTGGATATCAATCAATACAGTAAGAACAGAGAAGTAGCATGGCGTAGGGGGGGTATTGGATGGAGGAGACACTTTACGATAGTAAATTGGCCTTTGAAGAACGGAGTATTGGGAACCAAACAACTGCATCTATGGTGGTTTTTCATCATTTCATTTGAATCCTACAGTAAAGTAAATAGACAAACGTAACCTTATTTCACAAAAAAAAATTATACACTTTTCATGGAGATTGAAGCTTTTCAAGATAAATCAGCGTGAATTATCACAATAGTAGGCCTGAACAATATTCGACAAGTATCCATAACATGAATACTTATCGAAGTATTATTTTGTATTGAATGCTTCTCAGTACCATTATATTTTTTCGGACACTTCAGCTACTCAAAAAAACTTTCATGTTATACATCTTGCCATTTTTAGTTAACACCTTTCAAAAACTTTCATTCTAACAAATTCCTGTGATAATTGGAATGTGGAATATCTGTCACACGTAATTCTCCTTTGAATTCCATAATTTTAATATAATTTTTACAAGAATCAAAAAGATAATTATGTATTAATCAGTTGTAATGAATGGAGTCAGGAACATTTTCACATTAACAAACCAATAATATTGAAAACACTTAATTCTCGACTATATTATCAGCCACATTTCTTTGTCAGAAACCAAATTCATGAAAAATCACATCTCACATCTATATTTATGTGATATATTCTGTTGTTATAAGCTATTCCCTATTTACACATATAAGTACATAACAATGAAGTGTATTCATTCTGTATTGTATGGAAAAAACTGTCAGCTTGAAAAGTGAACTCTACTCATTCAGAAACTTTGTCTCTAAATTAGGAACATCCAACCGTAACGTATGCTATGCTATGCTATGCTATTCTATGCTATGCTATGCTATGCTATGCTATGCTATGCTATGCTATGCTATGCTATGCTATGCTATGCTATGCTATGCTATGCTATGCTATGCTACGCTATGCTACGCTATGCTACGCTATGCTATGCTATCTATGCTATGCTATGCTATGCTATGCTATGCTATGCTATGCTATGCTATGCTATGCTATGCTATGCTATGCTATGCTATGCTATGCTATGCTATGCTATGCTATGCTATGCTATGCTATGCTATGCTATGCTATGCTATGCTATGCTATGCTATGCTATGCTATGCTATGCTATGCTATGCTATGCTATGCTATGCTATGCTATGCTATGCTATGCTATGCTATGCTGTACTGTACTGTTGTACAGCCAGCAAAGCCAGCCAGCCAGCCAGCTCTGCAAAGCTTTCATCGTCTAATTATGCTGTCATCAATTCGATGACATTCGTCAGAGTGATAATCGGCTGTCAACATACTTGAACGAAGAGGCCTATCAGTGACAACTGGCAAATTAATACGGCAGGATCTCTTTACAGACCCGTTTTTCAAAAATTTCAATTCAGTGGATGGAGAAGAAACATTTAGAAAGTACTCAATGAATTGATTATCATGGGTCATGAAACGAATTTTGATTATGAATCAAATTTCATTTCCCTTTCGTTTATAAAATGGCAAATAAGTATTAACATTTAGGAAGAAGAATAAGAACAAAGAGAGCATTTATTTATTTGTGCTTACTCAGCCAGCTGTGGGTGAGCACCCAGCCAGTGCAAGGCATTGGTAGAGGGGAGAAATCATTTTCTCCTTATTCAGTTGCCAGCAAGCAGCCCTAGGTTTAACAACACTACTCCACGATGTGACTATTCACTTAACTTAACAAGTTTCTTTCTTTCTATTTTTGTTAAGTGATTTTGAATTTTTCGACATATGAAGATATTTGTATATAAGCTATACTCAAACCCGCTATTCAAGGTAAACTATTTGTTATACTTTTTTATTATATTTAAGGTTGTTCATTCTGACAGTTGACTAACTTCAAAAGTAATTCACTCAAGTAAAATAGAAATGTTATTATTAATTTGTTTTCATAAATATTATGTCGTATAGTTCATTGGGAAAAGTAATTATCAATAGTTTTCTTAAACGTTATAACTGGATTATTAACTTAATGTAAAAGTAGAGTGTATAATTAGACTACGTCACAATTCAAAGGGTTAAAGTCCGAATGTACTAGAGATAATCATTCACACTAATGTAATAATTGAATTGTTCCTTTTTGAAAGATAAGTATTATGTTTAAGATTTAGAAATTATTCTTGGCTGTTTTATTTCACAGCGGTCCATGTTTGTGGCAAACTAATTTACTTGCCAGAGTGTCATTAATATACAATTAATTAAATTCTCTCATTCTATTTGAATCCTCATTTTATATAGATTTTTATCTTTAAACTACTGATTCTTTGTATCAGAATTAATGGATCTTTCTTCACAATAATTCAAAAGTTCTGTTATAGTTTAATAATTAGCGTTCAGTTAAAAGCCTTAACGCCATGAGAAAACACAGTCAGAAAAAAATAAAATTGTAAAATGTCATAAACTCAATATGAACATAATCTTAAAAATGTCATTCCAATTTGAAGGCTATCTTCCTGACTTTCAGCAATACTCTACGATAATATATTTCCAGAAACAATAACTCAAATGTAACGTAACTGGAAACTTTCTATACTTCTTTAGAAAAAAAATTTATAATTATCTTCCATCACTAATAAAATCAAAATGATTATTCTCAATCAATATTATTAACTTGAAAATAACAGGCTTAATTAATTCAATACTTTTATGGAAGTTTCAATCAATTAAATTCCCTAAATTATATTTTAACCTTATTTTACGTACCTTAGCGGTTATTCAAAGAAACAATTATTCGTACATGATGAAGAAACACAATTAAACTTTTCAGGACATGGCACTACTAGTAAATTTAAACATTAATAAAAAATAAAACTAGCTCCTACATTAACTACTGAAATTAACTTATAAACCTGCCCAAAAAGGGGAAACATAGTGACTACATCTTTACTCTCGTAGTGCTCCTAGCAAAGTGTCCTCCGGAACGTAATCTGGTCTCTCGACCGGGGAATCCCCACTACTGTATTGAGAAACAGGTCTCCTATTGGGCGAATGGAATCAATTTGACCAATCGTCGCGTGGCTTCTAGAGCCTTTGGACCAAATAGTAACTGCAAAATCGGTAGTTTGTTATAATTTCAATGCTTACTGTTTTCCAACTTATCGCACTTTATGTCGCGACAAGAAGGCTAAGTTTTAGAGATAATTCCATAATCTACATTCCTCGACGACTCGGAGCCACAATTTTTAAATATCTATCATGGGAAACTCGAAGTCATGGCCGTTCATAATAGAGAGAGAAAATAATTTATTTCGCTAACTCACTTACAATAATGGCTCTAGTCTATTGCGTATTAAATTTACTATTATAACTTGGGAAAAGGCCTGAATTAAAGAGAGTGCCCGGCACACTCCACCTCCTTACGATGTGAAACACGCAAAAAGAAATCTAATCAGGATATGTTACCATAGAGGCATTCTGTATGATTTGGAGAGTCGAATTTCTGGATTGATAGTAGGATCCAATTTGAAGCGGGCCCTCTTCATAAGAAATCTCTTTAACCATTCCGAAATTCAGCAAAATGTATAACTAATTGAGATTTGTGGCAAGAGTCTTTAAAACTGTGGTCAAAGAGTCTGTAAAACAGGACAAAACAATATGGGCGTGTCCACCTTTTAAGTAGGCACTAAAGATGAACCGAGTATAATAATCTTTGAATACTTCAATCACTTTATTGAGTCCCTGGTTATTTTCTTGGCAAACTCTAACAAGGGAAAACGTTTAAAAGACATCATAGTTTTAATTGGTCCTATGTTACTCTGCTGTTGTAAAATATGGAGTACGTTGATTATAATAGTAAGATGAAACCTTTTCACTCTGCTGAATGTATTGAAATCTAACTATCATTACTATAGAGTTGAGAGTGCAACATATTTTTAACAATATAAAGCAATTCAATAGGCAATACTATTCTACATCGACTACGATTCAAGATAATAATGGTGAAACTGCAACGCTAGCGAGCCATCGGAGAGCAATGACACACGCTTGATGTACATTCCGTAGCTATGAAAATTTCTATCCATTATTGTATTCCAGCAGGAAATCTCTATCACTGAATTGTATTAAAGTGAACTAAAACGGAAGCAGTTAAACTGAATACACCTATGATAAGATTATAATTGTATTAATCATGGAAGGTAAACTAATAAAGAATAGGGATATCAACAAAATAATATGAAATATAAAGCGAATAGAATATAAAATATGAGGCCTTAGACATTATTCTTATTATTTTATGAATGGGAATATATTTTATCTATATGTACTAACTCCTAACTATGTGAATGTATAATTCTTAACTATGAATGGATGAGTATTAAGCTATTGAAAATGGGTATAGTATAGAATATTATGATAAATCGTCTTATGCTAAATAACTTATTATTATTATTATTAGAGACATCATTTACATACATGTATTATGACTGTTGATGACTTCAAAAATTGATCATCACCCGATTTACCAAACAATCATTATCTACTACCGTGGGAAAACTGTACAATAATTTCATTTACCGCGAGTATGCAGCCGTGCAAGAAATAAAATTAAACCTAATTCACCTACCTAAATATATTCAATATTACGAAGTTAATAACATAATTTAATGACTAATCTAGTTGCGCAAGTTATTTACATTCCGGAATTTCTTCTATATACATTATATTGTCACGTAACAAAATCTTTGACTAATAAACCCTTCATGGACCCGTAATGAATCCTTCTAACAAATACGGTACATATCTCTATCATAACTCTTTTTCTCTTTTCTCCTTTTCATTCATTAGGAATCATCTCGTTGAGTGTATAGAGACAAGGCTATAGAGTGGCGCCATACTCACAAAAACTTATCCAATTATTATAACTCACGACAAAAAATCTTGTCTTCAATAGACTGATCTGTATCGGATATTTTTCAACATGACTCAAGCGTGATTTTGCATTCTACAATCATGAGAAAAACTCTTTTCATTATAATATTCTAGTAGGAAACCTCTACCACAGAACGCTAGTCAAAACAAAACTATGATATCGGGTGCCAGGTTAATCGACAATAATAATTCTGTATTTCGCTTCTCATTAGAGTACGTGACATTTTCTCTAAACACTGGAAGCATACTTTTCATCGCATGATTTAATAATATGAAAATTCAGCTCTAACTTAGCATTGATGGACTGCTACTGTTTGCCTTCTGATTATCAACATTATTGAATTTACCAATACATTAACACATTAATAGACTACTATTACACTATTACTGATTCTCAAGTTCACTGACATTTTCAACCTTACTGGAGCCTCACATAATTATTTCTTAACAATAAACTTCTTATCCCACTAGTTTCAATTACTCTACTAGATCTCAAAATATCTCAACTTATTCACATGGAAAACTTGATTGCAATTTTACTATTCATCATTAAAAAATTTATCATTTCATTAAAGATTTTCCTATTTTTTTTTATTTATTAATTCTTTTTGACTACTTATCTCTAAAGGGTCCTACTACTGTTAATTACCTCAATTTAATTTTTCCAACAATTCTATTTCCTTTTGACACGAATTTTCCTACATATTTCTACTTTCATATCCCAAATCAAATTTTTAACCAACCTTTCAACTCTCAACTACAGAATAATTTAAACTCATGCTTAACTCAAGAGATTTTCCCTTCTCATTTCAAATTCAACTAGAAGAATATCACTGTTAATTTTATTTTAATTTAACCCGTTCAGTAGTGTTCCAATATTTATTTCTACTTTCACTGATAACCATTTTAACATTACCTAGGTACTCGAAAAGGTTTCTCTGTTATTTTATTTGTATACCTTAACTAATCACCTCAAATATTCATTGTCTGAAACCTTCAATTTTCGTTACCATACCAAATTTCTAAGCAACTTTAAAGTCAATAATACCCCTTTTTTCTCTCTAATTATTACTTGTGTTTTTGCGGCTGACTTTCCTACCAAACATTAACGAACCTTTTGACTGGGCTTCCCTAAACTGCCTTACGTCGATTGTTTTCCTTGCAATCACTACGAAGACTCACTAAATATTCTAGATTTCGGTTTACGTTATTCTACTGACGAGCCCCATAACTCTCGAATGAACCAGACCGTTTACTAGATACAAAAAAAATCTTAGCTCACACCATCTTCGGTGCCTTTCGCTAAAACTATACAATTCCACCGAACAAATTTGCAAGGTTAGTCACAGCTAATTCCTTGATTTGTTACATGGACAACTTTCGGGCAGTGCTCAGTTCTCTCTGGACACGGACCTACACTCGCGCCGATTACCTAAATTCAACAACAACACACACAGGCAGGACATTCCCGTGTCCTCCTCTAAATCTTGAGTCTCAACTGAACAAAAAAAATTCCCCACAGCCTACAGGAAACGTCATCAACACAACGGATCTTTACACTATCACTACGCATGCCTACCGCAAAAATCACACCTGAAAAAATATTTCTAATAATAAAACTGATTCGCCTTTTCGAGAATAAACATTACTGATAAAGGGACTTAACAACCTCATCTCAAACAACTTATTTTTATACAAATTCCCAGGATTTGATCATCGTTTCAACTTTAATCTACAATATCTAATTATTTAGTTTAAACATCTCAAGGCCAAACTACTCATCAACTTTTCAATACTACATATCAACAATAACTAATAAAACAGTTTCCTATTTGTTCTCTGATTATCTTCGATCTACCTAAACTTATCAAAAAAATTTCCTATTTTCCTCAAACATTCTCCCATAATAATTTCCGAATTTTCCTAATTTAATTGAGTTGACTTTCAAAATCTCAATATTCACTTTCACTACTACTATCCTATGATGATACTCAAGTACCCGATGCGTGAGACCAGAATACGTACGTTGACATCACAATAATTTCTATCACCATTCACGGAATTACAGAATGCAAAAAATTTATTCAGCACTTAGAATCAGCTGTTTCTCACATATCCTAGTTTCTTCTACTAATTTTTATTCTAACGTTAAACCTTTAATTTCTCAATAATCAATTTCAATAAGAAGTTTTAGAATACTTTCAACTTAAGCTTCAATGATACCTAACTTTATCTTTAAGCACTTCAAAAGATTTTCATTTTAATGGATTTAACATAACTGAATAACTATCCTGTTTCATCTACAATTATTTGAACTTCAGAAAAATTGGAGTAGCAACTATAAATTATTCATTCAACTCCAAACCTAAAATATTGACAGTTAACACGTTCACAGAATGAATTATTGAGTGAAGACTCAGAAAAATTGATCTAGTATGATTAGAGTAAGTTATGAAGAATTTAATTTCTTATAAAATTTGAATTCCAGAGATTTAAATATCTCTAGACAGCAGAATGGCGCAGTTGTGTGCCTCCCGCTAAACATTCAGCAGCAGTGGCGCAGTTGTGTGCCAAAGAAGATAGATAAGATAATTTTGAATAAAATTTAGAATTAGAAATAGGCCGACACATCTAGAAAATACCTGAGTCTATACCTAATTCATGCAGGTGAATGGGCTAGAGTCAAGAAAACTTCAATTAATCTTGCCATGCCTGATTTAATAGGTTTATAGTATAGAATAACACTACAATTTGAAATAATTGAAAAATACAAGCAGCTTCAATAAACATTGGCAACTAAAATCGAACAACAGAAACAACAATTTCATGTTACTCTGGTGACATTCTTCATCTGATTTGGGGGCGCATTACTATCCCCGATTAGATAGCAATACGTCACAAACCAAACATATCAGTCATCAAATAACAAGTTCATTTCAACATGGAATTACTTAAGAAAGAAAAGCCCATTGAACCCAAGTTTCGTCATAGTAACCCATATAACCCATTTCATAATAATTTTGAATCCCCACTTTTGATTGACATTCTCGAATGAACCTTTGTTTCACTACACTGCACTTCGTTGGTCTGTACGTTGCTTTATCGTCGGGGTTACAGTACCTTGTTTTTGGCGGTGAGCTTTTACCGGTTGAATTTGGTTTGACGGCGACGTCCTCTTACGTCCCTAGACCTGTCGTCTGAACGGGTGTCTTGAAGCGGTGTTACATAAAGTTGCGGAACCAAAGGGTGGTAGTACAAGAAGTTGGTTGGGGACACACATGAACCGCTGTAAATAAATGTATTACAGCATTAATTTCTAACTCTTCCTACAATTCATTGAAAGCTAAAACAGGAGTTTATTCTGTTATTCATTTAGATTTTATCTTGACGTTCTGATTTCATTCTAAAAATTTAACAGATTTAAAACAAATTTACTTGCCAGAGTGTCATTAATATACAATTAATTAAATTCTCTCATTCTATTTGAATCCTCATTTTATATAGATTTTTATCTTTAAACTACTGATTCTTTGTATCAGAATTAATGGATCTTTCTTCACAAATAATTCAAAAGTTCTGTTATAATTTAATAAATTAGCGTTCAGTTAAAAGCCTTAACGCCATGAGAAAACACAGTCAGAAAAAAATAAAATTGTAAAATGTCATAAACTCAATATGAACATAATCTTAAAAATGTCATTCCAATTTAAAGGCTATCTTCCTGACTTTCAGCAATACTCTACGATAATATATTTCCAGAAACAATAACTCAAATGTAACGTAACTGAAAACTTTCTATACTTCTTTAGAAAAAAAATTTATAATTATCTTCCATCACTAATAAAATCAAAAGGATTATTCTCAATCAATATTATTAACTTGAAAAATAACAGGCTTAATTAATTCAATACTCGTATGGAAGTTTCAATCAATTGTGCCAAAAGAAGATAATTTTGAATAAAATTTAGAATTTAGAAATAGGCCGGCACATCTAGAAACACCTGAGTCTATACTAATTCATGCAGGTGAACGGGCTAGAGTCAAGAAAACTTCAATTAATCTTGCCATGCCTGATTTAATAGGTTTATACTATAGAATAACACTACAATTTGAAATAATAGAAAAATACAAACAGCTTCAATAAACATTGGCAGCTAAAATCGAACAACAGAAACAACAATATCATGTTACTTTGTTGACATTCTTCATCTGATTCGGGGGCGCATTACTATCCCCGTTTAGATAGCAATACGTCACAAACCAAACAAGATCAGTCATAAAATAACCAATCAATTTCAACATGAAATTACTCAAGAAAGAAAAAACCCGTTGAACCCAAATTTCGTCGATAGTAACCCATATAACCCATTTCATAATAATTTTGAATCTCCACTTTTTATTGACATTCTCGAATGAACCTTTGTTTCACTACACTGCACTTTCGTTGGTTTGTACGTTGCTTTATCATCGGGGTTACAGTACCTTGTTTTTGGCGGTGAGCTTTTACGGTTGAATTTGGCTTGATGGCGACGTCCTCTTACGTCCCTAGACCTGTCGTCTGAACGGGTGTCTTGAAGCGGTTTTACATAAAGTTGCGGAACCAAAGGGGTGGTAGTACAAGAAGTTGGTTTGGGGACACACATGAACCGCTTAGCAGTTATTTGAAGAAACAATTATTCGTACATGGTGAAGAAACACAATTAAACCTTTCAGGACATGGCACTACTAGTAAAATTTAGACATAATAAACAATAAAACTAGCTCCTACATTAACTACTGAAATAAACTTATAACCTGCCCAAAAGGGGGAACATAGTGACTACATCTTTACTCTCGTAGTGCTCCTAGCAAAGTGTCCTCCGGAACGTAATCTGGTCTGTCGGCTGGGGAATCACCCCACTACTGTATTTAGAAACAGGTCTCCTATTGGGCGAAAAGAATCAATTTGACCAATCGTCGCGTGGCTTATAGAGCCTTTGGACCAAATAGTAACTGCAAAATCGGTAGTTTGTTATAATTTCAATGCTTGCTGTTTTCCAACTTATCGCATTTTATGTCGCGACAAGAAGGCTAAGTTTTAGAGATAATTCCATAATCTACATTCCTCGACGACTCGGAGCCACAATTTTTAAATATCTATCATGGGAAACTCAAAGTCATGGCCGTTCATAATAGAGAGAGAAAATAATTTATTTCGCTAACTCACTTACAATAATGGCTCTAGTCTATTGCGTATTAAATTTACTATTATAACTTGGGAAAAGGCCTGAATTGAAGAGAGTGCCCGGCACAATGCTATGCTATACTATGCTATGCTATGCTATGCTATGCTATACTATGCTATGCTAGCTATGCTATGCTATGCTTGTTATGCTATGCTATGCTATGCTATGCTATGCTATGCTATGCTATGCTATGCTATGCTATGCTATGCTATGCTATGCTATGCTATGCTATGCTATGCTATGCTATGCTATGCTATGCTATGCTATGCTATGCTATGCTATGCTATGCTATGCTATGCTAGCTATGCTATGCTATGCTATGATATGAATGCTATGCTATGCTATGCTATGCTATGCTATGCTATGCTATGCTAGCTATGCTATGCTGCTATGCTATGCTATGCTATGCTATGCTATGCTATGCTATGCTATGCTATGCTATGCTATGCTATGCTATGCTATGCTATGCTATGCTAGCTATGCTATGCTATGCTGTGCCTCCCGCTAAACATTCAGCAGCAGTGGCGCAGTTGTGTGCCAAAGAAGATAGATAAGATAATTTTGAATAAAATTTAGAATTTAGAAATAGGCCGACACATCTAGAAAATACCTGAGTCTATACCTAATTCATGCAGGTGAATGGGCTAGAGTCAAGAAAACTTCAATTAATCTTGCCATGCCTGATTTAATAGGTTTATAGTATAGAATAACACTACAATTCGAAATAATTGAAAATACAAGCAGCTTCAATAAACATTGGCAACTAAAATCGAACAACAGAAACAACAATTTCATGTTACTCTGGTGACATTATTCATCTGATTTGGGGGCGCATTACTATCCCCGATTAGATAGCAATACGTCACAAAACCAAACAATATCAGTCATCAAATAACAAGTTCATTTCAACATGGAATTACTTAAGAAAGAAAAGCCCATTGAACCAAGTTTCGTCAATAGTAACCCATATAACCCATTTCATAATAATTTTGAATCCCCACTTTTGATTGACATTCTCGAATGAACCTTTGTTTCACTACACTGCACTTTCGTTGGTCTGTACGTTGCTTTATCGTCGGGGTTACAGTACCTTGTTTTTGGCGGTGAGCTTTTACCGGTTGAATTTGGTTTGACGGCGACGTCCTCTTACGTCCCTAGACCTGTCGTCTGAACGGGTGTCTTGAAGCGGTGTTACATAAAGTTGCGGAACCAAAGGGGTGGTAGTACAAGAAGTTAGTTTGGGGACACACATGAACCGCTGTAATAAAGTATTACAGCATTAATTTCTAACTCTTCCTACAATTCATCAAAAGCTAAAACAGGAGTTTATTCTGTTATTCAATTTAGATTTTATCTTGACGTTCTGATTTCATTCTCAAAATTTAACAGATTTAAAACAAATTTACTTGCCAGAGTGTCATTAATATACAATTAATTAAATTCTCTCATTCTATTGAATCCTCATTTTATATAGATTTTTATCTTTAAACTACTGATTCTTTGTATCAGAATTAATGGATCTTCCTTCACAAATATTCAAAAGTTCTGTTATAATTTAATAAATTAGCGTTCAGTTAAAAGCCTTAACGCCATGAGAAAACACAGTCAGAAAAAAATAAAATTGTAAAATGTCATAAACTCAATATGAACATAATCTTAAAAATGTCATTCCAATTTAAAGGCTATCTTCCTGACTTCCAGCAATACTCTATGATAATATTTTCGAAACAATAACTCAAATGTAACGTAACTGAAAACTTTCTATACTTCTTTAGAAAAAAAATTTATAATTATCTTCCATCACTAATAAAATCAAAAGGATTATTCTCAATCAAAATTATTAACTTGAAAAATAACAGGCTTGACTAATTCAATACTCGTATGGAAGTTTCAATCAATTAAATTCCCTAAATTATATTTTAACCTTATTTTACGTACCTTAGCGGTTATTGAAGAAACAATTATTCGTACATGATGAAGAAACACAATTAAACTTTTCAGGACATGGCACTACTAGTAAATTTAAACATTAATAAAAAATAAAACTAGCTCCTACATTAATTACTGAAATAAACTTATAAACCTGCCCATAAAGGGGGAAACATAGTGACTACATCTTTACTCTCGTAGTGCTCCTAGCAAAGTGTCCTCCGGAACGTAATCTGGTCTCTCGACTGGGGAATCCCCACTACTGTATTTAGAAACAGGTCTCGTATTGGGCGAATGGAATCAATTTGACCAATCGTCGCGTGGCTTCTAGAGCCTTTGGACCAAATAGTAACTGCAAAATCGGTAGTTTGTTATAATTTCAATGCTTGCTGTTTTCCAACTTATCGCACTTTATGTCGCGACAAGAAGGCTAAGTTTTAGTGATAATTACATAATCTACATTCCTCGACGACTCGGAGCCACAATTTTTAAATATCTATCATGGAAAACTCGAAGTCATGGCCGTTCATAATAGAGAGAGAAAATAATTTATTTCGCTAACTCACTTACAATAATGGCTCTAGTCTATTGCGTATTAAATTTACTATTATAACTTGGGAAAAGGCCTGAATTGAAGAGAGTGCCCGGCACAATGCTATGCTATACCATGCTTCGCTATGCTATGCTATGCTATGCTATGCTATGCTGTGCTATGCTATGCTATGCTATGCTATGCTATGCTATGCTATGTATGCTCTGCTATGCTATGCTATGCTATGCTATGCTATGCTATGCTATGCTATGCTATGCTATGCTATGCTATGCTATGCTATGCTATGCTATGCTATGCTATGCTATGCTATGCTATGCTATGCTATGCTATGCTATGCTATGCTATGCTATGCTATGCTATGCTATGCTATGCTATGCTATGCTATGCTATGCTATGCTATGCTATGCTATGCTATGCTATGCTATGCTATGCTATGCTATGCTATGCTATGCTATGCTATGCTATGCTATGCTATGCTATGCTATGCTATGCTATGCTATGCTATGCTATGATATGCTATGCTATGCTATGCTATGCTATGCTATGCTATGCTATGCTATGATATGCTATGCTATGCTATGCTATGCTATGCTATGCTATGCTATGCTATGCTATGCTATGCTATGCTATGCTATGCTATGCTATGCTATGCTATGCTATGCTATGCTATGCTATGCTATGCTATGCTATGCTATGCTATGCTATGCTATGCTATGCTATGCTATGCTATGCATGCTATGCTATGCTATTCTATGCTATGCTATGCTATGCTATACTGTACTGTTGTACAGCCAGCAAAGCCAGCCAGCCAGCTCTGCAAAGCTTTCATCGTCTAATTATGCTGTCATCAATTCGATGACATTCGTCAGAGTGATAATCGGCTGTCAACATACTTGAACGAAGAGGCCTATCAGTGACAACTGGCAAATTAATACGGCAGGATCTCTTTATAAACCCGTTTTTCAAAAATTTCAATTCAGTGGATGGAGAAGAAACATTTAGAAAGTACTCAATGAATTGATTATCATGGGTCATGAAACGAATTTTGATTATGAATCAAATTCCATTTCCCTTTTGTTTATAAAATGGCAAATAAGTATTAACATTTAGGAAGAAGAATAAGAACAAAGAGAGCATTTATTTATTTGTGCTTACTCAGCCAGCTGTGGGTGAGCACCCAGCCAGTGCAAGGCATTGGTAGAGGGGAGAAATCATTTTCTCCTTATTCAGTTGCCAGCAAGCAGCCCTAGGTTTAACAACACTACTCCACGATGTGACTATTCACTTCAAGTTTCTTTCTTTCTATTTTGTTAAGTGATTTTGAATTTTTCGACATATGAAGATATTTGTATATAAGCTATACTCAAACCCGCTATTCAAGGTAAACTATTTGTTATACTTTTTTATTATATTTAAGGTTGTTCATTCTGAGAGTTGACTAACTTCAAAAGTAATTCACTCAAGTAAAATAGAAATGTTATTATTAATTTGTTTTCATAAATATTATGTCGTATAGTTCATTGGGAAAAGTAATTATCAATAGTTTTCTTAAACGTTATAACTGGATTATTAACTTAATGTAAAAGTAGAGTGTATAATTAGACTACGTCACAATTCAAAGGGTTAAAGTCCGTATGTACTAGAGATAATCATTCACACTAATGTAATAATTGAATTGTTCCTTTTTGAAAGATAAGTATTATGTTTAAGATTTAGAAATTATTCTTGGCTGTTTTATTTCACAGCGGTCCATGTTTGTGGCAAACTAACTTACTACTGACTATGGAAGAACGATCCTTGTTAATGCCTAATCAACCCACAATTATGAATAGGAGACAAGGGACTCCAAGTGCATCATACGAGGAACAGGTTAAAACGGATATGGAGGATAGGAAATAATTGCCAAGCTGTGTTTTCTTTTAAGCAATTATGGAACATCTTTACCAAATACTCTGTGACGTAACTCGGTACCGAGGTAATGTGACGATCAAATTATATTTTCCGGCATTGAGATTCATGAAAGACTTAAACAAATAAATGGGCCCATCATCAATTTAGAATAAGGATATTGTCATGTATATGAAATTTTGTAAAGTGGTAATTCTTTTTTTTATAATGAATTGAAACATTCATTGTGTTTGATTGAATTTTTCCTGAATTCATCCCATTAGATGAGAATACCGAATAATTAGTAATAGGGTTTCCTCAATACTGATTATCAATAATTTATAAATTACTTATTTCAATATTTTTAGAAAATCGTTGCCTTAACAAAATTTTTTTTTAATTCAAAATTTCTTTTCAAAACCCATACGACAGCGATTTCAGTCATTTTGTATTGTACCTCTCGAAAAAAAATTATAATTTTGGGTTATGATCATTTTCAAAGTCTAACTTTTTTTAGATGTGAATTTCCAGGACACGGATTGAACATAAAGATTATGGAATTGAATTAAAGGGTTAGGGTGTGAATAAAAACTATTGTTTCATCAAATTTGTAATTGAATATTTTGAAAAAAACTAAAAAAAATTCAATAGCATAATTTTTTCCATTGAACTGTCCCTTAAGAAATATCCCCTGTCATGTCCCTTCAACCTATCTTGGATTTAATGCATGATAAACTTCAAAGAGCTTTGAAGTTGTAGATGACAGAAAAATTCACACAACCACACTAAAGTTGCTTCTCAACATCCATTCAAGCATAACATTGCTCCCAGCAATGCGATTCATTTGAAGTTGTTGACAATAATTATTATTGTTAGCATTGACATTTTTGAACATTAAACAATTCCAAGACTCAGTTTTTGAATGAAACATTGTATAGTCAGACCCTTAAAGTACAAGTCTTTTAATGCCGTAAAAAACGTTGATACGATACATGATTTCAAAAGATCTTACACTATCAAGTACTGTTGTACTTCACATTTACAGTATTATTCTATATAATTATATAATTATCTATATATAATATCCTAATAATGTAACATGTAAGAAGAGATGAGCTTCAGATAAGAGTAACAAGTGTGATTCAATCCTCTGTGTCACCACAATAGAGAGAGATAAAATCAGTACTATCTGCTATTAGGAATCTTATCCAACTGCTCAGCGCCGATTACCTTTGTATTGATTGGTCACTTGGAAGGTGGATTGAGTATTTTTTCAATCCCAATGCAGAAGTGGATGACAATCCAAGAGGATTTCTCGATTGATCTCGAGTTGTGAGTGGTACGATGAATCTGAAGAGGACTAATTAGTGCCAAGTTGGCTACTTGTGTCAAATCCATGAGACGTTCAACATAAAGTTGCAGATATATTTTTAGACCCGCTAATTTGAAAAGTTTTTTGAAAACCTTCAAGCAGTACTTGACCAATCAAAGTAAAGTCGTTTAAATTTCTCAATTTTGAATTTCTACTGCTTTTCGTCGTCACAAGAGAGCCGCGAAGCAATCTCTCAGTTTCCTCTTCACATTCTTCCTCTTTCCAGTCGTCTCCTTCTTCTTCCTCTTCTTCTCCTGCAGCATATATCCAGCTCGACCAGTTTCATTTCCGTTTTATTCACATTATAAATCTTTGACAGGAGACAGAATACATCCGCAGTTAGCGCCTGGAATTTACTGAAGTATCCCAGTCACTTCATTATAACGATCTGCTAAAATTCCGAAAAGAGCCTCTTGTTTATGATGATGCCTTAGTTTATGACATATTGCTTAAATTCTACAATGGAGTCTCCAAAGGGAAAAAACAGAGAAGAGCTCAATTATTACGTCACTAACTATCAGCCGATGCTTGAGAAAAAACGTCTGCTTCAGTAACAAATCAGCAGTTAGAGATCATTCATCCTTTTTCACAAGCTCAGGATCTCTTAGACTCAGACTCATCGCTAGATACAATATGGTGAAGTCTTCAAGGTCATATATCAAGAAAATTCCACTACCATCACCGTTAATTACATTTCTTCCGTCCTCCTGAGAATAAAAAGGAAGGCTTCGATATTTTCTGATTTTATTCCTATTGTGAGATTCCATCATTCCATAATCATGTATCCTTCATGAGATCAAATAAAACATTTATCTATACTATTCAGGAAAATACTATATGAAATTAAAATACTCTGTTCTGATCATGTTATGATATTGTCATTCTTTCTGTGATGTGATGATTCAAATGGCATTGGTTCATTGAATTCATGGTTCATGGAGTATCTTAGAAGTTTCATGATATTATCTTGAAATTGATGTAAACTCTTTTAACATGGAACTTTACTTATTTCCAGTGAAGTCAGTGAACAAAGTCAATGTGGAAATTGCATGAGATGAATCTACCATTTTCAGCAATAAAGAAAGCAATTGAACAACATATAGATAGATAGATAGATAGCCGGCTATCGATCTGGGCACTCCCAAATCGATACCTAGCCTGATAGATAGATGGATAGATAGTGTGAGAATATAATTTTGATTATTCCTAAAAATCATGGAATGAAAGGAAATTGATAGGTCTCGAGCAAGCAGCTGTATCGTTATCACCAAATAAGATGTCAATAAACTCTAGATTAGATAATAACGGCTCTCCAGGCTATGGTTTTGAACAGCCAAATGAGAATGAAAGTATTATTGCTATTTATTTTATAATAAAAATATATAATATTTTGAGGTTAGGTTCTTTGGTACTTACTAGTCGGCGACCTAAATAATCAGTCGAGCCATATAATTTGAGAATTAGCCAGACACCTTGTGGCAAATTTAGTTGCGTATAAATAGCATTTCCTTAAACTATGATCAGAGGGTTAGTAAACAAGCATGGCATTTCAATGTGAAAGAAAAAGCGTTTTAGAAAATACAAAATCATTTATTATATCAAACGAGCATGAACAAAATGTGAAAAACAAATGAAAAGATTAAGGAAATGAGATGTAACTTTATTCAGCGCATGGATACATTTGTAGTTTTGGGATACACCAATCACAGTGCAGTAATTGACCGGGGGTAAAAGCGAATTAATTAAAAAATACACGTAATTATTATATAAACAGTAAGAAATTGTAAGCTTTGCAGAACATGAATTCATTGTAACAAATTAAGTTATATAAAATAAGTATTTAAGACTAAAATATTCGCTCATTGTGTGATAATATAATAGTCTCGTATGGACTATTTTGACAACTTTGAATTACGTCATTGCGTAGTAGTTGAGTCCACCAATGAGAGTGGATATTTAAATTTTATGTAAATTAAAAAGACGGAAGTGTGGTTGTGAGAGAATAAGCTTGCCAGAGGTCACAGGGGACAGTCACCAATTTAGAGAGCACAAGACTAGATCCCTTTTTAAATAATTGTACGTTTTAAAAATCTAAAGTTGAATAATTAGAAATTAATTTCATAAGACTCAGTGAAGTTGTAATATAACAGGAGTCATGATTCAATAATTCCTTTGGGGAAAACGACAGTAGCCCACCAGGAAGGCCGAGGAAACAAATCCGGACCGCCATCAAAATTGTGAATTTTGACACATGAGTTCAATTGAAAAGTTATTTAGGAGGGCCCTCAGTGCTTTAAAAATAATCACAATTGAATAAAGCTAGCACGTCGAAGGGTTCTTTGAATATTGAAAGAAATTTCAAAACTTGTGCAAGTCTTAAAAGGTAAAGGGAATATTTCTAAGAAACATTAATGAGATTAAATATGCACAGAGGGAACATTTATTAATATTTGATTTATTATATTTATATACTCACTCATATATCTATTATCAGTAATTTATTTGATTTTTACAAAGCTCATGTTCCAAGATAAATTGATTTATCTGATTTCCACCAGAGGCCGAACTCAAGCCCTGATATATATATATAATATATATACACTTATATATATATATAATATATATATATATATATTTACATTTTCGTGCCTGTTGTGGGTCCAGTAAAATTTCAACTTTTATGTAGTTCCCCGGGACCCCCAATTTTAAATTTGATCAGATAGTCACAAAATGAAACTATTATGTTATACCTGAAGAACTTGACTCGCTGAATGGTTATATTCCACTCAATTTATGATATATTCATCCATAATTAATCTAGATCCTTGTAAAGTTATTCACCTCATGATGGTCCTTCCTAACCTCCAAAGTGCTTATATAATTCTGCTATATAAAATTTACTCCCATGTTGGGTCTTGAGTGATTTGGTGCCAACATTGGAGTTGCATGCAAATTTTACTCCTCAAGAAGGTCCTCCAATATTATAATTGCTGCATGAAATGTGCTCCTATGTTTGGTCCGCTGTGCTGTGTTGCCAATTCTCATATAGTAAATAAATTTTACTCCTCATGAAGGTCCATCAAAGGTTGCCATACTTCATCTTTGTAATATTGATTCGAGATTTGTTTGAATCAACCAGCGACCGGCTCTGTGAACTTGTATTGCACATAACTCAAAACATTTTGTAGAGCATTGTCAATAAACTAAGATTTTCATGTTGTCAGAATATGTAAAGGAAAAAAATTGTACAAGCACCGTTTTCTTATGCATTTAAAGTTGATTAATGGAGTTGATTTATCTATTTATTTGAGGTTGCATAATAAGTCAAGCATGCTCAATAAATATAGAAACCTAGGAGATTACCCTGAAAACCCCAATTAGCTGTATCAGTTGAAAGGGAATTACCGAATTAAGAGCCATTTGCACAGTCAAAGCTTAAACTGAATTTAATCAGCTGGTGGCTTAAACTCAAAATGTAACTCATTATAACAAACGAGACTTGATATGAATTTAATCCAGTTTAAGATAGAATTTTCGTTTAAACTGTCACTGTGCAAATGGCCCTTAGAGAGACAATAGCAACTATAGAACAAGTACAGTTTTCACGAAATGAAATTTTTCAAGTTCAAGATGACAGACAAAAAGCATTACATTAGGGAATTTTTGGGGATACAAGGCATGTGTTCAGGAGCTGCTAACTTCAGTGGGTGGCAAGGTCGGTGGATGCTAATGGTGTGAGCGACCATGAAGGTTTTAAACATCCCTTCTCTTGAGAATATAAAAAATGGGCTGTTAATATAAAAGAATTTGACTTTTGGGTATTTATCTAAGCAAAATAAAGATGGTGATACCCCTCTTCATCTTGCTATCTATCAATTATTGGAAATTAAAAAAAATGTTTTCGACTTTCTCATCAGAAATTAACCACACTAATCTTAAGGTATGAACATCTGAATAAAATTGGGGAATGGCCGTGAAATTCAAACTTATTTGCTGGAATAATATCGAGGTTTCGATTGTTAAAACTGAATGAAGACTTTTGGGCAGCATGCCAGGTCTTAGAATGAATTTTAATCACAATACCATCGTTACCGAACACTGCCTATTGTTATATTGATTTTAGAATTATTTCGTGTATCAATAAATTCAGTTTATTGCAGTGACATACACAAGAAAGTACAATAATGAAGGACTACTGGAATCATTAAAACATCGAATGCTACAAACTGTTACTACATTTACATTATAATGAGCAATGTACTCCAACATCTTCCAAGTATGACAATTATTCCTTATAGAATATTAGTGAGTCTAACTCCAATCTCTAGAATATTATCAAAATATCTGATATTAATTGATTTGTATACGAAGTATTCATCCATAGAAGTGTAGGTTCATTCCTTAACACAAGGTGGGTCTTTTGTTTAAATCTCTACAATTCGTGTTGGTCCGTTCAATGGTAAGAATATACTCAAGTATGTAATTTATATAATGTATATATTTATCAATTTATATATGTAATGTATGTATTTATGTAATAGAAATCTTAATTACTGCATCACTGTATATTATATAAATTGTACCTGATTGGATAAAGATGTGAAGAAACATTTGAAAAATATGATTCCAAGCTCAGAAATGCTAAAAATGCATTCATTTTTCCATAGAATAAAATGAGAACTCAAAGTTCAGCTGAATGTCTGGTAGGGAATACGGATATTACTCTATTTTTATAGAGAACAATGAACAATGGTTTGCAATGCTCAAGATATGATGAGTTAGTTATAATTCTTAAAGCTTTCTTTTGAATGAGTAGAACATCATTGATCTGAGAAGCATTACCCCAAAGGATGAGGCCATAAGATATTATACTATGAAAGAAAGAAAAATAGGCCGTTCTTGAATATTTTATAGGTACTACACCGGATGGACTTCTGAGCAAATGAATTACTCTGCTAAGCTTTGAGCTGACATATTTGATATGTGGCTCCCATGTGAGCTTTGAGTCCATATGAATCCCTAAAAATTTCACACTCGCTGGATTATTCACTGGAGGTCCTCTTTTTAAATTGAAATTAAGTTGTTCAGTTTTACTGTTATTAAGAACAAATCTATTTGCATTGAACCATAGAGATGCTTTTTCCATAGTGTGTTTGCTTTCCTGGCTCAGAATGTTCAGATCACTAAACAAATGTTCACGTTACGTTAGTTAGTCATGTCACTTTGTATTACGTTTGGTAAAACAAAATTGTATCAGTCTTAACGAAAGCTGAAATGTCATTGATCGCAACCAAAAATAAGAAAGGACCAAGTATCGAGCCTTGTGGCACACCCGACTCAACCTTCAACAACGACGACTTGTTGCTAATGCTACCTACAGTTACTAGTTGACTACGATTCATTAGGTAGGACTTTAAAAATTTGAGAGCATTCTGACCTGTTCCATAATAGCTCATCTTTTCCAAAAGAATTGTATGATCAACACAGTCGAATCCCTTACTTCTGTCACAGAAGGTGGCCAGAGCATAGTTTCCCTGTTCAAATGCTTGCAATACACTCTTAGTTAATTTGAGAAGAGCATCTACAGTGGATTTATTTTTTCTAAAGCCAAATTGAGAAGGTGCTATGATATTTAAATGCTCAAAATGGTCAGACGCTCAAAATGGTACAATAGATATTGGTCTATAACTACTTGGACAATCTCTATCACCCTTTTTGTAAATAGGCACCACCCTCGACTTCTTGAGCTCCTCTGGAAATACTCCTTCCACTAAGCATTTATTTAGACAATGTGTAAGAGGCTTCACAAAACTATCTATCACCTCCTTTAATAAGTTGACAGACATGCCGTAAATATCACAGCTATTAGAAGATAATTTATACCTCATACCTCACTGAAATAATAAACCTCATTCCAAATCACTTTCTCATGAACAATAAGATCAGCGGAAGAATTAAACTGGATATACATCAATTTCTCTTTCCATTCAGATATATGACTCAAGATTTCTGCTCCAGCATTGTATTATCTGCCCATGGCTTTTATATTTGTAACATTTTATTGTATTTTATTTGTTCTGTAATCCTTTGTTATTTAGTTTTGTCTTGTTTTGTGTGTTTTTAATAAATTGAAAAAAAATTCATTTCCATCCAATCTCCTAAGAGGACACTTTCAAAGCAATTCAACATTTTCATAGTAAAGCTATGGGTGTAGACAAAATTCCTATAAAATTTATCAAGAAGATGTTATTTGCTGTTTTACCAACCATAAAATTTTCAACAAGTCACTTGAAGAAGGCAATTTCCCTGAAAACTGGAAGTTTGCTCTGGTTCACCCTCTAAATAAAGTTGCATCACCCAATAAAGTCGAGGATTTCATTTCAATCAGTATTCTACTTGCATTGTCCAAAGTGCTAGAAAGGCTTATTCATGCTCAAGTTGTAAAATTTTTAGACAACAATAGAAAGCTTCATAACTTCCTATCAGGCTTTGGGAAATTCCATTCAACTGAGACAGCTCTCCTCCATGTCACTGATGATATAAGGTCATCTATGGACCAAAGAAAATGCACCATCCTCACCCTATTTGATTTTTCTAAAGCATTTGATACTGTTGATCATAAAGTTCTTTTAAATAAGTTAGCTATTCTTGGTTTTAGTAACAAATCCCTAGTTTGGTTCAAATCCTATCTCTTAGGTAGGAAACAATGTGTTTCTGTTGGTGACAAAAAGTCAAATTGGAAAAATGTTATGCCTGGAGTACAACAAGGTTCAATCTTAGGCCCTTCCTATTCACTTTGTATGCTAATGACCTTTCTTCCATTAACAAGTTCTTCAGCTTCCATACTTATGCAGATGACCTTCAAATTTATTTGAGCTGTCCCATAACAAAAATAGATGAAACAGTTGGAATTATGAATCAAGATGTCAATTTGATATTTGAATGGACAAAGAGAAGTGGCCTAAAGCTTAATCTTATCAAAACACAACCCATTATAATTGGATATTCTCGTCTTATAAACAATATTGACCATGAATCGATTCACAAAATTAGTGTAGATGGTAATGACATTCCTCACTGAAAAATTTAGGAATTATTATAATAATACTCTTGACTGGTCAGAACAAGTGAACAAAACATGTAAAAAGGTGTTTTCAGCGATGCATTCATTGAAGAAAATAGACGACATCCTCCCTAGAAACATTGAATTTTTATTGGTTCAATCTCTTATCTTCCCACATTCAACGTATTGTAATTATTATGTTCTCAATTCATCTGAACAAACCTGTTGCCTTCTCCTAATTGTTTTCATAGATAAGATCCTTTTTCTTTCAGTGATGGTTTCCCTATAAATCTCTGTGCGATTTTTGACATCGTCAATAGTTAAATTTAGTTCCGATATGTCTTTTTTTATTTCCACAAGCCAAGGAATTGTGGCTCTGTCTGTTTTCGCACTCATGAATTTTTTAATAAGTCTTCTTAACAATCGATTCGCTGGGGTTCTGAGAATATGTCCAAAGAAAGAAATTCTCTTTTTGCGCATTGCGTCAGTTATTGGTTCAATTTCTCTATAAATCTGTTCTCTTGGAAGGAGTCTGAACTGGTTGTCAACTACATGTTTTTTGTTTATGCAGGTTCTAAGAACCCGTCTTCCAACTCTTCTTATAGTTTCTTCAATTCCATTTCCATCAATATTGAAAAGTGTTTCACTGCAATACATTGCTTGTGATCTTAGAACTGCCTTGTAGTGTTTCAGTTTTGTATGAATGGAAAGACTTTTTCTCTTATAAGTGTCCCTAGTTACATGCTGTCCCTTGGAAAGGTTTGAAATTCTGGCCTTCCATAAGGCCTTTCCACTAAGACTATATGTGATCGTCTCTCCTAGATATCTAAAACTGTCCACAATATCAATAAGACTTCCGTTAATATCAATTTTATTTATACACAAAGGATCAGTTATCATGAATTTCGTTTTTTCGTAAGAAATCTTCAGTCCGACTTTTCCTGCTATTTCTCCCAAAGATGTTATTTGTTGCCGTGCTTCTGCTATTCTATTTGCAAGGAAAACCAAATCATCTGCAAAACCCAAGCAGTTAAGTTTGATGTTGTCTTTATGATAGCCAATTTGTATGGTTTCAGGATTAATTTCTCTCCATTTCCTAATGATGAATTCTAGAGCACAGTTAAAGAGTATTGGAGAGAACCCATCGCCCTGTCTCAAGCCGGTTTTTATCTCAAATGCCTCAGACAGTTCTCCTCTGAACTTTATTTTTGATTTTGTATCTGTTAAAGATAATTCAATCATTTTGATCAACTTCGGGTTGAGACCCAAATTCCTTAAAATTTTCAGTAAAGATGGCCTATGGATGTTGTCATACGCTTTTTTGAAATCAATAAAAGAGAGTACTAGTTGTTTGCCTCGTTTCCTGTAATATTGCATGATTCATTTTAGCGTCAATATTTGGTCAGCACAACTTCGCCACGGTCGGAAACCCCCCTGGTATTCTCCCAATTCTAGATCTAGCTGATCTTTAATTCTGTCGTAAATTATTCGCGACAGTATCTTATATGTGCAATCTAGAAGCGAAATTCCCCTGTAGTTATCAGGATTGCTTCTGTCGCCTTTTTTGTGCAGTGGGTGAATAATCGCAGTTGTCCAGTGTTCTTCCAACCTTTCAGTTTCCCAAATTTTGATTGAATGGTGATGCAATTCGTTTATTGTCTGAGCTGAGGCATTCTTCCAAATCTCTGCAGTCAATGTGTCTTCACCACTGGCTTTGTAATTCTTCAGTTCTGACATTGCTCTGATCAGTTCTTCCCGTGTAGGGCGATCTATTTGCGATTGCATTGATTCTATTGGAGTATATGTATCAATTTCAAGAGTCGAGATCGGATCATCGCAGTTCAGAAGAGATCTGAAGGTAGTAGCAAGGATCTCTACATTTTCCCTGTCACTGTGTGCAAGTTTTCCCTCAGATTTTTTTAGTAAATCGGTATTTGGTTCGAATTTAGAGATTGACTGTTTGAAATTTAGGAAATAATCCCGGCTGTTGGCATTTTGACTATTTTCTTCTATTTTATCTATTCTCTCTATTTCAAACTGTCTCTTGGTTTTCCGGAAAATTGTTGTGACTTGTTTGCGAATATCCATGAAATTTTTGTATGATTCATCTGTTTTCTTGCTTTGGTGCTCAAGACAAGACTTGTGACGATTTTCAAATGCTTTGTCACATTCTTCGTTCCAACAAAGATGTTTCTTCCGTGGATTTGGTGGTGCTGCAGAAGTAGCAGCCTGAATCAAGTTTTTTGTAAGCTCTTTCAAATTATCGGATTTCAAATTATTGGTCATTTCTACATATGTAGAGTTACCTATTAATTTGGATGGATCATACTTTCTTGCTATTCTTTGTTTGTTCCTGATTGTTTTATTTGGAGTAAACTTAATTTTGATTTTAACTATGTAATGATCGGACCCTGTGTGAATATAATTATTTACTTTATTACTTAATTTTCTGTTCTTCTTTCTCTTGAATATTCATATTAAGTAAAACTTTTACAATATTTCCATTTATTAATAAATAAATCCTTAGTTGAATTAATGGAATTAACGTTTTGGTAGAGAGTTAGTGGGAAGGATATTTTGAATATTCTTTCCGAAGAATGGACATTGATATGTCCAAAGCTCCGCCAATTCATGTAGATGCATAACAATATTATCTTTAGTTATTACAAATTGTTTTTTTCGTATCATATACAGCTCAATAATTATTTTCTTAGTCTATATTATGTAAATTCATCTATAATTTTGCTAAAATTGTAAGCCATTTTATATGAGTGTATAAGCCAGTATATATTGTAATCTACATAAATAAAGTACTCAATCAATCAATCTCATCTCCATAGAACCATTATTCACTTCTTCTAAGTTTACCACCTTTCCGGAAGACAACAATTTTAGATTTTTCCATATTTACAACTAAGTTCTACTTAATGCAATAACTTCTTGATCTATCTATCATTTTCTGAAAGAGAATAATGTGTCTGAATACCATGAACAACATATACCAAACGACATAAATTTTAATTCGTTCAAGGAAACCTGTGATTTTCAACTAATATACTATGAAATATATTAACTACGATGTATGAAAACTTTCTGCAAGACTTTTAGTCGCTCAATAGAGGAAGGTGACTGACTTCATGAGATGCTGATGGAAGTACACAGTAGCTCTTTAAATGTCGGCTGCACGCTAAACAACAGCAAGAGATTCACACTTTGAAAAGACAATGCCTGAGAAACAGTGAAGTAGAGAAACAGAGAGAAGTGAGAGAAGTGCGGTGGCAGGTTCATTGAGACAGCCAGTGGAATTATTGTTACTTGTAAGGTAAGTAAGGCTGCGCTACAGTGTACAATGATAACAGTATCAGTCAGAGGAGACATGAAAGCTAGGGGGATATTCTCCCTCATTTGGTGCGGGCGACGCGTTGATTAAGACACTACAAAAGTAATGGTTGCAACACTGGTGGCGAAGGGAGTAAACCTGGTCCAAAATGCGTCTTAAAGCACTTCTCCGCCCCTCCTCATGACTTATGACCCTCGACGCACTCAACCTCATCACCCTCACCATGCCCATGTGACACAGCTACATCTCCAACTACTTTTGTTTAATTCGGTTGCCATGGCAATAACTGCTTTTAATAGGTTCGCTGCATTATTACTCCAGCTTATTCATACAATGATCATTATAATTGGTATGGGCGTAGGCTCCACTCTACTACATTCAAATTCACTCTTACCATAAAAGGATATGAGCTCTCTCACTCTATGTACACCTACCTCTCATTCCTTCTCCAACACTCACACACCCAAAAAGAAACACCCAACAAAATGAACTCACTACCACCCTATAATGTAGGTTATAACTACTAGATTTATAGATATAGGTACAGTTACAATATCATTAATTCTATACAGATATAGATCCAGCAGAAAATGACCATTTGTGCTTGTGAACGTCGTCACCCCGGCAGGTCAGGTCCAAACAATATTTCATTGATAGAATCAGCCACAAAATGAGTTTCGTCATGCAAGCCGACGCAATAAACTAAAGGCCGCACCACCCCCTCCAACTGAATTATAGCCCGCACACAAGTTATTAACGAGCATGATTACATTTAATCCAACTAAAATTGAAAGTCCATCTTGAAAGTTCATCACGGAAATGATAATATGATGATGATGATGATGATGATGATGATGATGATGAGATAATGATGTTATTGATACAAAGGTGGGGAGAATTGGGTTTTTGATGATTTGAAAAGTTGGTGAACAAGTTATGTTATAAACATTGATATAATGATTTTCCACGTTGAATTATTTCAATTCATTCAAAAACATATATTGTTAGACTCGTAGGTAACTGCAGTGGATTGCGGTTTAATGAACAATTATCTTAATTGTTATTATTCATAATAGTTTTCCAACAACTCACAAGATCTACTTCAGATAAGCATTATCACAATAAATAATAATGAATTATGAAGGTGGAAAAATATTCAATCAAGAATGAATTATGGATTATTATGGATTTTCTTGAATTATTCAACAAGCTCGATATGGCTGAAATAAAATCAATCAGTTTACCTTCAATGTAAAAACCGCTCTTTTTTAGATTGAGATGTACGAGTCAACAATATGGCTATTTCATTAATATTCTGTAGAACAGGAAATCGATCTGATAGAGTTGAAATTCGAGATGACCAAATTGAAATACAATCGACGTGGCGAATTAATTGTGAGATGAACGGCTCAATATCATCATAAAGCATGGAGTGGCTTCAAATTAGTTTGAGGTGAGCGCTGTCGTTCGATCCATTTGAGGCGGACTGAGGTGAGATCGTTTGAATAGGAGGCCATTCAACCTCTCGATAACGTCTGCAATTTGGAGGCTGCATCATCTGTAGGCCACAGAAGATCGGTTAGTTGTGTAGACAGGTCGACTGACGGTATGTCCTATTTATAGAAGGGCAAGATTGGCAGTGAAGGTTTGGTCAGTGGCCGGTAGGTGGGTGGGAAGGTACTGGAAAAGTAAATGTTGGAGACTGCTTCCTGCGGTACGATTCACTACGATCTTATCTACTACCTCTCCAACAAGCCTCAATCCTTGCTGGTCAGAGTGAATCCTCTTCTAGTTAACCCAAACTCAGCAGGGCATTCATCAGAAGAATCCCCTTCCCCTTCCCATCAACCAACCCTGACCCGTGGAATAATTTTCCAAGATCACCTCCACCAAGTCATTAAATCCAATACTGTAATGAGCGAAACCTCACCCATTTACCGGCTAATTGAAGAAGGGCTTTTGATTAGCATTAAAAGCAGCCCGCTTGACAAAGTTGAAGCACCTTGCTTCTCTATTCGCTCGTTAGCTCGTTAGTGACGCGGGCGCATTTGTAAGTGTGCTGTGTTCTGCTGTGTGCGGGTGCTTCAACATAATATTTCTCACAGCCAAACGGAGTAGGCTACATCATTAGAAGTAGTGATGATATGATGAGATCTTGTCTAATGTACAAAAGATCGAGATGTGGAGAGATTGCGACGTGATTGAATTATTAAATAGCCATCTCGACCATACTGTACTCGGCCACAATCCGGATGAATACAAGGAATCACTCTTAGGAGAAATCAATTTACAGTATTGATCAATGTGCTACAATATTGGGTTGGAGAATTGAAATCTATAATAATTACTATAAAGAAAAGAATCGTCTTATACGGAATAGAAAATAAATAAATGGTGCATAATCACGTCTGAACTACTGAACTGATCAACTTGAAATCTTGCATAACAATTCTTATAGGATGATTATATATTGAGAAGATCAAGTTTGAATACATCAAATTTTCAGTTTGTCAAGTTATCGGTCCGTCGATTTTTCAATTTTCAAAGTTTCTAGTTTGTGATACCATATTTAAAATCTATAATCTTTAATCTGCAATATTATTAAGTAGGGGGAAGTTGGGCAAAACGGACCAGCTAGTGTTTGAAGCTCAATTAATGGAAATCTGATGGCAGATTTATCAAAATATGATGTCAATCTCATTCTTTACATATCTCATGATAACTATACATACATTTATTTAATTATAATGAAAACGGTAATAAATTTATAGTTTTTTTGTGCAAAATGACGGTTTTGCCCCATGGGTGGGGTGAACCGTCTTATGAGTGGAGTAAAACCGACATCAATGCAAATGACATAGAAACACTTGAAATAACCACACAAATCACAAGATTTTATTTAATAGAGTTGTCTCAAAATATATCTAAAAAATTGATTGAAATTTAAATTACGGTAACTAATATAAAAAATAGCTAATAAAAGTCGAAATTCATCGACAAAAAAAAATGTCACTGACCGAGGTTCGAACCTAGATCATGTTTGTAATTCACTGAGCCTTGAGCTTTTGGGTACACGCCTTTACACTCTCGGCCATTGCATCTTTTGATCGAATAGGCCTGTAAGTCAGGTAACGTATGTAGGCTACTATAATATAGTGTAGCCTATAGCGGCAAACTTGAAGCCGGTTTGCCGGCATTTTCACAACAAAATATTGCTCTGAAAATAGTTAAATCATAGAGAAAACATTCGAAGATTCAATCTTGAGTGGGCCTAATGTTTTCTCTATATGGTTTGATATTGAAGATAAATTATCTAAAAGTTTTAATAATGAATTACGGAAAATTACTAGGAATTTTTTAGTCAAGGCTGAGTTTCACCAGTAGGCTTACCTTAAACTTTAGATCTCTGCTGTATTTTCCTATTATTATTGTTGATTGTATTGCATTAAGAAGTGGAATTCGATAATAAAAAGAAACAATTATTACTCTACCTCACTTTTAAATATTGATACAATTATTGTACTTTGATTTCAAATTCGATTCTTCACTTTTAAAGACTTGCGATACGTACCTTTCTGACAATGGACAATGTAGCCAACATTATATTGTTGAGGCTATGGAGATATATCATCGTATTCTATTGTTTGATATCAAAAACACAATAATAAATATTAAATTATGAAACAGTAATTTATAAAATATATTATTATAGACATAATACCGCGATTCACGATACATAATTATATAGATTATTACAGTCGTTATGAGATTATCTCTCTATGATTTTTGTGAGATCGGACACGATCAGCTGTTATTCAAGGTCATTTTACAGCCCTAGGGCTGTAAAGTTTTACCGGCCTGGTCGGAAAACAATCACTTTCGGCCTCCATATGACGCACGTAAACCAGCTCATTACATCCAAGTGTGGCGAAAAAAATGTTTCGTAAAATTTTCTCCTATCGACCTTCGTTTTCGAGATATATCGATTTTTTTATATTTTTCAAGTAGGCGTACTTCCAGTCATTAAATCGTCAATATCTCAAGAACCATTGGTCTTAAGTGAATTTTAAGGACATCGTTGAAAAGAGGACAAAATTTCACATTGATTTGAGGTATAAAACATGCCAAAGTCAATTATTGAGTAGTATTTTTTAGCGGTCAAAGTTGAAAAAGAGTGATTTTTGAAGTTTTTTTGAAAACTTCAGACACATTTTTCTCGATTTTTTTTCCAGGGTACGAGATAATTTTTATAGCGCAAAAACTTCCCTTTTTGATTATCTTTCGAATGAGACCAAATACAGGTGTCTAGCTCAAATCCTCGAATCAGAATTTCAGTTTAAATTCGATTTTTTAATTAAAAACGAGACTTATCTTGTTTGAGTGTGAATAATTGTCTACAATTTGATAGCTTTGTGTCGAGTGATTGAGGGCGTAAAAATACTTTTTCTATAGGAAAAAGTATTCGTTCGTGTTCCTGAGTTATTAAGTCTAGTTTTTTCATGAGTGTTTGATTTTTCCAATTCACTATTTCAGTTTTGTTGTTCTCTGTTTCCAAGTTTATATTTTAGTTAGAGTATTGTTTCCGAGTGTAGTTTGTTTGAGTTTTTTTTTTAGTTTATTAGTATTATAAGTCTTTTTCTTACTCAAGTTCAATAAGTTATCAAGTGTTCATGTTTATTATTATGTTACGAACCAACTGGGAAAACTTGACTATTGACTGGAAAGACATCATTATCGACCGACTGGAAGCACGTTACTTTTCATACAATGACTGCGAGAATTGTCTCTTTTGTTGGGTGAGCATTAGACAAACTTTTTATTCTATCA
Source organism: Nilaparvata lugens (assembly GCF_014356525.2). Taxonomy (NCBI): domain Eukaryota; kingdom Metazoa; phylum Arthropoda; class Insecta; order Hemiptera; family Delphacidae; genus Nilaparvata; species Nilaparvata lugens. Next base: position 39,678,489 of record NC_052507.1, read on the forward strand.
GAGCAGCTGATTAATGAACAGATTGATTTTTTCCTCTCACTCAAGTGAATCTCAATGGTATGAATTTAAAACAACGAAAAGATGGCTTTAGGGTGCTCTACTTGAAAATTTTCATTTTTTAACACTCTAGTTTTAAAATTTTCCTGGAAAATTTATACTCATTCGATAGTATATAAAATGACATAGTTTTTTCATTATTGGAAAAATATTGTTACCGTGAAAAAAAAATCAAGAAAAAACTGTTTGAAAAGTTTAGATTTTAACTCGACTTTGAACTTTTTTCAACTTGTATCTCAATAACAATTGCAGATACGAACTTCTAACCAGTTTCATTGGATTTCTCAGCCAAATTTCCTATAGAAAAAGTATTTTTACGCCCTCAATCACTCGACACAAAGCTATCAAATTGTAGACAATTATTCACACTCAAACAAGATAAGTCTCGTTTTCAATTAAAAAATAGAATTTAAACTGAAATTCTGATTCGAGGCCACTCGTGTCGTTTTTCCGCAACACGCTTCATTCTATCCGCCATTAAATTCTGAACAGATTGGTACATAAAATGTTGTTGTATCTTGAAAAATGATTGAGTTGTGAAAATTTTTTGTTTGTGTGGCAAACCTGAAATTATTCAGCTGACAAGCTGTGAGCCAGCAGCCAGTGAAATCCTTATTTTGTTTTCTTACAAAAGAAGAAGCTGATTGATTGATTGATTGATTGAGTACTTTGTAGATTACTTGTACTTATGTAGATTACAGTATATACTGGCTTATACACTCATATACAATAGCTTACAATACAGCAAAATTATAGATGAATTTACATAATATAGACTAAGAAAATAATTATTGAACTGTATATGATATGGAAAAAGCAATTTGGAATAACTATACAAGATTATATTGTAATGCATCTACATAAATTGGCGGAGCTTTGGACATATCAATGTCCATTCTTCGGAAAGAATATTAAAAATATCCTCCCAACTAACTCTCTACCAAATGAATGGTATAAGAAGATCATTAATACATCCAAGGGAACCAATTATCCTCTAGATGATGAAAATAATGAAGAAGACGCTCCTGAAGAAGAATCCGATGCTGAAAGCATTGGGTGTATGATTTCCCGAAAATCAAACAGTACCATGTAACATTCCAGAGTCTTGATTATGGGAAGAAACGTGTTCAAGAAGAAAATATCATCTTCAATTGTTCACTTCTAAATGACATTTTTTAGATCTTTATTACCTACTTATTAATTATCCAATATCATGAGCAATATATTATCATTATCACTACTCTTGATACGGGTTTTTCATCATTTTATTGAACCTCTGAACATGTAACAACCAGGGTTATGGAAAAACGACCTGAGACAACACACCTTATATCAATTATTATCAGTTAGCCTTGAATTACTGGCTAATTATGAATAATAGCATTGAAAATAGTATAAAAAGATCAATAAAGTTCAAATACTTGCAAGAATATTGCATTCTGAAGAAATAATGAAGATGTGTACTAAATATTTCAAACTCAATTTACACAAAACTTGATTTTTTGACTCAGGTCGTTTTTCCACCCAACTCCTCAACTATTTCCCCTGTACTGTTCACGAATGATTAATGAGAATCATTTCTATGTATGTATTGGCAACACGACTTTTGTCTCCAAACATTTGAACTTGATGAAGATCAAATTCTCTATGTTCACGGCGCAATTGAACTTTATCATCAATCAATTGAATCTCTTGATCAAGCAATTCGGTAACTCTCCAATGAATTTTGGGGCTCAAAAATATTGTTTTATTTAAAAACTAAACGTTTCATTTGAATATAAAATATATTATCATATTATTTTTTATGAGTACAGTTATGGAAAATAAAAGTATTGGTTTTTTAAAATCATTCCCCAATTACAACTGACAACTTTTCGATTCCAAATCGTATGTTCTCAAATTAGGAGTTGATAGTGAGCTGTTGAACGGAGTGGTCGCAGAATTGTTTTGCTCTCTTATCTCAAGTTTCCGGACGGGTCGTGCTTAATCGGTTCATTTAGTGCATGTTTAACCTAAAACGTTCTTTCGTAATAAATTGAATTATCAATTTGTTATTTATTTGTGGAATTGTTTTCAAGTGAATCGAAATATTCGAAGCTGAATGAATAAGAACAGTATCTAACAATACTTTTCACCGGACGATAGTGCTAAGAAGAGTCCTCGTGCTAAAAGTTCGCCTGAGCTCGAAGAGATGGAACAGAAAAAGCGTGCTCCAGACCAAAGTGTTAAAGCTTCCGGTAATGTGAACTCAGACTTTATTGAATCACTATTTGACCGTTTTGAAAAGCGGTTTAGTAAGGCTATGGATGAAAAACTCGCGCTGCTAGCTACAAAGGTGGATTTAAATGGTCTAATTGAAAAAGTGAATAAACTCTCTGTCGAGAATTAACAGTTAAGAAATCAAATTGTTGCTCAAAAAATTCAGAATAATCTCATAATCAGGAAGATGGAAAATTTTGAAAATAGATCGAGAAGGAACAATATACTTTTTCGCGGGCTGAAATATGAATGTGCAACAGTGGATTACGTGAGAACTGTCAAAGACTTTTGTGTGAGTCATTTGGGGGCACGAGCAGGTACCTGGGTTAATCGAGCACATGCATTGGGCAAGAAAATAGATAACGGGCCAATCATTGCGCATTTTCCGTACGATCAGGACATCCATTTCATCACGAGAAACAGTAGGAAGCTGAAGGGTACACAGTTTGTGATTCATAAAGACTTTGCTTTCGACACAAGAAAACGACGATCAAAGCTTTTCCGGGTGCTTGGCGAGTTGAAGAAACAAGTTCCGGGAGTGAGAGGAGAGTATCGGTTGAAGTGGATCGTTTAATCGTGAATAGTCGGGTTTTCACGCTGGATGAGGAGAATGGACTGGTCTCGGAGGGAGAGGATGGGCTGCAGAAGATCGGGAGCATGTTCGATGAGAGTGTGATGCGGGCCGTGAGCGGGAGCATGTGTGATGAGGAGGAGCGAGGCGGCGAGGACGAAGACCGCAACCGCTGAGATAACGCCGTCAGTCCGTGTGAGAAGGGACAGTTGAGTATAGTAGCGTACAATGTGGCTGGATTAAGTGGTAAGATTGTTCAAGTATATAATTTTATTTGTAATTATGATGTTTTTGTACTATTGGAGACGTTTGTTGAAAGAGGAAAGCAATTGTATTTTGAAAACTGTTTTCCAGATTACAATTTATACTGGGAATTCGCAGTTGGAGAATCAAACTGAGGTAGAGCAAAGGAGAAAGTTAATAGAAATTAGTGAAAGAATAGAGAGTTTTTGTAAGGTAATCGATGCGATTGAGAGGAAAGTTATTCACATGAATGCAGGACAACGGGATGAATATATATAGTTCCAATTTACCTGAGTGGTGGAGGAGACATGGAATGGGAGAGAGAATTCAATACATTATGGGAGTTTATGATAGTGCAAGAGCATAATAGAAATAATATGATTTTAATTGGAGATTTTAACGGTAGAATAGGAAATGGACAGGACATGTCGGAATTAACAGATGTAATAGAATTGGGAAATGCACTGAGTAATAAGCAAGAGTCAAAGGATGAGGTGATTAATATGAAAGGTAAGAAAATATTGGAGTTCTGTGAGGTTTTTAATTTCATCATTATGAATAGAAGGATAAGTGGAGATAGGTGGGGAGACTTTACTTTTATAGGCAGAGGGGCTTCCGTAATAGATCTATGTTGCATGGCTGTCGAATTAGCGCAAATAGTTGGAAAATTTTCTATTGTGCCAGAATTTTCATCTGACCATTTCCCAATTGAAGCTACGCTAATCACGGTTGATACTCTAGAAAGAGAGAGCACAATTTTACCACTCTTACCGAAGTTGAAATGGAAGGAAGCGAGGAAGAATGAATATATATCTAAACTCACCAATGCTTGTAGAGAAATAAATGGTCTTCCCGAGAGTAGTGAAGAGACTTATGAAGTATTGAATAATCTTGTATATAGAGCTGCAAATTATGTGCCCCAACCTGATAGAAAGAGAGAAGGATGGAGAGAAAAGTGGTTCGACAAAGAGTGTGCGGTTATGAGAAAGCTAGTGTTCAGCCTATTGAATGTGTTTAGAAAATCAAATTCGGAGCAGGTGAGAGAAAATTATATGAAGGTAGTAAAGGAATACAAACTGCTATGTAAGAGTAAAAGGCAAGCGTATTACAGCGATATAAAAGAACAATTCAGAAGAGTCAAGGATTCCAGTGATTTGTGGGCTCTGATAAAGAAATTCAAGTGTAGAGAGTTCAAGATTTCGGGAACTGTGAGTGCTGAGGATTGGGTTGAACACTTCAGACGAGTGTTTTGATCAGTTTGCGGGGTAGTCACATATTATGCGGCGAGGAATGTTGAAGATCAAACTCTTGACAAAGACATAGATATGAATGAATTGGAAAGTGCCTTCAAGACAATGCGCAACAATAAGGCTCCAGGTGATAACAGAGTTCCTGCTGAGTTTTACAAGAATGCGTCAAAAAATTACAAAGAGATTATTTTGACTTTTTCCAATGCCATCGTCAGAGGTGGACAGATACCAACAGGGTTTCCACGTTCAATTATATTTCCATTGCATAAAAAAGGTGATACCAATGAAGTGAATAATTATAGAGCCATATCTTTTATAAATGCTGTCGCTAAAGTATTTTCATTTATTTTACTGAGAAGGTTGCAGTTGTGGGAGAAAAGAGAATAGATTATTAAAGAGAATCAGTGTGGCTTTCGGAGAGGTTATTCGGCTACTGATAATATTTTTGTTCTATTCAATATAGTAATGAAAACGTTGAATAGACCTACAAAGAAGTTGTACTGTTTCTTTTTGGGCTACGATAGTGTGGACAGAGAGGCTTTATTTTTTAAACTGAGTGAATTGGGAGTGTCGACTAAATTTATTGCGATGTTGAGGAGTCTATATAGAAATACGAAGTCTCCTGTATGGCATGGCGTGGAGGGTAACTTAACAGAATACTTTGAAACCAGAAATGGATTAAAACAGGGATGCGTATTCTCCCCGTTGCTATTCAAACTATTTTTGAATGATTTGAGTGATGTTATTGGTGGAGGTATATTATGTTGGGCAGAGGTCTATGTTTTAACTCAGATTTTCTTTTGTCTGTCTGTCTGTCTGTATGTGTGTATGTAACGCGTTGATAGAATTCTATGAGATTTGGCAGAAATATTCCTTTTTCAACTGCGCGTCGATGTATTAATACACAAGGTTTTTTTCAAATTTTGCATTTTAAGGATAATATGAAAAGAGAAGGAATCCCTCATTACTCCGACATCACTGTATATAATTGACCGAGCGAAGTGAGGTCTAAGATTCATGTCGACGGCTGTGCATTTCTCTTTATGTTTATATGTTGCGCATTCACAGCGATATACGGCAATATATTTCCATGAATTTAACAGGTATGTTCCTTTTTAATTGCGCGTCGACATATATACGAAGTTTTTCAAAATGTTGCATTTCAAAGATAATATAAGAGGAAAAGGAGCCTCCCAAAGATACTCACAAAGATACAGAATATCTCTTGCAGTTAACAGAAGGCTTGATGAACATGGTTCTTTGAAAGTTGTTTTTTTTTGCATGCATCCACTCTTTCAAATACGATACATTATTCTGAATTATTCTGTGAACATAGGTGTAGACTACTTTCTAGGATCATGTAAATGTTAGGGTCAAGCTACTGAGAAGTCATGGTGGGGGGTGTGAACAAGGCCGTCGTGTTTTTCTTAGGCTAGTTTCACACGGCAGAATCCCGTCTCCTGAAGATCATAATTCAGATCATTTCATATTTCGCAGCTCGAAGGCTTTCACAAGGGGATCTCAAATTTCAGACGCGTTTGCTCAGAGTATGACTCATTACTTTTCTCAAAGTATTCGGATTTGGATTCAGCGACCCCAAATTTTTTAAAGCGTAAGTCCCATTTTCGAAAATACCCAAAAACAAGGGAGTTACAGCAGTTTTTAATATAGCTTTTACATTATCATAAAGTTATGTTTAGTAAAAATGTACCTACTAAGATAATACTTCTGCCTCACAGGTAAAGGTTTTTAGAAGCTTTTAAACACTCTTGAAAAGTTCAAACATGAACATTTTAAAACATTAGGGGCCGGTTTCCGAGCTCGGGATTTAGCTGAGTCCAAGACTTTAAACAGCTGGAGTCAGAAATTTGGTTTTCCAAGACGGGGCGTAGTCGCAGTCATTGTCATAGTCACGTTTGAATTAAATCTCGAAAAACTAGAAAATTGAACACAAAATAAAATAAAGAGAAAATAGTGTAAAGTTTCAGCTATTTTGAATTATTCAGGAATGTCTAATTCCGTCAAGGAAAAACGTTCCCAAATATAGAAATGAGAAAATAAAAACTAAGACTTCTATTATAAAAGCTGACCTTTTGGAAAGCCAATTTTCTGACTATTGCTGTTTAGAGTCTGGGACTTAGCTAAATCCTGAGCTCGGAAACCGGCCCTAAAAGTTCTAGTTTAAAAAAAAAATTCCAGCTTTGAAAGTTTCAAACTTCAAAAGGTTGAATCCAATATGGAATCAGAAATCATCTCCCATTATCACTCAATAAAATACGAGAAAAAGTAACCTTGTACAGTTAACTTCACTGATTATTTACGTTGTCGGATTTCAATTTTGTCATACAACAATCTAATTCATTAGGTTGAAATCGTTGAATATTACCATGGATTCCTGTTGAATCATTGACTTAAAATCTTTGCAACAATCAATAAAATCTATTACACAGTATAAATATGCAGTCAGTGAGTATAGAATGTAACATTCTATACTCACTGCATACAGTAGGCTATAAACATTGTGCTGATCTGAACAGTGAGTATAGAATGTAATTACATTATATTACTCTAACAGCTAACTGGATCTGAATTGATCTATTGTAATAATGTACATAATGAAATAATGTCTTACTATTCCAAGTAAAACGAAACTAATGTTTGTGTTTGTATAAGAGCTGCTGAGTGGATACTGCATACTGAGAAATTCATAAATGATCCAGACCAGCCTGGCGACTTCGATGCTATCGACACCGGAATCTCCTTTTATTGCTATCAATGAATGAATCTGAATTAAAACCATGTATTGTATCAACTATCCTATTATTGTATTGTAATTCGTGAAGCCTGTTTAGTAAAAGCCAGTTACATACACATCGATTTTTTACCGTCCTTATAAAATTCTATTAGATCAAACAGATGATGTTTGACAAGTTTCACTTATTCGAATTCATAAGGATGGCAAAAAACAATCGTACAAAAATCAACGTGCATGTAACTGGCTTTCGAAGACCCATACGATATTGTATAGAATAGTAAATATCGAAATAAGTGTTGCAGCCAGAACTTGTGTTAAGAACCGGTTTTGTCCCCGCTTTGTAAGTTAAACTAAACACACAATTCCTCCCCAGAATGTGGGTTTGAAGTGTACACACCATTTCTCCCCGCTTTGTGCAGTGGAAGTGTACACACATTTCTCCTCGGTTTGTTCAGTGAAAGTGTACACACATTTCTCCCCTTTTTGTAGGTTTAATGCGTAATTTTTTTTTCAAGTTAACAGAAAAAAAAGTTACAACTGTATTGAACACATATTAATATACTTTCTAAAACAAAAATTAAGTTTCCAACATGTGTGTAAATGTGTGTAAATCAGCCTCCCCGCAATGTATGTTCATTTCTCACCTCCCCGTTTGTTACCTTGTTCCAGTATGTGTGTGTGTGTGTGTGTGTGTGTGTGTTGTGTGTGTGTGTGTGTGTGTGTGTGTGTGTGTGTGTGTGTGTGTGTGTGTGTGTGTGTGTGTGTGTGTGTGTGTGTGTGTGTGTGTGTGTGTGTGTGTGTGTGTGTGTGTGTGTGTGTGTGTGTTAAAATCAGGTTTTTATTCACGAATTGTTAAAATAACAGGTTTTTATCCAATGTTTTGCTCTTTCAGGGCTTATAACTCCTCAAGAATGCATCATAATACTTATGCTTATCATAGTTTCTTAGACTCAATTCTCCTCAAAATGATGTATTTTTTCACTATTCCAAGTTTTCCTTTCATTGTTATAGCAGCTTTAATGTAGGGGGTGACATTTTCATTGCCTGGACTATAAGAGGGTCGCTGCCAACCTGTCTTCCCGACAATTAGTCTCCTTGCTATTTTGATCACAGGCGTCCGACAGTGAATCCCCCACTAGAACAAAGGAGGCTAGTTGTCGGTGACACCTAAGCTCCTCACACGCTCACAACAACTAGTCTCCCCTACAATAAATCCCCTGCTGGATAGGTCTATGAGGGGTCTGGTTGTCGTGATCGTACCTGACAACTAAGCCTTCTGACAGCTAATACCCTATTGAGCATTGAAACCAGCTTGAAGCGGTAGTTCATCATTCAGAGTGACTTCACAAAGTAGGAGAATATTTTCTCTGTGGTGACTTGCATATCGTTGAGAACATAATAATTACAATACGTTGAATGTGGGAAGATAAGAGATTGAACCAATAAAAATTCAATGTTTCTAGGGAGGATGTCGTCTATTTTCTTCAATGAATGCATCGCTGAAAACACCTTTTTACATGTTTTGTTCACTTGTTCTGACCAGTCAAGAGTATTATTTATAATAATTCCTAAATTTCTCAGTGAGGAATGTCATTACCATCTACACTAATTTCGTGAATCGATTCATGGTAAATATTGTTTATAAGACGAGAATATCCAATTATAATGGGTTGTTTTGAGCAAACTTCTAGTTTTCAGGGAAATTGCCTTCTTCAAGTGACTTGTTGAAAATGTAATGGTTGGTAAAACAGCAAATAACATCTTCTTGATAAATTTAATAGGAATTTTGTTTACACCCATAGCTCTACAATGAATATGTTGAATTGCTTTGGAAGTGTCCTCTTAGGAGATTGGATGGAAATGAATTTTTTTTTCAATATATTAAAAACACACAAAGCAAGACAAAACTAGATAACAAAGGATTACAAAACAAATAAAATACAAAAGAATGTTACAAATATAAAAACCATGGGCAGATAATACAATGCTGGAGCAGAAATCTTGAGTCATATATCTGAATGGAAAAAGAAATTGATGTATATCCAGTTTTTTAGGGTCCATATCACAGAGACAAGTTCTCACAGAGACAAGTAGTGTTTTTGAACGATATTAGTGTCACAGAGACAAGTTTCATAGGAACAAGTAGTTTTATAAATGACAGTCTCACAGGAACAAGTTCCCACAGAGACAAGGTGAGTCTCACAGAGACAAGGTGAGTCTCACAGAGACAAGGTGAGTCTCACAGAGACAAGGTCTGTCTCACTGGAACAAGTAGTGTCAGTGGAACAAGAAGAGGGGTAGAGTCCTATTCGAACAAGTGTAGTGTCACAGAGACAAGGTCAGTCTCACAGGAACAAGGTTGGTGTGGTGTGTTGCCTACACATGAAGATGAAGGCATTCCATTTGCTCTAATAAATCGGATGTCATCTGTTTTTTAATATATATACATATATATTATGGTGACATGAATAGAATAGAATGACTGCCTTATTTTTCTTAGAAAGCGAAGTTAGGGCGCAGTCGACCCTCTCTACACTCAACTCTCTATCAAGTATTATAACAATACGAAGAAATAAATACAAATATATGATTAAAACAAACAATAGTTAAGGTATCTACTTATTTAAAATAATAACAAATTTTAAATTATTGAAAAGAAACAGAGAAAAATGACATTGAAAATAATACATAACAATGCTGAATGATAGTATTTTCTGATACTTCATCACTTTAGTAAAAAATAAGAACTACAGAATACAATACAGTAGGCCTACATAGCAACTGAAGTGTTTGCTATACATTTCATTTCTACTATCACTACGTAAATCTCGAAGTGGATAAGTAAATTACATTATGATTTATTAAATAGTAAAATAGAATCTTCCTTCAATCAACAAACAACGCTCCTTCAATCCACATGACATACATATATAAATATATAATTTACATTATGTTAATAATGTGGTGACATCATTTGATGCCATCATTTGATTTGATCTCCTGTGGAGAAAAAATGATGAATTTAGTAGACTGTTTAGTGGATCCTAGACATTCAGACTCAAATCTATACATAACAATTGATTCCCCTTTTCATCCAGGATATTTGTGGTTTCTTAAAATTTCGATTTATTGACCGAGCGAAATGAGTTCTAAGATTCAAGTCGACGGCTTTGCATTTCTCTTTATGTTTATATGTTCCGCAATTACGGCGAAACGCAGCAATAGATTACCATGAAATTTGACAGGTATATTTCTTTTTTAATTGTGCCTCGACGTATATTCAAGGTTTTTCGAAAATTTTGCATTTTAAGGTTAATACAATAGGTAAAGTCTCCTTCGAACGCCAATATTACAGTAAAAATCAGAATAGAATCATCCATAATAATTCAGCTGTTGAGTGGATTTTCAATTGCATGCAATAACGCATGCAATTAATATATCAATGTAACTTGGTAAAAATCAGCTGTCGTGATGACATAAACCCCGAGGTGATAGCTGACCCCAGAGTTTCCTGGATCTATAGATTGAAAAAGGATGAAGCTTTTAATCTTCTACAAGATTGGGGCATAGTGTCATCTGGAACACTTGCCGAGTTGAGAAGGTTGTTAGTAGAACAACATAAGAAGATGGCTGTACGTTATCCCAGCCCAAGACCCGGAATAGTGAGCGGAAGCAGTGAGGAATCTTGACACTCAGCAACAGGTACTCATGCTGAAGTTGGAACCAACATTCACACAAACCCCCTCATGGACCCAGGGGTGGTATGTGACAAAGTAAGAAACTGGAGACTGTCTTTTGATGGCCAATCAGATGCACTCAGCTTTCTAGGAAGGCTAGACGAGCTACAACAAGCCTATGGGCTTACTGGCAACCAACTACTAGTTGCCCTTCCTGAATTACTAGTTGGTAAAGCAACTCTATGGATGTGTAATCGTCATGACCAGTGGAAATCATGGAACAGTTTTGTGACAGATTTCAGATCACGCAACTACCCACTTACCTATGAGGAGGACCTCGAGAATCCAATTCAGGCAAGGAAGCAAAGGGAAGGTGAATCGTTTGACGAATTTCTCGAAGATGTACTGACACTCATGAGGCGTCGAGGAGGTTTTACAGACGAGAATAAATTAAAGAGAGTGTATAAGAATCTCCTCCCACGGTACAAATTGTATATTTGGCAATCAGATGTTCATAGTATCAACGAATTGGAAAAATTCGCGAGGGAGTATGAACAAATAAAAGCAGAGGAGAAACAGAATAGACAGAATTCGAGAGTTCACATGATTGAGGACACGAAAAAGATTACAAGGCTCAAGGTTGAGACAGTTATAACCCCTACTAGTAACAGACCATCTCTTAGTGAGTCTGAACCCATGTGTGGGCAATACAAGAGACCGGGGCACTGGAGATCAAACTGTCCCGAAATCCTGCCATGTGAAAGGTGCGGAAAGAGAGCACTGGAATGTGCCTGTGATGAGCAAAAGGAGAATAAGATTCCAAACAAGAAAGCAGTGATGCGAACGGCACAAAGGATTCCTGTGATTGAAGAGTCATCAAGGGACAACAGACTATTATCACCGTGACAATCGGCGGTAAAAAGTGTGGGCATTGCTAGATACTGGCGGTGAAGCTAATTATATGAGTAACGAGGTCTATGAAGTCCTCCGGAAAATAGGGATGATACGGAAAGAACCAGCATGTCACCAAGCAATATTAGCTGATGGACGGTCTACCCCATTAAATGGGAAGCTGACAACTAATGTAACTATAGGACAAATCACAGTTCCACTAGTGGCGTCTATAATGGAAGGACTTGGACAAAAGTTGCTATTAGGCATGGAATTTATGCGTGAAAACAGAGTGAATATTCACACATTCACGAGAGAGGTAGAGTGGGATCCTCCCCAACTGAATCCTACAAGTCCGCTGATAATGTCGCGATCTCTCTTATTGGGGACTAAGACAACAGCAGTCCCAACAATATCAGCTGTACAATCCGAATCTCAGGACAACAAGGATCGCGACAGAAGGATGTTCAAGCAGGATGGTTTGAACAGAGTCGAACCCAATGCCTTGATTGATAGCAAAGCAGAGTTGTCATATGTTCCAAGGCAAGCATCCTGGGGCAACATAGTGATGGATCACAGGAATGAGATGACTGACTCTGAACGCCAGGCCACGATTCATGCCCCAGCCACCAACACTAGTGGTGAATCCGAGAGGGATGTGGAAGAGTCAATACCACCATCTACTGTCATGGATGTGGAGGAGTCAATACCTTCCTCAACTGATATGGATGTGGAAGAGCAAACGCAGTCTTTAACTACCAATGAAGTAGTCCCACAGTCCCAGGATCCCGAACCAGGACTCTCAAGGAATAAGGATCCAGTGTTGTGTCACCGAGTCTCAACACCTGGTAAGCGTAAACAGGCTGGCAAGCCACGCATAAAAGTCCAATTTCCAGATGGACGATGTAAATATGTACCTGGTGGACCGGGTGTAGATGATGCTCATAGTGAGTGGCATACACCTCTGAAGGTGATGCCTGGGAGGTGTACACCTCTTAAGGTGATGCCTAGATGGCTCACGCCTTTAAAGGTGGTGCCATGGAGGGCTCCGACCCCCCCCCCCTCCCCCCCAAGTAGGAGTGGGGTGTCACAAAGTAAAATTGTGATGGAAAATATTGCTAAATAATAATAATATTGAAGAAAGACGCTCGACTATCAGCAATGCTAGCCGACCGCGGAGATAAGGAAGGTACTGATGGCGCACCATCTTCCGCGCATCGAGACGATTCCCACCGCCTCTGGCGGCGGCACAACTCCATCCCCTCCACTTTGGAGGAGTATTTGAAGGCCGGACGAGCCCCAGACCACAACATTCCGCTCACAACCTTCCTGCTCCTGGTACAGCGGCCTGTTGGCTGCCGTACGTCCCCGACCTCCTGTCCTGGTACAGCGGCCCCTTGGCTGCCGTAAGTCCCTAACCTTCCATCTCCCTAGGGCACAGCGGACCGTTGTCTGCCGTCCCTGACCTCCCATCTCCCTAGGGCACAGCGGACCGTTGTCTGCCGTCCCTGTCCTCCCATCGCCCTAGGGCACAGCGGACCGTTGTCTGCTGTCCCTGTCCTCCCATCTCCCTAGGGCACAGCGGACCGTTGTCTGCCGTCCCTGACCTCCCATCTCCCTAGGGCACAGCGGACCGTTGTCTGCCGTCCCTGTCCTCCCATTTCCCCAGGGCACAGCGGACCGTTGTCTGCCGTCCCTGACCTTCCATTCCCCCAGGGCACAGCGGACCGTTGTCTGCCGTCCCTGACCTCCCATCTCCCTTGGGCACAGCGGACCGTTGTCTGCCGTCCCTGTCCTCCTATTTCCCCAGGGCACAGCAGACCATTGTCTGCCGTCCTGACCTCCCATCTCCCTAGGGCACAGCGACCGTTGTCTGCCGTCCCTGACCTCCCATCTCCCTAGGGCACAGCGGACCGTTGTCTGCCGTCCCTGTCCTCCCATTTCCCCAGGGCACAGCGGACCGTTGTCTGCCGTCCCTGACCTTCCATTCCCCCCAGGGCACAGCGGACCGTTGTCTGCCGTCCCTGACCTCCCATCTCCCTAGGGCACAGCGGACCGTTGTCTGCCGTCCCTGTCCTCCCATTTCCCCAGGGCACAGCGGACCGTTGTCTGCCGTCCCTGACCTTCCATTTCCCCAGGGCACAGCGGACCGTTGTCTGCCGTCCCTATTCTTCCTTCTCCCCAGGGCACAGCGGACCATTGTCTGCCGTCCCTATTCTCCCTTTTCCCCAGGGCACAGCGGACCGTTGTCTGCCGTCCCTGACCTTCCATTCCCCCCAGGGCACAGCGGACCGTTGTCTGCCGTCCCTATTCTTCCTTTTCCCCAGGGCACAGCGGACCGTTGTCTGCCGTCCCTATCCTGTCTGTCCTTCCTTTTCCTACTCCAAGGGAGCGGAACCGAGGCCATAAGGCCGATACAAAATTACATCAAAGTGGTGTCATCAGAGAAGAGAGCGACCTTCACGCCGTCAGAAGCACCAGGAGGTGCTGTTCACGCCAGCTGAGGCACAAAGAAGAAGGAAGAGGAACTTCGACTTGCCTCCTTACCCCACCCACATTACGACTGAGCGAAGTCATCCACGAGCAACACCTGGGTATCAATCACCCACCTCTGAAGCTACTCAGGGTGTACGTGATAACATTTTAAATAGATACGCGTTTGGTTGCTGGAGGTCACCCGATAGAAAAATCCATCGTCAATATGATATAATGTAGTATTGCGGAGCGTTATGATTTCCTTGACCAATTCCATGTCGACTGAATGTGTTTTGTCAACTATTGAACTTGCAACGCAAACGCACAGGTAGCATCCTCGTAGAGGGGTGGCAAACAATACTGAACAAAAATCTATTTTTTCCAGGAAGGGTACAATATGGAAAACACATTTTAAATATTTCCTGCCGCCAAAGTGCAGTACTTTATACCTGGCACTAGAATTTTTAGAAATAGAAGCATTTGGTTAACTTTGGTTTTACGCTTCAGTGAACATAGTCTTTGAGCAGGGTAGTTCTACCTGGACACCACCGATGACAAATGTACCGGGCTTTCCAGAAGTACCTAACGGGAAACATTTGCTTTGTTTCATGGTAGCAAGGCATTGTAATACTGAATGAGTAGTCTATTTATAGTTCTATAAAGCAAGGCCTTTTGGTTCTAATACCCGAGACGTCAGTCTGCAGATTGTTGTTATGGAATGCAGAAAACTTCTTTCACCAACCTAGACAATAAATAATGCTGATTCAAAAGATTGAAAAGATAGCATGCCGCTTCCAAAATCTATGGATATGGTTTATGTACTATATATATATATAATATATATATATATATATATATATATATATATATATATATATATATATATCTGTGAGTGTAGCGTAAGGGACACACTATTATTCCTCACCCACCATATAGCATATAATATATCGAACTTTGTCACTCCCACTCAACCACATCACTCTCTTACACATACCCTTTCCTTCGGGCTCACTCTCTCTCTCACTCTCTCTCTCTCTCTCTCTCTCTCTCTCTCTCTCTCTCTCTCTCTCTCTCTCTCTCACATGATAATGAATTAAAACGCAGATTTCTGTCTTTGACACTAATATCATGCTTTAGTTAGATCAATAATGTTTCAATTGCCATCTAAATCTAGGTGAACCATTTGAAACACATAAACTAATAATTAAAACCACCCTAAATAAACCTTGATTAGTCCCAAACGATATGGTTTTCAGTAACTTTAAGGACATGACAATAAGACAATATTGTGGGTTGGAAACGTAATTTGAATATTTATTATAATAAAATATAATCCCATCTTTCTGGTGCTCCAAACTCGTTATTTAATAATAAACCTACAGTTCAAGAGCCATCACTGATAAATATGTCACTTAGTATGAATACAGAAGAACAAAAATCATAAACCTTATTCCGGGACACTTTCTCATTAATTCTTAATTCTCGTATATCCTATGTGTGTGATAAACGAAATTTGAATTTGAAATCACAAAATTTTTTGAAAAACATACAGTTTTGAATTACGTGCTTATTCTACGAAAATTGAAACCCCTTTCTTAGCTGGCTTCTAGGAATAAGAAATATATTGACCGATAAATACAAACAATTTGGATGTAGATTAGGCGAATAGGCCTTGTCTAAAGAATTCAGCTTATAGTCTGTTATACAATAAATGAGCAATTCAATTCATAACATCTTAGTAGTCATCTTATGAATAGTGTAATCATTCATCAAATCAGTCTTATCAAGTCATAATTATCATCACCCAGTACAATTGAATAAATTAAGTCATACATTGAAAAAAGACATAAACTATTTATAAACTCACAGCACTGAATATCACATTTTCAACAATTTGAAAATTAATTTACGGAACAATAAGCATTTTCATTCAGAATTACATTTAGTGCGTTTTTTAATTTATTCAGAGGCAAGTTTCTTCTAATATAAGATAAAGGCAGATTATTGAACATGGAGTACACTAGATAGGAATAAATTTCAAGCTCTTACTCAATCTGACATTAGGAGTTACAATACTCTAGTAGTCCAGATAACAGTAGACCTCACTGAACATCCTTTGCAATGTGGTAACGAGAATATTCAGCCATCTACTAGAAATGCTATCTACTAGGAATAAAGTCATTGTAATAATATCAGGGCTTTTTTAAAATGTTTGCCAATGGCCCCACTAAAATCTGATCAGGCTGGTTGGAGTCTTCCATCAACCATACATTACATTACATTACATTACCAGGGCTACCAGACATTGTTTTGCAGTAGTCGTCAATATACTATATCATAATGGAAAAAGTAGAACTTTGATATGAAAGTAATGAACTCACTCCGCTACAAATAAAATCTATTGGTGTGCTAATCTAAATGTTGCACTACTTCAATCCTGTAAAAATGAATACCGGTATAATACTTATTCTGAATTGATGGAATCCCAAGTCCCATTGCGCTTATGATAATTTTAAATGTTACTTTATTAACTCAGTAAGTTCAGAAAGTTATTGCTCAGTTGAATCAGAGCTACAATTAAAAAGATGATTTGGGAATTATCAAGTGACACTTTTTGTTTTTCACTGGGATTTTCATTTTGTAACATGTAGAGACGCTTGTTGAACAACAAGCTGTTAAATTTTTTATGGGAAAGATTTCATGAGGAAAATGAAGTTTTTCATTGACATTATCATCCGTAACTCGGAACGCCATGATAAATCTTGCATCCAAAGCTGCGTTTACACCAAAGTTATTAACAAAATGTTAATAACTTAATCCTCACAGATTATTATAGATTGAACGGCACATGAAAAACACATATGTTCATCATGTGTATGATAAGTTATGTTCAATCTAATAGAATCTATAGAATCTATTGGTGTTGACGCAGCTTTACTCTGGACTGTCTGAAGTTAATATTATATCAATTTGAATTTACAATTCGAGACCGCAGCTCGGAAAAAGAAGAGATGATTAGCTCATAATATCGGGGACCGAGCTTCACTCATGAGTACAAAAGCATAAACAATTTATTACGAAAGAAGGAATTATAATGAAAAACCATTTTGGCCATGTGTTTTTTTAGAAGCGGTGATGAATAGGTCAGTGGTAGGCTATTTGGCTTTTATACATTCCATTTCATATTCATATTGATTATTCTTTCGGGTCGAAGGTTAAATATATACGTATTAGATATATTGGAATAGTTATCTTGGAGTTTGGTAGAAATATATTACATTTGCATAGAACTCAATTTATTTATTTATTTAAGTTATCTTCTATCTAATTCTAATAGGTTACCAACCCATCCCTATCTTATATGATAAACCTTCAATCATAATCATATACCTGCATGATTAAAAAACAGCAGACATTCAATTTACTAGAACAAATAATGGAGTGCCTTCAAGTTCATATGTAGGCAACACGCCTAACTTCTTCCTACATTCGCTACCTTGTCTCTATGACACTGACCTTGCTTCTGTGAAACACCTTGTTCCAGTGGGAACTTGCTTCTGTGAGACTGCCATTTATAGCGCTACTACTTTGGACGGAGACCTTGTCTCTATGAAACTGCTTGTC
Source organism: Nilaparvata lugens (assembly GCF_014356525.2). Classification (NCBI taxonomy): domain Eukaryota; kingdom Metazoa; phylum Arthropoda; class Insecta; order Hemiptera; family Delphacidae; genus Nilaparvata; species Nilaparvata lugens. Next base: position 39,696,291 of record NC_052507.1, read on the forward strand.
TCTGTGGGAACTTGTTCCTGTGAGACTGCCATTTATAGAAATACTTGCTCCTGTGAAACTTGTCTCTGTGACACTAATATCGTTCAAAAACACTACTTGTCTCTGTGAGAACTTGTCTCTGTGAAACATCCCCGTTTTTTATATCCAGTTTAATTTTTCCACTGATCTTATTGTTCATGAGAAAGTGATTTGGAATGAGGTTTATTATTTTAGTACCTATGTAAATAAACTGCCTCCTTATACATTCAATATTAGTGTTATAGGTTATATATTTGTTGCAGTGGCCCTTAAATTATAATAATTAAGTGTAGAGTTTATTGTGAGAGGAAAATCGTATCTATATTTCATTGAGTACTCAATTACGGTTTCTATGTATAATTGACATATAGTCAAGCCCTCAAAATCACTAAAAACCATATCCGTTGGATAGAGCCTGGGTTTGCTTTATATAGTTATAATTTTCAGTTATTGTGCTATGAATAATTCAGCAATATGCCAGTTGAAACAGCCTCCCCAAAGAACTATGCCATACTGCAGAATTGACTTGACTAGAGCATGATATATCATTTTCAGGTGGTTCTTATTAAGAATTATATGTTAACTTGGTAAAATTTGAAAGATAAATATCTCATTTTTCTACATATGTATTGAATATGAACATCCCATTCAAGGTTTTCATCAATTATGATTACCAAGTACTCAGTATTATTGACTTTTTCAATGTGGGACAATCACAATTACCCAAGTTTTAATTGCACTGAGAATGGAGTCTCAAATTTGATTCTCATTAGGCTGCCCTACTCTATTTGCAGAGAAAGTTATGTAATTGGGTTTTTCAATATTTAAACATAAGGTATTCTTATCTAACAGCAGATCTCGTGTGTATCCAGCTTTATTGTCCTGTCACCAGCTGGCTCAGATATTTGAATAGTAGATTTGAGATGTGCGGGAATACTAGCGTCAGGTGATCAATTTTCATAACGGCAAGGAAAGTTGTGTGAGTGAGCCACACCAGATTTCTTCTTACATTTTAACTTGAAAATGGCCAAAGTGGGTCGAAACTAGTTGTTAAAATGTTTCAATGAAAAATTACTACAAGTTTCATGTTATTTTTATTCATTTGATTAAATTAACCCATATAGGTGATGTGATTTCAAGTGGTAGTGTGTTTATTATGAGATTATGAATGATTATTAATTCTAGGCTTATCTATTGTGAGAGCTGACTTGACCTAAGGGTCCTTTATATTTCAAGTTTGATAAATTTGAATGGACTCACCGGTTTTTTTTTAAGCCTTTGTCCCCGGACAGCAATTCTCCGGCAGAGCATCAGTCTTCTGTCCGCCAGCCTTTCTTTCACATGCGTATTCACTAAACCGTTTATTCACTTCAATCATTCGCACACTTTTTCCGATTGTGAGTCCCGAGAAGTCTAGGAGAAGAGTGAACGAAAAACAGGGCGAGCTCCTTCTAAGTTGCCGGGAAAGAGTCCCGTTACAACAATAGATAAGGCCGCAGGCCAATACTTCCCCAAAGTTATGGTGGTGGGGGGTAAGTACCCTCAATTGCAAAAGAGAGAAACGAAACTCTCCATATAAGAAAACTAAATAAACATGGAGGTAGAGGGATAACTCGGAGAACACCTTTCCGAGAGAGGACATAAAAAAATTAAAAATATAACTTGACAGAAAACATTATTACATTTATAATAACACAGAATTGAAATGAAATATTTATTGCATTAAATCTGAGTGAGTAGCTGGCTGGCAACTTATCTAATCAAAATTACTGCTCGCTATCTGACAATTCGAGCTATGCCAGCCTGCTTACGAAATGTGTTGTCACACTATTTATTCATTCCATTACCTATCAAATGCAACATGATAAATCTCATGTTCAAGTTCATAATAATGGAAGGAATAATATTTCTGATTTATTTGAATTATTGTCAATTGTTCAATTAACACAGTAATCATCTGAACAGCACAAAAATTCCAAATAGAATATACAGAGAATAAAATTGAGAGATAGTAGCCTATTGAGAGCAGCAGGAGATTGATTTGCGAATCACAGGATAGGTCCGGCCATGCCCTCCATTCTAGAATGAATTATAATTAGCTCATAACAGAATTATGAAGAATTGTATTGAAAGTTGGCTTTTAAAGCAGCTTATAACAGTTTTATTTGAAATTTATCTTTTCAGGATATAGTTTTCGATAGTTCAGCCTGCTGATAAAATATGCACATAAAAAAACAAAGAATAAACAGACAACACTAAACCAGTTTCAATGATTAAGTGGTTACATAACTACACTAAAGGGAAACTAATCAGTTTGCAAGGGGTAAAACCTACTGCAGTCGGTTATGCCCCTTACTAAAATGCCGGTTTTGCCACACAGCATATGCTAGAATAAAAATGGCCACAGCCGATTACAGAACGATTCAAGGTTGATTGTTCAAATATGGATTTATTTGAAACGATACACTGAATTGAAGAGCAAACTTATTGGAATTGTATCCAATAGCACCTAAGACAGGTAAATAATCTTATGTGACTGAAAAAACGAACAAATTTTCAGAAAAAACTTTAAGAATTTGTAGAACTCATATGATTAAGTTTACAGCTGTGAATGCAAGCACATCTGACTAATATTGTATAGGCTAACTTAGTGAATTTTTTCCCGCATGGTGACAGCACCAGTCAGTCAATCGGCGAGGGGTCGGTTTGACCCAACCAGTCGGTTTTGCCCCACTTTCCCCTAAGGTATAGACTTATGCATGTACGGGATAGGAAACGTGGGGTCCCATCTGACCGAATCCCAAAAGGTCGAAGAGTATACTTTCCCATATGATCGAATCCATCTAGACGATGAGATTCGATCAATTGCAACGAACTACAACATTTTCCTATCAAATGGGATTTGACTGTTTGGGAATCGGTCAGATGGGAAAATCAAATCTTCGACCTTTCGCGACAGTTGAGATTTTCGGCCAAATGGGATACTATTAAAACTTTTCGATCATTTGGGATTCGACCATTTGGGAAAGTACAAGTTTGGTGGCTTGCCAAATGACCGATTCCCATTTGGTCGAAATTATTATTTTGCCGCAAATGATCGAAAATTAAAGAATCCCAAATGGTAGAATTGAAACTTATACTTTTCCAAATGGTCGAATCCCAAGTGATCGAAAAGTTTTAATAGAAATCTCATTTGGCCGAAAATCTCAACTGTCACAAAAGGTCGAAGATTTGATTTTCCCATCTGACCGATTCTCAAACAGTCGAATCCCATTTGATAAAAAAATGTTGTAGTTCGTCGCAAATGGTCGAATCCTATTAGGTAGAAGAGTTTTGTAGTTGTCACAAATAGTCGAATCTCAAAAGGTCGAAAAGTATACTTTCCCATATGGTCGAATCCCATCTAGCCGATGAGATTCGATCATTTGCGACTAACAACTTAACTTTTCTACCAAATAGGAATCAACCATTTGGGGATCGGTCAGTTAGGAAAATCAAATCTTCGACCTTTTGTGACAGCTGAGATTTTCGGCCAAATGGGATTTCTATAAAAACTTTTCGATCATTTGGGAAAGAACAAGTTTCAATTCTACCATTTGGGATTCTTCAATTTTCGATCTTTTGCGACGAAAAAGATGATTTTCCCAACTGACCGATTCCTAAATGGTCGATTCCTATTTGGTAGAAAATGTTATAGTTTGTCGCAAATGATCGAATCGCATCAGATCGAAATCGGGATCTACCTATTGCGCTCACAATGTGTTGTACTGCGTCCAGCTGAATGTAGAAGCACGTAGATTCTGCGCCCCACATCCGATCGCGACAAAATTTGGCACACATTTACATGAAGAAGAAGAAGAAGAAGAAGAAGGAGGAGGAGGAGGAGGAGGAGGAGGAGAAGGAGAAGAAGAAAAAGAAACGGGTGGTGGAAATTGAAAATCGTGATCTACCATATCGATTGCGCTCAGCGGTCAGAATGTGTCACTCGCATATTTAATTTTTGTTCAGAGGATTTTTGATATATTTCCTACAGTTTTTTAAATATGGGCTCTTGAAAGTGTGAAATTGTTATAATAACTGCTTTTCATCCAGTTTTTTTTGTTATTTCAGGGCGTATAACCCTTGATTCACCACTCGATCAAGTGATATAACAAATAATTATTAATCTCGAATAGTCCTTCCCAGTTTTCAAGTAGTTATAAGATTGCTATTCTTATCATTCATCAATTTCATAACATAAAAAACTGATATTTCATATTAACTTCTTGAAGAAATGATCATAACTACATAATTATATCTACAAAAAATGTGGCATGTGAAGTAGGAAATTAAATTACTAAGACCTCAATCAACAAGTCACAGATGAGGCAAGAAATATTTCGAAATCAATTAGGTTTATGCAAGAAATACATTGTTTCTACATGGGAGATGGGAATAGTAATTTCAATTGAACACTGACTAAAATTCATCGCAAACCGATTCCAGATCATGACTCATAGGGGAACGCGCCAACTAGTCTCCCCAACAGTAAAGCTCCTTTTAAAACCACATTCGAGGGGATTTACTGACGGCGTCAACTGAGCTCCTGAGAGAGGAGCTTTACAGATTGGGAGGCTAGTTGTCGTCAGCGTCCGAGGAGCTTAGTTGTCATCTACGGTCCCGACAACTAGTCCACTCTGAACCAGTAGGGGATTTACTGTCGGAGAGACTAGTTGACACTAGCGTGCACTAGTTGACTAGTGACACTCATACGAAACTATTTTGTGAAAAATCACTATAAGGAAATTATGATTGATGTTAAAAATTAGAAATTGATTTCCTGAGAATTTTACTTTTATGGACTATGTGGATTTTCCTCGTATGCCCATAGTCATCTGATTCCACTTGTCAGCTGATTATGAATAATTCTATAGCAATGGTTTACAAAACATGCCAGGGCGTGGGTTGCTTTTCATGGATTAGCGTGGGTCTACTTTGCGGCGGGCCTTAGGACTCGCTGCCACACAACCCTTTACATCCCATATTAGAAGAAAATACTGTATTAGGAAGTCAAGATCAACATTGATCAATCATAATTAATCGAAAGAGTATAGTTACGAATTAATGAATAGTTATTTAGAAGAGAACAGTGACAAATCAATGTAGAATTATTCCTACACTTCACATTACATAGAAAAACAAAAATATAAGAGTTTAAAGAATGATTCAATCTGAAGTTTTGAATGCCATAAGTTGAAGACAAAACAGGAGATCAGAGTTAGAGAAATAGTTTATTTTTTTAATTTTATGTTTGCAGTGATAGAAGTGACAACTCCAACAAGATTTTCTTCTAATAATCGAATTCATAGAATGTACGTACAACAGTATCTGTGATTGTACTACTTCCCCGCCCCGCTTCAAGCTGGTTTCAATGTTCAATAGGGTATTAGCTGTCGGGGAGCTTAGTTGTCGGGTACGATCACGACAACCAGACCCCTCATAGACCTATCCAGCAGGGGATTTACTGTCGGGGAGACTAGTTGTTGTGAGCGTGTGAGGAGCTTAGTTGTCGCTGACAACTAGCCTCCTTTGTTCTAGTAGGGGATTCACTGTCGGGGAGACTAGTTGACGGCAATGGTATATTTTGCCAGGGGATTTACTGACGCCTGTGATCAAAATAGCGAGGAGACTAGTTGTCGGGAAGACAGGTTGGCAGCGACCCTCTTATAGTCCAGGCAATGAAAATGTCACCCCCTACATTGAAGCTGCTATAACAATGAAAGGAAAACTTGGAATAGTGAAAAAATACATCATTTTGAGGAGAATTGAGTGCTCTAAGAAACTACGATAAGCATAAGTATTATGATGCATTCTTGAGGAGTTATAAGCCCTGAAAGAGCAAAAAATTGGATAAAAACCTGTTATTTTAACAATTACACAACTTCAAGAGCGAATATTTCGGGAACTGTTGGGAATATCACAACATTTTACTGGACAAAAAGTGTAGAGAATTTATCAAGCTTCATTTTTGAATAGTTAGTTATGTCGGTTGAACGCATTGTTCTCAAGTAGGGATGTCAATCCCGGGATCCCGGGATCCCGAATCCCGGGATCCCGGTCCATTTTTGATACCTAACAATCCCGGGATTTTCGGGATTGAAAACCTGAAGTTGTGAATCATATTTCTCCAAAAACAATTCAATATGGAATTTATTCATGGTGATGAATATGAGTTTCTATAACTAATTTATAGTTCTAAGTGTTTGACTAATTTATTTTACAGGCACATTCTACAGTTGCATATACATAATAATGATTGTATACTGTAGCCTACTCTTTACTGGCTTAATAGAATTCGCATTATTAGTTCGCATAATCAAAATAAAACCTCTATTCAAACAAGGTGACCCGACTAATCCCTGTAATTATAGACCGATTAGTCTTATCAGCAACCTTGCTAAAATGATGGAGAAACTAATAAAGTCAAGAGTTGTTTCTTTCTTGAATCTTAACAAAATAATCAACAAGAACCAATTCGGTTTCCAAAATGATAAAAGTACATCTGACGCTCTAATAAAATTCATCAATACTTTATCTGATAAAATAAACTCCAATAAAAAAACTATTGCGGTCTTCCTGGATATACGCAAAGCTTTTGATACAATACCTCATAATACTTTGTTCAATAAACTGGAGTCCTATGGTTTCAGAGGAGTCTCGCTCAAATTGTTCAAAAGCTATTTGAGTAATAGAACCCAGTCCCTAACCATAAATGATCAATCTAGTGTAACTAACTTAACTTCTTATGGTCTTCCTCAAGGTACGGTACTGTACTTTCTCCCATCCTTTTCATACTCTATGTAAATGACTTTTTAAATTTAAGACTTCTAAACTCAACTGTGATATCCTTTGCAGATGATACTGTAGCTATTTTTCACGGTAATTCATGGAACGAAGTTCATACCATAGCTGAAAATAATATGCTTTTAATTAAGAAGTGGTTAGATAAGAATACCTTAAGTTTAAATATTGAAAAAACTAATTACATAACTTTCTCTGCAAATAGAGTAGGACAGCCTAATGAGAACCAAGATTTGAGACTCCATTCTCAGTGCAATTTAGACTTGGGTAATTGTGATTGTCCCACCATTAAAAAAGTCAATAATACTAAGTATTTGGGAATTATAATTGATGGAAACCTTAAATGGGATGTTCATATTAAATACATATGTAGAAAAATTAGATATTTATCTTTTTAATTTTATCAAGTTAACAGATTTCTTGATAAGAGCCACCTGAAAATGATGTATCATGCTCTAGTCGAGTCAATTCTGCAGTATGACATAGTTGTTTGGGGAGGCTGTTTCAACTGTCATATTGCTGAATTATTTGTAGCACAAAAACTGATAATTAAAACTATATTAAGCAAACCCAGGCTCTATCCAACGGATATGGTTTTTAGTGATTTTGAGGTCATGACTATACGTCAATTATACATAAAAACCGTAATTGAGTACTTAATAAAATATAGATCCGATTTTCCTCTCACAATAAACTCTACTCTTAATTATTATAATCTAAGGGCCACTGCTAACAAATATGTAATCTATAACACTGATATTGAATGTATAAGGAGGCAATTAATTTACATAGTTACTAAAATAATAAACCTCATTCCAAATCACTTTCTCATAGACAATAAGATCAGTGGAAAAATTAAACTGGATATTAAAAACTGGAACATACAGTAATTTCTTCTTCCATTTAGATATATGACTTGAGATTTCTGCTCCAGCATTGTTTTTTCATCAGTTTTTTTTCATTTTTCAGTGGACTCGCTTACCTTTATTTTGAGTACCTATTCCTCTGTTTTCTTCCTCCCCACCATTTCTCCCTTCCTTTTTTTCCTCATTACTTCTCTTCTCTTCTTTGCCTGCCTATTACATGGGAAACCATAGTTGGCTAGGTACCTTCCTCTCTTTTTTTTTTTCTTTTCTCCAACACACCCAAACACTAAGCCCATTGTTTTTTATATTTGTAACATTTTATTGTGTTTTATTTGTTTCGTAAATCTTTGTAATTTTGTTTTGTCTTGTTTTGTGTGTTTTTAATAATAAATAAATAAATTGAAATAAATTGTTATGCCTCTACGTTTGTTTCTGTTTACACAGCACCACAATTACCAGTCTAGACGGCGCAATATTTGCAATAGTGCTGATGGAATTTCCTTGTAATGCATTCCGAACTTTGAAAAGACTTCAGAAATCAAAAATAAAAAAGCACTAACGATTCACTCTCTGTCTAAATTCATTTGTCAATTGGTCTATTGTTGCAGAAATGGAGATTTCATACTCAACACTAAAGCTGCTGCAAAATGTGTAGGAAAATGTGTAAAAATGTGAAATTATACATAAAATTGAAGAGAATCCAATGCTCTATAAGCTTATAATCAGCATGGATTTTTCCCATCGATTTTTTAAAAGTTATAAAAGCAAAAATAGAAAAAAAATTGGTGGCAAACGTGTTTTTTCAAAAATGTCACACTTACAAGGGCGGATATCTCGAAAACTAGAGGAGATAGAAAAAAGTTGTGGAACGAATATTGTGCGAAATTTTGTAAGCTTCAATTTGTTATATGATTGTCAAGTCCTTAAGATACGTAGTTTCTGAGTTATATGCGAGAAACCAAAAAATGGTACCTTCAAACCACCCCCACACCAATATCACAGTGGGTAGGGGTGGGGACTTTTGATATGTTTACCTCCTTACTACCCCAAACAGATCTGCGAGGTCAAAAATTGTCTTCCCAACTTTTCCCTCTATAACCTTTCCTTGACTAGACTATTAAAAAATGATTGAAGAAAAATTGAAGGAGACACTGTTGATATTGAATAGGATCATTCTAAATACTTCCACCATGCATTAAATTCATTAAACGTATGGAATATATATCCGATTGGTCATTCTTCATAAATTTTTTGGTCATGTTTAATTAACGTGGCTGGTCACCCGTAACCAGTAGAAGCTGTGAGATAAAGGAATGTTTTAATCTGCTGAGAATAATACGCCTAATAATAAATCCTATCACAAAAAAGCGTACTTTTTGTTACATTTAGATCCATTGAGAATTGAATTCACCTTGAATCGAAAGTTCGATTGTCGAGTTTGTAGGGCCCTGACAAGGATAGCCTAGTTTTCATACGTGAGACGAATTGCCGAGTTTGTATAACCCTCAAGAGGGATATTTTTCTTAAAACTCCCGATTTTGTATACTAAATTTGGGAATTTCTGACCGCACTCCCGAGTTTGTATACTCCCGTAACGGGTAAAGAGACCATGTGGAAAGTAAGAGGAAAATAGAATTAAAGATCAGACTAATTTATCCTTCAATTATATTTTTTGACCTAGATAATATTATAATGGAATCATTAACATTATCTGGTACCATTTCATTTCCGTGAAACTTTTATTAACATTTACCGTTAACTTTTATAACATTACTTGAAACTATACTATCAATGGTACAGTATAATTGATTTGATGAGTTGACATACCCATTCACAGACACTTTTCCCTGTATCACTCATGATTGATATATGTTCTGCGCATTGATATGTTTTTTTTCTACACTATTCAACACCAGCTTGATTCTAAATTTTTTTGATTTTCAGCTACTCATAAACACAGGATTAATTATCCCATTTTGAAATCCATTGGTATTTAGCTAGTCTTTCAGTTGTCGAGAATCTCCGGTGCGGTTAAGACGTACGTGGCGCGGTGTAGTTTGGCAAAGCTACATGATTAATGCACGTAGAAGTAAATCAAATAATTATTATTCTCGCTTCATGAAAATGTTAGATTTTTATTGACTGATAAAAACATATAGGAATCCTAACAAGATGGTTTATCATTACAATGTTATCAGAATAATGATAATGAGATGAAGTAATGTTGACCATAATTTGTATATTATGATGAGAATTATCAATTATTGAGGCTCAAGAGTTGAAAAATCGTGTCCAGCGACCGAAAATACATAAGATAGCATTCCTGAAATACATAATTTGAATGCATGGAATAGTAAGTAGGAGCGATTCCATAGACAGGCCATACGCACATTAAGGCAGTGCAAAGGCTAAAAATAAACTTTTTAATCGTAATATTTTTCAAAGTTTTTCGATCAACCTATCAAAATGAAAAAGTTTTCTCAGAAAAACATTTTTTCCCGATCTTTACTTTTTGAGATATGAGCGCCTGAAGTTTGAATTTTTGGGACAGAACATTTCAAATTCGGAAAGATATAAATTCAAGAGATTCAGAGGATGGATTATTCATGGTATTGTTGATCTAGTAAAACAAAAATTTTCTGAAAATATCAATTTTTGAAAAAGTTATCCCATTTACCAACAATAACTCAACTAAAAGTTATTTTTGGTTTTTTTAGTGAATTGAATAACTATCTAGAAAATTGATATTTTCAGAAAAGTTTTGTTAAACTAGATCAACAATACCATGAAGAATCTTTCTTCCAAATCTCATGGATTTATCTCGTACCGAATTCGAAATGTTCTGTCCCAAAAATGTAATCTTTTGGCGCTCATATCTCAAAAGTAATGATCGGAAAATTTTTTTTCCTGACAAACCTTTTTCATTTTGATAGGTTGATCGAAAAACTTTGAAAAATATTACGATTAGAAAGTTTATTTTTAGCCTTTGCACTGCCTTAATGTGCGTCAACACTACAAAATTCATCTCATTATCATTATTTATGATAACATTGTAATGATAAACCAACTTGTTAGGATTCCTATATGTTTTTATCAGTCAATAAAAATCTAACATTCTCATGAAGCGAGAATGATAATTATTTGATTTACTTCTATGTGCATTAATCATGTAGCTTTGCCAAACTACACCGCGCCACGTACGTCTTAACCGCACCGGAGATTCTCGACAACTGAAAGACTAGCTAAATACCAATGGATTTCAAAATGGAATAATTAATCCTGTTTTGACTTTCTAGGAATTAAAAAAATCATTGTTTGACAAAGGCAGTCATGTAATTCATGGAAACATATAATTTAATCATGAAGAAATATATTTTCTTCTTCTGCTTCTACTTCTTCTTCTTCTTCTTCTTCTTCTTCTTCTTCTTCTTCTTCCTTCTTCTTCTTCTTTTTCTTCTTCTTCTTCTCCTCTTTCTTCTTCTCCTTCATGTAAATGTGTGCCAAGTTTTTTTGTGATCGGATATGGCGTATAGGAGCGTAAGCTCCTAATATGTAAGCTAGGGGCGCAGCTTATACATTCATGCGGGCTCAGACACAGAGAAGAAATTCCTTCTACTTGGCTCAGCTCAACACATTCTGAGCGCAATCGGTAGAACCGGTTTTTCTATTTTCTTCTCCTGTTTCTCACTCGGCTATCGGTCTGATGGAATTCGATCATTTGTGACAAACTACAAATCTTTTCTACCAAATAGGATTCAACTATTTGCGACAAACTACAAATTTTTTCTACCTAATAAGATTCGAGCATTTGCGACGAACTACAACATTTTTCTATCAAATGGGATTCGACTGTTTGAGAATCGGTCAGATGGGAAAATCAAATCTTCGACCTTTTGGGACAGTTGAGATTTTCGGCCAAATAAGATTACTATCAGAACTTTTCGATCATTTGGGATTTGACCATTTGGGAAAGTAAAAGTTCCAATTCTATCATTTGTGATTCTTCAATTTTCGATTTTTTGTGACAAAATAATAATTTCGACCAAATGGGAATTGGTCATTTGGCATGCAACTAAACTTGAACTTTCCGGAATGGACGAATCACAAATGATCAAAAAGTTTTAATATTAATCTCATTTGGCCGAAAATCTCAACTGTCGCAAAAGGTCGAAGATTTGATTTTCCCATCTGACCGATTCTCAAACAGTCGAATCCCATTTGATAGAAAAATGTTGTAGTTCGTCACAAATGATAGAATCTCATCAGCTAGATGGGATTCGACCATATGGGAAAGTATACTTTCGACCTTTTGGGACTCGACTATTTGCGACAAACTACAAAACTCTTCTACCTAATAGGATTCGACCATTTTCGATGAACTACAACATTTTTCTATCAGATGGGATTCGACTGTTTGAGAATCGGTCAGATGGGAAAATCAAATCTTCGACCTTTTGCGACAGCTGAGATTTTCGGCCAAATGGGATTACTATTAAAACTTTTTGATCATTTGAGATTCGACCATTTGGGAAAGTACAAGCTTCAATTTGGGATTCATCAATTTCCGATCTTTTGCGAAAAAATAATAATTATTACAAAATGGGAATCGGTCATTTGGCATCATAGGAAATACATGTTTGACGTATTATCACTCATGAACTAATTAATTGCAGTCTTATATAAAGATTCACTGAGAATATAGGCTCATATTTATTTCCATTTATTGAATAATCTCAATTCAACAATAAAAATAGATTATTTATTCAATTTGTGATTCAAAGATTACAATACAAGAAAAAACCATCCAAACAGAGCACTCTCAAAGTGAATCAATCCGTGGCGTGATTGGAAGCAAACATGACTCGGCTTACGAGTTAGTGACCAATAAATCTCTTTTAATTACTGCTGAGCATTTTCAACTCTGATGAAGATTATCCACATCATTTTGACAAAATATTTTTTTTTTGTTTCCTGGAAATAAGGAAGATTGCATTTTGCAACACAGAATTGTCTTTGGTGAAAAGCATACCTGCTACGGTTTCAATATTGTGTTTAAAAAGATGTATTTTGTTTAATCCTTGAAAAACCATACCAGCATAGCATAACGAATATTACAATCTAGAGTGAAAAAGAAGATTGTGATGATGAATAGAGTGAATGAATTTTATTCCTTTTCAAATTGATACTCCCATTTAGATCTATTTTTTTCAGAAGCTTGGAAAAATGCCTTTTTATGGGAGTAATCCATAATGTGGATGATTTTTTGAGATCTTGACAAATTCCAAATTCATGAATGAAAGTGAGAAAGTATGAAATTCAATTGATAACATCTGTTTGGAGATGCAAATTGATCTTTATCTTAAGCAGTAGTATCAATGACGAATAAACGAGATTCATCTGCAATAAAATTTAAATAAAGATTAATTATTGTGTTTGTTATGCTTGAAGAATCAGGTTGGCAGCGAGTTTACAAAGTTGGCGTTACTCGCTCTAGATGAGAAATGTTTGTTACAATCATCGGACAGCGTGGCGAGAAAATTTTCAACCGGAAGCTTTGTAATAATTATTCATGAAGTTTGTGAGACAAATAATAAATAAGTAGAGAATGTAGTTGGAGAGCTATGCCTTGGAGACAGCTAGTTTTATTATAATCGGGAGACAGTAGATTACTCCAGGCCATATTATGGGAATATGCAGCTGCTTATCCAAGCTGGAGGGAATCTTACAACAGGATGAATTCTTTGTAATGAGTGTGTTTGATTTATCTGGGTGTGTTTTGAGGTGGGAAAAGAAACTAATTTCCCACTCCTAATTTCTTCTCACTCCATGCCTTACTTCTCTCTTTTTGCACCGTTTTTTTTTTTTTATTTTCCACTCCAACTTTTTCTGTTCTCCTAAGCCACTATAAATTCCCGGTACAGCAGCTGCCAAGACAACATGCTAAATGAGACGTGTCAACCTACTAAATTCTAGCATCCAGGCCTTGATCAGGGTATGTTGGCCGCTGTGAGCTGTTGAAAAATATGACACAATAATTTTTTGCACTGTCAACCAACTCTAGCATGAAACTTCTGTGGGAGTTGTTAGGATTGTTGAACTGGAAACATGTTTCCCAAACTCATTGTTAACTCAGATCAACTAGCATGAGTCTGTTCTGTGTGAAGACTTGCAAATGATTTGTCACAGATAATTATACCGTATATGTATTATAATTATATCTGATAATTATACCGGATAATAGTAGGGGAGAGTTGGGACTTTAAGGAAGTTTTTTTGCTCGAAATCCCCCTCCCCCCTCTCACCCCTCTCCCATCCCACCAACCCCCCCTCCCCGCCACAGGGTGGTGGGTGTTCTAAAAATAGATTTTCCCCCTCCTCCACCTCTCACTCTCTCTCACACCCTCTCTCTCTCTCTCTCTCTCTCTCTCTCTCTCTCTCTCTCTCTCTCTCCTCTCTCTCTCTCTCTCTCACTCTCTCTCTCACTCCCACTCTCTCTCTCTCTCTCCCTCCCTCACTCTCACTAATCTAATCTAATCTAATCAACCTCTCTCTCTCTCTCACCCCCTCTCACAGTGTGGACGAGGGGGATGAAGAAGGAGAGAGATATCTCTCTCTCAAATAGATTTCTCCTTCCCCTTCGCAGTATAGATGAGGGGGGTGGATATCGATTATCGACTATTGACTATTGGATGAGGGAAAAAATAATTTCCCTTTGAGGGAAAAATTCCCTCTCTCTCTCCACATCCAATGCTATACTGACAGATTAAAGTGAATTGAGAAATTCCCTATCGCTCGCTCTCTCTCTCTCTCTATCTCTCTCTCTCTCTCTACATCTATTGCCTTATAACCTACTGCTATGCTGTCAGATTAAAGTTAATCCTTATCTCTACAATAATCAAAGTTCTATAATATCCATAAATGCTTGGTTTCCAACTGACAGTCAAGAGTTCAATCAAACTGTTTATCAATATTATGCATGTGTAAAAAATTGAGCTTATTTGTTGTACAAATTGTTAAACTGTTTGTTGTACTTTTTATTGTTAAAGTGTTTTCTCCGACAATATGTAAGTATAATTGGAATGAGCTAGCACATCTGAAAATACTTACATATTCTCAGACCTATTTCACTCGGGGGTGGTATCTTAATACTCAACACCTATAGTTATCATGGAACTCTCTTAAGAATATGCGATTCCCACTCACATTCAATTCCCATGAATGAGAATCAAAACTTCTGATGTTATCCTCATTCAAAACTGCTGAATATTCTTTTGGTAACTTAATAGTGTGTTTAAAGTCACCTTCACTATCAATATCTATAATTTCAAGGTGAATTTCGCCATTATCGGCAAATGTTACCTTTGTTACTATGAACCAATCAAAAGGATAAAATTTATAACCCCAATCGGGTAGTGGATTTGCTTCTACAGAGAACTCATTGAAACTCCTCCAATCAAAATAGTGAGACATTGTGTGAACTTATCAGCTCGACTGTTTAGAGAGAAGTGACATGTGTGCTACGCCCCCCTGTGGCTGAATGTTTCCCCCTTCCCAAATTCTATAGATAAGAGTGTACACGTTCATATAACTCCTACATCAAAAAACTGTTACATTCAGTTAATCAATCATAGACGCATGAAAAAAATGTATAATGACTCTTATTTATCATCTTGAAGTAGCAACAAAACCGTTAAAGTTCACTGTACTTCAAATTCAAATTTCTCCCTCATATGTCAAGTGTTATCCTTTCACAAGATTTTATGTTTTTGGAGACAACACAAAGCCTTCATATTGTGCTAACCCCATTTTTGTTGTTATCATTTCTGCAACCTGATTTTCGGAAAGGTTATGTTGCTTAGCTTCTATCCAATTCATATTGAAACTAATGCGTGCATACCCACTGACGATATCATAAGCTATCTCATGGATGAATAAATTGAGATAATCTATGAATACAGCCGAACATTGCAGTCTCATAACAGACCCCTCTTCCGAATTTTTAATTGTGTCAGCTATTTCATCACGAACGCTTTCCACAGCAACTTCCATCTTGTTTTTCTTAATAAAATCTCCTATATAATTTTTAATTGCATACTTGTCTGCAATTCGATTAATCAGAATAGCAATAGCATCTTTTGTAATGAATTGTTCAATACCATCCATAATATTAGCTTTTATTGCACTCACCATTTCAGATAATTGTTTTTCAAACTCTTCCTTTGTTAATGAAGATCTAGTCAATTTCTGCAAAGCAGATTCTAAATATTGCTTATCAATTGATGATGGCTGTGTTTCATTTACTTTAGTAAAAATTTCTGTACTAAGCTGTTTTAATTAAGTATTAAGGTAGTTCCTGTCCAAGACCTCCAAATTCTTAATTTTATCTGATATGGCTTTCAATTTCTCATCTAAATTACCTTTATCAACTTTATCGTTGTTAATACTGATCAACTGGGATGAAAAGCTGTCTGTTAAAGTTTTCACTTCTCCTAGAGCGGATTCTGAAGTTAGAGTTCTCTCTGCAATAGCTTTATCAATATTGGCACTGTAATTTTGTAATGAACTTAGAATATGTTCTCTTCCAATTATGCTCACACCGATATTCTTATTATTTTCTGGAACGAGTTTGGTTATTTGTGAATCTAAATAAAATTTTACAGCTTTGCTGATTCCTTGCTGATTTATCAATTCAATTATTTTCTGTGTTATCGAGTCAATATCGCACATAAGATTAGCACTACTAGGTGTATCAATCCGACCAAGTCGATGCAAAGTCATCGTAACACTAAACAATTAGTTTTGCTTCCTTCAGCTCTTCAATTATAGACACGATCTCAACATCATGTCCAGTGTTGCCAGAAGCTTTTGAGAAATAGAGTAAATTTAATCTTTCCACTAATTCGTCAAAATTATCAAAGTATTGATAAATTCTATTATGAGAATTATTTTTTGCAAATTTCAATAAACCCCATCCCTTCTTTTTACTAATTTTTTTACTGGGAAATAATTTCTGAATCATTTGCGATTTAATTCCCTGATTATGTTTAACATACCCTCTGCGATCTAAATGTATGCCTGTAAGTGTTAAGATTTTTTTATACTTATCCAGATCTCTCTGATTATAAGGATTCGAATTCGGCCTTGAACTGAATAATAACTCAAGTAAACCATGTGTTATACGAAATCTGTCATTATCAATATCTATATACCCATTATCAAATATTACTCGCTGATCTCCAATATAATACACATCATCTTTAGAATCGTATGAAATTCCATAACTAATTGAATTATTCAATTTTTCCACATGAAACGTTTTTAGGTATTGTGCCAACACCTCATCATTTTTACTAGAACCAAGTAAACTGTTTTCAAATTTAGTTGAGCTTAAAAGATTCTCTGTTTAACTCCTATAGCTTTCATCATAACTCGGCTCCTCCTCCTCATCATCAATCTCCATGCTCTCTTCTTCCTCTTTTACTTCTTCCTTTTTTGGTGTAAAACCATGATTAGAGTGGTAACTGGATTTGGTTTTTCCCAGTTCGATTATGGGCTCTATCAACGATGAGAGCGTTTTCCTATTGTATTCCTCCGATTGTTTTTCAAAATTAAGTAAGCTTTCATGCTTGTCACTGATTACTCTTCTCAATTTCTTAATCTTATCGATTAAACCAACGTTCTAGCTATTTAGTTTTCTTCTGCGTGTTTTAGACAACATGACTGTACAAAGAATTAATCTCCACTGAACGGTAAGAAACGTATTGAGTGAATCTCGGTACTCACCGCTATTAAATCCGCACTCGCTCATAATAGTTATAAAATTATGAGGTTTACAATTCAAAACTTTATGGCAAAGTTTACTGAAATCTTTATAAGAAATATCTCCTCCAACATGATCTCTGTGAATTAATTTGAGACGCAATAAATCTATCTTGAAGATAATAATCATATTCGCATTGTCCCTAGTTAAATGTTTCTGCGTAGCTCCATAACTCTGAATTAAATATGCTGTGTCAATATTATGATGTTGCCCCATAGTGAAATATTCTCTTATTTGAGGTACATGATTAAGTTGTAAATTGTCAAATATAACTAAAGAATATTCTGATATTTTGTTCAGATGTGGTATAGATTCAGAATTGTTGTTTATATGAAATCCAATATCCTTCATGTTGGAAAAAACATTTTTATAAAAAATATATTTATCTTTATACTCACTCTTGGTATTCAGGTATATAGTTTTAAATCTTGACCCATTCTTTGAAAAATTAAATTAAATAGCAAATTGGTCTTACCACACCCTGAAGACCCTCTTTTAAGGATCCTTGCAATATGGGGTAACAACTTACCGTTTTTACACAATGCTGGGATTTCTTTCTGTCTTATAATCTTGTCAAAATTCACTATCGGGATATTACTCATGTTAGACACGTGTACAGCATCTGATCTGATAAGGAACCAATCATTTTTCGTAAGTTATCAATGTTGTTATCAAAGAGGGAATGTCAGCCAACACATGGCTCTCAGAGTGTGGGTGTGTATGTGTTATCACATCGGCGGTCGACACGTGCTGGCTGTCACTCCCCCTTCCACAGCAATGCACTAGCGAACTGCTAGAAGTTTCTCACTTCAATATATCCTTCCCTCTCTCTCCTTTTCCGTCTTTATGAGAATGCATATGGTCTGCTTCTCCTTATCTACCATATGCTCAAAGATTTTCTAAAGCAAATAACGAGAATGAAACTACAGATTGAAATGAAACTGAGAAGCATTTTTGATAAAGACGTATTATATTTACACCAAATCTTCGTGATATTTACAGTAAATGCAATATATTACAACATGATATTACGATAGATTATTTTTCATCTAATAGTTGACTTCTACTCATATAACTGGATGGTGAAAATCCAATCCACTTGACAAGCAATCCTTTTTCATCACACTTTAATATTTTTCCAATCAGATATAATTGTCTCTCTGATTCATTTAATTGTGTTTTTTTAATTTCTTCTCCATAAAACCTACCACTTATCACTTCTCTGTTCAGATCTCGCAAGCTGTATGTTACAGGTTGAGAAGGGAATATTGAATGATTCACAAAATACTCTGTGCTCCAATTTATGTTATAAGATTTATAAAAAAAAACCTTTCCTTTGAAATTCATACGACATCTCCTAGCTCAAATTTTGGTTTTGAATTTTTCAATCTATATCATCTATCGAATGCAGAATTCAAAGACATTGAAACATGATTATGATCTTTCTTGCAGACATCTTTGGGTTTCATTCTAATTAAAGTGTGCGTTGTTGTATTATAATTTCGAACCAAACTGTCTAGATTGCTTATTCAGTTTTTGGTTCCACGTTCAGTTAAATATCTATAAATTTTTGCTTTAATTGTTCTATTAAACCTTTCAACTATGGAAGCTTTCTTATCACTAAAAATATGGTAATGTTCAATACTGTATCTATCTAATAACACTTTAACTTTTGAATTAAAGAATTCTGTTTCCTGATCTGATTGGAACAGCTTAACTCCCTTATTTTCAGAAATGATTGGTTTGAGTGCATCAAATACAGATTGACTTGACTTGTCTTTTAATGGTACACAATATGCGAATTTTGAAAAACAATTAATAACAACCAAGATATACCTATAACCTTTATTAAAACATGATAAACTGCTCATCTCAATGAGATCAGCTTGAAGCAAGTCTTTTTCACTTTTCAACTCATATTTGCAAGTGGGATAGTTGACACGTGGCACGCTATGAAGTTCTAATGCTATCTTCGATCTAATAATATTCATATTTACAACAGGAAATCGAAATAAGTGGTGTTGGATGATCGTCATGGGACATACTGACCAATCAGTTAGAGCATTGTCGGCACTTTATAATGTCCAAAAGGCAAAGTGTCCACGCCGTTCTCTGCAATGTATCTCTTGTCATCATAAGGACTCAAGCAGATTTTTACACATTCAATCTGATACATGGTGTGATTATAGGATCTCATCATATTGAATTTTCCAATGTGTTCACAATGTTCAATCAGCGATTTCTTGTATAAATTAAAATTAAGTTTTCTACATTTCACTCCACTCTGTACACCCTCTGCTACACATTTATTTACAGGTTCTTCATTCTCATTACATACTAAATATGAGTGAAGTTTAGATCAAATTGACTGATAGGCTTTGAGGCTGTCTCATCCTTGAACTTGCCTACAACTGTATTTCTCTCCATGGAAAAGCAGGGGTGGTAAGGAGGGTAGTTACTAGTATCGAGAAGGTTCAAATTTTCTTTAATCAACTGATACACATCCTCTATTTTTACATTTGAAAGAAAACTATCGGTATCGGTCATACAGAGTTCTAAGCGATCCCACGGTATAATTTTTTGTAATTTAAAATGGAAAAAATCGTACATATGGAATTTACTCAACTCCAGTACAGAGAACCCGGAATAGATAGGCTTGTTCATTTTCAGTTCCAACTTACGGGAGAAAACTGCGATCACACTCGGACTAATTATTTGCCAGCATTTGCATAACGGATTTGAAATGTACTTGGCTAATCATTTTTCATCTGTGATAATTTCAACATTGATATGTTTGCGAACTGATTGTATAGTCTTGCCAAAAATAAGATTACAACAGGCCTTAATGAAAGATACTTGAAATTTATTTTTTGTGGTCTGTCTATTGCAGATATTGAAATTGATGTAGCTTTTCAGCCAGGGGGTTGGGAAAAGCAAATTACGCGATGTGCTTTCATTAATTGCAAACCAAGCTGGAGGTAGAGTTTTAAATTGAGGTAGTGGACAATGTACTTTTCACGGTCAAAAAGTGTGTTCATGAGCTTTTTAGTTCCAGTTTGACCGTTCTCATTTGTTCGATAGTTTGACAGCAATTCGTGTGGAGGTGTTTGGTGGAGAGGTGCGAGTGGGAAGCTGGCATGCTTATCATGTAACTCTTCCGGATACTTGAGATCACATTCTATTACATATCCAGTTTCTGAATTGCTGTCCAAATTCACAAAATCAAGCTTGGAAATTTCTTCCTCTGTGAGGAATTTGAAATTTCCAACAGGTAAGTTTCGACTCATGGCCTCTGAGTATAAACTGTTCGCATCAATATGAAGGAGATAATTACTCAGTTTTGAGGGGTCGTATGTCTCAGGTAGATGCTTGTTATTCGCCACACAATAACGTTTACCGATAAATGAGACCCCACTCCTCATCCCCGCCTCAAACATGAGATGCATGTCAGGATGTGTGATTAACTCTAGTTCGACCTTAGTGTACTTCAACATAAAATTCCAGGTAAAGATTTTTGACATTTATAATACAATGTTTGTTTTTAAGAAAATGGGGTGTTTGAATGAAACTGGATGTGAATATTAGATTAAATTTAATCACATTCACATCCAGTGACTCAATTCCCTTCAACACCCAACTGCTGCCATGTCGAACAAAGTTCTCAAAAGATGACAAGATTTTTCTTATGGCCAACATGAAATGATCATTAAAATCTTCATAATACTCAAGCACATTTAGTACTATGTTGGAGTAACTATGAAGATTGACAAGAGATGAGACAGACTCACTAACCCCATCATCCATATCCACTAATTTGTACAATAAAACATTTAACACAATGAACCATTTCACATTCCCATCATGCCGTGCCATGTGCTCCCTAATTATCTCGAAAACGCGATGTTTCGACCTCTCGAGCATGTTCTCGATGTTGATTTGCTAGGGATCCTCAATGCTAATACGATGGCAGACCGCGCTGGAATTCATGCCATGTAGTCTGCGTTCCCTCAGCATGATGATGATGGTGATGATGATGATGTTAGATTCTGAAAAACAAAAGAATAACAATCGGGATGATATAGAATTAGAGTGATAGAGTACAACTGCATGTTTTTATATCAGTTGTGAATAAGCATTGGTTGAAGGATGCTGTGTGAAAATGTTTTCTCAGGATCAGATAATGTTGCATAAAAGATTAAGATTATTAACTTTTGATAAAAGATGGATGGAATCTTCTCAGCATTTGTCAGCAGAAAACATGGCAAAAGAGGGATTTATATTTGTGTGTGTACCAGATATTGTGCGATGTGTACTCTGTTCAATTTATTTGGGATAATGGGAAGAAAGTGACATACCAGCAATAGAATAGCAATAGAAGATGCAAGGTACAGTCCAAACTGTGCATTGAGAAGGGGAGATGATAAAACAATTGAAGAGGAGAATTTTGATAATAATATTCTACATCAATATGAAGAAAGATATTTAACTTTTAACTTTTATTTTGAAAATCATCATTGTGACTATTGTAAATCATAATCTGATAAAGCAGACTATTTTGCGAGAAATGGTTATTTCTTACATAAAAATCACTATCTGCAATGTGTCTATTGCAAATTGTTGAAACTCACATCAAATTCTTCAGTAATTTTGAATTTAGCGCCTTCACGCTCCGTCTGTTGAATAAGGAGTTGAGATACACCATGAAAATTAATACAAGTATATTACACAAAAACCAACGAATAAATAAATATAGATATGTATAGAGCAACAAGCAAAAACAATAAAAATAAGAACAAACTATATATAGAAAAGAAAGTATCACAGATTAGCTCACTAGTTTTTCAGCACGAAACGTTACCATGTGCTTTTAGAATCATTAATCATATGCATTCATCTTATGCAGCTCAGATATTGACTTGCTGCTGCTTGTCAACAAAAATCTCAAATATATCTTCTTCTCAAGTTAATAAAAAAAATCAATTGATAAAATATAAATCTCAAATATAATAATATGTATATATCTCAGGGTTTAAGGTTCGGCCTCTGGTGGAATTAGATAAATTAATTTATCCAGTGAACATGAGCTACTTTTATATCTTTATAATTTGCTAATAAAATTAATGATTGAGTGAGCATATATATATTACAACATTAAATTTAAATATTCCTTTTATCTGTGCATCTTGAGACATATAAATCTGATATAATTCTTAACTAATAAAATATGTCTTTTGTACCTTTTTAAGACTTGTGCAAGTTTTATAATTATTTCGATATTTATAACCTTTCGACAAGCTAGCTTTTTATATTTTCATTTCACTCGAGGCACTGAGGGTGCCCTAAATTCATATATTTCGATAATTTTCACTCACATGCTGGAATTCCCAAGATGATGGTGGCAATCCGAATTTCCTGTTGTCCTGGATTTTCTGGTGTTTGAAGTCGTCTTCTCCAAGGGAATAAAATAAATATCTAAATGACTTGCACTTTAATACAGCATCACAAAGTCTCATAAAAAATTAATTAATTAATTTAGACTTCAAATCTCTCAAAAGTACAATTTAACAAAAAGGACTTGTGCTCTATAAAATTTGGTGGTGTTCCATGGTGGCGTCTGGTGAGCAAGTGGGCTCTGATCCACCCCTATTTTTCTACAATCATACTTCTGACATCCGAATTTGCATATATTTAGAAATATATCATTTAAAGATATTTGTGGTATCTAGAAATATCCGCCGAAAACACTTTCAAAATTCTATAACAAATCGCAGACTCTTTCTTCATACACCCCCCTTAAATCTCCATCAAGACAATAACAAATACCTCCTTATCAATTGTTCAAATTGTTTAATTGTATTCCTTCAATTGTATTAGAGATTGTAGAAGAAGGAAGCCGTGCAGTCACTGTAATTCGCGTCGTCATTCGCTCCTCCATTTAGAGCCGAGACAGCCGCCTGTTGAAAACACCAACACATTGGCCGGTAATAAACAAATGAGCAGGGTAGATGTGCACGAAGCCGCTGATCAAGGCCATCAAACATTTGTTACTGACTCAGCTAAGAAGGTTTTCTCAAATGTAAAGAGTTCTGTAGTATTGTTATCAACTGTTAGAACGGAAGTTTGAGATAATCAAGGCAATTATCGAATGGTCAAAGTATTATTGGATAGTGCAAGCACCGAGTCATTTATTACAAGGCGATGCATGAAAAAACTGGGTTTAGTGGTGCAGAAAACACATAGTTTGCCAATCTATGGATTATCTGATACTAAATTGGAAGTAGCAGATGAAATCACTAACTGTGAATTTGAAACACCGAGCTCCCCTCCATTAAAAGCTACCGCGTTGTCAGTCAACAAGATAGCAGCTACAAATCAGATAAGAAATGCGTACTGGGCACATATTGAAGGACTGGATCTAGCAGATCCTGAATTTTTCCTTTCAGAGGAGGTTGATATTTTATTGGGTACTGAATACTTCCCCTTCATTCTGACTGGAAGAAAGGTGATTGGTCCAGCGGGTACACCATCTGCCCTAGAAACTGTATGGGGCTACTGCCTGATGGGTAAGGTATCAGAGGAGAGTTCTACTATCTCAAATAATGTGTGCACGTATTCCAATTCTAATTTAGAAGAGTTGTTGAAGCGATTTTGGGCCGTAAAAGAGCCACCTATGACAAAAAAATTATCGGAAAGTGAAATGGCCTGTGAAGAGATATACAAAACAACTGTTTGTCGTTCGAATACTGGTAGATACGTTGTAGAATTACCATTCAAGAAAACACCAGAATTATTAAATGAGAGTCATGAATTAGCCTTGAAAAGATTTTTACTATTGGAACATAGGTTATCAAAAAATCCTGTATTGAGACAGTTGCATAATGAGTTTATGGTGGATTATTTGAAACAAAAGCACATGGTGCTAGCACCCGAACCAGTCAACCAAACAAAATAGAATTTTTACATTCCTCATCATTGTATTTGTTGTATAACAGAGGATGGAAATATCAGTAAATTTCGGGTAGTCTTTGATACCTCAATGGAAACTGAAAATGGTCCTTCATTGAATGAGATTCTCCACATTGGGCCCAGCTTACAATTAGATATTTCAAGTCTATTGTTGAGATTTCGATCTCAGGAGGTGGCAATTGTTTGTGATATTAGACAAATGTATAGAAATATCTCGTTGAATAGGAAACATCATGACTTCCAACGGATTTCTTGGCGAGCTGATGATAGAGAAGAAATGAAAGAGTATACTCTAACAACTGTGTCGTATGGTGTATCATCATCGCCATTTCTTGCTATTCGTACTGTGGTGCGTTTTTTGAAGGCTTCACACATGTAGGGTGAATCTTGTACTGAATCAATGGTGTAGAGGCTATAAATTTTGTAACTGCGTGCGGGGACGCTGAGTGTACACCAGACTGATTGACTCACTACAAGATTCAATACAATTGTCGGAATCACGGGAGGCCTAAACGCTCGCTCACCCTTGATTCTTCTAATGACAGATTGTATAATGATGAAATTTTTATAAGCAGTGTAGCGATCGCTAAACACTGAAGACGGATATCTTAAAATTATTACCTGTGAAGAATGAGCATACAAAATCATACAGGTCGAGCAAAAATCCCGATGTAGATAATTTACGGGACTGCGTCTCTAATAAGTTCCGAAGGATTAATATACAGTATTTGAACCAAATATCGTTCGGAATATATTTCGAGAACAGAGTCTTGTCGGGTTTTAAGCTCTATTGTAGGAAATTATAGGATCTCTGGCTGCATCTGCTGTACTGTTGATATATTCGCTCCTAAGTTGAGGTTGGTAACAGATAAAAGCTGATATATGAACAGGTAAGGACAAAGAACAAATATCTCGATCTGACCCCACTCACTACATCCACTTAGACCTGTTCCAATATCCAGCTTAATTCAATTATTCCAATGATCGTATTCGATTGGTTCTTGATGATATAGAACGTATCAGACACAATAATTGACAGGCTTAAGAAATAATCGAACTCAGAAAACGAATCATCAAAACTGGAATATATTAAAATAAAATATATGATCTCACAGTGCAGATTCAGAATGTAATTTACAGATTGAAAGTGGTTTAACATTAACAAAAATGATTAGCAATTTTCTTGTACTTGCATGATATCATGCGTGATTCGACAGAATTTTAAAATTGATAAAAATTTAACAGTTTTGAAAAAATAGTGAAAAATGAATTATAAAATATTTTTAAAATGCTCGGGGTCGTGGTTCTGGCAGCGGAGGATAGCTAATCAACTACAAGCTCGTATAAATAAAATATTGAACAAATTCTAGGCTCTTAACAACTAATAAGCGCTTGTCGGCGTGGCCAATAATTTAACGAAGAAAAAATTTATGTTTCTGCACTGTAATATTTTTCGAAGCGTAGATTGGGGCCCCTTTAAACTTATAACTCATGTGAAATTCCTTGGCGGTCGTGGTTTTCTTCTTTAGTTCAAAATCGTTTGGTCGGCAGCAATCCAGGCTTCGGTTTCAGCACGTGGGGAATTTCAATTTAATATTTCCTTCACCAACTTAATTAAGGGATGATTTAACTTCAAACTTTTAAATTTATCGACTGATGAAAAATAGATGTACGAATAACAAATAGGATAGCCTAAAATATTGGCTCACAAATAAAACATATAAAATCAAACAAGAATTTTTTACGAATAGGTCTTGGTAACTATAAAGAGATCTGAACGGTGAGGATTTCCAAAAGGGAAGTGCTGCCTTTTTCTCTAAGCCTCTTGGCTAGACCTCTCTTCTTAGAATCTCGATGTAATAATTTGCATGAAAATTTGCCATTGGTAGAACGATTGTGACGTAGACGTGACGTCAGTGGCAGGCAGTAGAATATAATTCCTTTAATTACAATAATAATTCAATTTATGTAATTCTTAAAACTGCTTAATCTTCTAGACATAGTTCCTCTCATACAATGTACATGTGCTAGCGTATATGATAAGGCAGGTTTGTTGTCTGATAGTAGATTAACATGTGTTGCTTTCAAACGATCACCTTTTTGGTGCTATTTTTATGCACTATGATTGGCTTAGGCTTGCCAAAGAGATTTAATTACCATGTGGTTCAGTTGAAGTAATAATTAATAAATTAATATTCTTATACAATTTTTATTATGTCTGAGACTGTTATAAATAATTTCTGCAGTTTTTTACCAATTATATAATTTCATGCTATGACCTAGTTAGTTACAATAAGACTTGACATTATAATATAATTTCTTAAATAATAAATAATTTCAACAGTAATACATACATTTTATTTTTTATTCGAAATTCTTGGTCCTTTATTGATAGTTTTTTAATTTTTAGAAATGATATTATACCTTGCGTGAAACTGGCGTGACATTTGACAATACTTTGAATCAGTCAGCTGTGTTCAGACTGCTTAAAACATCTGATCGGCAGTAAACAAAGTGTAACCTCAAAATTCAATGAGCAATTCATAAATAATTCGTGCTTTATTTGCAGAATAATTATAATTTTATTGAATAATTTTCTAGAAAGTATTCAGTACAGAACGGTACTCTTATCTAATATACAGTTACTGATAAGTAAGCTTTATCGCTCGGTCGCTAACTATTCCTTTAGCAAATTCTTTCATTTTAAAAGGTAATCACAATTTTCTCTCTTCTCATGAGATCTATTTAAAAGATTCATCACAGTACCTTGCATCAGTTGATTGAAGATGAAGGACAAAGGTTCCCTGCAGCCTCTGAAGCTTTACGGTTTTCTACTTACATGGATGATATAGTCACATCAGTCTCATCAGTGGAAGCAGCCAAGCAACTGCAGTCCGAGCTTACTGAATTGTTAATCAAAGGGCAATTTGAATTGCAAAAGTGGGCCAGCAATCATCCTGCCATTCTATCAAATCTCCCTCCTGAGCATTGTGCTATTGAAGCAAAAGATTTCACTTTGGAGTCTGACAAAACCACTAAAATTCTTGGCTTCCAGTGGAATCCGATTGGTGACTACCTCTTCTACAGGGTAAAGGTTCCATCCAAGCTAGCTACAAAACGAAACATTTTATCAACTTTAGCACAAATTTTCGATCCATTAGGATATTTGACACCTTTCATGCTTACCATCAAAAAGTATAATTCAATATCTATGGCAATCTGGATGTGACTTGGACGATGAAGCATCCGTGAAGGTAGTGAAGAAATGGGAGTTTATTTGCAACCAATTACCCCTGTTGGAAAAACTGAATATTCCTCGTTACTTGAACTTTGAGCTGTGTGAAAATATACAGCTGCATGGTTTTGCTGACAGCTCAATTCAGCAAACAGCTTATGCTGGAGTGGTTTATTTGCGAGCCTCATTGAAGGATGGTAGCATGGTATGCACAATACTAAGATCTAAAGCCAAGGTAGCTCCATTGAAGAAAATCACACTGCCATGTCTGGAGCTTTGTGCGGTTGTCCTAGTAGCTAGATTATTACATGAAGTTCAAGAAGTGCTCTCAAAAATTATAAACATAGACTATATTGCAGCTTGGACTGATTCAACCGTGGCACTGAGTTGGATTCGGTCTTCACCTCATCGTTGGGCTACGTTTGTGGCAAATCGTGTAAGTCAAGTACAGGAACACCTGTCTACAGAGCAATTCAGATATGTGCCAACCGAATGTAATCCTGCTGATTGTGCTAGTCGTGGACTATTGCCCAACGAATTGATTGGTAATTCTCTGTGGTGGAATGGTCCTGATTGGTTAGCCAAACCACTGGAGTGCTGGCCACACCAACTCCACGGTAATGATGATGAAATTCCCAAACAGATTGAATTGGAACCAAGAAAAATTACACTAGCAACACAGAGTAAAGAGCCCTCACATGAACTTCTTCTTATAAATAAATTTCCCTCATTGACTGTATTGAAGAGAGTTACAGCATGGATTGAGAGGTTCATTCACAATTGTTGTAATAAAGCTAGCAAAGATACAGGTCCGTTGAGCACTGAAGAGTTGAATGAAGCAATGCTCTCTATAATTGCATTAGTACAAAAAGAATCATTTCCCGATGCTATAGCTGCTATACAATCAAACGATAAATCCATCACAAAAAGTCTTGAACAGTTGAACCCTTTTATGGATTCAACTGGGTTACTAAGAGTGGGGGGAAGACTGAGAAATTCAAGCCCATCTGATAGAAATAAATACCCATTGCTGCTCCCAAAAACTCATCACGTGACAAATTTGATTATAGATCACTACCATAAACTGTATTTACATCCTGGCCCAGCTAACTTGCAAGCAGTCATTCAAAGACAATTTTGGATCTTGAGAGCAAGGGACATAATTCGTAAGAGAACAATTAAATGCATGGAATGCTTTCGTGCAAAACCCACTAGGCAACAACCACTCATGGGAGACCCCCCGTCTGCTAGGCTGCAAGGAGTCAAGGCATTCCTAGATACAGGGGTTGATTATGGTGGACCTTTTGATATAACACTAGGGCGACTGAGGAAGGCTAGAATATACAAGGCATATATTTGTTTATTTATTTGCCTTTCAACTCGGGCTGTACATCTAGAATTAGTCTCGGAATTATCAGCAGATGCTTTTCTAGCTGCTATGAAACGATACCTAGCAAGAAGAGGCACTGTTCCCACTATGTATAGTGATTGTGGTACCAATTTTGTGGGAGCAAGCCGAAAACTGTCACAATGGTATGAGCTCACAAAAGCATCAAGGTTCAATGAGGAGATGACTAGAGAGCTTGGTAATTGAGGAATCAAATGGCTATTCAACACTTCAGCAGCTCCACATTGGGGAGGAATCTGGGAAGCAGGAATAAAATCTACTAAGAGATTGCTCAAGGCTGCAGTTGGTAATCAAATTCTAACGTATGAAGAATTCAGTACTGTATTAACTCAAATTGAGTGGATATTGAATTCAAGATCATTGACCCCTGTTAGATCAGACCCAAGAGATTTAAGTGTGTTAACTCCAGGTCATTTTGTACTCATGGAAAGCCCAAAGGTTTGGCCAGAGCCAGAGGAATCAATTGAACCGGTGAACTTAAGAAATTGATGGAGTTTACTCAAAAGAATTGTATCTTCATTCTGGAAACGTTGGCAATTGGGGTATGTATCTAGCTTGCAAACCCGAACAAAATGGTACAAAAAACAAAGTAATGTTAATATTGGAAGTATGGTTCTCTTAAAGGAAAGTAACCTACCCCCTCTACAATGGAGGCTTGGCCGAATAACGAAGATATTCCCTGGACAGGATGGAGTTGTGAGAGTGGTGGAGGTACAGACTGCAAAGGGAAGTCTAACTAGGGCTGTCAATAGGGTATGTCTCCTCCCTATTGATGAAGATTAGGCCTTATTGAAGGGAACTTCAATAAGTTTAGTGGTTGGTTTTTTTTTTTGTTTCTCGTTTTACATGTGGGAAAGGTTCCCAAGTTGCTTTGTTTCTTGTTTTTATCTATAGTGGTTGTATATAGTCATTGTTTCTCGTCCCATCCTCTCCTTTCCGTGGGCCTCCTACTCCTTTTTTTATAAGTCTCCTCAAGGGCCCCTGAGAAGTGAAGATATTTTCCTTTTTTTTCCTAGTTTCCCTAGTAGGGTTCGTTATCGGTGGTTTTTGTTTTTTTTTTTGTTATTAGAAGTTCTTCCAAGGTGGGTGGAATGTTCGGACGTTATCCATGTTGCTCTGTTGTCTGGCGTTGTGTGGTAGAGGGGGCAATTGAGGGGTGATGCGCAAGCATGATTGCCACCAGTTGCCGATTGACAGCCAATCGAACAGCTCACTTCTCGTAATGTCGATTTTTGCAAAGTGATCTATTATTATTTATTGTGATTTATCACAAGTGTTGTCTCGTCTCGTATTGTGATCTGGACCCGGGATCCTGGAAACAAGGAGGATTTGGACATGAAGGTAGGCCTATGTTATTGTGCACTTAGCCATTTTAATTGTTCAACTTGCTACCCGATGCCAGACAACCCAAAAGTTCTCGATGTAATTGATACAGTCCACAAACCAGAGTGCTGTTTGAGCCAGCCTCTGTCAAATAAACATCAATAAAACAATATCATAAATAAATATAACATCTTAAATCCATTTCTTTCTTCTCCAACCACAATACAACATTTTCAAATCTGCTGCTCGGCAGAGATAGCAACTTACTTTCTATACAACAAACATTTTGATTCTTATACAATAAATCTCTTCCAAAAATACTTTCAAGTAACAATGGGCTCATTTACAATACTTCATTTACAATTTTCAGGTCTCTTATTTTAATAATATTCTCAAGATACAGGTACAATTCTTCTTTGCTATACTCCGTTTTGGGCTTTCTCTGGTAACTGGTTTCATTTGAGATTTTTTGGTAACAATGTGTTAATAACAATGATAATAATATAAGACATCTAAATAAATATATATATAAAATTAACTGATACAATAATAACATAAAAAGTTTTTTGGGAACAATTTCTTTTTACAAACATATGTTTAAAGGGCTATATGCTTTTTATTTAGTTGGCATTCGCTAGTCTACGATTTCTAGATTTCTACTTCCTACATCACAATTTGCTATCGATTCAGTTCCAATTAACCTAACTTCTACAATTCTCACATTTAAAGGTAATTAACTTATTTTATTCTACATATCCCATCTTGTGGCCTTTTTTATATGATGCTTAGAGAAGAAACACATAATTAAAAATTGTTCTTTGGTTTGTTACTTGCCTCTATCGGTTGGAGTGAATTGAAAATCGAATTTGGCTACACAAGGTGATACTTCAATACTAAATTTATTCAGGTAGGTCAGTATTTGGTTGATAATATTGTTTTTATTTGTCTTCTTATCGAATTTGCTTCAAATTCTGTGATATGGCATTTAAAATTTCCATGGTTTTCCTGTATCTTCTTGTATTTCTGTTTGTAGATATTGATGTAGGCCATTAGGTTATCTGCTATCGATTGGTGAGGCTGTCCTATTGATAATTTATCCTTCATGAATTTAAAGCCCCGGTATCTGGTGTAGTTTTTCAAACATTTCATTGATCTGGTTCCTCTTTCTTCCTTACTATCTCTGTTTATTCCATCGAGCTTTATTTTATTTTCATTGGGTTTTGGTATTTTCACTTTACCGGCCTTGTTTACAATTTTAACTACACCAACAAACAATTTTATAATATAAAGCTTCCAATTTTCTTCATCCGGTACTTTCCACTTAGATTCATCATTAGTTTTCATGATCATAATAATAAATAATTCAACAATATAGGACTTCCAATCAACAATAATAAATTCTTTCAACAATAGCATTACAATCTTTTTCATCATATTCACATCAAAGTCTTTTCTCACTGTCATGACAAACATTACACAGTATATCAAAACATTTATCCTCTCTTTGATAATATAACCTATCATCATATAATAGTCAGGTACTTTCACTTTCTTTATATTATTACTTATTTCTTTCAATCTTCTTAAAAACATTCCATCCTTCATCAATCTCCCACGATAATCCACTTCATTGTTGCCCATGCATGAATCCAACGTAGTTTTCCTAGCAGTTCTGGTTTTATTCCATTTCCTTGGTCCATTTATTCGGTCACAACCTTGAGTATCTTCCTTAAAACGTATGTGCCATGGATGCATGCTGTCGATCCCTTGTCCTCCATCCTGGTGTCAGTCGTCCGGTGTCCTCCTAGGCTGCTTGAAACGTGCATGTGGACTGTATAGGCGTGCGCGGTTCCTCCCTCGTCACTTCCGTCTCTGGGCCTTGCGGTTCATGCTTCTCCTCTCCCGGATGCCATCCTCTTGGTCCTCCATCTTGGGGTCCTTGATGTGCCTCGGTGGGGTCCATTTATGCGCGTGTGCAGGTCCTGTGCGTGGATGCATGGTGGTGGTCCCTTCCTGGCGACTGTTTGCATTTGGTAGTGCTGGAATTGGGGCATTATTGTAGTGGATCGGTTCTTGTTGTGGGATTGTGGCCGGTAGTGCTTCTTCAGGGGAGGGAATATAGGGCTCAATAGGGATTGTTGTTTGTGGGGTGTTTTAAGTGCATGGTGGGTGGCAGTTTTTGGTGGTGGGTTACCTTGTATTGGTTTCTGTTCTTCTAATAATATTTCCGGTAAATCATTCACAAAGGTGGTATATGGGGCTGAGGTATCTTTATTTTCTTTATCTATTTTTTCTGAGCTTATGTGGGTTGTATCGGGGGGTATCATATAGCCATAATTGTTCAGAAGTAGTCTTCTCTGTGTTTGGTGATGGGTTATCTGGTGTTGGTTTCTGTGTTTTTTGTTGATTTAATCTGGATGCATGCTTTACTGTATAATTTGTACTTATTTGATGTGGGGGCGGTTTATAATTTCTGTTGTAATTATTATGAGTATATCCTGTATTAGCATTCAAACGGTCATAGTCATCATAAGTATTCTTTCAGTTTCCTTGTTGTGAATAATGATTTGTTGAACGATTCTGAAAATTTCCATTATTCCTGTTATTACTCTGATGCTGGTTCTTGCGACACTCAAAACGAGGTGTCATTCGGGAATGATGATATGGTAACGATTCATAAACTTGCCTGGCATACTGATTAACATTTGAGTTATGTTGATTTTGAATGTATGACTGATCTGACTGGTGATTTGATATTGCCATCACAGATTGTATATTGTATAAATGATTTATCAGATGTTTGCAACCAGTTATTGGCTGTGTAGTTAATGGCGTTCTGACTCAGAAGGGTAGCTTTTTCAGGATTATGTTTGCTAAGGCAGGATCATTTATTGGATCATCCAACTGAGCATTCTTCAATTTAAGCTTGAACTTTTAAGCTTTAAAAGCCATTTAAGCTTTTTTTGGACTTTTAAATTATTATCTAAATTTCGGAGAGAAATAGTACAAGGAGTATCCTTAGTTTTTCTCTCCCATTCTGTGCTTTCTCGTGAAAATTAGAATAATAAATGAATGTCTCAATGTAAGCGTGGTAACAGAATTGATATATGTGTCATCTGCTCTAAGATTAAACTCACAAGATATAATATTGGCTAGTGTATCCATTTGTCTATTTTTACTCCAATATTGTTCCAGGAAAGCAGCAATAAACTCATCCAACGACAAAAATTTGTGATGATGGGTCTGGAAAAACATTAGAGGTTCACCACTCAACAAACTGATTAATCGGAGTCGCCACATATTCCAAGAGGTGGGTGTTAGGGATTTTACCAATTTTATTTGATCTATAAATTTTTCAGGTTGAAGATAGCGGTCTGTATTATCAAAACGGCCTAATCCATTGAAACCGTGCAATAAATCAAATGTTGCTATGGGGATAGGCTCTTCATTCTTGTGTGGAAATTGATGTACCTGACTCTCGAGTTGTACTAACTTCTCTTGGGCCTGTTTTCAATGACCAGTAGCTTCTGTTTCATTATCTACTACTTTGGCATTTAATTTAGATAAAAATAATTGCTGTTCTTCAATGGCTGTCTCCAATGAATTAAAAAGTACTTTGTTTTGATTGATATCAGTATTTAGATGAGTTATTTGGGTAGATTTAATATTCTGTTGTTCATTTATGGAAATAAGTTGACTATTGTTCCTATTTACTGTTGAGTTTATGTCCTGTGTTTTAATTACTACTTGCTCTAGAATTCCTTTTTCACAATCGGCTTTAATGCTTGTTGCTATTTCCTGCATTTGCGAGGTGTTTTGTACTGTTAGGTTATCTATTCTTCCATTTAATTCACAGGTAATGGTATCAATTCTTTCTGCTAAGCCTGCTGTAATTATTTCCTGATTTTCATTTTTCAAATTTATCATTACCTTCAATTCCTCCCTATAATTTTCTGCCTTGCTGTCAATAGTGTCCAACTTACGTTCTACCGCTTGTATTGTGTCTGCAGTTTCCTTACCCATCCTTTCTGATGTATCCTCCAATGACTCCTGCACTTCCTTTATTTCTGCCTTTATATCCTTCTTTACTCTGGCCATTGTATTTCCTAAACTTTTAGAAAATGACTCGAGCATCCCCTCCAATATAATCCTCCTTCTTGCTTCTTGAGAGATTTCTGATGATGTATCACTGTTCCCAGGATTCATGGCGGTGACTGGAGATATCTGGGCAGTGGATTCCATAGCGCCCCCCTCAGCATCGACCACCGCTACTTCGACTGTCTGCTACCTCACTTTGTGCGGACGAAGAGAGACTCATTTTAAAAGGATAATGTGTCAAAAATTTAAAAAAGTGAAAGTATGGCTAACAAGGCCTTCATAGGTCCACAAGATAGAACTGTAAAAAAGTGGAGTGTTCAAAAAGTTTTCCTAATAAGGAGTACCTCAATTTCATATGACAGGTATTTATCAATTTTAATTTTATTTATTGCTTATTTATTGTAGCCTATAATATTTCCAGAACGGCTTAGATTTAAATTATTAGTGACTTGATAAAATTCAGCAGTTTAGGCCCATAAAATATTCTAAAATACAGTTTCAACAATAATAATAAAAATTTATAAAAAATAATTTTCCTTTGCTTAAAGCTATTGATTCACAAAAAATTGTTTTTCATATTGCTTGCAGTCCCAAGTAAATTCTTACTGCCTATCATCCATTCACGACAAATCTCAATCTGTATTGACTTGTCTATGATTATCAGCGATATACAGTCTTGATTTACTCTCAATAATGATTCTATGAGCTCTGTTCTCATCACCAGTCCCACGCTCGGGTGCCATGTTTATGTCATGTTATTTCTTTCAATAATGGGTTGGCCTGCTTGGCTGCAGTCGATAGAGCATGAGTAAGAAATTGTATAACCCTTGTTGTGGTTCTTAGAATATAAATTAAACTAAATTCTTACTGGCTCGCTCAGGAGCTCCCGCAATTCTCTGCTCTTGCGGGTTACTGACGTCGGCTGCTCCAACAGTTCACAATTTCTGTGACTGATTTGTTCATAAATATCTATAGATAAATTTGAATTGGCTCATTATTGTTGCCCATCAACTACTGCAATTTGATTGGTTCATCCAAAATTCATAAATGCATCCATGCGCCTACTGAATATCATACTTCCTTAATATTTTTATTTATTTTATGTGTTTTGTACATGCTCATTACAGATAATAATTTTTTTTAAACTTTTTAAGTTGTTTTTCCATTTACAACAAGTTGCCATGTGGTTACGAAGTCCTCTAGTTGAATACTATTTGTTCATAACAAAAATTTGCCAAGGTGTCTGGCTAGATTTCAAATTACACGGCTTGATCGATTATTAGGTTGCTGACCAGTAGGTATTATAGCCTAACCTCAAAATTCCAATATTTTATATAATATAATAAATAGCAAATAAAATTCTTTTTTTTTTTTTTGCTGTTCTAATTGTAGCCATGATACCCATTATTATCTAATCTTTCACTTGTTGCTATCGCACCCGGCGATAATAGAGCAGCTGTTTGCTCAAGACCTATAAAATCCTTTCATTAGCGATTTTGCTTGCTTATCCAAATTTGATTTGTTACACAATCTACATAAATTAAACCCATTTTTACCTTTTATGCAACTACAGATACAAAAATATTCCATCTTATATTGTTTTATGATAATCATTATACTTTGTAAAATCTTTGTTTTTAGGGTTGTTTTGTGTACATGTGTGAGTGAATGGCAACTTGATTAGATCTTAACTTCTTCATTTCTGGTAGGTTTTTCTGTAGGATTTAACTAGTGGAATTTGAAATATTGTTCCAATTGTATCAATAAATTAAGTTTGAAATTCTCTTTTATTTCATGCTATTTTATTTTGATTGAGAGTTTTATTTATTTATATTAATCTTATGTAATCTTATTATCTTATTATCATCATCGACTACCAATGGTGAGGGGTGGCCGGCCGATAAAGGAGTGCTAAAGGAATTCGTTGCTGAACTCTTATCAGATGATATTTTCGTCAATAATCTTGTCGACCGAGTTGTCATGGAGCTCAATGATAGTTTCGACGAGGTGATAAAGGCTCGATTTCTAAGCGAATGCGAACCTCGTTTATCTGCAATGGAGGAGAGGATCGCTTCATTGGAGACTAAGATTCAAGCCATGAGTAAGGCGTCCGTGGAACGTGCTGAGGCGTATGAGCGAAAATTGGACGCTCAAGAGCAGTATCAGCGCCGAAGTAATGTCTGTATCTTCGGACTTCCTGAGAAGAGTGGAGAGAATGTTACCGAGGTTGTCACTAAACTATGTAGTGACAAACTCAAGTTCTCGATTGATGCAACACTGATCGATCTCTGTCATCGTGTGGGTCGCCTTCACTCGAGACCTGGTGAGACTGAGGCCAGGCCGCGCGCAATAATTGTCAAATTCATAAGTTATCAGCGTACTGTGATAGCGGCGAGGAGGCAGCTCAATGGCTCCGTGATGACGGTGAGAGAGGAGCT
This sequence comes from Nilaparvata lugens, assembly GCF_014356525.2. Taxonomy (NCBI): domain Eukaryota; kingdom Metazoa; phylum Arthropoda; class Insecta; order Hemiptera; family Delphacidae; genus Nilaparvata; species Nilaparvata lugens. The sequence continues at coordinate 39,733,303 of NC_052507.1, forward strand.
CACTCGGCGGCGTGATACTTTTCCGTGATGTCAATCATTCCGTAGCAATTGCTAGACACCAGATTCGATCTTAAATAAGGAATATGAAGAGAATTTGATTACTAATAAAAGACAGATAATTTAAGTTTATTTATTGTAAAGCAAGAACTATTCTCTCACTCATCTCTGATGTGATGTATACGTCATACTATTTCCACCAATAGCAAAATTCTATGCAAATTAAGTAAGACGGAACTGCTCAGCAAAAGTTTTTCGAGAAGAGAGACACTACTTCCCTTTTAATGCCTTCACTGTGAAGACCTTGTTCTAAAAGTTACCATTTTTCTAGTGAGATTCTTATTGTTAAATTCATGTATTTTGATTGTTAGCCCATATCTGAGGCAATATTATTCGTTATATTTGTGAAATCTATCACTTGATTACTTCCATAAACCTGGATTTTATTATTCATTTTTTATTAGTGAAGGAAATAATTAATTTCTAAAAAATCTCCCATGTGCTGGAGATTGAAGCTTGGACGAACCATCGAGTCTAAATTAATTCAAAGAAACCACAATACCAAGAACGATCACATGAGTTCTCTTTTATTTTATGGGCCCCAGCCTTCGCTTCGAAAAGAAATCACTTCAATTTTTTCTTCGCTAATTATTAATGGCCACATCGAAAGCGCAAATAGCTTAAGTGTACTGAATTGTGATTGTAGGTTTTGTGTCCTTATCTGCCTGAACCACGACCCTGATTAAATTTCACATATTGTAATATTTTCTAGTCAAATCATTGGAATAATAATTTATCTTTAAGGATTTTTAAACTTTGTAAAGAAGAACGTGCATGATAGCCCAGCATCATAGCACTAATCCAAATAAGCCTGTCAGCAGAAAATTATTCAAAACCTTTTTATCAAATCTTGAAACTGTACTGTTTATTAATTATTATTACTGCTCATTATATTTAAAATTTAATACTTTATTTCCTGAGTTCGATTATTCCCTTAACCCTTCAGATTTTGTGTTTGGTACGTTTGTACTTGTTAAGCACCGATCAAAAACGATCATTCAAATAATTGATCCAAATTTGGTTCAAGGAACAGATCTGAGTGGAAATATTAAGTGGGGTCAGATCGAGATTAAACGTTCTCTGTCCTTACCTGCTAATATCTCAGCTTCTATCTGTGCCCTATTTCGACTTAGGAATAAAGGTTCCCACCACAGAGCAGAGCAGCTACAGCGTAAAGAATCATACAATAGAGCTTGAAACTTGGAAAGATTCTGTCCGCGAAGTATCTTCCGAACGGCATTTGGTATATCAAATCTAGCCTAGACCGTCGGAATTTATTAGTGGCGCAATCCCGCAAACTATATGCATCAAGTTCCTTGCTCGACCTGTTTGATTTTGTGCACTGTCCACAATACAGGTAATAATTTAAGGTCTTTGAATCTGGTGTCTAGCAATTGCTACACTACGACGCATACTTGCAAAGAATATTATTCTCATAGTGATAGTCATTGAACAGATCAAGGGTTTGCAGGCACAAGCTCCCGCGATTTGGACTATTAAATTAAATCTTATACTGAATCTCTCAGCCTGGTGTTCTATAGTATTCATCCACACCCTCATAAATTTGAGATTACAACACCGAGGATTCAGTGTAAGATTTTATACCTGTGTGACGTCTCCGTCTGGGGCATTATTCTAGTCAAACAAAAATCCAGGAACTCCCCAAGGAGCGTTACATAATAAATTTTTGACGCAACGTCAGGCATTTAAATAGGACCACCACACTATATAAATAGATTTGTAGTCTACTATCTAGAGATAATGCATGGGAGAAAAAAGTCAGTAATAAAAGATCTAGATTGAGAATATTGAATAAAATATGAATTGAATAGGAATTATAACATTCTGGGAAGGAATATTGAAACAGAAAATCAAGAGAAAAAAATTATGAATCGCTCTTTAGGCCTATCATAGAGTAAAGATAGTTAAATTTTTATTTTATTGCTTGTCTACTTGTTATTAAGTCTATGTCTATACTTTCTTGTGAAAATCTTGAATATCATAATAATTTTGAATTCATAGAACAGACGAAGGAATACTTATTATATTTATATTGGAAATCTATATTACGATGATATCTGGTGGTTAGAAGAGAACTAGTCACGTCATTTATGAACAGTAATAGGAAATCTATTGTAATACATAAACGACGTGACTAGTTCTCTTTAACCACCAGATATCATCTATATGCAGATGACCTGAAAATCTATAAACACTGTAATAAAAAAAATTCAACACGACAGTAGAGGAAATCAATGATGAATTAGTACGTTTACTTGATTGGGCTGGTAATATTGGGCTGAAGGTGAACGAGACGAAGTCAAAGGCAATCGTGGTTGGTAATTCGAGACTACTGAACACACTTGACTTGTCAGATGAACCGTATATTACATACAATCAATGGCGTACAATTAGAGTACAGCTCAGACGTGAAAAACTTGGGACTCACTATGACTAAGATCTTGGACTGGACAAACCATGTGACTTCAGTTATGGGTTTAGAAGAGAACGATGTGTTTTTGAAAAGACTTCATTCAGGCAGCGCCAGTGAACAACAATGTTACACTCACAACATCTGACTTAAGACTAACTATTCCTTAATTAAACGTATCTATTTATTGCTTCATAATCAGGAAAGAGTTCTAGTAACGAGTGATTACAAATGGCCAAAGTTTAGAATAGGCAAATAAGAATAACATATTATTCGTTATCATTAGTGAATACATATTATCTTAAGTTTACAATAACAAGTGATTACATTGATCAAAGTTTGGAATCTGCAAATATGACTCATATGTTATCTGTTATAATGTCATTAACAACTACAGTTTAGATTATGCAAATATGACTTATATATTATCTATTATGATGTCATTGATATCTGTATTTAACTTTCGACATGCAATAGGGTGATTGCTGGGATCAAAGATGTTGAAGAAGATTTCTGACATTATTCCTTTTTCAACAAAGGTTGGTTTTTTTTTTTTAAGATTACGTCCTAAAGACTCCAGTCATGGAGTATAAGACAAGTCATGTTATTACATGATAATTCTAACACTAAGTAGTTCAACCTAGTTTAGGTTTGAAAGGAATTCTTGTACACTATAAAAAGCTCTATCAACTAAATATTTTTTGATTTGTTTTTTGAAAATCTTCAAATCATCATTACTTTTCAAGATTTGAGGTAGCTTGTTATAAAATTTCCTACCAATATAATCTGGTTTTTGTTCAAATAACCTACTATTGTGACCCATTATATGATAGTCTGCTCTGTTTCGCGTATTATACTCATGAACATCTGAATTCTGGATCACACCACTCGTTTTCACATGCATTACAACTTCATATACATACAAAGATGGCACAGTTAATAGACCAAGCTTTTAAATAAAGGCCTACAAGAGTCTAACCTATTCACTTTCTCTATACATCTGAGTGCCTTCTTTTGAATCTTAACACCCTGTCCATATTTTGTTGAGATGAATTACCCCATACTAAAATAGCATACCTAATATGAGATAGTATAAGTCCATGGTAAGCAGTTAACAGTAGTTTTTTATCATTCAGCCTAGCAAGCTGCCGCAGGACAAATACCCCAGATGATATCTTATTACATATCCTCTCAATGTAAGGATGCCATGTTAATTTCCTGTCCAATAAAATTCCCAAGAATGCTACTTTCTCTTCTTGGTCTAATTCATTTTCCTCTACAAACACATTTATTTCTCTATCCTCTACTGAATTATATTTACTTTTGGATTGTAGGAATTGACATTTCTTACTATTTATTGTTAATTGCCTTTGCTTCAAGAATTGGACAATTGACTGTACTCCAGTAAAAGCATTTATTTCTAGACTATCTAATAAATAATTGTTAAAGATAAGCGATGTGTCATCAGCAAACAACAGAGCTCTGTGATCTTTTAACTCTTTTGGTAATTGGTTCACATACAACAGAAACAGTAAGGGACCCAGAATTGAGCCTTGAGGTACTCCAGCCTGGACCTCCAGTTTTTGAGATTTAATTTTTACTATTTCATTCCCATCCACCTTGGTAAGCTCAACACACTGGTTTCTACCTATGAGATATGATTCAAACCATTTTAGTTCTATACCATTCACACCTACAGTATTAAGTATTTCCAATAATATTCTATGGTTCACACAGTCAAAAGCTTTGGATAAATCAAGAAATATTGCGGCTGCCTTTTCACCTGAATCTATTATATCTATTAGTCTTTCAACAAGGGATACTATTGCAGTCTTAGTAGATTTCCCTTTCTGGAACCCATGCTGTTCATCACATATGAAATTAATTTCTTCCAGGTGCATCAATAGCCTATTTAAAACTACTATTTCAAAAATTTTACTTATTACATTTAGAATACTAATGGGTCTATAATTTTCAACTCTTTCAGAATCACCGCTCTTGAAAATTGGCAAAATTTTTCCTTGTTTCAGATCATCAGGGAAAATACCCTGCTCTAGTGAAGTATTAAGGAGATGCAATAAAGGGTCCAGTAATTCATTTTCACATTCTTTTAAAATTTTGCTTGAGACCCCATCCAATCCTTTTTTTTTTCGTTATTCAAATTTTTTATTATTCTTGACAACTCATCTCTTGATAATGGATGAAATTTACCTTTCAACAATACCTTTTCAATTGGCTCAGCATTTAATGTAGTTGTATTATGAGTATTAGTGTCCAGTGACTTTTGGAGATTATATGCAACCTGTTGATAATACTTATTGAAAAAGTTACAAATGTCTATACTATCATCCATATAATTTCCATGTTCATCGATTATCCTAGGGACATTAGTAACTGTATCTTTTTGACCTGCTCTCCTATTTCTATTTATTACCTCCCAAACAGCAGAGTTAAAATTGGTACTAGTTGTTAATATTTCAGCTGTTTTCTTACACTTAGCTTTCCTCACTTCTTTTGCATAGTTTTTCTTTAGACATTTGTATTTGACTTCACTCGGAACATCCCTCACTAATTTAAATTCCTCATAAGCTTCCCTAACAATATTTCTTTGAGTAAGAATATCTTCAGTTATCCATTCATCTACTTTTTTCTGTTTAATTTACTTTTTACTTTGACTTTTTTCATCGGACAGCATACACTAATGTGAAATCTTAGAGTATCAATGAATTGCTTATATTTGTAATTTAGGTTACAACTGTTATAAACACTACTCCAATTTTCTTGAAGCAGTTCCTGCTTCAAACAATTTATATTTCCTAGCTCATATTGCTGAATTTCTTTCACAAAAGTTTTTTTTCTGCTTGGATTCTGGCCCTGCAACTTAACATCTAAAATTTGATAGTTATGATCTGATAGATCTGAGCTACCTAACCTGACATTACAACCTTCTATATTTGTGAGGATATTATCAATAATTGTCTGTGAAGTTCGAGTTACTCTTGTATATTCGTGGACCTTAATTTCTAAATTATTCATATTAATAATATCTCTAATATCCTCTGTCATTTTATCCTGCCTGGCAAAATCGGTATTAAAATCTCCTACTACTATAACATTTGTGAAACGAGCGGTTGTAATTTCCAAAAGTGTATGGAGCAGCTCACAAAATTTTTGCCAGTCTCCATTTGGTGACCTATAGATACCTAACACTGCTACCTCAAATCGATCATCAATTTTTAACCTTAGTCCCGTCACCTCTGAATCCATCTCAACAGAAAATCTCTTAACAAAATCCAGTTCATAAGTTTGGGTATGTTTAGCATTGCTAGTGAATATACATACACCACCACTTCTATGAGCTATTCTACAAAATTCTGATCTCAGTGAATAGCCTGGAATCCTAACTTGATTTATTTCCTTTATTTTCAAGCAATGCTCTGTGAAAATAACAATTTCAGGATCCTCCTGTTCAAGAAATACTTCTAATCTGTCAATTTTGTTGCGAAGATACTGAATATTTTGATGATAAATACTAAAAACCTTACCATCTTGTGCTGCTCTATCTCTAGCATTTGTAGCTATTTCCCTTTCCCTGTTTTGAGCCAATTTACTAAAAAATCGTTATTTGTTTTTTTGACTGTTTTTAAACCAGAGGATTGCAAACGGCTTTCAATCAGCTCTGCCAATCTATTACAAAAGATTACTTTGCCAGATCGATTTAGATGCAACCCATGATTAGTGAAGTTATGTCTTTTCAGCCTTTCATTTAGAAAACAAATCCCCAGTTGTTTAGAATTCTTATTTTTTAGGCTGTTGATAGTATTATGGATTGATTTGTTTGTCGAATTGATTGCTTCATTTAATTCTGGCCTATCAAACCTATTAGGAATAGTACTTATTATTAAGTTTGTTTTTTTGCTGAGTGGCACAATTTCCTTGATTTTTTCTGTTACTTGAGGAAGATGATTCAAGTTAGGTTCATTCATATTATTTGAGCCACCCAGTACAATTAGATAGTCATTTTCATCAAAGTCTTTAGTTTGTTCCCTAGCTGACTCTACAACTGCATTGATTGATGCACTTGGCTTGAAAAAACATTGGACATCAAATTTATTTTTCAATCTTTTATCAAGGAGATCACTGCAATCACGTCCATGACTGGACGTCAGTAGCAGAACTCTTCCTTTCCTATCTTTATTTTCCTCAGCTATATTTTTGGTTGCTGTCTTTAAAACCTCACTGTACGTTTTATTTCGACCATTTTCAGAGCATTTCCCATCATTTAGGTTAGATTCTATTTTTTTTGCATTTGGACGGAGGTTCTATCATACATTTAGTATTATCAAATTTAGATTTTAGTTTCTTTATTTCCTCCGACATTAGACTACATTGATTTTTTAGATTTAGTATTTCTTTTTTATGGTCATCTTGTAATTTTATAATCAGTTCCAAAGATTTAATTTCTTCTACCATCCCTAACCTTTCTTCCTCAGACGTTTTTTTGCTGAAGACCTTGATTTTCCCGGTTTTCAACTATTGCGACATTGTAACTACTGACATGACTGTTCAACTACTGCGGAGGATGCAGCGTGCGCATAACTACTGTGTCCGCTTCATCTTCAACCTCAGACGTGACAACCATGTGACTTAATACTTTGACCGACTTGGACTCATGAAGCAACATGAATGTAGGTCATTACATGCGGTTCTCTTTCTGCATGAAGTGTTGAAAACTCAGACACCCAAGTACGTAGCTGAAGACTTTCACTTCTTGTGTGACATTGGTCAGGGTGGTACCCGGCATGTTTCTCATTTACTGGCTGTCCCAATTCATAGGACAGTCATGTTCAACAAGTCCTTTCTTGTGACGGCTTGTGGATTGTGGAACACATTGCCTGTTGAGCTGAGGCTAATTGAGGAACCTCGTCGGTTTGGCGCGGCTGTTTTCAGGTGGATCAGGGGTGGTGTGGGTGGCTGGACCTAGCACATGGTTAATTGGTCAGTTTTTCTTTCTTTTTCCTTTTTCTCAATACAATTCAATATTTTTTATTTCCCTTTTTTCCTCTTCTTTTTCTTCTTTTTCTTTTTTTCTACTCCTACTCCTTTTTTTGTTACATTGTATTATTTTTCAGTTTCTATTCTTTAATTTCTATTCATTTCTCAATAATTATAAATTAGCTTTAATTATTTTTTTTCTCCATTGATTATTATTTTTGTATTTTAATAATATTTATTTACCTTGTTTGTAATATTGTATATATGTTTTTTCTAAATTTGATTTGTTTAATCGAGTAATTATTTAGCGTTGTATTGGAGGGTTGAGTGTAAGAGAGGGCCAGCTGCGCCCTAACTTTGCCCTCCTAGGTAAAAATAAAGGCAGCTATCCTATTCTATTCTATTCTATTCTATTCTATTCTATTCTATTCTATTCTATTCTATTCTATTCTATTCTATTCTATTCTATTCTATTCTATTCTATTCTATTCTATTCTATTCTCTCTCTCTCTCTCTCTCTCTCTCCTCTCTCTCTCTCTCTCCTCTCTCTCTCTCTCTCTCTCTCTCTCTCTCTCTCCTCTCTCTCTCTCTCTCTCCCCCCCACCGATGTCGAGTGAGTGAACACGTGCTGCAGTTCGGCTCCATACAGAAGTATAAATATCGTAGGGTTCAACAGTTTAATTTCGTTTCGGTTTTACATAGAAGTGATTTTTTTAGAAGTGAAATTACTTTTCTAATAGCTTGATCCGTTTTTTCACTATCATCGAGAAAAGTTTTTTGTCTTTGATTTTTTTATAACCCACAGTAACCTTCAGTAACATCATTGTGGAATCCAGCCGCCAGAACAATGGAACCACACCAACAGCTCAACATAGCAGCACCCCGCAGGCAAGGATTACTTCAACTCCGCCGACTCAACCGCTTGGCCAATCTATTTCAGGAGTGCTGCCATTGTCCAACAAATTCCTCCTAATTATGAAGGAACAAGTCAAGAGAGCTGTCAATGAGGCAGTTACCTCAGCAATGCAAGCAGTGTTTCAGGAGTTTGAAGCCCTGAAACAGGAGAATAAACGGCTGAACGAAAGGATTTGTGAGCTGGAGGTCGACTGCCAATTGAGGGTTGATGACCTCGAACAATATGGATGACACCACTGTATCCGCATTTTTGGAATCCCTGAGACGGACCAAGAGGACACCGATCTGCTCGCCCTAGAGGTTTTCAAGGATCAGCTGGACCTGCCCGTCACCCTGGAGGACATCAACCGCTCTCACAGAGTAGGAAAGCGTCAGCCTCACCAGCAGGGACAGCCCAAGCCGAAGGACCGCCCGATCTTCCTCCAATTCATCAGATACAGGACGAGACGGATGGTTTTTGATGCCAAACGGAAGCTGAAGGGGTCCGGGATCACTATTCGGGAGGACCTGACGTTGGAGAGGCTGAAGATCCTGAACGCGGCAGCTGACCTTTATCGCAAAGTGTGGAGCATTGACGGACAGATCAAGGTGGCAACCAAGTACCTCAGTCGCTCAGTTCGCAGCAAAAGCGATTCCAACGCCTCTGTCTAGTTATAGCGTAAGCTAAAAGGAGTCTACGCAGTCTGACATCGACAGTTTCAAAAAAGTTGTTGTTTGTTGCTTGTCATTGTAGTAATGAATTCGAATGTTGAGGAAAGATCGTTGTGCGTTCCTTTTAATTTTTATAATCCATATAACTTTGGAGCAGATTGTTGAAGCTCACATTAGTTTTATTATTTGCTGTTTGTCAGAAGTTTTGTAATTTCCTCTCAAAGTGATACCGTAATTGAATCAGGAAGCTTGTTCAATGGTTGTGTTCATAAGCGATCATTTTTATTAATTTGTATGTATTGATCCTTCCTTTAATTCCTATTTCTCTAATAACTATTTCACAAATTAGCTTATGATATTCTAGGTACTGGCGAAAAATATGGTATAAATTATATAAGTCCTTTCTTTTGTTCATTATTGTGCATGAGAAAACTTGATTCCATTTGAATATTTAAACCCCTTAAAATTTTATACAGTCCACTTTTGGGATTATGTGGAATCAAACCAGAACAGAAGGGTTGGTAGTCTATTCATATTCTTATGTAGGGGCTGTGTTTCATTAAACATTATCTCAGAAATTCATCATTAAAATATTACAGTACTCAATTTGCTGCTTTTATCATTATTGCAACTCCCAATAATTTTTTGCCCTTGTTCTCATACTTTACTGTTCAATCCTATTTTAAACTCATCTAAAATAATCTCTAGCACTTTCTCAATAGTCTCCTCTACTTCTCATTTCTCTTTCTCATTTCTCTTCTTCATCTTATAGCTATTATAATTACTAGAATATTGTTGTAGCTATTACATTCAATATAACTGTTGTGATTGTTGCGAAGATGATTATAACAGTATTATTTTCCATTCTTCTCCTTCCTCTTCTTCTTTTCTTCTTCTTCTTCTTCTTCTTCTTCTTCTTTTTCTTTTTCTTCAAAAAGAATTAAGCGGCCAATATTACAATCCCCTCCAATTAGAAAACCAGATGGTTAATTGGTCTATTTTTGAGGTATATTTATCTGATTGTCTATTGTTTTAGCTGTGGCAATAATAGATGATATCATTTTGTACACCTATTTTAGGAGAGATTACTATCTATACCCATAGATGACATCTATATCTATAACGTATGTTAATCATCCAATTTATTTGAAATTCAGCATTTCGAAAATTATTAATTATGGAAATAAAGGTGAAAGATGTAAATATTAGTAAGAATACAGATACTAATTTTCTTAGTATCCTCTGGAGTATAGCAGTTGATGCATAGAACGTAGTTTTGAGAATTAATATCAAGATAAATCATTAATCAGTATCAACAAATGTGGATTTCCTTAGTTTGAAATAATTGCCCTATATATAATCATAAATAGCAGTGGAAAGATTCATTTATAGAACAGAGATCCGGCTCATGGAAAATGTAAAGGTATATCTACTGTGGAATTTATTATTACGAATTTCCTATTATTGTAGTGAAGGGCACCTTAGTCATCGAATGCTGAAATGATTCCTTTATTTTTAGAAGGTCGGTAATCCTCTCGACTGTGTGGACCCTCTTGGATCCTCCCTCGCTGATAGAGATCTGGATCCTCCCGTCAGATGACCAGATTGATTGATTGATTGAGTACTTTATTTATGTAGATTACAATATATACTGTCTTATACACTTATATACAATAGCTTACAATGCAGCAAAAATTATAGATGAATTTACATGATATTGACTAAGAAAATACTCCCCAGAGAGAGAGAGAGAGAGAGAGAGAGAGAGAGAGAGAGAGAGTGAGAGTGTGATTGATTGATTGAGTACTTTATTTATGTAGATTACAATATATACTGGCTTATACACTTATATACAATAGCTTACAATACAGCAAAACTATAGATGAATTTACATAATAGAGACTAAGAAAATAATTATTGAACTGTATATGATATGAAAAAGCAATTTGTAATATAATAACTATAGATAATAATTATATTGTTATGCATCTACATAAATTGGCGGAGCTTTGGACATATCAATGTCCATTCTTCGGAAAGAGTATTAAAAATATCCTCCCCACTAACTCTCTACCAAAACGTTAATTTCATTATTCAATCTAAGGATTTATTCAATTATGGAAATATTGTAAAAGTTTTGATTAATATGAATATTTAAGAGAAAAATAACAGAAAATTGATAGAGTAAACTGATTATATAGGTAGATAAGATCAAATAATTGATTAATAAAATGAAGTAGGCTGAAAGTAGATCAGGGTAATCAACTTTCAGTAATATACAGCAGTATGCAGAGGATAATTGAAATAACATGAGTTTATATAATATATTATATATATTTATTTATTCATTTATTTATATACAATTCGTTCTATAACAGGTTTAAAGGTTTATATTGGTGGAATGGGTGAGGGATGTTTGTCATGTGATCGTTTTAGGGCCGTACAGTTTCAGTCATTTGTTCCAAAAGATGTCTTTTTAGGTCAGGATGAAGCTCGCTCGGCTCTCGATAGACCTGATAGAAACAGGAAGTGCATTCCATGCTCGACAGGCACTGACTAGGAAGGATTTTGTGAAAATAGTAGTTCGATGATTGGGTATCCTTAAAGTACTTTCTCCGGTTCTAGTATGTGAAGCATCTACCCTCTTACCTTTAGCGACAAATTTGAAATCATCTTTAAAATAGTTCGGATTACCGTATTTCAAGATATCTCTAACAAGCTTGACTATTCGGAAAAGCCTTTGATCGGGAAGCTTTAATGTTGAACTAGCAATGTGGGCTGGGGTGATATGATCATGGCGTTGGAGAGAGTAGACGAAGCGTAGACAATAATTTTGGCAACGCTGTAGTTTATCATTCAGAGTGACTTGCATATCGTTAAGAACAGAATTACAATACATTAAATGTGGGAAGATGAGATATTGAACCAATAATAATTCAATGTTTCTAGGGAGGATATCGTGCATTTTCTTCAATGCATGCATGGCTGAGAATACCTTTTTACAGGTTTTGTTCACTTGTTCTGACCAGTCAAGAGTATTGTTCATAACTAGCAGGAACCCGTGCTTCGCAAGGATCTGTTGTAAAACTTGACGTAATGAAATTTTGAAGAATTGAAAATAGACCATCCTTGGTTAATAAAGAATCTGTATGCAAAATTTCAAGTTAATTAGTCCAGTAGTTCAGACGTGATGATGCATCAATAGTTATTTGTGCAACTAGTGCGCAGAGTGACAGTTTGCTGCACCGAAAGAAACGTTTACACCCGAGCCGTAGGCGAGGGCGGAATGGCTTCTTGAGTGCAGCAGAGGAACTTTGCGCACGTATTTCACATTTTAATTTTCCCTACAGTTACCATTGAATATGAAAAGTGGGTAATTATGGATAAAATAATGGCTGAAATCCATCAAATGTTTGTGTGTGTGATGCTGTTATAATTAACAACCTTAATTCATTTAAAAATTAATAATCCAATTGAAGTTGAAAATTCTCAGCCAAAGTTCTCATTTTTATTCATTCAAGAATCAGAAAAAATAGAGATAAAACAAAAATTTCGCATTCAAAATAGGCTACACGCCAAGCAGCTGGACTGCAAAATGGCTGAACCGACAAGCGCACGACCTAGCGGGAAGAATCGTACCTAACTTTGTTTCATCCAGCTAAAAACAGTAGGCTATTCAGATATTTAGAATTATGATTAACTAGAATAAATTACCGAAAAATACCATAAGTAAACTGAAAAATATTTATAAAATAACATAGACAACAGAAAATATTTTAATGTAATAATTAACCTGAAAATTGGAATTTCAAAATGTGTGTTTGCTACATTTCTCATTGCTTGGAGTTGAAATAATTATTACTGTTAATAGAAAATAAACATTATCTATTATTAAATGATGAGAAGTTATTATTTAATTATGATTTAGATAAACATTATCCTTGTTTTGGATTTCTAGATTGGGATTTTATCATTTATATGTAGGGTACGGTAGCCATTGAAATGATTCTTATCTAAATCTAACCACAGTCATTGTAACCAACTTAACTTTTGTTTTCGTGCACTAATCCTCCATATAACCCACCAACTATTTTGTGTTGCCATGTTGCAAATCTGGAGTGCAGAAAAAATTTTTCCCGCACTAGAGCGGAAAAGTGATTCTTTGCGTTCTGTAATCAGTGCAGGAATGGCCACTTTTCAAGGTAAATGTGGGAAAACATAATTTTCCTATCCCGTACGTGCATAAGCCAGCTCTCTACTTTATATAATAATTATAGAAATAGTTAACGACTGCAAGAGATAGGACTGTGGAACAGAATAGTGGTGAAACTATGATAGCGCCAGAAGTGTCTCAAACACATTAGTAGGTACCTACTACATGAACTTTTTGAGAGTGATTTGAAAAAATGTTAAAACAACAGAACTGAATTCTTATCATTCTACCTTCATTTAGAGAGGCTTTTATTTGAGCCGAATGAAAATCTATTTATAAAAAATGAATGTCTGTTTGTGTGTTTGTTTGTATGTTTGTTTTTTCCCTGTAGACTTGAAAACTACTTGACATAATGGCATTAAACTTTGGGAATATGTTGTGTGAATATTGAGGATTGTTTCTGAACAGAAATTTCAATAGAGTGGCTAATAATAATTATTTATCAATCCATTCACAGACCTATGTTTTCGAAATTTTCGGCCGAGCGGCTACTGAAGAGCGGAAAGATGATCATGATTCAAAATCATATTATTGTGATAATATGATTCAGCATTTAGAGTTACCAGGTGTAATAAACACGTCACCCTATGATAAATTGTGTACTGGTATTTATAAACAGTAGTTTGGAGTTGAAGTGTAGTTGATTGGTACCAGCTGTTGATAATGGTTCCTTAGAAGACCTGTACAAATAATTATCACTCCCCTATCATTGAGAAACTGGAAAATGTTGAAAAAAATTATTCACCCAATGAAAGAGAGTTTTTCATATTGCATTCATTAATTACTGAAGAATGAAAGAATAATTATTTTTTTTTTAATTTAGCTTGGCTTATATTCATCCTAAAATGGAAAGAATATGAAATTCTGTGTGATTCATCGTACTTCGCATATTTCCTGGACCATATATCGATGAGCTGGACCATGCAGCTATGAGAACATTGAATTCATCTTTGAAACACTGATTTAACCTTTCTTTTTTTGGTTCAAAACTTTACTGATAGATATTACTACCAATTGATTGAGAAGAATAATATGTTTTCGGAATAATGAATGCTGCATGACTAAAGCATATAGGAAGTCCGTATTGAGACGTAAATGAGAATATTGATTGTCTGATAAATTTCACAATTCGCCAAATAAATTCAAGTGTGACATGAGATACATTGGCGGTACGAAGTTTGTCGGGTAAGCTAATTGTAAATTAAGCTTTATTATTAATAGTCAACGCTGAAAAAGACAGGCTCAATCACCAGAAATACTATAAATTCTATGAGGGAGCAGTAAGCCATTAATTTTGGGTAGTTCTATTACTTCCATTATGGACACTGGATACATTATGGACAATCAATACGTATGAAATTTATTAGCTACCGTACAGAATAAAAAACATTACTTTTGATTGCAATGACCACGGCTTCTATATTATGAATAACCATTTGAATAAAATATAAGGAATCACTCGCATCTCTCATGAACCCGTAATTTTTATTCACAAAATATTAACAAAAAAAAAAATATATATATATATATATATTAAGTTATATTTAATAAACTCAAGGCTAGTACTCAAGTTTGTCTTTTTCTGGCCGTGCTACAAATGAATGTGTGTGTATATGTTTGATATTTTGTTTCTGTAATCTTGTTGTCTATTAAGGAAGTTTTCTATGTGATTTTTGATGGCAATAAAATTTGAATTTGAAAAAAGAATTATCAACAAACTCCTAACCAAAGGGAATCTATGTGCTCTGTTTTAATCGGAATGTATTACACTCCATATACAGCTGATAGAAGGCGCGAACCGAACTGGCCAAGCATACAACAATGGAACAAACACTTGGGAAGCTCGCGCTCTCAATCAACGCAAAATCAATTTGATCAGCCGATTGATCAAATTGTTTTAAGCTTTCCAATGATTACAACATATGTTAGAATATCATGTGTGAATTATCTCAGTTCCATAAGGAGTTCACCTTACCATGTTCATAAGCTTACATAATAGGGTTCTTTTTCATCCTTTGAAATCCTTAGAGGCAAAATATCTCAAAACCCGTTCTTAGTGCGCGTCTGAAGAATATTTGTGCAAATTCTTATATCTGTAGGCTAATTAGTTTGAGCTGTAGTGTGATTTCACATCAAAATTTTCGAAAAGTGCCCTCTCCTGAACCCCCCTGTGCTCCTGATCGGAATTTTTTTCTGCAAAGATCTAATTTTTTTCGTAGCTGAACGGAAAAGTTCCTCATGACTTTGCTGTGCAATGAGCGGTTAAAAAGTAAAATATTTGGGGGCCCAGCTCCCTCGGGGGGGGGGGGGTTTCCTGAAAATCCTTTCGTAGTGGATGTTTTGAGGCTACCGTAAACAATTTTGCGAAATTTCAAGTTTTTGGCTCAGTTGTTTGGGCTGTGGTGTGATTCCAGTTCATCCGGGCTTAGCCTTTTATAGATATAGATAAGAGAAGAAGAAGAGGAAGAAGAAGAGGAGGAAAAATAAGAAGAAGATAGATTATTATGTTGCTTTGACCTGCGATCTGTATAAATGTCCTGTAACAACTAAAGGTGCGTCCAAACATGCCGAACCGAACTTCGAACCACGCAGCAAACCGTGCATTCCTCCGAACATCTTGCCTTTCAGCGAACATGAGCATAATATGTTTCATAATGTTGAAATTCAGCTGTTAATCATTCGCCGTACCGTACTCCGAATCGTTCGCCGTGCCGCTTGGCTCTGTTCTAACTGTTCGCCTCACCACACTGCGAACGCTGAACTTTTCAGCCAATCAAAGCCCTCGATTACAATTCGCCGTGCAGCTCGCCATACAATATTTTGGCTATCCATCACAAGTGGAAAACATGCGAACATGAATACAGAAGTATGAACCATTTTTATTTGATTAAATTCATGTTTTGAACAATTAATTATTACGAATGATATTGATAGGAGCTCATAAATATTTTCTAATTCAAATGAAATAGCTTCTGAAAAAAATAATGATTGGATGAATACCAATATTAAATTATTGTTGACCAAAAACTCAGTACATTGACAATTCATTCAACTAATTCTTTAGGTACTGATAAAATTATAATAATTTTTTTTATTGATAATCAATTCCATCAACTAATCATAAACTGACTGAAAAAAGTACTTCAATTTCCATGAATTCAATTAATAGAATTATATAAATCTAAAGTGTAGGTCATATCTAAATTCACAAAGAGTTTGATTCTTGTTGGCAAGAAAGATGTTATTCATCGCAGAAATCATTGGTATTTTACTAAAAGATAGGATGAATTGAATAGTTTCCCTTTCAGGGGGAGTTTTGACAACCCACTAAACTCATTTATCATTTGAAGAAATATCGAAAAAGAGTATAGGACCTTATCTTTTTGTTCAGCTTGCCATAATTTACCCCACATTTCTATATTAAAATTTTCGACTGACTGTACAGTGAGTCAATCATTCTATCAAGGCTTGAATAATTTTGAAATTGTGATTAAATAAAAATGGTAGAGAATAATTATCATGTAAATATCAACACCTTTATTTGAAGACATATCAACTGCATGTGTTTTCATATTGCCGATACAGCATCGATAAAATTGCAGATTGAATATTTAGCAGTCTCAAAAAACTGTTTTAGCTGAAAAATTGATAATCCATGCCACGTGTAGGCCTATACATTGCATCAGGAAAACGAAGTTGGAAACAATGAAGTAGGAAACTATGGTTTTCCTAAACATATGTTTTTGAGATAATTTCTTTGATGCAGCTGTTCCACATTCACCATTATATTATACAGAGTTTGTGAAAATAGAAATATTCATTGATTACCAAAACAATACTTTTATTATATTAATAATAATGATAATAATATTATTAAACATATTTATCAATTATCAGAACAATATTATTGAGGTTGAGTGGAATCAGGTAGAAAGCAATCGTAGAACAGATGTTCTTTTTTGAATTTCTATCATATTATTTTGTTATTTTCAATCATTACAACATATGTTAGAATATCACATGTCAATAAATAAATTATCTCATTTCCATATGGCGTTCACCGTATCATGTTCATAAGCTTACTTAGTTGGATCCTTTTTCATCCTTTGAAACCCTTAGAGGCAAAATATCTCAAAATCCGTTCTTAGTGTGCATCTAGCATGTTTGAAGAATATTTTTGCGAATTTTTAAGTTTGTAGGCTAAGCAGGCTAAGTAGGCTAAGTAGGGCTGGAGTGTGATTTTCCATGAAAATTTTCGAAAAATACCCTCTCCTGGACCCCTATATGTTCCTGGTCGGAATATTCCTGCATAGATGAAAGTTTTTTTCATAGCTGAGCAAAAAAGTTCCTCATGACTTTGCTGTGAAATGAGCGGTTAAAAAGTACAAAATTTTGGGGGGACCCCAGCTCCCTCAGGGGGGCAAATTTCTGAAAATCCTTCCTTAGTGGATGTTTTGAGGCTACCATAAACAATTGTGCGAAATTTCAAGTTTTTAGGTTTAGTAGTTTGGGCTGTGGTGTGATTTCAGTCTGTCGAGGCTTAGCCTTTCATAGATATAGAGATAATGCCCAAATTTTTAACTGAGCTACAGTAAGGAATGTCATTACCGTCTACACTAATTTTGTGAATCGATTCAAGGTCAATATTGTTTATAAGACGAGAATATCCGATTATAATGGGTTGTGTTTTGATGGGATTAAGCTTAAGGCCATTTTTCTTTGTCCATTCTACTATCGAGTTGATATCCTGATCCATTATTCCAACTGTTTCATTAATTTGTGTTATGGGACAGCTTAAATAGATTTGAAGGTCGTCTGCATAAGTATGGAAACTGGAGAATCTAATAATGGAAGAAAGGTCATTAGCATACAAAGTGAAGAGGAGAGGGCCTAAAATTGAACCTTGTGGTACTCCATGCATAACGTTTTTCGAAGTTGACTTTTTGTCACCGACCGATACACATTGTTTCCTACCTGATAGGATTTGAACCAAACTAACGAGTTGTGACTGAGACCAAGTATAGCCAACTTATCCAAAAGGACTGTATGATCAACAGTATCGAATGCTTTAGAAAAATCAAATAGGGTGAGGATGGTGCATTTTCTTTGGTCCATAGCTAACCTTATATCATCAGTGACACGAAGCAGAGCTGTCTCAGCTGAATGGAATTTCCTAAAGCCCGACTGAAAGTTATGAAGCTTACTATTCTTGTCTAGAAATTTTACAACTTGAGCATGAATGACTCTTTCTAGCACTTTGGACAATGCAGGTAGAATACTGATTGGTCTACAATCCTCAACTTTATTGGATGATGGAACTTTATTTAGAGGGCGAACCAGAGCAAACTTCCAGTTTTCAGTTTGCCTTCTTCAAGTGACTTGTTGAAAATGTATGTAATAGTTGGTAAAACAGCAAATAACATCTTCTTGATAAATTTAATTGGAATTTTGTCTACACCCAAAGCATTACTATAAAGACGTTGAATTGCTTTGAAAGTGTCTTCTTCTGAGATTGGATGGGAATGAAATTGATCAGTAATTGGTAAATCTAAGTTTATAACCTGCTCTTGAAGATCTTTGATATAATTAGCAATGACAACTTCGTCGCGTTGGTTAGAGTGTGAAATGGAATGGTCATTCATATTGTTAAATGGTAAGTCAATTTGGGTATTCAATTTCTGTTTGCCAAGCCCGAATTATTTATTCCCTGCCAAAGTGATTTAGAGTATTGTCTATTGTTTGTCATGAACGAATTCAAGTACCTGATCTTTGAGTTCCGTAATTCCTGTTCAACTCTATTTCTAAGGCTCCTATACTCAATCAAACTGTTCAAGTCAAATGTCTTTTCAAATTTTCTATGTGCTTTGTCTCTACGCCCCATCGTCTTAAGTATGTCTTCAGTCATCCACGGTACTCGTCGGTTTCTATCAATCCTCCTTGTCACATAAGGTGCATGTTTGTCATACAAAGTCAAAGTCCAATTCTCGAAAGTCTTGACCATGTCATCAACTGAGGGTAATGCTTCAATTTGATGCCATGGAGTCTGAGCCACATCAGTCAGGAAGGCGGCTTCATCAAAGTTTTTGAAGTCTCTATAAGTGATAATTTTCTGTTCTGGTTTAGGTATCTCATGGGAAAGTACACAGTAGATCAAATCATGTCTAGAAATAGCTGGGACTGAGTTTTGGCCTGCTTGAACAACCTCATTGGGATCACTAACAATGAGAAGGTCAATGAGTGTGTCTGATTCATTAGTATGCTGAGTTGGATCGAGAGGAGATATAGTCATGTTTAGGCATTGGGAAATTGTAGTCAGTTGAATGTAGTCAATGTTACGATTTGTCATGTTCAAGTCGGTGTTCATATCCCCCATAACTAGTATACGGTTATAACAAGGCATAAGAGAAAGCAAGGCATTTTCGAAATCTGTGAAATGACCTATTTTTGGTGGGCCATAACAGATACCAATGAGTAATTTATCAGTACTAGATGAGGATAATTCAAGTAGCATAAACTCTGGTCTGGAACAATACTCTTGTTTAGATGTGATTAAAACTTTTGTTTTGATACCATCTTTCACATAAATTGCTACACCCCCACAAGCTTTATCTAATCTATCATTCCGGTGAAGATTATATCCAGGCAATGCAACAAAATTTGATGAAATACTAGGCTTCAAAAATGATTCGGAAATTCCGATTATATTGAAGTCCTGAAAGCGGAAGATTGCTCTGAGTTCATCAATGTGGCAGCTGAGGGATTGGACGTTAAGGTGAGCAGCCTTGAAAAGTTATTTGAAAGAGTGGAGCTTATTTGCTAGAAACATACCTGCGTCATTATTAATATTATTGAAATAATCATACCTACTTGAGGGCGAGCGAGCTGATGTGTCAGTGAGAGGCATCATGGAAGCAGCAGCCTAATCGTGAACCGACCTTAGAATGACACATGACGGGGAAAATGGGGATGAAACTGATAAAACTCAACCTAAATGAAAAAGTCTCTTGATTCGAGTGCATTCAGTATGCCTTGACAGTTCGGCTCCCTTCACTATTTAAAACACTAGTTCAAAAAATCACTAAACACAATAAAATGTAGATGTATGGAGTTCCGGTGATGAATAATCCTAATGGTGAATAAGATAAAGATTGAGGAAGAACTGGTAGTGGGAGATCTAGTCCAAGTGGAGATAGAGCGAGTAGGTATCCAGTAGTGGAAGAATCGGGTCCAAGTGGAGGTAGAGCGAGAAGGAATCCAGTAGTGGAAGATCGAGTCCAAGTGGAGACAGAGAGAGATGGAATCCAGTGGTGGAAAATCGAGTCCAAGTTGAGATAGAGAGAGATGGAATCCAGTAGAGGAGGATCGTGTTCAAGGTGGAGATAGAGCGAAATGGGATCCAGTAAAACTGAAAAAGAGAAGAAAAAGCCAGCAGAAAAACGAAAAATCTTTGAAGAAAGTTATCAATAGATAAAAGATAGATAATACTACTGATAATGAATAATATTTGCATAAAATTGAAGAGGAATAGCATGATTTTATGTGGGAAAGAATTGAATATCAAATATGGATATTAGTAGAAAGTAATCAGATAGAAAGAGAAAAGGTAGAAAGAGAAATAAACATTTGAAATAAACATTTGAACATGCTGGATAGCTAGTGGGAAAATCACAGGGAAAATAATGATAATAATAGGAAAGAAGAGAAGAGAAAGAAGGAATGTGCACAAATTGAGGATAACTTATGAAACTGAACTATAGAATAAGAAATAGAACATCGTATTGTGATCTTGAATTAATCAAGGAAAGAAGAAGAAGAAAAGAAAGAGAGAGAGAAGAAGAAGAAGAAGAAGAATAGAAAAGAATAATAATCATCATCACAAAAATCACTCTATAACTATATAATCAATCAATCACTATATATAATATTATATAGTATTAGAAGTATAATTAACTATTGGGGGTTGCAATAATGATAAAAGTAGTAAATTGAGTACTGTAATATTTTATTGATTAATGTCAAAGATAACGTTAAATGAAACACAGCCCCTATATAAACATATGAACAGACTACCCACCCCTCTGTTCTATCAATAATTCTTCACACATTAGCTTCTATTGTCCAAGCTGTGGCGATAGTAGAAGATATCATTATGTACACCTAATATAGAAGAGATTACTATCTATACTTCAGATTACATCTATATCTATAAAGGATTTCAATCATCCAATTTATTTGAAATTCAGCATTTCGAAAATTATTAACTATGGAAATAATTCTGGTAAGAGATGTAATAATTATTAGTAAGAATAGAGATAATGATTCTCTAAGTACCCTCTGGAGTATAGTAGTTGATGCATTGAGCGTAGTTTTGGGAATTAATATCAAGATAAATTATTAATCAGTATTGACAGATGTGGATCTCCTCAGTTTGAAATAATTGGCTCATATATAATCATGAATAGCAGTGGAAAGATTCATTTATAGAACAGAAAGCCAGCTCATGAAAAATGCCAAGGTATATCTACTGTAAAATGTATTAATACGAATTTCCCATTATTGTAGTGAAGGTCACCTTAGTCATCGAATCCTGAAATGATTTAATTTACCTCTATTTTTTGAAGGTCGGTCATCCTCTCGACGGTGTGGACCCTCTTGGATCCTCCCTCACTGATAGAGATCTTGATCCTCCCGTCCAATGACCAGACATTCCTATGCCCATGACAGTCGGCCGCAGCGTTGAGGATCTTGAGACACTCCGCAGTCAGATCCTCGCGAATGTTGACACTGGAACCCTTCAGCTTCCTCTTAGCGTCGAAGATCATCTTCCTGGTCCAGAAGCTGCAGAGTCGAACTATGAAGGGTCGGTCCTTAGGTTTCGCTTGTCCTTGTTGAGGTGGTTGACGCCTTCCAACGCGATGCAAGCGGTTGACATCCGCCAGAGTCACGGGCACGTTCAGCTTCTTGTTGAATACATCAAGCGCCAGCGTCCGTATCTTCTTTGTCACTCTCCGGGATATCAAAAATACGTATTGAATGTCAGCGCCCGTATTGCTTGAGTTCGTCGACCTTCAGGTGACAAGACACCTCCAGCTCAAGAATTCTATCGTGCAGCTGTTTGTTCTCCTCCTTCAATGCCTGAAGTTCCTCAAAAATAGACTTCACAGCCATTGAGATGGCATTATGCACAGACTCCTAGATTTGCTGTCGAATAATGCGGAGGGTCTCTTCAGACAATGATCCAGAAATGGCTGGCCCTGGCTTTGGAGCATTGACCTCATTCTTCGGCATGCCTCTGTTCGGTCGAACCATAGTGTACCGTTAGGTGGATTTACACTTTTACAGGCGAGAAGGTAGACTGAAGTATTAGGAAAGTTTTTTCAAGATAAATAAAAAGAATGTGAGTTAATCAAAAATATAATTCCACTATTGAATTTAGCTCGAGAAACCGAATAACCACATGTATAATTTGTAGTGAATTGAACTGTATAACCCTATGAAATATCTGTTAGAAGACGGAGCCAAACTAACACATGTTTACTCACTCGACATAATCAAGAGGGAGAGAGAGAGTGTGTGTGAACTGGTTCATGTAACGTGTTTCATGCTGCTATAAAGAGTATTTAACTTGACATGATCCATAGGAAGATCTACTGAGAGAATTGAAGGAGAGTGTCATAGGAACTTGACTAAACTGAACAAAATACTGACATGTTGAGTGAAATAGACAAAGAAAGAAACAGTTTTTTTATATTCTCAGCTACTGGGAATGTTATTTAGTTTTAGTCTTACTTGAAAAACAGAAAGTAGTAGATAAATGGAGTGAGTAGGCCCACTGTCTTAAGTGTATTCATCATAATATGCTACATCATCAGTCATACAATGATCAATATAACAGTTTGTATTTATCATAATAAGGTGCAACATAGATCTGCTCAGATGACTAGTTTAGAAAATTGTTTAGTGGCTCACCTTTATCTTGTGCAGATTAGCAATCCTCTCAATGGTGCGCACTCTCTTTGTGTCCCCATACTTGGCTGCCACCTTGATCTGTCCGTCAATGCTCCACACTTTGCGATGGCCGTAAAGGTCAGCTGCCGCATTCAGGATCTTCAGCCTCTCAAACATCAGGTCCTCCCGAATAGTGATCCCGGACCCCTTCAGCTTCTGTTTGTCATCGAAAACCATCCGTCTCATCCTGTAGCTGATGAATCGGAGGATGATCGGGCGAAAAATGTTCAAATTTAGTATAGAAGCTCAGCTAGGGTGTAATAATGTTTTGTTATGAGGAATTTGAAATAATGCCAAAGATACGCTCAAAATCCGCGTTTTTTTGCGTTTTCTCAGCTTTATCGAGAACAAATGAACAGGAAATGTTCAAATTTACTACAGAAGATAAGCTGGGGTGTAATAATGTTGTGTTAGAAGGAATTTGAAATAACGCCAAAGATACGCCCAAAATTAGCGGTTATTTGCGTTTGGGTGATTGAATTGAGCGAGGAAGTACTTCGACTTTCTGATGGAATGAAGCATGCTCAAATAAAAATGCAAGCGAGCAAAGCGAGCCCGCTGATCTAATTTTTGGACGATCCAGTTGGGGGTCCAGGAGACGGAGTCTTGGACGACTGGCTTGGACTGACTGGATATGGCGAGCAAAGCGAGCCTGATGGCTAGTAACTGAATAAAATTTGTGTATAGGGGTAAACTAAACATATCAAAAATTATAGAGAAAGGTTTTTCAGAATTGTTTGAGCAAAAAATGGTAATATATCTTGAATGATTATCAAAATACAAGGGACAAATATAAAAGGACCATGAAACTTTCGGTTGTCATCTTGTTTTCAAGGTGCTTGCATGTGATTTTGACTTGAGTTCTAGACTTGATTTGTTGATGAATGTTAGTTGATTCAATTGAAATAGTTTCAATTATAATATTATGTACAAAACATGAGAACATAATGTCAATCAACTTGAAAGAACTCACTCTCCACTCACAGACTCAAATCTTTGTGGAGAGTATTCACTGTTAAATATGTAAATTTGTAAAATGTGTAGACTTGTTGGTTGCTTTTTGCAGAGACTAAGGAATATTCAGAAGAATAGAAGGAGTATTATGTTCTCTTTGCTTGTTGCTAGTTCCAGACTAGACAGACAATTCAACAATCGATTGGTTACGTCCATCTGCAAACTTGTAGGAATGGTTGATGCCTTTGTATTTGCTCTTCTATTCACTCACTTACTCTCTCCTAGCTCTCTCGCTTCTCACACTGAACTGTTTTTAGCAGAGATTATAGAATGCTGAGATTCTATCCTCACTGGTTTTTAGCCCTTACCTGGCTAATGGGATGGGCTACCAGAGCTGACTCCGACCGCCTCTTAATACTGTAAAGCCTCAACCAGCTCCTAATAAGTATGGTATAGAATGTATTGCTTTACATTCTATTGTACATTCATTTTTATTGTACGGTATAGCTTTATTGGCTTCAAGGCCTGTGATGGGTCCAAGTCTATTTTTAACCTTGGGCAGTGCAACAGGTAGTTGGAAAGGGTCAGCTATTGTTTCTAGGTCTATGAATGCCTATTGTTGGTGGATAGTATGAAAGTTGGACCCAAATGTAATTTGTCATCTGAAGAGAGCACGATTTGGAGTTATGTGGAGTACTTGGCTACACATGCATATTAGCAAGTGGGCCTATGGATTTAGGAGTTTAAGGACTATGATAATAATTGTTACTAGTATTATTACAAAGCCCCCTCCCTAATCTATCTTTACTCACTGATACAAAACTACACAGCTTATTAAATTGAATATAATTATATATGTTATGATTATGATGATTACTAACTATGTTTTTGAGTTGATTCTTCATCAGTGAGGACTGTAAGCGAATCATGATTTACTTTCACGAAAATAATTAAAGCTCCCCCAGATAATAAGTGAATATTGTAGCTGAAACACAAATAATTCAATTTTGATATTATGTTCAAAAATGGATTGTTTTCTTCAAGAGAGAGCTACGTTTAGTCAAGCAATTGAATCAGTTCATTACTGATTCAAAGGTTGGATTTTGTAATAAATTTATCCATATCTATAACTACCTACTAACCTACCTATAGTTCATTTGACTAGGAGATAAAGTGAAAGCATCGAAAAATCATACTCTCTAGAGGTCTATGGTGAAAGGAAACGATTATGTGTGTATCTATGATAAAAGTAAAAGATTATCTGTGTGCCGTAGACAGATAGATCTCTAGACAGTATGCTTTTACTTTATTTTCTCATCAAATGAAGTATACTAGGTACTGGCGTGCTACCAATTCTCAAGGTTTAATTTGAAATAAGAATTTTGTGGTGTAATGAAAGTTTGAAGTGTGATTTTATAGCAGTTTCATACCGACCAGTATGGGGTTGAATAATACGAGCGGTACGGACCTCTCATGGGTCCACAAAATATCTACTCCGAAACGTGCTCTCTATAGTCAACAGCAACAGGGAAGGCTCAAAATCGAGAAAATGGCCAACTATTATAGATCAATAGAAAAAGGATGAAGGAAGAAATATTGCCATCTTTATAAACAATAGGACAACCGTTTCCGATCCCATCAACCTGTTGCATTTCTACCTTCAGGTAGTTGGACCCACCAGAGACCTCAAAGCCGAACTATTTACATCTTGTGTAATATAGTATTCAAAATACTATGACAGTTCATTGATTGAAAAAGTTTGTCATACTCGATATTATCCTGTAAAAATAGAGACAAAAAATAGTGATTCAATTTCAGCTTCCTCATTAAAATTTCACAAAAGTAGACAAAAATAATATAAAAATAAGTACATTTTTATTGTGTAAATAATTGAAATATGTTTATTCTACAGCTTATAAGGATTTTTGGGAAACACTGGTATTATTATTTTACAGTACTAGTGATTTCTTGCTATAAGTTCAACCAAATTCTTCATAGAATTACAATTCTTCATCAATAACATCAAAGTGCTCACAGAGTTTTTATTTTCGACTATTTTAGAGTTTCCGCGAACCATTCTACTAATTCAAGGGCGCTGAATCTGAATCTGAAATCAAAATTCTGCTATCTCGATTTTTAGGAGATTTAGATTTAGGTAACTACACGCGCCCGGCCGGGAGAGCCCACACACTCTCGGATTTCGCCCGAGCCGAGCCGAGCCGAGCAGCGCCAGTAGCCCTCGACGGATTTGGCTCGGCTCGGCTCGGCCTGGCTCGGCTCGCAATAAAATCGCCTACACACTCACGGATTTCTCCCGAGCCGAACAAAGACAGGCCAAATCCGCGAGCCAAATCCGTAGGTGTGTGGGGCCCTTTAGATCTCGTAGCTTCCTAAAGAGCTCGTAGCACACTTTACTGTCAACTTCTACTGTCAACGAAAAAACTAATTCTCTAAACGTTTCAAAGTCGATTGAAACAATAATAAAACAGTGGAGTGTAAAATTGAGTGAAGGACAATATAACATGATAATCTATTATATTGATCCTATAGAAGTCAATTAACTATCCAGAAGAGGAATAATATTATGTCGGGGAAAAATTGTAAGAATAATCTGAAATGACACAAAAGAAGCGTATCTAGGCTCACATGCCTGTTATCTTATTTTCAGTCTGGAGCTCACACGCTCATTAGCTGGATTTTGCGATTTGATCAAACAATGCCGATTGTTGGGCAGTCAACGAGTTGTCAGTCAGGGAGAGACGTTGAGGTTTTTTGTTGTGGGAATGCAGCTGTTCGCTTGAATGCCAATTGCCCAGCCCTAGTCATCAGCCCAGTCTGGTGGCTCAAACAGATCAACACAAGGACAAGTCTCGGTCTCTGCTGGCTTTAAAACTGGATGGATGCTGAATGATCTTCGAGAAACCAGTTCAGGCCACCATTCAATGATCAACTGGAAGCCAGAAACGAAAAAAATACGTAATCATTCTCTTAGCATTCAAAGAATGATGTTAACAAGATGCGAGCACCTCGGTTTTATGCTAGCTTGGCATTAGATTATTCTATCTATATTCACCGAATGAAGATTTTGTAATAAAAAATCGGATTATACATGAGTTCATCAATTCAATTTCATTTATCACACATTCAACCATTATTATCATAATACACTACGAGGTTAGTCGATAAAAATGTGGAATACAGGCTAAACTCCTACAGAAACAAAATAGTTGTGGTGTATAGAGAAGGATAGTAGATGATTCAAGATTCAAGATTCAAGATTTCTTTGTTGCAGAAAACATTTATACAAATGCATAGCATCGTCATAGATTAAACATGGTAAATAAAAGTATTTAGGCTACATTCAAAGAAATAAAAATACAAACACAAGCATACAAACATCAAACAGAATACCCTCAAATAAGAAACTCCTCTTTTCTATATGGACATATTTCTATTAACATCTTTTTTATGGCTCTTTTAAAATTACCAACTTCTAGCTCTTTTAAATGTGCAGGAAGCTTATTATAAGCTCTTATACCGAACTCCTTAAAACTGTTCAATGTATTTGCATAATTGCACTGGTTCACCCTAAGCAATTCATTCTAGTGTAATGGTTGTGAACGTTGCTATTTACAGAAATACTTGCTAAATTAATTTTTACATACATAAGACATTCAAGAATGTAAATAGCTGGTACTGTCAAAATCTTGAATTTTTTAAATAAATCTACACAGTGAAAACGACTATTCACATTAGCAATGACCCTCACTGCTCGTTTCTGTAACACAAATAGTTTATTTACATTCGTATCATTACCCCAGGCAACAACACCATAATACAAATGGGAATGAAGATAAGCAAAATACACTGAAATTAAAACACTCTTATCAACAATGAACTTTAATCTATTTAACATAAAAATTCCCTTTGACAGCTTGCCACATAATATTTTGATGTGTAAGCCCCATTTTAAATTGCTTTGAACTGTAATACCGAGAAACTTTGCATTGTCAGGATGCAATCTAAATCCAAATTCCAAAAGTTGAGTTTTGTCCTTATTAAGACACAATGAATTAGAAGCTGTCCAATCTTCAATTATTTCATTAACCGTATGTAAGCTACCAGAAAGACCATTATTTTTTATTTGAACAGCTATATCATCAGCAAACATAAATGGTCTTACATTTTTACAACTGATTGCTGCAGGAAGATCATTAACATATATAATGAAGAGGATAGGACCTAGTGTGGAACCCTGTGGAACACCTGATAACACTTTTAAATAGTTAGAAAAACAGCCATCATAAAAAACAGTTTGGAATCTATCACTCAAGTAGGAGGCAATTAAATTGGTTGACATGTCATCAAAACAAGTCAATTTATAGTCAATTTGTTGATAGTCAATTTGAGCTTTTGTAATAAGATGGGATGAGATATTGTATCAAAAGCTCGGCTCATGTCATAGAAGCTGCCTAGTAGATTACACTTCTTATCAATAGAATAGATACAGTTTTTCATGAATTCAGATATAGCTGTATTTGTGCTTCTATTAGGTCTGAACCCAAATTGACTATCGGAGAACAGTGAGTTATTTTCAAAAAACTCAACAATCTGACAATACAAAATTACCTCAAAGATTTTAGAAATAACTGGAATGATAGAAATCGGTCTAAAATTATTATACTCACTTGCAGAACCTTTCTTGAAAAGAGGAATTATTTTGGCAATTTTTAAGCAATTAGGAAAAACGCCATCAAGAATACAATCATTAAACAGATAGCACAGAACTTCATAAATATGGGGAGAATCCAGTTTCAACAAGTAAGAATTCAAGCAATACACATCAAGACAAGCACTATTCTTTAAGGATAGTATTACACTATGAACCTGAAAAGCTATTGAAAAGCTATTCAACTATGGTTACCTAGATATCAATTCAAATGCTGAGTCAATTTGAATCATAGATAGATTTGATTTGTATACATTTGATAAAATCTATGATTTACTTATAAAGAGTTGAAAAATTACAATGTTAGTTCTGTTACTATGAAAATTCAATTCTTTTTCAAAAACTCTATTCAAACGGACTTAATAGAATTTCGAGCTTTTCCAATTCAAATTTCCGGGAAAATTAAAATTATACACATATAATTTTCCATCGAGTTTTCTGAAGATAGAGTGGAAGCGTATGCTGTGACGAATAACCAATTTGGAATTCATAAAATGGAGTTACTACAGTCCATAAAAAATTACTTTTGACCTTGAGGAATATGCGGCGCAGAGAAATGGAGGGAGATCAGCAAACTACAGTGATGAATAGAGTCATAGGTAGAAAGCAGTTGTTAACCAACCATTGAAGGAGCGTTCTTATAACTCATCTCGAAATACAGAATTCATTCTACTTATTTGGGGTTTGCCCTTTTGGTAGGAATGATGCTTATGTCAGTCAAAGAATTAAGCTTGAGTAATGAGAATAAATTATGAAATAATCCAATAATCTAGAAAGGTAATATAAAATAGCATTCTACGTAATCTGTTAAGCCCTTGGTAGGCCTGGAATATAATGTGATTGGAATGTATTTTGTTTCTAGTGAATTTGGATCCTTGTATATTTGCATACAGCCAGAGCTGAATACATAATATTGTTAATTATGTCAACGTTTTGAGGAATTCTTCTAAAATGAATAATAATTCTAATTTCTATTCATTCCTCCAGGGTATATAGAACAAAATGCTCTTTGAAGGTTAACAATATACGTTTTCCCGCTTGTACGTGTTAAATTCAAAAGTCAAAACCAGATCAAAGTTATAATGGGAATAATAAAATATTACACTTGTATTTGATAGCCAACATCACAGTTTGAGTGAATTCCAGAAAAAAATCCATGAAATCCCTGTCAAAAACGTTCTATAGAAATGCATGGAAAATACAACGTCTATCACCTTTCAAAGAGAATCAAAAAAGCTTCTGTCACTTTATATCCTGCAAAATAATTTATTCCAATCCTTCAGGGCTGGTGAGTTACAAGAACTCTTCGTTTGAAGAGTATATTTTTGCTCCTGATCGGACTCTACTTTTTGATGTAAAACGTTATAAAACAGTGTTTACTTTCCAAGCTATTACGGCTCTGCAATCCAGGCTTCATGGATTTTCAGTAATATTTAATCTGTGAGTCAATTTTCACTGCATGAGCAATTATTGTTTGAATGAACTACCTACGGAAAAATCATGAATGATTTTTAATTGTCTGTATTTCAAAAAAAAATAAGATGCATGTATTCTTATATGCATGAATATAAAGATGCAACTATGGATTCTTTTAATTGTAGGCTTTCATTTTATAAAAACTTCAATACAATACAAAACAAATACAATACAAATATCACAGGCTAAACTTTATATTCTAGATTTATGGCACGAATCATTACCATGTGCCTTTATCTTAAAATCATATGCATTCTGTTGCATGTAGCTGCGATATGCGCTTGCTAATACTTGTCGACTTGGATAATTCAATCAAAAAATGTGTGCTCTAAGATCAGCTTGATAAATTAGCCACTAATAATCCAAATATATATATATTAAAATCTCTAGTATTAGTAGATTTATTTGTATCGAATATATATTTTTATCTCAGGGTGCAAGATTCGGCACCTGACGGAATAGGTAGAGCCATTCATCTAGTGAATTAGAACTATAATAAATTATCGCAAATTGTATTGCAAAAAATTAAATATTATATGCATATGTTTTAATAGCCTAGATTTTGTACTTCTTTGATTTAATAGAAATTTCTAAAATATTGATCTATATTTTTCTTTCAAATAAATACCTTTAATACTAATTTTACTTGCGCAAGTATTACTCTTATTAATTTCTCAATTTATAATAAAACCCTTTCGGCGAGCTAGCTTTGATCATCAGATTAATTCGAAGCACTAGGGCGCCCATCACTAATTCAAATTTAATCACTCACGTGTCGAAAATCTTCTTGTAAGCCGCCGATGTCGATCCAACTCCATGTGGTCCGGGAATATGGTAGCCGGAATCGTCTCCTCCAAGGGGTTATAAATTTAATTAAAAATGAAAATGACTTCTGCTTCACAATAGCATCACGAAGTCTTTTAAGAAATTTAATAATTTACTTTAACTTTAACTTTTACAAAATCATTAGTAAGGTACTACGCTCTAAAATATTTGGGGTCCTCTTATGGTGGCATTTGGCTGGCGAGTGCTGGTTCTTCTTTCTCAAGTTTTACAGATCCTCTTTCCGACTTTCAAATTAGCATAAAATTTAAATATCTTAGTCCTCCGCCATTAGGTTCAAATAGATCTTACAAAAAATGCCAAAATATTGCTTAGATTATATGATTAATAATTTCTTTGCATTCGAGCCATATCGATAACATAGATTACACAAATTTTAACACAAAATCTAGTACATTTATATAAATATATAGAAATATTTTTGAATTGGCCTACAGTTGCCGCCTATTAACTGCCGTTTTACTATTGGTGCATGCAAATTTTATTCGGTATTCATGCGCCTGGTAACTCTTATTTCCTGAATACATTAAATTATTTTTATTTGGTTTTTTATTTATGCTCTTTACATGCTAGTTAATATTCTATACATTAATATTAATTCCATGCTACCTAATAATTAGCCACGTGGACAGGTGTTTTTTCACATTGCACACCATCTGATTGCAATAAAGCTCTGCCAAGGGGTTTTGGTCAGATTCTACGTTCCTCGGTTTGATCGATCTCTAGGTCACCGATCCGTGAATACATGTACATAACCTCAATCTTCAAATATTTTATATAATAATCTATTTATGAGCAATAAACTTCCTTCAAATCCTTTTTAGGTTCTTGTACCATTTAGCCAGAACAAGCTGATGCTATCTAATCTTAGTTATTATCTATTTGGCGATATTAGCCAGTTACTTTATTTTCAGACCTATTACTGTTTCTGTTAGGGCTTTTTATCTACCCAGATTTAATATGTTACACGCGCCCCTGGGTTTGAATTCAAAATATTTGAGAATCACAATGTTTTTAATGAAAACCCACCCTTCAATACATCGATATACACTATACTTTATTTATAAATTATACTCTCATACTTCTATCACAGTTCGCAGACATATTTGCTGCATCTCCTTTATACCTTTATCAAATACAATAACAAATTCTCCTCCTCAACACACATAAAATATCATAAATATAAACTTCTAAACGCACTCCTCCTGACAACACTTAAAACATAGTAATTTTTAAATTCGCCGCTTGCAGGGCCGCCAACCTAACTACACACATTTCATAATTCTCATAAATGATTCCTTTTAGACAATAATTTCGATTCACAAAACTTCTGGGCTTATATCTTATAGTATTTCTTAGGTCTTAATATAAATAATTTTCTATACATCAGGTACAATACTTTTCTTTTGCTAATGGCTCTTTGGTTTTTTGGTAGCTTGTATTCACTTTAAGTCTTTTCAGGTAACAAACGTGGCATAATTAAAAGTAATAAATATAAAACATATAAATAAATATACCGACATTAATAAATATAATAAATAACAATAATAAATAACTTTTTGGGTACAGTACTTCTTTTTATAAACATATGTTCAACAGACATTACATATTTGATTTAGGTGGCTTTGCTCAGCTGGTCGCTGTTCTACATTTCATACTGCTACATGTTACATCAGAATTTGCTGTCGAATTTCATAACTAACCTAACTGCTCAATTTTTTCTCTTAAAAAGGTAATTAACAAATTTTAATTTTACTATCCCCGCTTGTGTCCTTTTTTAGTGGATGTAGCTAATTTAATTACACATTTAAAATTATTCTTTTTCTTATTGCAGGCTTCTAACGGCTGGAAGGAATTAAAACACTGGATTGTTGCCACGCGGTCCTATGCCAAGATTAAATTTATTAAGGAAGGTTAGTAATCGGTTTGATAATAATGTTTTCCTTGATTTCTTATCATATTTATTTCAAATTCTGTGATATGGCATGTAGAAATGTTGTGATTTACTTGCATCTTCTTGCATTCTGTTTGTAGATGTTGTAGGCTGGTGAGGTTATCTGCTGTTGATTGTGAGGCTGTCCTAATTGATAATTTTTCATCATAAATTTAAAGCCCTTGTATCTGGTGTATCTTTTAACAATTCCTGATTGGTTCTTCTTCCTTATATTTTATTGTTCCATTGAGTCTCATATTTCATTATGGCATTGTTTATAATTCTAGTTACACCATAACGACTTTAAATATAAATTCAATCATCTTATCCGATTACTTTCCACTTAAATTCATTATTAGGCTTCATCATCATAATAAACAATTCAATAATATAACACTTCCAATCAACACTAATAAATCTTTCAACAATAACATGGTCTTAAATATAGCATCACTTTTCAATATTATCACAGCCATCATAACAAATATTAAACACCATATCCAAACATTTATCATCTTTTTAATAGCATAATCTCCAGGTACTTTCACTTTCTTAATATTATTTTTTAATTCTTCCAATCTTATTAGCACCGTTTATCCTTTATTAGTTTCCACAAGTTCCATTTTATTGTTTCCATGCATGAATCCATATTTGTTCCTGTAGTAGCTCCATTTTTGTTATATTTCTTTGGCCTATTATTCCGGTCACATCGTTGATCATCTTCCTTAAAACGTATGTGCCGCGGATGCACGCCGTCGGTCCGCTCCTGTCCTCCTCGGTGTCGGTCCGGTGTCCTCTTCGGGCGTTTGAACCGTGCATGCGGCCTCCATCGGCGCGCGCGGTTCCTCCGTTTCTTCCGCCTCCGGGCCTTGCGATGCATGTTCTTTTCTCCTGTATGTGTCCTCCCGTCCTGATGTCGGTCGGGTGTCCTCGGGCGCCTCCGTCTCCGGGCCTTGCGGTGGTCGCTCCTCTTGTCCTGGATGCCGTCCTCTCGTTCTTCCTGGGGTCTTGGTTTGCCGTGTGGTGGAATGATGCGGGGGGTAGAGTCTGTGCGCGGATGCTGGTGGCGGTTCTTGATGCGAGGTGTGACGTGCAGATACATGGTGGCGGTCTCTGGATATGCGGGCTGCTCTTCCTGCGGTGATTGGCTTCGGTGGGAACAGGATACTTAATATGGGTTGATGTTTGCGGCTGGTTTTTGGTGGTGGTATCTGGTATTGATTTGTTCTTCTAATATATTTCCGGTAAATCATTTCTAAGGTGGTGTATGATGTTGAAATATCTGCTTTTCTTGTTTGTTCATTGGAGCTTGTGGTGTTATATCGGGGTATCATATAGTCCTGGTTTATTAGCTGTAGTTTTCTGTATATCTGGTGGCGGGTCGTTGGGTGCTGGGTTCCGGGTTTTTTGTTGATTCAATCCTATTGCATGTGCTCATGTATAATTTGTACTTACTTGTTGAGGTGGCGGTTTATAATTTCTGTTGTAATTGTTTTGTGTGTGATTATTATGTGAGTTTAATCGATCACGGCCATCATAGTGATTCTTACGATTGCTCTGCTGGGCATAGTGGTTGGTTGTGCGATTTTGAAATTTTTCATTATTCCAGTTACCATTTTGCCTGTGCTCATAGCGGCGTTCAAATTGAGGAGCAGATCGGTAGCGATCATATGATACCGGTTCATAATTTTGGCTGTTATACTGATTAAATTTTGAGTTATGTTGATTTGGTGCGTATCTCTGGTCTGAACGGTGGTTTGATATTGCCATTGCAGACTGTATGCCATATAAATGATTTATCAGCTGCTTACAATCAGTAATGGGTTGTGTGGCGAGTGCCATTCTAACTTGATACGGTAGCTTCTTTAAAATAATACTTGCTAATGCCGATTCATTAATGGGCTCGCTCAATTGAGAATTTTTAAACTGTAGGGCAGTGACGAAAGTGGTACATGCACCGTCTAAGTTAGGGTTGAAATCGCATGATATAATGTCCGCTAGCACGTCCAACTGTTTACTTCTGCTCCAATACTGTTCCAGGAAGACAGCGACAAACTCATCCAATGATGTAAATTCATGGGCTCTACTCCGAAAGAACATCAGGGGTTCGCCAATCAATAAATTAGTCAAACGAAGACGCCAAAAATTCCAAGAGGTAGGTGCAAGAGTTTGTACTAATTTTATCTGATCAATGAATGGTTGAGGTTGCAAATGGCGATCAGTATTATCAAATTTTCCTAGTCCTTGTAATATACTATGTACGTTGAGGTTGTCTGTTTGAATCCCTTGAGGTCGTTGTTGAATATGATTTTCTAATGCTGTTATTTTTTCCTGTGTTATCTGCCATTGACTATTATGTGTAATTTTATTTGCGTTTATTTCTTGATTTAATTGAGTCAGAGTGGATTTTTGAATTAGTAGAGTTCCGTTTAAAGCTTTACAGGTTTCAGTATTTTGATTGATGCTACCTTGCAGTTGGTTCATTTTTGTGGACATATTAATCTGTTTATTTTGTATTTCTTTAATACTGTTAATATTTTTGTCAACTGTAGTTGTTAAGTTTTGATTGGCAACGGTAATTTGTTTGTGGATTTCTTGGTGGCAATCGGCCTTAATGTTATTGGTTATATCCTGAATGGGTGTAGTGATTTGTATGGTTAGGTTATCTATCCTTTCATTGAGTTCACATGTAACCGTATCCAACCTTTCCGATAATCCTGCCGTAACTTTATCCTGACTTTCTTTTTGTAGGGTTATCATTGCTTTTAATTCTTCCCTATGATTCTCTACTTTAGTTTCAATATATCCAACCGTTGTTCTACTGATTTTATAGCGCCTGCGGTCTCTTTCATGCCCTGTTCCACTGTTTGTTATTTTCCTCTTTTACTGTAGCAATCTCTTTTTTAATCTCCTGCATCATATTATCCATTGTTTTTTGTAACATAATATTGAAAGTACTGCTAGTTTGTTCCATTATTACCTTTTGAAGCGGATCTAACTCTGTGATTGAAAATATACTTTGTTTGCTCAGGTGTGACTCGGCCTCCGGCGATGCGGGTTCTGCAGGCTGCTCCTCGCCCCCTTCAAAGTTGATCTCTACTATCCGTTGATTCAATGGTGTGTCAGCGGCGTCGATTCGAGTGGATGATAGAGGTTGCAGACCTGGTGGATCGAAGACTATCGACCCGACGCTTCCTGGTTCCCTTTCTCGTGGCGTATTGGCATCTACCGTGGTGGGGTTTGATGTGCTTGGAGTCGACAAAGTGGGATCTGTGCAACCGCCGTACATATATGAAACTTCAGAGTTTGCGGGAGTGTGATTCATTATGTCAAATATGATAAATGCTAATTAAACAGTGATAAGAATGATAAGCGAAAATGCTTAAAAAAGAGACACAACCGGGACTTACAGTGAAACAGTGATGTGTAAAGTGTTTGGATACTCTTACAACAAGGTATTTATACTTAAGTTTTTATAATGCTCTAGCGCCCCCAATGTTTTGTTTTGATTTATTCTTGGCTAGTTTACAGGCTGTGACTTATTTTCCAACCGGCTTAAACACATAATATATTTTTGACTAGAAAGTAATAGCAGTTTAGGCTTATAAAATATAATCTCTCTCTATAAACATGTATTTTTTTACAGTACTAATAATATAAAATTTTCTTTAAAACATATAATTTCTCTTTATTTAAAGCTATTGATTCCCCAAAAAGTAATACAAATTTCCCTTCGCCAGTTTTCCTCACAACTCGTATAAGTTATCTATAATTTTCAATATGGTTATTGACTTAATTTCAAATAATTATTCAATGAGCTTGGCTCTCATCATCAGTCCCACGTTGGTACGGCATGTCTTTATGTCACGTTATTCTTTATATTTAAATAACGATTAGCCTCCTGCTTGGCATCAGTCGGTAAAGCATGAGATTTGATATAATTAGGTCGTGGTTTTCTAATAGTATTCAGTCTTAAAAAATCTTGATAGGCCTAGATATGGGCTTCTCCTATAACTCTTGTAATTCAATAAATAATAAATATATATATAAATGATACTTATACTATAGTGTTGAGGAATAAAAAATAAATTGCACACCATGAAAGTTTCATACATATATTACACAAATAATGCAAAGATCAATCGAGGCAAAAAATATATATAGAGCGATAAAAAATATAATATAAAAAATAGAACAATAATTGAAATCAGTAAAATATCACAGGCTAAACTTTATATTCTAGATTTATGGCACGAATCATTACCATGTGCCTTTATCTTAAAATCATATGCATTCTTTTGCATGTAGCTGCGATATGCGCTTGCTAATACTTGTCGACTTGGATAATTCAATCAAAAAATGTGTGCTCTAAGATCAGCTTGATAAATTAGCCACTAATAATCCAAATATATATATATATTAAAATCTCTAGTACTTAGTAGATTTATTTGTATCGAATATATATTTTTATCTCAGGGTGCAAGATTCGGCACCTGACGGAATAGGTAGAGCCATTCATCTAGTGAATTAGAACTATAATAAATTATCGCAAATTGTATTGCAAAAAATTAAATATTATATGCATATGTTTTAATAGCCTAGATTTTGTACTTCTTTGATTTAATAGAAATTTCTGAAATATTGATCTATATTTTTCTTTCAATAAATACCTTTAATACTAATTTTACTTGCGCAAGTATTACTCTTATTAATTTCTCAATTTATAATAAAACCCTTTCGGCGAGCTAGCTTTGATCATCAGATTAATTCGAAGCACTAGGGCGCCCATCACTAATTCAAATTTAATCACTCACGTGTCGAAAATCTTCTTGTAAGCCGCCGATGTCGATCCAACTCCATGTGGTCCGGGAATATGGTAGCCGGAATCGTCTCCTCCAAGGGGTTATAAATTTAATTAAAAATGAAAATGACTTCTGCTTCACAATAGCATCACGAAGTCTTTTAAGAAATTTAATAATTTACTTTAACTTTAACTTTTACAAAATCATTAGTAAGGTACTACGCTCTAAAATATTTGGGGTCCTCTTATGGTGGCATTTGGCTGGCGAGTGCTGGTTCTTCTTTCTCAAGTTTTACAGATCCTCTTTCCGACTTTCAAATTAGCATAAAATTTAAATATCTTAGTCCTCCGCCATTAGGTTCAAATAGATCTTACAAAAAATGCCAAAATATTGCTTAGATTGTATGATTAATAATTTCTTTGCATTCGAGCCATATCGATAACATAGATTATACAAATTTTAACACAAAATCTAGTACATTTATATAAATATATAGAAATATTTTTGAATGGCCTACAGTTGCCGCCTATTAACTGCCGTTTTACTATTGGTGCATGCAAATTTTATTCGGTATTCATGCGCCTGGTAACTCTTATTTCCTGAATACATTAAATTATTTTTATTTGGTTTTTTATTTATGCTCTTTACATGCTAGTTAATATTCTATACATTAATATTAATTCCATGCTACCTAATAATTAGCCACGTGGACAGGTGTTTTTTCACATTGCACACCATCTGATTGCAATAAAGCTCTGCCAAGGGGTTTTGGTCAGATTCTACGTTCCTCGGTTTGATCGATCTCTAGGTCACCGATCCGTGAATACATGTACATAACCTCAATCTTCAAATATTTTATATAATAATCTATTTATGAGCAATAAACTTCCTTCAAATCCTTTTTAGGTTCTTGTACCATTTAGCCAGAACAAGCTGATGCTATCTAATCTTAGTTATTATCTATTTGGCGATATTAGCCAGTGTTTACTTTCCAAGCTATTACGGCTCTGCAATCCAGGCTTCATGGATTTTCAGTAATATTTAATCTGTGAGTCAATTTTCACTGCATGAGCAATTATTGTTTGAATGAACTACCTACGGAAAAATCATGAATGATTTTTAATTGTCTGTATTTCAAAAAAAAATAAGATGCATGTATTCTTATATGCATGAATATAAAGATGCAACTATGGATTCTTTTAATTGTAGGCTTTCATTTTATAAAAACTTCAATACAATACAAAACAAATACAATACAAATTCACATAAACTACACAATTGACAAATTTACATGCTAGTAAAGAATTTGCCAATAACCTGCGTGTTTATAAGGAAATGGAATTGAAAGAGTCCATTGAATTGAGAATTTCAAATTCTTGTTAAATAGAATTTTCGAATGAGATTAATAAATCAAATCTATTGGAGAAATGAGTATTGTAATTGGAATTATTTCAAATTGTGTATATCTTGTTGAGACTGGATTTAGAAGTATTCCCAATTCTACAAAGAGTGTGAGTGTTTCATACTGTACGGACCTTCTGAATTTGTTTACCAACTATCTGAAACAATACTCAAACCAGTTAAGTCAATTAGAATAATCGCCAGGAGCTTTGTGGACGCCAGAAGGTATTCCTCTATTGATGGTATTGATGTTTCCCAGTTTCAAAACACTAATCCATTTTATCTGAAAGATAAATCGATGCATTGGATGGCAATAAATTATGTAAAGGATGACGCTTGTAAGCCCGCGGCTGTTATAGAAAAAGGAAAACATACATATATTACAAAAGACACAGGTCTGATAAGATCAGACTCTGGGAGGTCGCTTTACAGATAAGTACAGTGATTAGTGATTGGACGTGCTCATTTGCCGCATACTTTTCAGTGGTTGGTTGAGAGAGGCATTTCTCAGCCCTAGTCGATTATGCATTCACTCAGTAGCCGTGTTCTGCAGCATTTTACATAGAAAACCACACCACTACCCTATATCAAGAGCCATAATCATAATAGATCATCCAACGAAATCTGAAGATTTCAATGTTTCACTAGACATATTTGAATGCAAAACTTTTGTCGAATACATAGATAGATATCATTCTTGACCCATAGTCATACATAGATGAATAAGATCACGTCAAGAAATTAAACCACTCACAAAGAATGATAAATAGAGTCCAAGTCAATAAGTTGATGAATGATAGCATTATGTACTGTACCCTTTCTCTATAATGCCTATTTATGGTGTGAGCGGTTGTATAGTAATGCAGGTCTATACTGCTGATTCAGGCAGCTGAAGGAGTCACGTATGTGAAGTTTTTTTTGTATTCTCTGAAGCCAATGTTCCTGAATCTGAGTCTGGCCACTAATGGTAGGACATGATGCATGATAAACATATGTGTACATCCATGTTTTCTCATCAGCGGGAGGATTCTAACATGAAATGAACAAAAAAAAAACAATGAATATACCACTAGAAAATTACAAATCATAATTATACAGAAATAATGGAGCGGTGAATTTTTATAATAAAAATAATAACTTAAATAGATCAGCAAAGAAACATGAACACATCGGAAGAAACAAAAACCTAACCTCAAAAATGTTGCTCGAAGCCTTTCTCTGAGATGACACAATAATGTATGACATGTGTGATGATCACACATGTTAATCATGCATGTCCTGTCGTTAGAGAACAGCCTGTAGGGCAGTTCATAAATATCTACTCATAATCGAATGACTGGACCTCTTCTTTTCCAGATGGACAAAAGCAATCCAATGTCATGCCTATGTCGAGTATTGATTACATGAACGTTTGATCTACATTGGAGCGTTTCCCTACATTCATGACTGTGAGCAAGGCTACTATAAATAGCCTTGTATATATAGAAAAAATATTTACCACCGTTGCCAAGCTCGACAAAGAGTGGCTTACATTGGGCAATTCTATCAGCTCTACTCATTATTCTTATTGCTCTCCTCTGCATGATCAATACCTCACCAATTTCTGTAGCGTTACCCCAGCACACCATATCATACCCTACAAGCAAATTACGAGGATTTCACATATTCAAAAGGACACTTTGGATTCCCAAGTCAATAGATAAATAGTACTATAGAAAGATGAAAATCTTGAAGATTTCAGGAGTTTTTGATGAGTATAATTGATTAACTAGAGAGGGAGAAATCAGATCACTTTGGTGTTAAGTGGTATTTCCCAAATAGACAGCGATTTTTTAAACAACTAGTCTATTTTGCTTACAGTGAGGCAAACATATATTGAAAGAATCATATTATTCACTAGCAGGGCACCCGTGCTTCGCTACGGAAATTAAAAGATGGAATTATTTTTGTGAAACATTTATAATCTAAATCCTACCAAAATTGTTATAATCGTTTTTAAGATTAGGCCACAACTTGACATGAAAATTATCAAGTCGAATCATTCAAATAATTAATTGATGTGTTGGAAGTGCTCTGTATAAGAGTAGTCTGATTGCAGCTAATTTTGTAGGATATGATGCGGGGCATGAGAGTCGCCCTAAACTTTATTCATTGGCAATTAATATTTCCTGTTGACAGTTATCAAATTAGCAGTGATCATGTTATTTTAGCTTTGACAATCGAAGATTAAATTCCAAATTAGGTTGATTCGGAATTTGATGACTCTGGTATCCATGGATCTCTTGCTTATTCTGGAATTTTTGGCATAGCCTGTCGATTACTTTTCGTTTCACTTATCCAAAAGTGTAAAAGCAGCCAATCCACTGATTCTTTCTTCCATGGAAGTCCATTCATACATAAAAGTCCATTCATAATAGTATAAGATTTATTGCAGCTGATTCCACATGTCCTAAGCTCTACAATCATAATATTGAAGTGGGATCACTTTAATGTGAATTACAATAAAAATCATCTATGATATATTTATACCTTTAAATCTATAGTCATGACTTTTCCCAAATTGACGAATTAATACGCTGTATAATTTTTGTAGATTAACAGGGATCTCCTTTATATGTTCGAATAACTTACGTAGACTTTTGTTTCCATTTTTGTATTCGAAGTATATTCGGCCATAGAATATATCATTCCGGCTGGATCCTTCCACGTGGCGAAAACGTCAAACAGACCTCACTATTCTAATTTCAGGGTTTATTTAAATGAAATCGCAAAAATTAACATCACAGATTATTATAGGAACTTTAGAACAACTTTTTAAAACAGAAAGACAAAGATTGAATTACATTATAACAGGAATTAAAGCTTTTAAACAATTAAGTATGTGGACCACGTCTGTATCCCACTGGTGATTTCCGCAAAATGGTCATGAGTCTTCTTCCTCTAATTTCCACTTGAGTTCCTTCTTAGAAATTTATTTCGCCAAATTTACATACTAATTCGGGATTGGTCAGATTCTGTGACGTAACCAATACGCTGAATGAGTGGTGGAAGTGTATCCAAACGAGCAAAATTCCTGATTTTGGGTTGTTCTGAATTATTATTGGGTTCCATATAATTATAAAGATATGCAAATAAATAATATAAACTCATCTATCGTGATATACATTTGTCAAATAACTTCCAGAGTAGCTAATGATTTTGTAGAACATATTCATGATTTCATAACATAAAGTAGGAGTATAAAACATATAATAATACACATTCTTGTAATAATAATGATCATAATAATAAATAAATATATCTTTTTTGTTTATATAGTTTTTTATATGTTAGAATATCGACCCTTAATCATCATATATTGGCTAAGCTAATTTGTCTTCATATTTCTAACAAATATATCTTCATGACAGTTCATAAATAAATATTTAGGCCCATTCAGCATAGAAATTATAATATAAAAAATGAAAAAATTGATATTATATAACTGTTGCGATCAATTATTAATCAAACTGCCTTCTCAATTGGCTATTTGTTGACAAGTTAGCTTTGGTCGGTTCAGGGTTATGTTTTGATTCAATTCTAATCTTCAAATATTGCATTACTGATCGAAATAATAAACATTACAAATTTTTTCAGTTAATAAATTTCTGAAAGGTATAT
Source organism: Nilaparvata lugens (assembly GCF_014356525.2). Classification (NCBI taxonomy): domain Eukaryota; kingdom Metazoa; phylum Arthropoda; class Insecta; order Hemiptera; family Delphacidae; genus Nilaparvata; species Nilaparvata lugens. The sequence goes on from NC_052507.1 coordinate 39,776,371, forward strand.
AATTACTGACTCATTAGTTTCAGCCTTTGTAGGTCAGATAACTGTCGTTTATCTGCCTTAGATAAGATTATGGTGCTTTCCCAGTGATGGAATTTATTCTGCTCATATAACGGCCTATGAATAAATTGATTTATAATTAGAGGGCTGTACAATCCTTTGGTACATCACATAAAAGTCCCTCTAAATAGAATCTGTGGGTTTATGATCCAGGAACAGGATCTATGAGCATGCAGGCTCGATTTACTCAAGTACCAAATGATTGATTCGATATCTGGTATCTTACATAGCTGGTCTCAATTAACTGAGCAAATGTCCGGTTCATTAAACACAAAACAGTTTCAAAGTGCCCTAGATGGTACGCAGACTCATTTGGTGCAAATTAAGGTGATAAGGTACCCCTTAATGGCACGCAGGTCATTGGTAGTAACCTTTAGGAGTGAGGTTCGTCCCTCTAATCTCCTATAAAATTCATAGAGTCAAGCTGATTTTTTCATTTACCTCAAAAAGTATAGTTTTTGGCATTTTTCCATGCAATGCAATGTTTAAAACATAGATGCGACTTTAACAGTTAGTCGATATTGGGTAGCTAATTTGTGGTTACTCTTCTTTTGAGCAATCGTGTGTACTGAGTTGATGTTTCCATTTGATACCGCCTGTCCTGAATGACCCTCACACAAAATTACACATAGAACATTTACAACGTTTAATTTTGTCTAAATTTACATTAACCAGTAAGTATGGTTTGCTGTTTAATTTGGTACAGGTTGAATGGATTGATTCTGTTCACAATTTCAAACTATTAATTCATATTGTTGCGGTTATGGGTCGATATCTCATCCTTCTTCCATGCAATAATATAAAATAAATATTATAAATAAACAAAAAATTATTTTTGGTTTTTTCTTACTGGTTTTTATACACAATACACACTCATAAATACAATATTGCACTTGAACAAATATAAAATTTTGGCCTTGTGAAGTTGGCACTTCTACTTGGTGTTTTCTTTGCTTACAGCTGATTATCGATTTCTATGATCTCGAATTGACTTCATGTTTTTTCAGGTCAAATGCCTATTTCAAACATTCAATATATTACATGTAATAATATTTACTAAATCCATGTACCGATTTTTAGTTGGACAAATTTATCCAGCCTTATTTTTAATAGTAATTTCTTTTTTCAGGTCAGAGATGAGATGTCCATGGGAAATCATCTCGATTTGAGTTGAAACTTTATATAGCCTTGTTGTGGTCAACTTACTAAATATCAGCTAGGTGAGTATTACAGATATAAAAAATTGTTTACATTTGTTATCACCTCTAGCTGAATTGATGCCTGTTTACCTTTCTAATTATCAACGTTTGTTTATCCTTCATTACTTGTTTACATTTTTGTGGTTGTTATACACTCCACTTGGGTTAGCTAGGCTAATACTGTAAACTGGATCTTTGTTGTTGATATTTCATTGATAATTTAATTTCCTTTAAATAATGAATATAATTTATGAATTTGTATGATGCTTTTAATTCGCCTGTAATACCTCAAATATTCATTGAATATATTTATAATCTCAACAGTGACAGGTTGGACTGATTACATGAAATAGGCCAGGCACTATGTGTGCTATTGGTGCTATATATAATATAATATATTATATATATATATATATATTTATTATTTATATTTATATATATAATTTGTATGTGATTTTTGGCAATAAATTCAATTCAATGATGAAAACACCTTATATATATATTATATATTTTGAATCTTTTCTATCAATTCGTAGTCTGCACCTTTCCTTATCCATAACCCACTCAGGTTTGAGGTCTCCAGCTTGGAGTGACCCATCATGGCCCGCCGGCTAGTCTCATGGTGCTTCTTCAATCAGTGCGCCTCCGTTTGTCTATGCTCTGTGGTCTGCACATATATATATTGTACCTATTTACTTACATTTATATTGTTTAAATTGATAATTTTAAATATTATTGATTAAAAATATTATTACTAGTATTTCTGTGAACAGTAGACCTCACGCAGTTACATTACAATTACTCATCCTCACTCATCCACAAGTAGTATCTGATGTCACCTGTTTGGAATGTTAACAAACTCAGTTCTCGTTTGAATTTGTATTTCATTTAATATAATCCCTCCAGTTCCGTGATAATACTTCCTTCTGATGAAAATTAATTTTTTAATATGTATTATAATTTATTCAGCAATATCCAGCTCATTTGATCATTTTTATCACCTATGAATTGGTTTTTTCAAATGTGAGAATATTGATGCTGCTGGGCATGCATAATAATTCCATGACTGCAAAACAAAATATTGAAACCAAAGACCTTAAAATGCATGCCTATTCAAGGTCTTTGATTGAAACTATAGACTTTATAGAAACAGACACGGCTTCTCCTGACATCTGTGTAATCCACTTGTCAGCTTATTGATTATGAATAATTCTATAGTCTGATTAATCAGTTCTGATTGATCAGGTCTGACTGATTGAGTTCAGTTCAGACCGTGATAGCGGACGGATGTTTCTAATCTTATCGCGATAGCTCGGTCTGCTGGCTCCTGTCAAATAACAAAGTATACTATTCTCTATAATTTCAGTAATTAACCTACAAAAGTACAGTAACTTAACTTAATCTAAAATGGAGAAAAATTGTTTTAAGTGCAGTTCAGAATTTGAAAGTGCTAACAAATATATTGAGTGTAGTGTATGCAAAAATTGCTTTCATCCGGAGTGTACGAGACTGAAAAACAACAAAAATCTTCGTAAGTTAGGTCAACGTAAGGCGACCTGGAAGTGCGAGGATTGTATCATGACCAAAAAGAAAGCTTGAATGACTCTAGTGATTCCAGTGAAAATACCGAGGACACTGTTAAGCATTAAAAGAATTTATCGACGGTAAGTTCAAGGAATTTAAAAAAGAAATCGCTACTCTGACTAACACAATAAGTAATATGAAACTAACCATGGATGAGCTTAGAGTAGAAAATAAAACAATTAAAGAGAACTGTGAACAATTGAAAACAGAAAATAATAAGTACCGGCTTGAAATAAATGAGTTGAATCAAAGATCGCGCATAGACAATATTGAAATTTCGGGTGTTCCTGTGACCAAGAATGAAAACGTCTACAGTATACTAAATAACATTGCAACCATTTTGGACATTCCATTCAAAGACGAGGATGTGTCTATTGCTCACAGGGTACCGACCAGGAATAAATCTATCAAACCAATAATATGCAAATTTGTATCGAGATCTTCAAAACTTAGATGGTTGGCTGCAGCAAAAGGAAGAGGTAACCTGCTAACTACAACTTCACTAGACGCTCGTCTCTCACCAGACAACATAATATATATCAATGAACATTTGACCAGAGTGAATAAAATTCTGTTGGGAAAAGCCAAATCATTGGAAAGAGACAAAAAAATTGCTTTCGCATGGGTTAGGGAAGGCAAAGTTTTTATTCGAAAAACACCAGAATCTCCAGCGATAAGAGTTGTAAAAGATGAGGATCTCGAGATATTTAACAATATGTAATCAGTAGTTGCATTTGTTATTGTACATAATATACATGATAGGAATCTCATACAAAAAGTATTGTTTATTTTATCTTAGTTCTTTCAGTATAAACATACATAGAGAATACCTTTATAATATTAATTAGTTGATAGGAGTCTACAGGTAAGACTCGATTTGTTTATTGTTTTATTTTTCTAATAATTTAATTTAATTTTCACTTATTGATTTTTATTTTTTTTTCTCACTTTTATTAAATGCCATTTGCAGATGAATTAGATGAAATTGATTTTGAATGCTATGATACAATTGAAATAGATAACTTTTTTGACTATGAACCAAGACAATATGCACTAACTTCATCATTATTCTTAAATGTATTGCATATGAATATACGAAGTATAAACAAAAATTTTGATCAACTGCTTTGCTACCTGAAGGAAAGCAGAGTCCGATTTCAATTTATTGTTTTAACTGAAACATGGATTACTGATGACCAATTTTGCAATTATAATATAGAAGGTTATCAGATGGTTTCAAAGTGTGGTAGATATACTAGAAGTGATGGAATATGTGTGTTTGTGGATAGAAATATTGAATTTCATATATCAGAAGATATTATAGGTTACTCAACTTCAATGTTTATTGATTTCAAGGTAGACAGTAAGAATTATACCCTAATATCCATCTATCGTTCTCCTTCTTTAAACGTTTTTGATTTTATAAATAGTTTAGATGCAGCATTGACCAATTTTGATACGGATAGAAATGTAATTATTGTTGGAGATATGAATTTAAGCATATTGGAGGTTGGAAATGTGTCAAGTGAATATCTTAGCGTTATGCATCTAAATGGATTTAAATCTTTTGTAAATAAGCCTACGAGAGAGTTGGGTGAGAGTAGTACTTGTATTGACCACATATTTTTCAAAAATTGTAACACAAATACTGGTGATATAATTGGTACAGTCTTGAAAACTTCTATTACCGATCACTACTGTACATCCATACACATAGGGCATAATAAATTGAGAAGTAACAATAATAATGCATTTAATAAAACAAAATCAATAATAAATTATACAAATCTTTCTTCTTCTCTTGAAAATGAGACTTGGAACAACATTCTTCTATCTAACTGTAATGATGTGAATATCTTAGCTGAAAATTTTATAAAAACATTGAATGGTCACATTACAAATAACACAAAAAAAATTAATATAAGTCATAGGAAAACGCATTTGAAATCATGGATGACTGATGGAATCTTGATTTGTATAAGAAAACGAGATAAGATGCACTGTAAACTAATAAAAGAACCTTTCAATAACAGACTGAAAGAAGAATACAAGAATTATAGGAACAAGTTAAATAAATTAATCAAACAGACAAAAATAAATTACTTTGATGGCAAGTTTGATGAGGCCAAGGGAAATAATAAAAAAACATGGCATTACATTAGAGAAATAATTGGTGTTAAAAACGAACGTAGGGATCCAAACTTAGAGCCAGAAGTACTGAATTCACATTTCGCTAATGTGGTTCGTAAATATGCAGATAAAATATTGAATGAAAATGGCCCAAATGCTGCTATAATCATCCCTCCTCCGCTATCAGAACCCCCAAGAAACAGTTTTTTCATTCATCCAACAAATATAATTGAAATAGAACAAATAATATCTACTCTTGGTAATAACTCTTCACCCGGATATGACGAAATAACAGGAACTTGTCTTAAAATAATCTCCAACTTCATTGTACATCCTCTAGAATTCATATTTAACAAATGCTTTATTAATGGTGTATTCCCCGAAATTTTCAAAATTGCTGTGATTAAACCAATTCCCAAATCTGGTTATCTGTCAAAACCTGAGAACTACCGACCTATTAGTCTTCTTACTAATATTTCAAAAATAATTGAAAAAATACTAAAAATGAGGCTTTTAAACTTTCTAAATAAAAATAATTTTATAGAAAAATTTCAGTATGGATTCCAGGCGGGAAAATCAACAAAAAATGCAATTCTTCACTTAACCGGAATTATAAGCAGTAATTTCAATGATAATAAAAAGACAATATCAGTGTTTTTGGATCTTGCAAAAGCATTCGATACCATTCCACACATAATATTGTTAAATAAACTAGAAAATTGTGGTGTTAGAGGTGCAGCAAAAAACCTTTTTGCTTCATACCTCGCGAACAGGAAGCAGATCCTCACCCTTAACAAAAAAACTGACAGTAGACACACCTCAGAATTTGGACTTCCACAAGGAACGGTACTTTCACCTCTATTATTCTTGATTTATGTAAATGATTTATATAAGCTAAATATACCAAATTGCAATATAGTATCATTTGCAGATGATACAGCATTAATTTTCACAGGGGAATCATGGAACGAAGCTTATGATAATGCAAATAGAGGGCTGTCAATTACGAACTACTGGTTACAAACTCACATTCTCACTTTGAATGTAGACAAAACAAAATTTATTGCATTCTCACCAAATAATAGCGGACAACCTCCCAATAGATTACAGCTAAAATGCATAACCATAATGAAGTCTCTGTGGACTGCTCTTGCAAAGTTATAGAAAAAGTTGAAACAATTAAATACTTAGGTATAATTATAGATCAAAACTTGAAATGGAATGCACATATACTTCACCTTTGCTCAAAATTAAAATATCTGACTTATATTTTCTACAAAATCAATAAAATTAAACATCCAAGTATTATTAGAAACATTTATTTTGCTTATGCACACTCTTTATTTCAATATAGCATTGAGGCATGGGGGGCAGCTCAGGATACTCACTTCAATAAACTTTTTGTTCTACAGAAACATATTATCAGAGCAGCCCTGGGAAGACCGAGAATGTACCCTAGTAGACTACTATTTAAAGAAATTGATTTACCAACATTGAGACAAACATATGTAACTAACGCAATTCTGTACATTAATAAAAACAAAAGAAAATTTGAGTTGAAACGTAGACCTCACTACGTTCAGTCAATAACAGTATCACTGTCTGATCAACTACTGTCTTGTCGACCCAAAACAAGACCCTAGAGGTCCATATGGGCGATTAATTCACTTGTTTGTATACTGTACGTTTGTTTTATTGAATAAAGAATTTGAATTTGGAAAAATCTGTAGTTTGAAAATGAAACACTCATATTTCCCAATATCTGGCTTGAAACGAAATAAATTTTTTCTGCTATTCCATGTATTACTACTTCAGTTTTTATTCCATTTCATTCAACATTATATATTCTTCATTCTAAAATAAAACATGATTTTTTAGATTATTATTGATAACTAGCTGGCCCGGCGAACTCCGCACCGCCAATAATTATAGTGCATCTCATGATAAACTTTAGCTTGATGCACACTGAGGAGGCGCGATGCGGCATTTTGCATCCAGGTGCTTCTTACTTATTAGTTTGAATGGAAGAACTCACACACACTGAATCGGGCATAGTGTGGAACGGTGTGATAAGGCAATCTCCATAAGATCAACAGTGCATCACTAAGCCGCGCCTCCTCAGGTGTGCTTAGCCTTAACTCAATCTGATGCACTATATTTTTATGAAAATTATCCAACAATCAGTATTAACATTTATATCTCAATATGGACTTCCTATGTGCTTAGTTAGTTGTGTAGCAGTTTGTATTTTTAGATAAAATAGTTGAATGCAGCTTGGTGGGAAATTGAATGGTATATCTCCTTGCTGCTGATTTTCCCGTACATATCCTAAATTTACAGCATTTCGAGTTCTACGACCCAAGTTTGGACGTCGTTCGTACCGCGGCATTGGGAATAAAATTTCATGAATCAGTAGAAAGAAAATAGAAAAACAGATCTACCGACGGCTATATTGGATGACGCAATGATGGTCAGCTCACAAATCTTCTCCCATAAGGATTACATGTAAACTTTGAAGGACCGTAGGAAAGAGTCCTGAAGTCGGATTATGAATTTCATAGGCCATAAACCTGCTCCTGAACATAACAAATACAACCAAGAAAATCATCAAATTCGGTACACACATAAAAAAGTTATTGAATGTCAAAATTTGAGGCTCGATATAGATACGGTACTGTACACTATAATTTTTTGGATTATTATTGATAATACGGTACTGTAAAAAATATGAACAGCTGTGCTGAATAATGAGTTGCATTGTTTTATGGTAATTTTGTGGCTTTCCATGGTAATTAAATAGATAAATATTCAACTAGAGGTTCTGTGAACAGTAGACCTCACGCAGTTTTCTCATCCACAAGTATCTGATGTCACCTGTTCTAGTTGATCCAGTTGAATCACAATTCACAGTTGAATAATAGTTCACTCTTAAACCCTGTTATTTGTTTTCTCCAAGATCAAAAATTCACTTATGTTAAGAAACTCAATTCACGTTTGAATTTGTATCCCATATTTTTTTTTTTTTTTATTGTCAATACTGTAGCTATCTAGTCTAGAGACTAATGACCTAATTTTTTCTATCCTAACATACTACTTTAAAATGTTAACAGGGAATATCTCATTAGATATTCTTACTGATATTGATTGTTTAATTAATAGGTACACTTATGACTGTACTATAGAAGCTAGATTCACTCAATCACTGCTCTGCTCTTTCACTGGACACTAATTGAACAAGCACTATACTAGCTCATACGGTTTCCTCCTTTTGAGCCTCCGCACCAACCCTCCATTGTCTAGCAGCTGGATCTCGGTGGACACCAGGTCGACGTGCAGGTCTCTATGAAGATCGCTGTTCCTGACATACCAAGGAGCATCCACAATGTTCCTCAGCACCTTGTTCTGGAACCGTTGTATTACATTGATGTTGCTGTCTTTGGTACACCCCCAAAGTTGTATACCATATGTCCATAATGGCTTTAGTATCTGTTTGTACAGAAGTACTTTGTTTTGGATTTGTAAGTTGGAGTTTTTACCGATCAGCCAATACAGCTTCTTATATTTGATTCCAAGTTCCTCTCTCTTCTTCTTGACATGGGCCTTCCAGCGAAGCTTTGCGTCCAAGGTCATACCTAGATACTTGGCATCATTGGCATATGGCACAACTTGGTTGTTAATTGTTATTGGTATTGGCAGGTCCTTCTTATTGGTGAAGTTGATGTGAATCGACTTTGCTTCATTTAGTTTCATCCTCCACTTTCTAGTCCAATCTTGAATTTTGTTGATGGATCTCTGTAGTTTTTCTGTTGCAATATGAATATTACTGTCTACTGATAATATGGCTGTATCGTCTGCAAATGTTGCTGTAGTATTCTCATCAAGGCTGGGAATATCGCTGGTATAGAGTAGGTAGAGAAATGGTCCTAGAACACTTCCTTGAGGAACTCCTGCTTTTATTTCCTTCAAATCAGAATATGAATTTTCATGCCTGACTCTAAAGTATCTGTCAGTCAGATAGGATTTTAATATATCTGTAAATTGCTTTGGTAGCACTTTTTTCAGTTTGAAAAGAAGACCTTCATGCCACACTTTATCAAAAGCTTGCCCTATATCAAGGAAAGCTGCTGAACAAACTTTTTTCTCTTCAAGGCTCTTCTCTATTACATTCACAATCCTATGCACTTGGTCTATTGTTGAGTGTTTCATTCTGAAGCCAAATTGGTGATTTGGAATTATGTGCTGTCTCTCAATTATTGGTGTTAGCCTACTCAGTAAAATCCTTTCAAACAACTTGGCAAGCACAGGTAGCAATGATATTGGCCTATATGATGATACTTCATGTGGCTCTTTACCTGGCTTGAGTAGCATTATAACTTCTGCTACTTTCCATATTCCTGGTACAAATTTGAGTCTGAAAGAGGCATTCAAAATGTGTGTTAATTTTACTATTGCTTTTCTTGGTAGGTGCTTGAGGACTAAGCCAGTTATCATTTCGAATCCAGGGGTCTTTTTGTTATTCAGATTTCTTATTTCTCTTTTCACCTCTTCTACTGTGACACACATTATTTCTTGATTTGGCTGTAAGATGTTCTCCTCTGCTTCTAAAGTGTATTCTTCAGTTGTGTTGTTTGGTTTAAAAACGTTCACAAGATGATCTGCAAAGGTCTGTGCCTTTTCATCACTACTCCTTGCCCATTGTCTGTTCTGCTTCCTAAGAGGAGGAGATTGATGAATGGGTTTTTTTATTTTTTTAGCTGCCTTCCAGAGTGAATAGTCTGTACTGCGTTCTGCTGTTAAGTTTATCAAGTAATTATTGATTGATTCATTCTTGATACATTGAATCTCTCTCCTTAGTTCTTGAGTTAGATTGTTTAAAACTCTTTTGTCTTGAGGGGAACGTGATTGCTGCCATCTCCTTCTTGCTCTTCGTTCTAGCGCAGGAGAAGCATTTTCCTTCTGTAGAATTGAATCACTGAGAGTCAAAATGATGGGTGAGTGGTCCGAATTTAGATCGAAATTATCCTCTAAATGCAAATAATTTTCTGATATATTCTTTGTCAGAAAAAAATCTATAAGATCTGGGATTTTCCTCGTATCGGTGGGCCAGTAGGTTGGTTTACCAGTTGAAAGAGCTTCGCACCTCATCTCTCTCATTGCTTCATAGAGCTGTCTTCCCATGTGTGTTGTTAAGCGCGATCCCCAATGCACGTGCTTTGCATTGAAATCTCCACCAAGAATGAATTTGTCTCCTAACATATCAAGCAATGATAAATATTCATCTTTTCTGATGGAATATCTGGGAGGACAGTAAATAGCTGCAACAACAAAATGATAATTGACTGCTTTCACTGCTACACCTGTCAATTGTATTCTATCACTTTCGAGTTTCACTTGTTCATGATGTTGTAGATTGTTAAGGAGTCCATCTAGATTCTTGATACCATCCACTATGATTGGGGGTGGTGGCATTTCTTTCTTCTCTCTCTTCTCCACGTCAGTGGTTTTAGAATTTAAGTTCTGTTGAATTCTTTTTGTATCCCATATGATAATCTTTCCATCTAATAAAAATATTTCTCAACTATTTTAAAATTAATTTTTCTCTATCAAGAATATTATAATTTCTTCAGCATTATATAGTTCATTTAATCATTTTTTATTTTATTTTCAATCACCTATTAAATTTGTTTTTCAAATGTGAGAATATGTATACTGATGGACACGCATCATGAATAATATTGAAACCCTACCTTATAGAAATAGACACGGTCAGACATTCTATTATATTAAGCGGGCAATTTCTGTATATCTGTTTATATTTTTAATATCGGGGGACCGAGCTTACTCTGGAGTGTAAATCATAGAAAATTTGTAACGAAAGATTGAATTTATAGTTTATACTGTATTCATTTATTTATTCATTTTTTTCAGTCGTACAATTATTTTTACAGTTATATGAGTATAGGCACAACAGGCTTATCCCCAAAACTGTCCCTTTTCAAATTTATAGTCCAAATCAATATACAGTCTAAATCAAAATCTAGGTTAAGCTACTATTACTCATCAAAATAACAATTTATTCACACTTCAAAGAACAAACGCATCATCAATTACGAATAGATATACTATGAATTCGATTTAGAATGATATACTATGTTTGCTACAATATTTTTGTTAATATACTATGTATCATTAACAGCATCTAGTTAGGTACTATTTTGGACTTTCTAAAGTAATCATGTTTTCTAAAAAAAGAGGAATAAACGAAAATAAGTTTCTCTTGCTGAATTTTTCTTCTCGTGAGATCAGCTGGATAATCCCACACACATGCACTCATTCACTCTCTTCCATTACGGTAGGCCTATTGACAGACAACAAAATTTCCATCTGTTTTTCCAAGGACGTATTCATCCTTTAAATGTCCTTTAGCGAGTTATCTAAGGGTTGAGACCTAGTGCAATCGAATCTTCATAAGCCTACTTTGTTTCAAATTTCGTTAAAATCGTTAGAGCCGTTTTCGAGATCCGTTGAACATAAATATATACCAATATAACCACATGACCAGATAACCAGATAACCACATAACTATATAAATATATATATACATACATACAGAAATTGCTCACTTAATATAATAGGATTTCTGGTAATATGGCTATTTTTATATCTGGTTATTTATGTTCAACGGATCTCGAAAACGGCTCTAAAGATTTTCACGAAATTTGGAACATTGTAGGTTTATGATATAAGAATTCGATTGCACTAGGTCTCATCCTTGGGGAAACTCGCTGAACGAAATTAAAAGGATAATTCATCCTTGGCTGAAACAGCTGAGACTTTCGTCGTCTGTGGATAGTAAAAAGTAAGCGAGTGATTCTGTGGAAAATCAAAATATCGCATCCCCGAAATTCATAAGCTGACGTATTTAATAGCATGCTGTAAAATATAAACACGATCATTTGAGAGAATTGTGTTCTGTCATGGCTTACTCTATCTATAGAAGGCTATGGTTCTGTTTATCAATAAATAAAAATAACGAGTGAGCTCGGTGCCCCGATATTCTGTGTATCGTAAAGCATGCAACGAATAATCCACTTGTCAGCTGATTTATTATGAATAATTCTATAGTCTGATTGATCCTACTTCAAAGTAGATAATATAGTGATATCAGAGTATGGAGGAATTCCTTTTCTTTTCATATTATCCTTAAAATGCAAAATTCCAAAAAAACCTTGTGTATAACCTTGTGTACATCGACGTGCAGTTGAAAAAGGAATATTCCTGCCAAATCTCATCGAATTCTATCAACGCGTTTGGCCGTAATCGCGTTACATACAGACAGACAAAAGAGAATCCGAGTTGAAACATAGACCTCACTACTTTCGGTCAAAAAAAAACAAATACAAAAAATCTGGTGTGGCGCACTCACACAACTTTCCTTGCCGTTAAGAAAATTGATCACCTGACGCTAGTGTATTCGCGCATCTCAAGTCTACTTATTCAAAGATATGAGACAGCTGGTGATAGGTCAATAACGCTGGAAACACACGAGGTCTGCTATCTCTTCGTAGTGGATGATTTAATAGAACCAACAGTTTGCAATTTAATAATCACATTTTCTCGGATTTCAAGCTTATTTTCAATTCTAGGTGGAAATGTTACTGGACATTACTTGCAGAGATTTCCATGCTCAATCTTTTCCACTTGAAATTCCTTGTTCAAATTGTATATGAAGGTGGATAATTGAGAATCTAAAATCAAACTTTGCATAGATGGGGCAAAGCTCCTGAAATTTTTACAGATATAGGACTTGTTGCAGTTGATAGAGCTTATCAATGACTATTCCAGGTATGAATCTCATCAAAATCGTCGAGAAAATCGCGAAAAACCCTGTTTTTGACAACACTTTCGCCATTTTAGCCGCCATCTTGGATTGCATTTGATCGAAATTGTTCGTGTCGGATCCTTATAGTGTAAGGACCTTTCGTTCCAAATTTCAAGTCATTCCGTTAATTGGGAGATAAGATATCGTGTACACAGACGCACATACACTCATACACACACACACACACACACACACACACACACACACACACACACACACACACACACACACACACACAAACACACACACAAACACACACACACACGCACCCAATTTTGTGATTAAATAGTATCATCACAGTATTTCTTAGTTTACTACACATATTATTGAAATAGAAGACTTGCAATTGAGAAGATTCCAGAAACTGATTCTGTATTATTATTATTAATTAATAATTATTAATTATTATTATTAATTTTTATTATCCTTAATTTTTTTTCGGAAAATATTCCACACTTGGAAAATTTTAAAACCTAGTGACAGATTCAATAAACATTCGTTTTAAAAGGTTTGTATCTTTTGATTGTAGTCAGATAGACTACCGCTGAAACCAGTCCCGAATTCAAGCAGAGAGAATATTCTTATACATGGTATATTATACCATGTCCATTGAGTTGAGGGCTTTCGGTTGTCTTGTGCGTGCTTCGGGCCAACTCGGAGCTGTTCGGGTGTTTCCGGAAGCCAGCACACGACCGGCGTGCGCCCGTTCATGTTGAAACTTGCAGTCTGCTGTTAGCTTCCGTAGAGTGTAGGTGGATTCGTGTCGCGTGCGTCCGCTGAGTTATCCAAGTCCATACGGAACTGCTGTATCACTGATTTCGCCTTCCCCAAAAAATTATAATCATGTCCTCCAAATTTGTGATTCCCAAAATACAGATTCAGTCCTGTACTGACTGTTTCCCGATTTACTGAACATGTGTGCTATAGTGTAGATTTGTAAAATTTTCATGTAGAGAAAAATAATAGGTAGTGAAATAATTGTTCTTCTTTTGGATTAATTTATTGAGAAGCATTGAATGCGCGATGACTTACCATCATTTTCATGTTGCTGTTCAGCTTGGGACTGCCTGTCTACTTGTGTACTTGGCGTCTGCAGCTAAAATCACCAATGAGGAAATAGGTTTGTAACAAATTTGTTCAATTCATTTTATCAACATTAATGAGATTCAGTGGAATAATTAAATTTCCCCTTTCGTTTATAAATTAATGCATATATTTTTGTCTACATTTTTGTGGAATACATATAATGTTTATCTAATAGATGCTCCAGGGTTGTGTATCGGTAAAGTCAGTAACGTTCATAGATTAAAAATTCAACAATATTTTATACTCGTGAATGGACAATGTGAATTATGTTTCTTCAATAATTCACTCACAATATAAGTTTTGATATGATATACCTAATATATACAATATATTTATATCTAATATACTGAGAACTATAAAAAATGTTACATTAATTTATTACAGTTTCAACTACTGTACGCTGTACGGGTAAACTATGTAGGCCTACCAATTTATTTTTGGGAGTTGAAATTTTAAATAGCTTGCGATCAATACTTCACGTTCAAAGAAATCACTAACTAATATTTTTATTGTATTCAGCAGTGTTCAAAGAGTATTCTTCGATATAAGAAGATAGGAAGTGAATATTTTTATTCACTTCAATATTTTTTTTTGAAAATAAGAGATAATGTTACCCATGGGATGGGGTAAATTTATCTAACTTTGAAAAAATATTTGGATTCAAGTTCAATCTCAAGAGTTAGACAAAATAAAACCAACTGTAAACCTTTTAAATGAATGATAACATTAAAAACAAATAGGATCCACTTCAAAAAATCACATATCATCTATTAAAAAATATCTCACTCTTTGGTAACCGAAGATTTTTTGTAGCGATGAGGCATGTTGGTTGCAGCTACAGAATCTGTAACAAATGTATATCCAGAGCGTGGACTATTAATTTCAAGCAATGTGGATACTTGTTTTATTAGATAAAATTCATAATATTAATCATAATTCACATAACGAGATAAAGTAATCCCAAGTCTTGCCGGAAAGTGGCCTTCTTGTATCTAAGTAGTACCTATTAGATTCCGAACTAGTTCAACTATGGATATTATGGAAACCGGTTTAGCAATTGAAATACAATGGAAGAGCAAAAATTGAATGTACAGTACTCAACGATATAAGTCTTCTGAAAAATACGAAGTTTTCCGACAGCGAAATCACAAGATGAAGCAAGCAGTTTGGTTTTATATCGATAGTTCGATATATCGAAACTATATATATAACTGATATATCGAAAGTCGACAAGATATCGATTGTAGAACCTCGATAGGATAATGATTGTTATCAGGGCGCGAAGTGGGACGGTCACCTCGCGGTAGACGAAGACACTTGCGGTAACCTACTTCATATATAAAAAATATTTAAAACATCAAAAACAATTCAACTAGGCATTAGACGCGTACTGAGATTTTAAATTTCCCTTGAAATGAGATATTTTCCACTAAGCAGGGGTGCCCAGAAAGGGGGCATGGCGCTATTTTCGCCATCAAAATTTTTGGGGGGGCATGATTTTTTTAAGATTGTATGTCAACATTTTAAACCATAGCTAAAAAATCAATATATTAAATAGAAATATCCTAATGTAGTTAATTAATACTTTTTCTAACCTTTACAATGTTATATTTTGCCAAGTGTAACTCAATATAAAGCCTGAAAAATAAAATTGATAATAATATTTTGTATGTAGAAATTTGAGTAATTTTAAGCCTATGAGTTTGAAGGTAAATCTTTGACAAAAATAAATGATAACCTCATCATCCACTATTATTCTGATTTCCTATGCCTAACTTTAATTTTTAATGGTCCTATGTTTGAGTTTCCTTGATGTTGCAACCTAATTTTCTTAAAATCACAATGATAAGTTAAATTGTAATGTATATTTTAATCTAATCATTATTTTAATTTCGAGTGCATTTCATGATGATATTAATGACTCAATATTTTTATTCAAAGTATTGTGCTCACTATAACCTTAGTGTCCGGTTTCCCAATGTTTCTTATTGGACTATTATACGGCAAGGTGGAACTACCCTTAGGTCTCCTCACCATTGAAAGCCATACGCTAATAATAATGACTCTGAAATGGGAACGAAACTTTAAACAACATCGCAAACTCTAGTGAATTTGACAAAAGAAAAAACTTCTTTTGTCAAGAATTTAAGAAAAGTATCAAATGAAGCCAATTTCAATCTTTCAAATTTAAAACAGTTTTTTCAAGAATATTAACACCTCCAAGAGCGGATATATCGAAAACTAGAGGGGATATAAAAAAAGTTGTGGTATGGATATTGTAGGAAATTATGTAAGCTTTAATTTGTTATATTATGACAGTCAAGTGCTTAATATACATAGTTTTTGATTCGAGAAACCAATAAATCTGGTGTGGTACACTCACACAACTTTCCTTGCTCATTGAACTGTAAGCCTCATTCTTAAACGAGAATAATTTAGGGGAATAACATAATGGCGATTGGCGGCAACATATTTGAAACTACGATCAGACTACTGTATATGTGTATATATATAATTGTTTTCAGAGTACTTCTACCTTTGTGTAAATTGTGAAATTCGATTATTTTTTTAAAAGTCGTCAAAACAGCTGTTCTACAGGTGAAATATCTCGACTATGTGTTTTTTCATAAACTGCTCTACCTACCTACCTCATGCCCGAGAAGAACAAAATACTCATGTCAGTTTACAAAGTTCATTTCTCAAGGATGGAGTGGACCCTATTAGTTTCCCAGGAAATAGACTCATGCCAGTTGATAGAGCTGATAAATAACTATACAGGGTATGAATTTGAAACAAATCGTTGGAGCCGTTTTTGAGAAAACCGTGGAAACATGATTTTTTAGTAATTATCCGCCATTCATCTCAAGAATATTACGGAGCTCCTGCAATTTTCCCTGAAATGAGTCTCAAGCCAGTTGATAGAGCTGATGATACAGGGTATGAATTTGAAATAAATCGGTCAAGTCATTTTTGAGAAAATCGTTAAAAACATGGTTTTTTAGTAACTATCCACCATTTTTCTCAAGAATATTACGGAGCTCCTGCAATTTTCCCAGAAATGAGACTCATGTCAGTTGATAGGGCTTATGAATAGCTATCCATGGTATAAATTTGAAGGAAACCGTTAGAGCCGTTTTTGAGAAAATCTTGAAAAACATGGTTTTTTAGTAATTATCCGCCATTTCCTTAATTTTTATAATCCAAAATTTTACACGAATTAGGCAGAGTAATTACGCGTATAGGCGTTTCGATAATAATTATACTGATAAAGAGTCTATTGTAGACATGTTGGTTACCCATTCACTGAATTACCGCTTCTCAACTTTTTATTTATACATGCTTAATAACTATAGCGTAGCTTCTACTATTGGAGGAGCACGCTTTGAACGGTCACATTTACATAAATCAATCACTCTATTTTTGGAGTAATGTCTCGCGAATAGTTGAGCTAACAATTATGCATGATATATGTAATACTTTGTACTTTCACCGAATGAAAAATTCAATAGGCTAGGGCAGAGAAAACTCTTATAATTAATTCTATTAATTATAAGAGAATTGCTATTATTAATTCTGTGGCTAGGGCTAGTCGCTAGTGGTTCACTGGTGAGGTATTTTGCATAGTGTGCTGTCTTAATTATTATTGAATACGTTTTTCTTATTGTTTTTGTGACCGAATGATTGTACTTTGATTGCTTTTAGGCAGATAGTATAGTCTAGTATAAAATGTAATAATTATTACTCTCTGGTTGGAGGTCGCTGATTGAGTACAGTAATAAATAACTCCGGTCATTAACAATGACTGATATTATGTCAAAAATAAACCGATTTAGAATTACGAGTAGTAAAAAAGTTACAGGGAAATAAAATTGATAAAGTAATAAACCGTAATCTAATTCTACTATATCGTTTTTTCAACTACTGTATGATGAAATTTCATTGACACATACACAAATTTCTTTCTTTTTAGTTCTATTCTTATCCTAAGTGATTTGAATTTGATAAATATCTTCGATTTCATTGAGGTCAAACCAATAAATAAAATCATTGGTTGAGTTCCATCTTGGCTTTGAATTTATCATAATTAGAGAAGATAAATATCTATTATATTCATCCATGATAATTCATAGATTCATTCATAGTTTGTATTGATTGCAAACATTATTCGAAAATAATTGGGATTGGAATCAAAAGTTCGAAATTTTTATTGATTAATAAAAATTATCAGTCAAAAAATAAGTTATTTTACATGAGTTTCTTGTTCATAAAAATGAATTATTAGTCACAGTTATTGTGGCTCAACTCATAAAAAATCTGGTGTGGCGCACCAATACCTACTATTTACTCGAAGTAGGTAAGTAATAGTAGGTATTGGGCGCCCTCACACAACTTTCCTTGCCGTTATGAAAATTGATCACCTGACGCTAGTGTTCACGCGCATCTCAAGTCTACTATTCTAAGATCTGAGCCAGCTGGTGACAGGACTATAACGCTGGAGATACACAAGGGCTGCTATCTCTTCATAATGAATGATTTTATAGAATCAACAGTTGCCAACAGTTTGCAATTGAATTTTATCAAATTTTGAGCTTATTTCCATTTTTAGGTGAAAATGTTACTGAACAATTATTGTAGAGATTTTCATGCTCAATCCTTTCCACTTGAAATTTTTTGTTCAATTTGTATCTGAAGAATGATAATTGGGAATCTAAAATCAATGTTTGCATAGATGGGGCTAAGCTCGTGAAATTCTTACAGATATGGGACTTGTGGCAGTTGATAGAGCTTATCAGTGACTAGTTTAGGTATAAATTTGATCGAAATCGTTGAAGCCGTTTTTGAGAAAATCGCGAAAAAACCTGTTTTTGACAACATTTTATCCGTCATCTTGAATTGTACTTGATTGGAATTGTTCGTGTCGGATACTTATAGTGTAAGGACCTTAAGTTCCATTTTCAAGTCGTTCCGTTAATTGGGAGATCACGCACGCACGCACGCACACACACACACACACACACACACACACACACACACACACACACACACACACACACCCAATTTTGTGATTTAAATTGTATCATCACAGTATTTCTTGGTTTACTACACATAATATTGAAATAGAAGACTTGCAATTGAGAAGATTCCAGAAACTGATTCTGTAGTTGAATTTGAAATTCCAGAAACTCATTGAAATTTGACGACCCTTCTCTCACACTTATAAAGGCAATATTCAGAGTTTCGAATAACGTTTCAATTCATGATTTACAATTCTGAAAAGGATTCCGGCCAGAATGCTCAGTGAATAGCTTTCCACCTATGAACGTTGACGATAACATCATTCCAATTATTCACTCAGTTGTGAGCTGATAGTAGGTGAATTCGAGGTGCGAAATATTCCTCTAGATTCAGCAAATTGGATGTCATGTCGCGAAACGAAATTCAAATCCCGCCATTGAGGTTTCCAAGCAGTACACACTGTCTGGTACTTGAGGCTTTGCTTGGAGTATTAAACCATCAAAGTGTTCCAGAACACATATCATACAAAATACTCTTGGGGTGGATACTCTCTTTGAATGGCATTCTCATTTAATGATACAGCTTGAAATGAATATTTCGCTACATGGAATATATTAACATTGAGTTTTGTGAAATTGAAATGTTTGTAAACAATAAAATTTTCGTATGATTTTGGCACTTTTGGAATGACTCTATAGAATGAATTTGATCCAATATGAGATACCAGAATTATAAATTAGAGAAATATGAAAAAACTGATACTTTTAGATTACTATTCAGTCATGATGTGAGAATTGCATTAAATTATTGAATAAAATTGATAGGGTATTCTCCTCACTCAAATGGGTTTTATATTGACATGTCTTCCATTGGGGTTTTTGTAAGGCTAACTATCTCACACTCAGACCTGTTTGATGTAGATGATTTCAGATGGAATTCCCATTCTATGTAAGAGTAAAGTGTGTAAGACGTATTTTACTCAATTACTTCAATTCATCCAAATTTCATCTTCATTCAGTTATTCCAGATTCCAAAGGGTTCCAATTTCATGTGGCCGTTGAAATATCAAACGTTATTAGAAATCGAATGTACATACAGTAATCATTAATAATAGTTTCCCTGTCCGTGCACTTAAGATATGCAACAGAATTCCGGAGTATTTCCGTGAGCAGGAGGGAAAGAATCTTCAAGAGGGTACTTCGTGAGAAGCTTGTGAGTCTGACACTAAACTCCCTGGATGAAGAGGCAATTCAATGTTTTTTGAGATTCATGACTGACCTACCATCTTGATCATTTCATAGTCGTTATCAATTCTATTTTTTTGACGCAATCTATCCTGCAAGTGCTGGTCATGGATGGAGATTACTGAATTACAGAATTGCTGAAATCGTCACAGAAATTTTTAAATAGACTGTGTCAATCCTAGAAGGGAGGGTGTATTTTACATGATTGAGTAGAGAGTTTGTTGTCCAACTATTAACTGACCATTCAGACATAGTAAATTACACCTTATAATAGAACAATCTTCAAAACAGTATACATTTTCTCTGACTACACATTTCAAAAATGTATCTGTGACCTTGTAGTGTTAGTGAGTTTAGACTACAGAAGGATGCGTTAGGAAAAATCAACACTTGATTTCAAACAAGACTTGAAAAATGTATGATTTTTAATTCAGTCAGTACTTGAATAAATCTGCTAATAATTATCATTGAAAAATGATGAGGTTTTGATTTTGAGTCTTTCTGTCCCATTTCCATTCACCAATCGCAAATGTCAATTGCATAACAAACTTGGATCTGAATCGAACGAAAAAAGAAAAACAGTCATTCATCAATACTGATAATTGAAGACTGTTAGCTAACAGTAGTTGACAGATAAGCTGCTGCTAATAATGCACGCACTATGGCGGATATTTGAGAGAACGTATAGAGGATGTCACCATTAGCATGCTGCGCCTCATGCATTTACGTGATTGCAGCCAACTATAACTGTGGATTTAGAAAGATGCCTTTACCCTACATTACGCCTCCACACTTCCAAAGTCTGTTTGTCTCTCTTATTCAGTCCTCCATCAATTCATACTCACCATTTCTCTCACTCTACAATCATATTTTATTTTCTCTCATCCCCATATTTTTATTTGATTTGATTCTTCAGTTTCCTCTTCATTTTTGATGAGTCTTGTTATTTGTCTCTTTTCTAGAGAGGAGACTCTCTGCTAGATACAATGTAAATATTATGCATCAGCTCCACGCATATAATTTATTGATAAGTCTCTCATATCTCTTTCTTTAGAATACTGTAGACCACACACGATCATAATATTGAATTTGGAATCCTCATTTAGGGAGTAAATGAGGAGTTGATAACGGTGTAATCAATGTAAATCAAGACTTTTCCATGTGATAAAAATCTTTTGTTTATGAAGAGAAAGAATTTTTCAATTTTATTGTATGAACCAAGAAATCTTAAAAACGAAAATAAATTTCTCCTATTCCTTCCTCTCTTCCTCTTAGCTCTCAGCTCTTTCTTCTCAGTATTTTCTTTCTTATTGTTTCCCTTCTTACTTCTCTCTTCTCTCTCTTGTCATATCTGTTGTTTTTAATTTTCCAATTTCTCTCTTATATCTTCGATTAATATTTTGTCATTTTTCCCTATCCTCCTCTGATATTTTTCCATCAAATCCATCCATGACAAATCTCATAAATGTACAAAATCAACATCAGTTGAACTATTCAATGAGCTGACAGGAACATGCATCAAATTGCATATCTCTATGATCTTCTTCTGATTGTGCATAACGTAAAAAGCATGTATTATGTGTGGTGAGATACTGATGATTTAATCACGATACTCGTTTCAACACGATCTTCACGTTCCACTAATAGAACGCACTCATAACTACTGTATAAATTATAAGTTACACTAGGATTCATATTAGATATTACGTACACACACACCTATACAAAAATACACCAACAGTTATAGAGACACCACAATAGCAATTGAACAGACATTATATATTTTGTTTATCCACAAGAGCGCAAAATCAAATCAATTATTATAAAGATATAACGATAACAATTATACGAACAATACAATAACAATTTTTACAGAAAATAGATACGGTACACTGTAAAATTTACTGTAAATAATATTTGGGTCTACAACACCACTGGAGAGGATATTAATTAATGTATCCCATTTCCTCCAAAACTCAGCCGGTAGCAATTATTATTCAGTTAATGAGAAACGGCGGTGTTTCGAGAAAAATCACTCATCACCTCACAGATTTGGACACAGCTCAGTTGGTGCACAGTTTCTGCACTGCAAATACTGTATCCTACAGGCTACCTGCAAGCAGACTTTTCGGTTGCCTGTACGGTAGCGGCGTAATTATACTCTTGTGGTTTGGATTACACGCACATAGTTGGCTTTGTGTAGTGTAAATCAGTTAAAGGGTGTGATGGCGGCGGAGCTACGCTATGAGCAGAATCTAATGACTTGGCAGACTAGTCGCCGGTTCCTACCCCTTTTGCCCCCGCCCCAAAACTTACCCACAATACCCACCGAAATATTTATATGTGTGCAATGCCGCGCGGCCCCATTCTAAAGTGGAATATGATTCATGCGAAATTCACCAGCATACAGAGTGTGTAGGCTAGCAACCGCGGGAAAAAGTGTAATGGATTGGGGTCGTGAGAATAATTACAATGAAATGGAATAGCCATCAGTAGGACAAACATGTTTCTTTCTGTGAAATATTGAGGTTTTGTTGATATTTATGTTGGAATTTTATTTATATTTTGTAAGAATTGTATGTATCTGAAACATCCGACTAGAATGTTTTATGTAGTTTTAATGAGATAAGTGGCCATCCATATCTTGTGTCATGAAGAATAGAAAGTACATCAACACTGTAATTACTAGGAAATACACTGGATGACTAAGACTAGTAGTTCTGTGAACAGTAGACCTTGCGTTCAGTAAGTTACATTGAAGAAAGAGGCTATTAATTTTCTGCTCTATTGTTGAATGCAATTCCCTACTATTACAATTCTAAAGCTGCGTACACATATACGTGCTTCCAACCCGCACCGAGCACGCTCCTCCCTCGTACCGCCCTCGTTCCTCCATCGAACCACAGTCGCTTCACCCACGCACCCATCATGAACGTTACGGAAGATGTTAGATCTTCTCGCGTTCCCCGGTCGAACCACTGTTGCTCCCCGGTCGATCATCAATCGCTCTGCTGGAGTGACGTTCGGTTGCGGAGCAGAGCGACAGTCTGTACGCACCTTAATGGAACTCTCTGCACAACAACTTCGATACAATAGTGGAATATTTAGTTGAAATAATAAGTGAAGATGGAAGAAAATGTTCAAAGAAGCTCCACCGGGTTGAGGAATGGATAAAAAAAAACTGATAAGAGCTGGAAACTATAGATTCAAGAGACAAAAATGTAAAATAATGGAGTGATAAATTTATTGGTGTTAAGAATGTGCTCTTGCATTCCTTCCATGTTGTGAAAGAGCTGATTATTTGGAAATATCGATTGAATAACATAGATTCAATTCGTATTTCTCTCTTTATTTACTTTAATGAATAAATAAGAGATGAAATTAGTAAACATGTTAGAATCATTATTTTCCTGACTTAATCACAGTTTGAAAATTTTATCTATGTAATTAAAAGATCCAGATTAATGCTCACTAGTAATTATCATCAATTGAAAAACATAGATATTTTATTATCAGCTTGTAACTATTGACTGGAATTCCAATAGCTGTAGTTGGTATTCAGACTATTAAAGTTCACTCACTCATCTTGTTAATTTATCCTCTATCCCCTCTATTTATTGGTTTATGTGATGAAATACTTTTTCTATTAGTTATTTCCATGCGTTTCATCAAATCCTAATTCTACTTTTCTCATATTTTATTATTTCATTTTCCAGCCAATTAGAGTCAATTTTTGTCCTTAGCTGTTATTAGAAAATTTGAATAATCAGCAAAGATAATTGATTTGGGTTTAGATGCACATTTGCGGGGAGGCTATTTAGGTCTTCTTCTTCTTCTTCTTCTTCTCTTCTTCTTCTTCTTCTCTTCTTCTTCTTCTTCTTCTTCTTCTTCTTCTTCTTCTTCTTCTTCTTCTTCTTCTTCTTCTTCTTCTTCTTCTTCTTCTTCTTCTTCTTCTTCTTCTTCTTCTTCTTCTCTTCTTCTTCTTCTTACAAACAAGGATTAGGCTTCAACCTGTTCCGACTCACATCTAGCCAATTATTCAAATAAACATAAAAAATCCTATTATTGCCAACGCTTGCGTGGTCTGCCAACATCTGTTTTGCCTACTTGCTGATAAATATAGACTTTAAATGGTATTCTTTGAACATGCTCCCTCCATTGATGCCGATTCTCCGTAACTCTTTCATTCATGCTGCAGATTTTCAATTCTTTCCTAATATCTTCATTCCTGAAATGATCTCTTCTATCACATCCCTTGATTCTTCGGAGATATCTCATCTCGGCTGCCTGCACTCTACTTTCAAGTGGCTTCTTAGTAACCCATGATTCACTACCATAGAGGAGGACTGGAGCGGCCATTACCTTATAAAATTTCATAATATTGTATCTGTTCTAGCTTTTCAACCCAAAGTCCTGCTGATATTTCCACATATCATTTGAAACTTTCCTATTCTCTTCTCAATATCTAATTCATCTTTGTAACTAATGTCACTTCCTAGATATGTATATTGAGAAACTTGTTCCAAAACTGTATTATTAATAACAATAATATTTGAAATTAAATTAATATTTGCCTCTGAATGCCATAATTCTTGTTTTCTTAGTTGATATTTTTAAATTATATCTCTGACCTATTTCATTGAGGATATGGACTGATCTTTGGAGGTCATTTTCATTGTCCTGCACTATCCAGAGATCATCAGCAAATAACAATGCATTCAGGTGAACGTTCTTTTCAAGTTCTATTCCTTAACCTACTCTACATTTCCATTTTTGGAAAATGTGGTCAAGATATATATTGAATAAAGTGGGTGATAAACTACACCCTTGTCTCACTCCTTGGTTGACTACCATTTCGTCCAGTCGTTTATCACCTGTATTGATTATTATTTGTGTATCATGGTACAGTGATATTATAGCATTTACGAGATGAAAAGGATAACCTCTTTTAATCAAAATCTTCCACATAATACTTCTATTCACTCTATCGAAAGCCTTTTCGAAATCAATGAAAGCCATATGCGTTTCAAGATTAAACTCTCTTCTCTTCTCTATCACTCTTTTTACGGAGAAAATGTTGTCTGAACATGAGCGACCTTTTCTGAATCCACATTGTTCTTCATTCAAAACTGCCTCAGCGATATTTTTAACTCTACAATTCAGTATTCTCGAGTATATTTTATAACCAGCATTCAAAAGGCTTATACCTCTATAATTTTTGCAGTCATTGCGTTTTCCTTCTTTAAACAGAGATATAACCTCCGCTGTGCTCCACTCTTTTGGAATTATGCACTTCACCCAACATTCATTCAAAAGATGCAAGAATCTTAATTCCAAGAACAATCCACCGTACTTAAAAAGCTCTCCATTTATTCCATCTAGGCCTGCAGCCTTCCTGTTTTTTATGTTTTTCAATGCTAGCTGCAGCTCATCCATTGTTATCAAATCTACAGAATTATTCTTGCCTTGATCTTGAGGAATGGTCATGCCTTCTTTATCAGAGTACCAGAGTTCCTTGTAATGTCCTCTCCATTCATCATCCGAAATCATGTTCAATGCAGCATTATCTTTTTCATTCCTGTTGAGAGATCTCATTATTTTGTAAGCGCATTGCTGTCTACCATGTATATCATTTTCTATGACACTAATGAACCTCTCCCAGGAGTCCTGTTGAGCCTTCCTCACCAATTGTTTTGCAATGTTTCTCTTTTGCATATAATAGTTTCTAGTTTCTTGCGTTCTCTTCTGCAAAAATATAAGGTAGGCCTTTTGTTTCTCGTTTATGGCAGTTTTTATATCCTGGTTCCAAACTCTGAGTCGTCTTTTACTCTTCTTCAACCTTTTTCCAAGTGCTTCAGTTGCTGCCTTTTGGATACATGACTTGATTTTCCTCCATTCTGTCTCTATATCCTTTGCAGTTGGAACTAACAAAAGAATCTCCTGCAACCTCCTCTGGTACAAGTCTTTTCTACTGTCATCTTGTAAAAGATTAATCTTGAAGACTTCACTCTTCTGAATTTGGTTGTTCTTGACAGTTCTCCATTTCTTGAGGATCAACACTTTACTTATCAGGGGATAGTGGTCAGTATATATATCACAGCCTCGATATACCCTCACATCTTGTACCAGACTATTCATCTTATCATTTACAATGATGTAATCAATGATGGATCTCGAGCCTGTAGCACTCCAGGTATACTTGTGAATATCTCTCTTCTTATAAAATGTATTTGTAATTTTGAGGCCATTAAAAGAAGCAAATTGTCTCAATTCTTTCCCATTGTGATTCACTGCAGTTTCTCCTAAAGTACCTACTACACCTGGAATAGGGATATTTCCAACTCTTGCAATAAAATCTCCAACAATCGCCACAAGATCTGTTTTGCATATCCTTTGCACTATTTTTTGAAGATTGTCATAGAACACCTCCGTTTCTTCTCTCTTTCCTTCATCTGGAGCATATATCCTAACCACAGTTAGATATCCTCTTTCAATTTTGAGTCTAACAGATAGTATCCTTTCATTTATATATGTGTAGTCTTGAATGGCGTCTTTCCATTTGCTATTGACCATGATGGCAACTCCTGCACTCGCTCTTTGGTTCTGCGGAACTCCTTTATATACCATCCAGTAATCATTCAAATCCATTGTATTCTGCATCTTCTTCTTCGTTTCAGTTATAACTGCTATGTCAACCTTTTGCTTACCCAGACAATCATTCAATTCAATGAACTTATTTGACACTCCTCTAACATTCCACGTGGCTAATTTCAACGTATCCATAGTTCCAAATCGTTTTTGTTTAGCAATCCTATTTTTATTATCCTTAATTCCGGTCCGATTTCCGAGGCTATTTGTGAGTTTGTCAGTGATTTGGCTATTTAGGTTATGCAAATAAAAAATAAAAGGGGGTCCAAAATGGATCCCTGAGGCAGCCATCTTCGTACAGGACTGAATTCTAGATACTCATTGATACTAGAATATTTTGATATAATCATAGAATGGGTCTTTCTTACTCACTTAGGCTCTTCCTAAAAGAGTCGTTTTATTTTTTGTTATTGGTAGTAGTGGTAGTAGCAAATTCATAGTTATTACTGTTAACATTATGTAATACTGGATAATTCTGTGGACAGAGTTCCCACTCTGAAACAATACTTTATCTCGACAACTGCTTCTATCTTCATTAAGAGTTGCATGGAGTGAATCATTTCTTGGTTAGGAGAAAAGTTGGAATTTATTAGCTAGAAAGCATCAGCCCAAAGCTAGAATTTGTCTTATCACTTCTCTGTCAATGATAAAGAGCTTGTCGTCCTTTGTCAAAGGGGATAATTGTTTCTTTAGTGAGATTCTCTTCTAACAGATTCCCTTATATAGACAGTATATTAAACAATGCGTCCCGGTCAACCGCTGTTGGCAGTTCAAGTGAATATCACTATGGATAGTGATCCTGTATGGTGAATGACAAACAATTAGTCCGGACGAAAGTACGAAGAGGACGCGCATCCTACCTGGATGAAGGTTGGTCATAAATCATTTTCGTGAGAGTACGAAGAGAGCGCGCTTCATTCCAGTGCGCGCTCTCTTTGTAGCTCACTGATTTACCCTTCTGACAGCTTGACAGATCTTCGTTCTCCCTGATAATATATATAAATATACATGCTACTACTTATTTTCTAGTTTTCTTCAATAACCACTTCAACAAAAATCGACGTGTTGGGGACCGAATGGTGAATATTGAAAAATATTAATATTGTAGATTTCTGTTAGTGTTCTCCAGTTGTGTTTGTGTTTGATTTGATTTAGGCCAAATTTATTTTCATGGATTCCAGTGAACTTCAATTCATGTTAACTGTTAACCCTACAGAGACACACTTACTTTATGCTAACACAGTAGACACACTGGGGTGTTGAACACCCCAATTCAATTTTGCATGTTTCTTTGAAAAATATATAGAAGAAAAGTACTTAGCCCATACTTCATCATTTCTTGATCATTTTCGTTTCAAGTGCATACAGAAATCGAAAGTAAAGCACTGCTTATCAATATTTATACTAAATTTAGAAGTACCATGTTCCGCCTTAGTGTTGGAGCTCCTAATCTGGTTTGAAGGGATGGCTTGATCATTGCCAATGACAAATTCATCAAAAACTCACGTCTCTTCATTTTATTGTTTTCAACCTCAAGTTGTAGAGAATCATAGCATTTATTCCAATCTGATCCATCATCCCATACCACATTCGTAGTGGTCAATACAAGCAATTCTTTGTAAAAAAGTGTTTGATAAAAGTCCTACGTAGAAGACACTCTGGGGTGTTAGACACTCCAAACGAAGAACAAGATGAGCTGACGTTGTAGAATGCTATTACTGACTGGAAGTGGTGGAGAGCAGTTGACAATGCTTCAAACATAATTTAGACTGGGTAAAATTGATCATCTGTTTGATATTGTCAACTGCAGAACAGAAAAAAAATCCCTGGGGTGTGAAACACCCCAGTGTGTCTCTTCAGGGTTGATTATATTTATGTGTCTAATTTCAAGAGTTGATTTTTTCACTGTAGTACGATTCTGCTAAATTATTTCCAACCTGCTTGAAAGCTGCAATAATTTCAACAACATAGAAGTAATTTAGACTTCTATTTTGTTGAAATTATTGCAACTTTATTCAAGCATTTCCACAATAATATTGTGTTTAAGTTATTGGTGTGCAATACTGCAATGCACAATGTGCATGTGCATTCGAAAAAACTGATTTCGTGTTTAAAATTTGAAGCTGATTAATCAATTCTCTCTAAAGCTCTTGTAGAACATAAAAACAGGCAGAAAACGCCTTCAGTAACTCAAAGTGAGAACTTCGATACTGCTCATTCTAATGTGGAGACTTACGTTCCAAGTTATATATATATATATATATAGCACATAACAGAAGACACTTTAAAGTTTGTAATATAAATTAAAACAGGAGACACAAGACATAAATAGATTGAAAACACTTAAAAACTTACATTAGAAATGGGGGAAATTTTGTGTAAGTTTTTAAGTGTTTCAATCTATTTATGTCTTGTGTCTCCTGTTTTAATTCATATATATATATATATATATATATATATATATATATATATATATATTCAGCCTTAATTTTGAACCCTTGTCAAACTCTAATTGTAGAGGTACGAAGAGAGCACGCGTCATTTCAGAGCGCGCTCTCTTCGCACCTCACTGATCCACCCTCCTGACAGCTTGACAGAACTTTTGCTTGCGCGCTGTCTTCATTCTCCCGTACAAGTATAGGGGTTGTCTGTGACCAATAGTATGTTTCCAGCACTGAAGGACAAAATTGCTGAAAATGCTCTGCTAAATCTAAATTATTTGGAGACTGCAGATAATAAATTATAATCATTAAGCCGGGGTTGAACAACAGTCAACAAAACAGTTGCCATACAAAAGTTGCCCGTTGTTTTCACTGTTATTGTTTGGATTTTTAAGAACAAAGTCAGCGCACTATACGCTCCTCACAGTTTTGGAGAAAAATATATCAAACTAAATTCCAGGCACAGAAAAACGAAACTCGAGGAATGACCGAGACCAAGCTAACCAGGAACTGCTAGCGGTTTATCTCACTGCTTATGGTGTACTCTGGTATATGTACCAGATCCCCCAACACTAAATGCAGAAATTAGCTCAGACAGTTAATGGAGGACTTTCACTCGGGTTCCACTTTTAATAGGTCTCAGTAGACATATAAACTCCTTAACTCTATGCTGTAAGCATAACAACAACTTGCAAGTTTCTCCGGTCTCCACCGTCACCGCAACTCCTCTCTTCTCAGATTTACCTCAATCTGTCAGTATTGGTTGAATGGGAAGAGTTGGTGTTATTTATTAGGAATGCTGTCAGTTCAAAGCGGATCTCACTATTGAAATTCGCAGAGCTGAGGAGTTGTTAGTGTCCCAGGGTGAGGCTTCCATGCCTCCATGCCTCCAAGCCACCATGCCACCATGTCAGCACCAAGCCAACTATCACAAATCTGCACGTGTCTTAATTTTCCCTCTCAGCTGACGCCATTCCTTTAAATATTTTATGAATTTAATATTTTCAACCCCACGATTGTAATTTACTCCAGAATCATCACCAGTATTATTTTACTTGAATGAGGAGTAGGACATGGTTGAATATGACTACAGGGAAGAGATGACTCTTCTCCATGATAATTGAGTGGTCTGATAACATTAATTATGACTAATTTGTACATGAACTTGAATAAATCGTGTCTGAGAAGATGAGCAAAATAGAGTTGAGAAAGACGATTCCACGAAGGAGTTGGAGAAAGAAGAATTTGTAAGAGCTATCCGTTTTGTGATTATTTCCACTAAAAAATCTGTTGATTATATATGATAATTCATATCATAATTGTAAATGTAACATCAGTTCAGCTCCGTGATTGTAAATACATTAATAATGATTGAATTATTGAATTTTTTTAAAGAAAATAAATTTGTAATTATATTACGAAGGTAAATCAAATAAAAACCTTAAAAGTGTTATAAATGATTTATTTTGACAATATTAGGGGAAAACTTGTATGTATAATTCCTCGACATAGTCTCCTTGACTTGTTATGCAAGTGTTCCAACTCTTTGGAAGCGCATTAATACCACGTTTTAAGAATTTTTTTGTTTTTGCCACTAGCCAC
Source organism: Nilaparvata lugens (assembly GCF_014356525.2). Lineage (NCBI taxonomy): Eukaryota > Metazoa > Arthropoda > Insecta > Hemiptera > Delphacidae > Nilaparvata > Nilaparvata lugens. Next base: position 39,807,260 of record NC_052507.1, read on the forward strand.
TTGTGCACCGCGGTTTTCACTTCTTCATCACTTTGGAAATGCTTGCCTCCCACTGCAGTTTTAAGCAATCCAAACACGTGGAAGTCACTAGGGGCGAGGTCTGGAAAATAAGGTGGGTGAATGAGGCATTCAAATTTGATATTCTGGATAATTGGACTGATAAACGGGCCAGTATGTGGTCTGGCTTTGTCATGCTGTAACAACACACCTGTAGTGAAACGGTTACTTCTGATTTCTGGCCAAAGTTGATTTTTCAAGAGATGTGAATGAGAAGTAGGCAAAATTATTCCGTTTACATCGCAGAAGAGAGTCAGCAAGAGTTTTCCTGCTGATCGCTGAGTTCGGATTTTCTTGGGGGTTTTGACGATGAGCTATGACGCCATTCCTTACTTGCTCTTTTTGTTTCTGGTAGATGGTAATGTTTGAATGAATTTCCATTGGTTTGACACCTTAAATGACCAAGAAACGAATGACTTATAGCTATTCTAACCCGGTGAATATTGATACTGGAGCGGTCTTATTCTAACTGAAATCACCGCCAGTTGTGTGTAGCAAGGTCACTGATGCACCGTGTAGTCATTTTATGAGTTTCAACGAACATCCCTGTCAACTACATGATCAATCCTACAAATTCTCGGAACTATACAGACTTTTAAGGTTTTCATTTGATTCACAATCGTACATCTATTGAAATTAAATTATATTAAATCGTGAATACGCTGATCAAAGTTGGGAAATAAATCTGATTCATACAGTATTCTGCTTATCATCAGAAGTTTGATTCAGTGATGTGATGTTGCAAAATACTGTGGGAGGAAACAGTACAAAAACAAATTTCAAGTCGGAAGTAATTTACATGAGTAATTCACAAATCCGTTCCTAATGTGTTCATCTTGATATTGTTCATCACTGAGACTCACGAAGGACTGAATCCTATAATTTAGTTGTAATTCATACTGATATAGAGAATAGTTTTGACAGCTATCCTGACACGTTTCGTGACAATTAATGCGAAGCATTTATCACTGACAGACTGTGAGGACGTGACACACTAATGTAAATCACCATTGTTCTCAGCCAGCAGCCAGCAACTGTCACACTACACTATATCTCACCTATTAACTCTCAGCTAAATATTTGCTCAATTTGTATGGAATGCTCAAATAGAAGACAGTATTCCAATCGCGATGCTGAATTGACACTATATTTGTGAATATTTGAGTGCTTTGCTCAACCACAACTATTCCAGAGTCCCCTTTACAAATTATTCCTTCTGGTTCTTGTTATTGGTCGCTTTCCTATCGAGGAGAGCTTGTCCTTAGATGTCCTTATCTTGAAAATCCTCTATGATGTTGATCCTAAGTTACTCAGGTTTGAATGGATATGATATGGAGATTGAAATTTTAGTTAACTTATGCTTCGCAAGAACATTAACATGGTAGAAATGATAAGAGTGAGAGATTGCATGGTATTGCATATTAATTTATTGTGTGAAGGAAAATGGGTTTCTCTGTTGTCAAGAATAATTATTGATAAATAATATAGGCCTATTTATAAGAGGAGAAGCTGGTCAAAAAGTAAAATTCAGAATAGACATTCAAATTTAACTTCAATACTTCTATTAAATTATGTTTATCAACAAGAAAAACCATCATTTATCCCACTTTTGAAAAGAAAGCAAAGGCAACGCGGGCTCCGTTGATGAGTATGCGAACAGTGAAGCATGATCATTATTTCCATAAAAAAGTGGAATAATATGTCCTGATAATTTTTATTGACTTTAAAGCCCTGCACACAGACATCGATTTTTGTTCGTACGATATTTTGCCGTCGTTATGTATTCTGATTAAACGGGACTTGACAAGCATCATCTGTTTAATCTGATATAATTTATAAGGACGGCAAAATACCGTACGAACAAAAATCGATGTGTGCAGCTAGCCTTACAGTGTCGAGTTTGTAGATGATGAAATACAGGATCTTTTGGCTCCAGCAGCACTTGGTTTAGTCCGGGTGCAAATGTCATTCCGTGGTCATTTTTGGGTAACAGCCGTGGAAGATGTCTCAATTCCTTTGTTAGGTCTAGAATAATAAGAATCGTGATGATAAGTCGAAATCACAGGCAAACACCTCGGAAACAAGATGGCCGCCGAAATTTTCCGGGGTTTGCTATATCGCTTGTATTTCAATAACCGTTCAAGATATTCAACCTATTTTCTAGACGAACATACTTTTAAAATCTTCCTCTACAAATTTTGTTTCATAAAATTTTCCTCTCAAAGCATATTTTTTTAGTTATAACCTTCAAAAGCCCAAAAAAACTTTTTTCCAAATTTCATTCCATTAGAACTTTTTTTGTGCAATAGATACAGAAAAAAAAGGATTTATGAAATTTATAGCGTTTTTTCAACTTTGGAACGATATATCTTGATGCGCTGTACGTCAGAAAATGAGTTCTCCAGCGCCCTCCAAAGAAAACCCTGAATGATTTCTGGTGCGTTTTTCATAGGCATGAGGTAACAAGCCAAACTATAAAATACATTTTTTCATGACTACTTCGAGATGATACTTGCAAATGGTCTCAATCTCTTCGTTACAACAAGCCGAATAATTGATCATGTTTTTCCACCAAATTCCAATCCCAACAATTAGAAAACGCATAAATCCTTGAAGGTACAGACTTGGGAATGGTATCAATCTATTTGTAATGATGTGTAGAAAGAGTTTATCCATAATGGCAATCTCAAAAATGTTTGTCATCATAAAAAAACAAGATGACGGCAAAAATATGTCAATTTTCAAGAAATCGTCTGTAATTTTTATAATATCGAGACTATCGGATCAATCCAGCCATCTGGAAGCTCCAAAATAATCATACTACAATATCCGGAAGATTTATCTAATTCCAACAAGTTTTACTATGGTGAATATTACTTCGAACTCTTGAAATCAGATCTTTGGCCGCCATTTTGGATTTTTCTTTGATGAAAAACATTTTTGAGATTGCTATCATGGATAATCTATTTTCACACATATTTACGAAGAGATTGTTACCATTTTGAATCATGTACCTTCAAGGAGTCATGAGTTACATGGTTTTCTGATTGTTCAGGTTTGGCAAATGTTGAAAAAGAGTGTTTTTCGCTGTAAACAGTAGTTTTTTCTCTTTTTCCAATGACGCACCAGCCGTAGAAGATTTTCATACAGCCTTTAACTGGATGTCATTTTGAAGCTTTAGAAATATTCTACAACACTGTTCCAATAAAATTGGTGTTTGTTCACTCTAAACACATTAACAGGGTGAAAAAAAAATCTTGTCCCCAAGAAAATATGATTTCAAGAGTTTGAAGTTATTCACCATAGTAAAAGTTGTTGGAATTACATAAATCTTTCGGAGATTGTATTATGATTATTTTGGAGCTTCCAGATCGCTGAATTGATGCGATATCCTCGACATTATAAGAATTACAGACAATTTCTTGAGACATAAAGTATGGTTATTAATATACAACTGATATAGCAAAACCCTGAAAATTTTTGGCGCCATCTTGTTTTCGAGGTCTTGCCTGTGATTTCGACTCATCATCATCACGATTCTTATTATGCTAGACCCAACAAAGAAATTGAAGCATCTTCCACGGCTGTTGCCCAAAAATGACCACGGACCACGGCTATTCATGACATTTGCATCCGAACTGGGAGAACGATGACAGCGTGCATGCAAAAGTTCTGTCAAACTGTCAGGAGGGTAAATCAGTTAGGTGCAAAGAGAGCGCGCTCTGAAATGATGCTGCTCTCTTTGACCTCTACAATTTGAGTTTGACAAGGGTTGACAAGGGTTCAAAATTCAGGCTGAATATATATATATATATATATATATATATTATATATATATATATATATATATAAACAGGAGACACAATATATAAATAGATTGAAAACATTTAAAAACTTACATTAGAAATGGGGAAATTTTCGGAGACTGAGTCTCCTTCCTCAAGTCTGCTTGGTTGAGGTAGGAGACTCAGTCTCCGAAAATTCCTCCCATTTCTAATGTAAGTTTTTATGTGTTTTCAATCTATTTATATCTTGTGTCTCCTGTTTAATTTATATTACAAACTCCAAAGTGTCTTATATATAAATATATATATTGTGACACCACATTTCATAAGCGGGTTGGCATAGCTCAAATTGATAGTAGCAAGCAGCAATATCGATAAGATAAGATGCCAGCCAGCTATTATCCCGATTCATGCAGCTTTTATATAATAAAGATTTAATTTCAATACCTTATTATAAATTTAAATGTCTGTCAAGTTATATTTTTAATTATTATTATATCCTCTCTCTCGGAAAGGTGTTCTCCAAATTATCCCTCTACCTCCATGTTCATTTAGTCCTCTTTCATTGAGAGTTCTCTCTTTTGCAATTGAGGGTGCTTACCCCCACCTCCATAACTTTGGGGAAGTATTGGCTCACGGCGTTATCTGCCAGAGTAATGGGACTCTCTCCCGGCAACTTAGAAGGAGCTCGACCTGTTTTCGTCACTCTTCTCTAGACTTCTCCTGGACTGGCTCATAATCTGTTTAAGTGTGCAGTTGATTCATGTTGAATATTAGTGCGTGCAGAGTGAAAGACTGAATCCAAAAAACGTACCTGTACCTGCTCTACCAGCTGACGCCTATCCAGGGAACGAACGCTTGAAAAAAAAACCGGTATGTACGTTCCTCTAATGAAAAATTAGTTAAAAAGGACCCTTAGGTTCTCACAATATATAGCACTTAACAGAAAACACTTTAAAGATTTGTAATAGAATTATAAACAGGATACACACGACATGGATGGATTAAAAACACTTGAAAACTTACATTTAAACGAGAATTTTCGGGAGCTGTGCCCCTTTTGTCAATCAACCAGGAAGTGAAGTGGTGCAGATTTGAACATTTTAACGGTCGTGATCACAGAGACGCGGTAGAGATGTTGTGTAGACCATAGAGCACAGATGAATGGAGGCGCACTGATTGGAGGAGCATTATGGGATTGGTGGGCCATGATGGGTTATTTCAAGCGGGAGATTTCAAATTTGAGTGCGTTATGGATAAGGAAATGTGTAGATTATGAATTGATAGACAAGAGGAGATTTAAAATTAGGAATCCGAAATGAAGTAGAATGAAATTAGAAAATGGAATAGGAATTAAATTTATTTTTATTTTTATTTCAATTTTAATTTTTATTTTTATTGTAAATTTTTTATATATTTGATAGCTTTGAAATTTCTTATATATATGATGAAATTCATTTCAATTCAATTGGACAGTTGGTGTAGAGTTGATAGTTATGGTAGTATGATAGTTACAAGCAGCCTCCCAATCTCAAAAGAATTGTTAATAAAAACCAATCACTCACCTCTGATGAAATCTCAACTCCACCTGGTACCCTACCCTGCAAACGCCACCGCTGTAAAACCTGCCCTATCACTGATCCTTCCATAACCTCTACCAGTCCTATTACCAACTGCACCCATCAAATCCATAAATCCAGTAATTGCATCTTCAAAAATTGCATCTACCTCCTTTCCTGCAACTTCTGTCATGCCGTCTACATAGGTGAAACCACCACTGCCCTAAACCTCCGGATCAACAATCACAGGGCTTCCTTTAAAAATAATACTTCCCTACCCATCCCCACCCATGGCTCTGAGCACAACAAGAACTTTGACCAATGCTTCAAAGTCAAAGTCCTTGCCACTCTCCCTCCCACAGCCCCCTCCATAGATATCAAGACAAAAGAATTGGCTTTTATTTGGGTGCTTGGAGCTGCTTCCAGTCCTGGTCTTAACAGACAGCAATAGTACCATAACTATCAACTCTACACCAACTGTCCAATTGAATTGAAATAAATTTCATCTTATATAAGAAATTTCACAAGCTATCAAATATATAATAAATTTTCAATAAAAATTGAAATTAAAATAAAAATGAAAATAAATTTATTTCCAATTCCATTTTCTAATTTTATTCTACTTCATTTCGGATTTCTAATTTTAAATCTCCTCTTGTCTATCAATTCATAATCTACACCTTTCCTTATCCATAACCCACTCAAATTTGAAATCTCCCGCTTTAAATAACCCATCATGGCCCAAAAAATTCTCGTTTAAATGTAAGTTTTTTAGTGTTTTTAATCTATCCGTGTCGTGTGTATCCTGTTTATATTTTTATTACAAAACATTAAAGTGTTTTCTGTTAAGTTCTATATATATATATATATATATATATATAATATATATATATATAATATATATATATATATATTATCAGGGAGAACGAAGATCTGTCAAGCTGTCAGAAGGGTAAATCAGTGAGCTACAAAGAGAGCGCGCACTGGAATGAAGTGCGCTCTCTTCGTACTCTCACGAAAATGATTTATGACCAACCTTCATCCAGGTAGGATGCGCGTCCTCTTCGTACTTTCATCCTTGTACAGTTCCATCCAACTTCACATAATTGGACACTGATCACTTTTCAGAAAACCAGACTTTGATTGAATAACAATATTTTTTTTTATATACTCGTAACGATAATCAATACTATATCGATAATACTCGTAGACTAACTTTCAACATTACAATACTTAAAATAGAATTATGAAAGAATAGAATCTATTTGAGCTTGTATCATCTTCGTTGATACATACGTAAAAGTATACATTAAAATACTACTTATACTTATTACTCAGGATCTGGATTATCCGTTTGTAAATCACCTGTTTGTGTGATCTGAATGTGGGCCTATTGTTAATAGGGCTATCAACCCTTTATTGTCTTCTATGTAATGAACTGAATAGAAGCTATAAAGGACCGAGTAATCTGACACTTAAAACATTATTGTTGGTTCAGCCGGCCTGTCATTAGACTGACAGGAAGCTATTCACAAGTTCATGTCAGCCACAAGAATAGATGACAGGTATTATTGTGATTTTATTTCGTTTTGTGATAGCTTGCAATGGATTTCAGAATAATTCACCGTTGCAGTTTGGACATCCCCGCATTGGAATTATTTCTAATGTTCGAGAAAAAGTTGTATGTGCATGAGAATCTCGATGTGACAAATTTTTATCTGTTGGCTACATCTCCCAATAATTTGATAGAGAGTTACTGAGAAAGATATTCTGAGTATGTTTTCCGAAGAATGGACATTGCCATAATCAAAGCTTCGCTAATCTATAAATATACAAGACAATAATATCTTATAGTAACTCCATTAGTGTATAAGACAGTTTTTTGTACCATTGTAATTTGCATAGAAAAAGCACTTTATCAGTCAATAATATTACATCCAGTATTTATTCACTTGTGCTTCATATGTAAATCTCAATCTTCATGTGATACGTAATCTTTGACTTTTATGCATTTGGATCGTGAAACCATCATCCTTCAAATTGAGGCATTTTTCAGCTCTTCAGGAATTATTCTATAAAAGTCAAAATAAATACTTTTAGTTTCTTTCATGCTTGACTCCCGGATTCGTCTCCCAACTATCGAACTAAATAAATAAATAATAAATAAATATATAAATAATAAATAAATAAAAATAAATAAATAAAAATAAATAAATAAAAATAAATAAATATGATTTTAATCCCGTTAAATTCTTAGAACAATAGGCAAAGTCAAATATTGATTATAGTAAGACAAAAGATAAAATCAAATTTTACAGCAACTGTACATACAAAATTACATTACTGAGTCTTAAAATAATACAGTACCTAAGTAAACTGTAAGTCAATTGGATTTTTCAAATACATTAATAATATTCATTTGAATGTACAAAACATATTCCTTACAGCACAACTTGAGCCTTTAGAACAATATATAAATACAAATAGAAACCTCTTAACTCTAAGCAACAATCATTTCACTCTCAAAGAACTCTTCAATACTATAAAAAGGATTTATCACAAGCAAATCCAATAATCTCGTCTTAAATTTCTTTTCTGTCTCTGATATTAAATCTGTAGGTAATTTATTGCAAATTTTTATACCAAATGTATCATAACTTTTGGCTGTTTTGGATAACCTATGATAGGGAATATCAATCCTATGACAATTTCTTGTGTTATAGCTATGAGTTTGATGCCTTAATTTTAAATTGGATGAGTATTTTTTAACATGCAACGATACAGTATATATGTAAAAATTCACTATTGTCATTATTCTAAGCTGGACGAAAAGAGGCTTACAGTGTGCTAGTCTATGAGAATCAGTTAAAATCCTGACCACCTTCTTTTGCAATAATAAAATATTTTCTGCATGACTACTCTTTCCCCACAGTAGTATGCCATATGTTGCAATACTCTGAAAAAAGGCAAAATATATCGATCTCAAATAATTATCTGGAACATGATTTTTCAGTTGTCTGATCAGATAAATCACTCTTGAAAGTTTGCTTGATATATAATTAATATGAGCTTCCCAAGTCAAATATCTGTCAATGAATATCCCCAGAAATTTTACATCGCTTATTGCATCCACACAATCTAAGCCACCTCTAGTGAAGTGCATAGTCTGTTTTTATTCTCGTTGAGCATGAAGCCGTGCTCTATGCTCAAGCTATGCTGCAAGCTTCGAAAAAAAATGACAACAATTAAGGAGTATCTAAATAAGATATTGATATACACTTCTGCATTCCACAGATAATACAGTTTCGGATTTTCTTTTTCTCCTATTGTTGATCGGAATGAAGATTAGATATACTGCTGCGTTTTCAAAGCAGACTCTGACACCGGTTAATCGGGGTTTTGTCGTTTTATTAGATGGTTCTCTTAGCATAATCCAACTGTGAGATGAACAAGTCAAACAAGGTCCACTCACTCCTCACTCCTCCCAGGCCCAATTATAAGCTCAGCTTGAGCCAGCTAGTAATGATTATTGTTATCACCTAAGATGTCGTTTCGCTATAGATTGGTATGAGACTAGTATTCAAATCATTCTTCAAATCCCATTCTAATTTTGAATTGAACGACACAGAAACATTTCAAGGTATACGGTATAATACAGTATAACTTTTTATTTGAATGTTTCTATTGCAGCTAAAATGAGCTGATCCCCAATTCATCTCGAAACTATTTTCATTTATCTATTTTCTAATCTCCATTCTACATCGTCTGGATCTTTGTTGGTATTGAAGACCACTGGTATTGAAGGTATACAGTATAAGGCCACTCAAACTACAAAAGATGTTAGGAATTGAATGATGGAAATTTATACTATTTTATTGCAATTCTTGCTCAATAAATTTGTACTTCAGTTCTCTGTGAAGCTTGAGAGGGGGAAGTAATTAATTGAATAAGGCCATAATCCATAAAACTACTTATGACGAAGATTTGTCAGTTCAATCAGAAATACTGTAACTCAGTGATTTCCAGCCAACACGCTACATTATCTTGAACATTCATTTCAAATCATAACTGTAATTCAGTTTTAGTGATAGGCTATTGAGTAGGCCATAGAGAATTGAATATTCAATTATTCACAATATTAGTTGGGATACTTGAAAAAATGAATTTGGGACGAACCAAAAATCGAACTTGAAGCTCCGAGGTCAATGCCAGAGGTATCATAAACATATTATGATTCTCTCAAATAACATGCAACCTTGTTCATGAACCTATGTCAAAAGTTGAATAGGATGCTAGCTGAATGAATGCAGCCTACTTCCATTCAAATTTGACGTTTCCTCTCAGCTCATGCTCAGCAAGACTCGTCACTCGTCTTAACATGAGTGAATTGGCCAATTACGCGGCAATCATCCCATATGTAAACATCTTCCGCAACTTTTTTCTTTGCGGATATTTTCAAAGTGAGATTGTGAAAGAGAACTTTCGACGCAAACGGAGCAAGTCCTTGTTCAGGAAATAAATTGAGTACTTTGCTTCTTTTGAGCAACACGTAAAGTGGAAACTTGTGGAAAGATAACATCCAGAGAACGTAAACTCAAGGAAGCGCACTTCACCGTATAAGCTCACAGAGAATATGCGAAAGCAATGTTAATAATGCGAATAAATCCACAGACGTTTCTGTCATTTAAAATGCTGGACCTCTAGGTTGGTTTTCGAAACGCAGTTGTGAACTTTCGAAGGCTCATGGCGTGATGATTACCTCAAATTTTTTCCTAACAATCGTTATTTTATTTCGAATCGTCAAACAGTCAAACTTTCTGAAAAGAATACTCTGGTGGTTCATAACCCACCTGAAATTAACATCATCAATCATTATCATGATTCAAATTCAAATAATCTTTATTCCTTCTTTACAACATAGGTACTTTACAAAAATAGCAAGCGAGATACATATAGTACACGGAATTCCCCCACAAAGACCAATCGTCTGCGTGTGGAGGAGAGTTTCATGGACAACACATTTGCAATCACAAAATATTTTTTATAATAATTACAAAGTAAATGAATATTTCTTTTAAAAATAAGTGAAATAAAGAAAGATAACTTATTCATAATGAGAGAGGATGGCTCTGAGACCGTGTCACGCTGGGTTACAAATAAGAGAAAGGACTAATTTATCATTGAAAAAAAGAAGGAAAAATAACATTTATGTCGTGTCAAGAAAAATCACTTAATGATTTCAAGGAATTTTATCTCTACAAGGGTTGTTGGCGGGTGTACCGAGAGCAGAGAAGGGCTTCAGCTGCCTCCCATCCAATGCTATATAGCCACCTGTCGACACCCCTTCTATACACGGCCAAACAGCACACCTCAGCCTCTCTGATCTCGTTTGTAATGTTTCTATATAAAATGTGTGCTAAGTAATATGAATTTGATAGTTCTGACCCATGTGTCAATTGAGGAATTTCATAATTATAGTTGGACCTATGGCGAGTTTCATAACGGGAATTTAAATATGTTTCGCCAATGATCTGATTTTTGTATTTTTTTATGTGAATTAAAAGTGATTTGATAAAAAGTTGTCTGATATTTAAAACCGGAAATTCTGAAAAAAGCAAGGTAGTCGGGTATCTGTGATTCCTTTTCAGTATTTTTTCTATTATTGTTCTTTGTGTAACGGCTAGGGGTTCAATGACAGTAGAGGAAACACCACCCCAAGCCAGGATGCCATACTGGATCAGCGACTGAGCATATGCAAAGTACACCATTCAGCACTGGTCTATGCTCATTACTTGGCTGATCTCAGAAAAAGCGAATAATAATTTTCTGAGTCTGCTCTTTACACACTGTATATGCTGCACCCAACTCAACTTGTTATCTATTATAACACCTAAGTATTTGTAGTAATCAACTCGTTCAAGGGAATGACAGTAACAGTCCTGACTCCTTGCATTTCCGCATGAGTGCATCTTCAATATGAGTTGGCCTGGATCAGTTTGGTTTCTTGTTACTATTGGCTTGTATTTAGTTTTTGTAACATTAACCGTCAGGCAGTTGTTATCAAACCAGTTTTTAATTCTTGCAAGGTCAAATGATGCACCGCAATAAGTCCTCTCCCATGTGCCCTCAGCTGACACCAACACCGTGTCATCAGCAAACAAGAACACTTTTCCATTAGTTTGCAATTTTGAAATATTATTCACATAGATGAGAAAGAGAAGAGGTCCAAGAGTGCTACCTTGAACCACTCCAAACTCAACAGGTTCCGTTTCACTAAATTTTCCATCAATTGAAACGTACTGCTGTCGATTATCAAAGTAACTTATGAACCACTGCAGTGAGTTGTTCTTGATGCCACACATCTCGAGTTTAGTGATAAGTTTAGATCTATCAACAAAATCAAAGGCCTTTGCCAAGTCTAAAAATGTTGTTAAAACTTTATTTTTAATCTTAATATTATTTGAAATATGCCGTGTCAAATCAAAAAGAGCATCAGAGGTGTTTTTTGATTGTTGAAACCCATGTTGGTTTTCAGAGATCAAATCATTCTCATACAAGTACTTGGATAATTGTTTCTTGACACATTTTTCAAGAATTTTGGACATTGTTACTAACAAAGAAATTGGCCTATAGTTTGACAAGACATTCTTTTGTCCTGATTTATATATTGGTATTACCTTGGCAGTTTTGAGAGCACATGGGAAACGGCCCACCGCAATGCTAAGATTGACTATGTGATGGATAGGTGAAATTAGTGAATCCAAGTTATCTCTGAAAACCCTAGTTGGTTTTGATACTTCATTATCCAATTTCCCAACCAAACACTATTGCGGCCGTAATCTCCATCAAAAGAAAAGCAAATTCATCTTTTGGTAAGTTTACAGAAGCATGGAATACTTGTTTTGTTCATGCATAGAAAACTTTTCAGAATAGATGAGAGCCATTGGCCGTCTTATCGGTTCAATAACCACGAGGTGTGTTTCTGAACAAAAATGAGCGTCCTTCTTGTATGCAGTAATTTTTTTTCATCTTGTAAGAGTTTTATTAATACCTCACTTCTCAGCTACAAGAATGTTCTTCTTATACATCATATTTCTTGTGCAATTGATCTCCGAACGTCTGTGTTGTAATGAGAGAACGTACATACCAGATCCGTTGTAAAACAGAAGTGCATACTAGTCTGTTTTTGAAATCTAAAAGTCATGTCAAAATGGGTTCATTCCAACTGAAAAGTGAATTGGAAGAATGCTGAAAGCACTCTCATCAACCTGTTTTTGGTCAAAATAGATCGGTGAAGTTATTTTACGTCTCCATTTCTATCCGAAACCAATAAAAATATTGTAATGCAACTAAACCTCTCACATACTATTCGACATTGACTAACACTAAACTCACAATAACTACATATTCTCTCATTTTAGTTTCCTGGTAACAGAACGTTAGTCAATATTATTTCACATCTCCTATCCAATACAACACTAATAATAAACCCAACATTGAAATGTTAATGTTGAAACTCATGTGTGGCTTTGAGAAACCATCAAACTATCCTAGTAATATCTATCCATTACACCGGTAGGTAGCAAGGTAGGTATAGCAATATAGTATAGTTCTTTTGCAAGTTGTAGTCATGTTTAAAGTTTCTTCAACAGCTATGGTACTCGCTTGGGGTGCTTCGCACAGTTTAGCAAAACTTTGCTTGCTGGTTTAGCTTCATTGAAGAGCCGCTCTCATATCAGCGATTAATATTCAATACAGCCATATCGAGCAGAGGTTCATTACCTGAATAAACTGTTTCCATTAGTCAATTGTATTGAGTATCCAACTCAGAGATGCGGGAGTGTACGCTGTTATTTAAATCTTCATAAAATATCGAACTCAAATTAGTGAGACTTGTGATTTTATTCTCTCAATCCAATAATATTTTCTTACTCCCGCCAACCTATCTTTTATTAAAAGAAAAATATTTATTTTTTGATTTTTTCAAATTATTTATTTAAAAAAACGCATTTTATTCCAATATATAATTATTAATAACGGTCTTATATTTATTTATTTCATTCATTTTATTTATATCCATTACGCTACTTTTTAACATTCAACTATAGCCTATAGGCTAGTCTGTAGGCCTATTTATGAGTCGAAGAGTAGGTTAATGATGAGTGATTGACTAGCTATAAATTGGCTATTACTTTACTACTACTAGGCTTAATAATAATGTATAAATACTTACTGAGTCTCTATGCTTATAGTTATATTATTGATTCTGTATTGATACAGGTGTGTACGTATAGTTATTACGATTGTGTTTAATGTTATATCTTAAGTTTTCTTCAACAAAATAGCATGTCTTGTCTCTCGTATAGATTCTGAGTGCACCAGGCGGCTTGCTTCTTATGTATTTATAAGAGATAAGAGTAATGAGCGATTTTATGGCGCCAATTGATGCGTCTCCAATTGAATGCACGGAGTATGCAGATATTATTGATTTTTCTTTAAATTATTCTACATTTAGTTTTTCTGAAAACAGAGAATATGCCGGTTTCTCAGTGATCCACCAAAACATAAGAAGTTATAGAAGAAATATAGATGAGTTTACAATTATTCTACAGAGCCTCAAGCATCGTTTTAGTTGCATAATATTGACTGAGGCATGGCTGAATGACGAGAGTGACCTCTTGGAAATCCCGGGGTATACGGGATCCCCAGGTCTTATAATAGCCTCAACTAGTGCGATGGTGTGGTCGTATACATCGACTGTGATCTCTCAGTAACTTGCAGAGAGCTTCAGCTGGGCGGTCTGACCACCTGTCTATCGATAAACTTTGACTGGGAGGGAACACCCTGTGAAGTCCTTGCGGCGTATCGAAGTCCCAACTCCAGCTTACCTCTTTTCTTGAATGCTCTAGATAATTATCTCAAGGAATCAAGGAATGGTGCAATGCAAATACTTGCTGGAGATCTAAACTGCAATATCATGAACGTTGTCCCAGGTTCCATAGAGGAAAAATTCATTGACGTGATGAATGAAGCAGGACTAACAGCATGCATAGACAAGGTGACAAGGCCGGCCAGCAACACTTGAATAGACAACTTTTTTTGTTAAATTGCCACTATCATTTAATGCCTCAGCTGCTATTCTCCAAACTGCTGTGTCCGACCATTATGCCATATGTTTGAGTATTCTATCAAATAAGGATGTAAAAACCACAAATAAAGATGAGTACTTCTCAAAGGTAGATTGGACAGGAATTAAAAATGCCTTCTCATTACAGAATTAGGACTCCATCTGTGATGAATCTGATGTGAGTGTTGCAATACTCCATTTTATAGGAACTCTTCAGAATACAATAACATTAAATACTAGAAGAATTCATGTTAATGCAAGAAATAATAAGTTGAAGCCTTGGATCAGCATAGGCTTAATCCAATCAATTAGGCATAGGGACGAATTAAAAAAGAGATTGAACAAACAACCTTTCAATGCTAACCTGGAAAATGAATTTTTACAATACCGAAATAGATTACACTCCCTGATCAAACAAGCTAAATTCTATTATTATAAAAACAAATTAGATGAAGTCTCAAACATCCCAAGAAGTTTTGGTCAACTGTAAATGAAGTTTCTTGTAGACCTAATAAAAAGCTAACATTTCCGGTCGATGTTTTCGCGCAGGATGGGCGGACTCAACAGAATGCTACCGATGTTAGCATCAATTTCAATAAGTTTTTCGCCTCAGTGGGGAAGAGCTTGGCTGACTCGCTAACTCCTATGGGTGAGCCAGAAATAAATGATTCCGATCATGCTGTCGAGTTCCTATTTGATTCCAGCCTGTTACACAAGATGAGCTTAAGAACGTAATTGATAGCATGAGAGGTAATAGTGCCCCAGGCCATGATAGTATACCTGCTAGGTTAATCAAAGAAAACGTTCACATCCTCCTACACCCTATTCAACATTTAGTAAACTTGAGCTTCCAGGCAAGTGAATTTCCAGACATTCTGAAAATTTCAAAAGTAATTCCAATTTATAAATCAGGCACAAAAAATAATTACACCAATTATCGTCCCATTTCACTATTGTCTATAATTTCAAAAATTCTTGAAAGATGCGTAAAGATACAATTAATGCAGTACTTGAACAGACATAACCTTCTATCCACCTCACAATAAGGTTTTCAGAAATCGAAAAATTCTTCTGATGCATTATTTGATTTATCTAAATATATTGTAGATAATATAAAAACAAGGAACAAAGTAATTATTACCTATCTTGACCTAGCAAAAGCATTTGATTCAGTCGACAGGGAGAAGCTCTTGACAAAACTGGAGATGATGGGTATCAAACCACCAGCTTTACAGTGGTTCAGGAGCTACCTGAAAGACAGAGTCCAATATGTTCAGATCAATGATAGTTTGAGTGGCCTGGAACAAGTTGATTACGGGGTTGTGCAGGGGAGTAATCTTGGGCCTATTCTCTTCCTGATATATGTTAATAGTCTACCACTGCTGAGCATCAAATGTATAATTTTTTTGATGATACGGCTGTGGTCTCAACTGGTAAATTATGGGACGACGCATACAGGAACGCTACAGCTGACTTGTCTAGAATTAAGGCCTGGTTTGACCACAACTCTTTGACTGTCAATATCAGCAAGACCAAGTACATGCCTATAGTAACCCGTAATCAGCAAGATCCAGGACACAAAGACCTGAAACTCCACTCATGTGGGGACTCTACTTCAATTTCCTGCAACTGTGAAAACTTAGAAAGAGTTAATCAATACAAGTACCTTGGGATAACAATTGATAGCACCTTAAGTGGGAGTCCGCACATCCAGTTGGTGAAGCAGCGACTTAGAAGGCTACTGTATGCTTTTTCCCAGTTAAGTCAAGTTTTGACTAAGAAGCAGTGTAAGACAGTCTATTACGCTTACGTCCAGTCTATTATACAGTATGGCATACTGGTTTGGGGAGGCTTTCCTGCTACCATCCTTGAACCGCTCGCGGTGTCGCAGAGACAAATTATCAAAACTGTTTTAAATAAGGAATGCCGATATCCAACAGCACAACTTTTTATAGAATTTCCAGTTTTAAATGTAAGGCAATTGTACATTAAATCTTTATTGATCTACCTAAAAACTAATAAACTTAAAATTTTATCAGATATTTTACATACCTATCCTGCACGGTATAAAGCTAACTTCGGTTTTGCGTTTTTTGGTTCATGGAGTGGAGCTGAGGACTCCTTTTTATTTGGCTCAAATGGTCTATCGTAATTTGCCCGCTGAGATAAGAACTGATATGGATGAATGCAGTGTGGCTGCATTCAAGCGTAATGTGGAGGTGTGGCTATACCGGCTAGGCTGGGAGTCGTCAGAAAGCCTGCTTCAGTCTGTTTATTGGCACTAAGATCATCTCTATTAATTTGATAGCTTTTCTTATACATACATGATTTTTTTTTTCATTTTTGAAAGCTTATAAATTTTCATAACTTACCTTTCTCCTCTTTATATTTACCACATACTTTATTTAATCGTTTATAGATTTACATATCTTCATTACTACATTCTTTTTAATGGTCACTGGGGAAACGGCTGGTTCCTGTTACTCGGTAATTTTTTATATGAGAAGCTACCATAATTTTTTCAATAAGTATATACAAAATATATTCCACTCATGCAATCTCAAGAATTTATTCATATTTCAATTCTCGAATCTGTATAAGTTACTCAAATCAATATTTTTCTGTTTATGAAATTTCGTCAATGAACAATGTAATAGGTAATATTTAATTTCATAATTTTAATACAAACTATCTTATACTTACCTTCTTCTTGTTAACAAAGTCGGACATTCTACTACCTATATAATATTATGAATAGACTATCGGCTACCCACTGTAACAGGAACCCACCCCCTACACTTAGACGAATAATCTTGTAGGGGTATTCCAGTGAAACATGCTCTCTATTACAATGTAATCTGTATTTTGTATGGAATAAAGAATATTTGAATTTGAATTTGTATGGATCAGCAAAGAAGTTCCAGTATATTTTACAATAATCATGTCACGATAGTCTAGTTCCGGAGTTGAATATATTATTCAAATTTGATAAAATTCCAAATCGAAATAATAACTTTATTGCCTTTCTGAGCAGACGAGCAATAACCTAATCTCGTATTTGAAGATTGAAAATTATCATTATAGATACAGCTTTCTGTATGTAATACTGTATTTGTCTTGAGTAATGTATAACAGTCACTCATCTCCTCAGTTCAGAATTAATATCGGGGGACCGAGCTTTGCTCTGGAGTGTAAAGCATGGAAAATTTGTAATCAAGAATTAAATTTATAGTTTATATTTATTTATTCATTTTCTTAGTCGTTCAATGATTTTTACAGTTATAAGAGGAGGCACAACAGGCTTATGCCCAAAACTGTCCTTGTGCTACTATCACTCATTAAAATATCAATATCTCACTTCAAAAAACAAACACATCATCAATTACGAATAGATATACTATGAATTCGATTTAGAATGATATACTATGTTTGCTAAGATATTTGTTAATATTATACTATGTACTATTCTACACTAACAGCATCTAGCAAAAAGTTGAGGTCTATCGAATCATAATCCACCTCATATTTTCCAATGATTATTGAAAGACTTTTGAAAAACAGAAGACAGCCAGTTCAACCTTGAACAAATATAAGGTATATTGATACGGTTAACAACAAAAATTTAATGTTCGTATTCTTGTATTTATGTTTGAGTTTCGTTTGCTGAGTGAAGATAATAATACTCTATGAAGTGAGAAAATAAATATAATAAATATGAAACGAACGTGTTGTTTCAACAGTGATCTAGGTTTGGCAGATGAGCACTCAGTTGAAGAAAATAAATTAATTTTCCTATTTACAAACTCGCTATACCGTACTTTACTTCAAGAGACCTAAGAAAAGAAGAGTATTCTAAGAAAATTGATTTACTTCTACACACTTATCAAACTAATCTCCTAATAACCTAATTAATCGATTCCATGTTGTTCTTATTGAATAATTTTTCGACTAAGAGCTCTGCTGATCATTGTAAACTATGAAATGATTGAGAATCATTATTTTTTGGGTGAATGTCACTCGTTATTCCACGAGAAAACTTGAAAGTCATACCACGCTCTGCGCAGTTGAGTCCAGTTCTCTCTTGAATCCTTTTCTGTGTTCTCAGTGCAAGCTGTTACTTCTCCACTATACGTTGAGTGTCCCACACGTTTCAATATCTAGATACAGGATCACGCTGTCACATGTCTGCTGACAAGGGTATATTAATTAGTCAACGCGTCGTAGAATTTTTTATGAGATCATCTTCCGGAAACGCCGTTTCATGCGCTGGCCGATGACCGTTGGTAGAAAAGAGGATGAACTCGGTAGTTTATTGGCTCCACGAGAGTTATGCTTCCACTTAAGGATACCACCTATCAACTAAACCTATCCTGCAGGAAGAGTATCGCGGAAGTGATAACACATCAATACAGGAAAGACCTGCTTTCTATCTCAGTCACAACTTATACCATCTTTTTACAATTTTCAGTCTATTCTGTAGGTCAGGTGTAAAAGAAAAAACCTTTGCTTTTGATACTTCACATTGGTACAATTGATTGATGAACATGATCTTATAACCTAATATTACAGATCACTAACATGGATTCCAGATATGAATTCATAATTTATTAGAACATTAATTGAAATGATTGAGAGAGAAAATCAGACGAACTACTATTTCAAAGTAGGATAGAATAGCACATACGGAAAAATGGTTTCGGAATAGGCTAAGTACTTTCAGATATAGTAGCTACTAAATCATATAAACTCAACCTCTCTTTAACGGATCTCGGTCTTCATAATATTACTCTGAAATAAATTGCCATTTTATAGCTAATTTTTCTCTTTACTGAGTCTACAGTCGACAAGCCCTTATAGTGAACAAGGAAGGAGCAAAATTACTACTAGCTTTTCGGATGTTGAAGAAGAGTTTGAGACTTCCTGAGTATGGAAGAAAGGTAAGGGGATGAAGAAGAGTAACAAAAAAAGGACTTTTGAAGAGAAAAGGAGCGGGGTTTAAAGTGGTGAATGTAACTGGAGGAAAAACTGCAAGAGGAAATGTGAAAGCACTCCTGAAACTACTTGATTCCAAGTTGGAACATTTTAGCAATGTCCCTCATCTGTTTCCGGTCTCAAAAAGAGAGAAAAGGTTCGGTTTACACATTGCTAGTTCCAGAAGCTTGAACCTTTAATACCTTTAATAAACCTGTAATAAAACTCAACACTCAATTCTCATCAATTCTACTAACTACTGATTTTTTTTCTTCTATGGAAGCTTATCATTGTCAACTGTACCAATCAAATCCTACTTTTGACTAATCACGTGATTGATTTGAAAAAAAACTTGAGGAAAACCGTAGTTCATAAGTGCAGCATGATTGGTGGAAAGAGTAGGAGTTGATTGGCATAAGCACTTTGAACAGAGAGGCTACTTTCACACACTTTCGGTTCGGTTCGGTTCGTTTCGTTTTCGGCAAATTCCGGCAAAAGTGTGAAACGATGATACGGTTTGAATTCGGTACCGAATAGCAACCGCATAGCACTGAACGCCCCCTCGACACGAATAAGTTCCATCATATTCGAATTCGCTGCTAGGGAAACAGGAAAAAACAAAGTCTTTTACACACGCTTGCCTTTTTTGTTTTTATTTTAACCTGATATCGTGATTATCTGTTTTAAACTTTTATAAGTAAAAATCATATGGTCAATTCATTTCTGTTAGTTCACAGGAAATTTTTTTCTCAATGAATAGTTTGCTAAAACAATATGAAAGATATAAATAAAAACTCAGGGAGAATTTTTATTTTATTTTTTTCCCACGAATATTACATGATTTCATCAATGGAGAAATAGAGAAGTTTATACCATGTGTCAAAACAAGGAACAAATTTTCAATTAAGAAAATAATCTCTCTGAACATCCAAAATTAACATAATCAAAAAGAAACCAATCAAATAATTCACAATAATTTTTAATTCACTTTAAAATGTTGTTGTTCAAGAAATAACATCACTTACAATTTAACACCAGCTGTTATATTTAAATATACCAGCATGAACTTTGAAAATCCAAACACAGCTGTGTTTGAGAAGAAAATACCTAATTAGAACCGTACGAATTAAAACCTGACATGTATGAAAGCCTCATTCGTTTCTGGTAACGAACGGAACCGAACCGAAAACGAACCGAACCGAATGAAACCGAATGCGTGTGAAGCTAGACTAATGAAGAACAACTTGATAAACAGACAATACTTATTATTTCCGAAATTTTAAATTGTTCTTGAAATCTTGTATTGAAAATCTTCATTTGTATCTGGAGTTTTCTTATATCGTTAATGCGACATCTTCCCTTATTCTCTGACTCCTGTAATAATTAAATTATTAAATAATCAGCCTAAATGATTTCTAATGTCTGTTTTAAATTGCGTGACCTCCCATCATTATATACATTTACATGTTGCTGAATTTACACTTCATGATTTTTATACAATCGAATGATTGCTTGTAGTCCAGTCAACGAAAGATTATAGAGGGAAAAGTTTGGAATATAATTTTCAACTCCACAGCTCTCTCAAGGATAGTGAGAGGATTACCATATCAAAAGTCCTCACCCCTACCCCTTGTGCTATAGGGGTGAAGGTGGTTTGAAAGTACCATTTTTTCATTTTTCGCTTATATCTCGGAAACTATGCATCTCATGAACATTCGTATTCTGTGCAAAATTGAACCTTACAAAATTAACAACAAGTCTTGTTTCTCAAATGTTTTCCATATTTCTCATATTTTTTGAGATATCTGTTCTTGAAGGTGAGACATTTTTTTAAAAAACACTTCTGCCTCCAATTTTTTCATCATTTCGGCCTTATCATTTTTGAACGATCGATGAAAAAAATCCGTGCTGATTATGAGCTGATAGAGCATCAAATTATCTTCAATTTGATGTATATTGTCACTATTTTACGCATTCCCCTACGACTGTTGCAGCAGTTTTAGTGCTGAGAGTGAATTTTCTGTTCAGCAACAATAGATCAATTATTGACAATGAAATTTGGAGGGAATGTTTGGAACACAATCTTTGACTTTGCAGCTTTGTTGACACAAGTTTGGAGGTGAGCATATCAAAAATCCCAACCCCCATCATGTGCTGAATGGATGAGTGTGGTTTGAAAGTTGCATTTTCAACTCATTACTTACATGCTTATATCTTGGAAACAATGTGTTCTATTGACATAATCAACTACATAAAAATGAAGCTTGATAAATTTCCTACAACTTTTGTTGGAAATACTATTATTTACAATACTATTGTATTGACTTGTTTTTCATCATCTAAAAGAATACAACATATCATAGTACACATGTTTTGAAGCTGGATAAACTTGTAACTTATAATAGGTATGTATGATAAACCCCAAAGTGGATAGAATATTTATTAGTACTACATACTACTGTAGTATTTCAGTATTGCATTCAAATGTTCAGTACAATGTACAATCACTTGTAAAGTGAACCTTTCTTCGCAAATACGTCTGAATGGCGTGATTCTACTGTGAAAATGATATTTATGATACTTTTCATTACAAGATGAAATGTCACCAGTCCGTGATTTTGTGAGGTTTGTGAGGAAAGCAGAGAAATTCAAGTCATCGACAAACAACGAAAAACGGACTTTATAGGAAATTAACTCATTAAAATTCTTACGGTTAACAGTACATGACATTTTCGAAGTACATCGCGTCTACAAATCTCTATCGGCCTGGAAACAAGTTGCGTTTTCATGGGACGAAAGTATTTTGGAGACCCTTTGATAAGAAAATAATTCCTTTTGAAAGGGCTCTATCGCTGAATAGTAGAAAGCGACCGACTCTGTCGTGGAAAGCCTTGATTTTTTGCTTTTTACTATGCTAATTACGCCCTTTAATGTTCAAGTGCCGTGACAAGTGTAATAAAGAGCATTGTGGAGTGTGCTAGCTTACGGTAAATGTGATTCTAGACGTGAAATGCGCCCCTTACCTACCTCGCCACTTATAATACGACTCTGAATTGGAGTCGTTAGTCTATTACCATTATAAGATCAGATGCAATAATAGGATAACGTTCTCTGGCCACCTTAGAATAATTGAAAAATACTAATTTAAAGGTTGATTAGACGAGATATGAATCTGATCTATATCATGCTAATATTGAAATTTATTAATGAGAGCCAATTCAATAGGCCTCTACTCGTATATCTACACTCTATATTCTGGTGGAAAAAATATTGAGCGTTGGATGTTAGCGTGTTATTTCCATTTTCCACTATATACTTACAAGTGACAAATCAAATAATGTTAACATGCCAATACATGTGAAGACATGACAAACCTGTATATGCTTTTCTGCACTATTAAATATACATTGTGATTCCGTTATTGGGAATTGTGAGAATATTGAAAATTATTGTTATTAATACTATTATTTATTATAGCAATTATCCACCAGAATATTATTGAAAATTATCATTTAATTCAACTTTCAGCATTGGAAGTTGTTTGACCTTGATTGAATTCTTGATCTCGAACAAGGACCTAGAGGAATATCAATTTATGGGCAAACTCCAAATTTTACGATCTGAGCCAAATTCTCTACTTCCATTGCATGCTCATTCATGTTCTTTGTATTGATTTGTAAGAAGTGACTTTGTATTGATCTTCAAGAGACCGTAAATTGAATATTTAATAAAATATATCGAGTATAGTCTAGGAAAGAGAAATCCTGAATTTTTACTTTATGTTTGAATCTTCTTTCGAATACCTAGCCATTTTCAACAGAAAGTGTAGTATTGCATATAGTTCCACACTGACTAGATCCAGTGCGTTTCTAAGAATGTTTCCCTATACTTGCTCCAGCGATTCAATTATGAAAATTTCAAAGCATGCCTGCAAACCTCTACTCTGAAAGTGCAGCGTACTCCAAGAAATTTTCATTCACTGAGATTTGCTCCTTCTCGAAATCGATCATTTGCGATCGAAGCAGGCCTTAAAGATATCGAGTTACTTCCAGGACAAACTAGTGTTACAAATTTATATCAGCTCTGAATTGCAGTGCCCGTGATTGTTTGGATGGGTTAGGTTTCGCAATGCATATATGACGTGTACAATCACATTGGTAAAAATGCATGAAATCAATGGACTGAGGATCCGCTCGGGGAATAATGGTCGATTATTTATTTCACAAGCTCTAGGTGTGTCCACCTATGTTTCTCATACGTGGTCTGTTACAGTAGATTCAATCACACAGTTAAATCAGTCTACTTTGAAAATGAATGCAATGACGCTGAGTGATTATTTTGTCACTGACGGAGTATCATCACATAGGTTTATACCATGGTCGAGTCAATATGTATAGATACTCCATCACAGATTCGCTTTTACTCCAGTGATCACTTTTCCTCAGTTTGGATCATTCAGCTGTAATTTTTCAGTGTTGTTTTGTTGAACCGTAGTAAATTTTTTTTGTACAAGGAAATCTATTCATGAGAGCACTGCATTTCATTCCCCCTTGGGATTGGATTGATTTTCGATCCCCTATCTATGAAATAAGACATATTCACATGATGGTGAAAGTACTGCTTCTAGTAGCTTTTATTTGAAAATATTCATTCACTACCTATAGCTCTGTCAACACCAAAAGAATGTGGTTTCTTGATTTAAACTTTTCGAATGTCTCCCACTTGCCAGAACCTTTATGATGCACAGAGCGCGTAAAATATATTTTCACGTCACTCTGTAGAGCTTCATTTCCTCCATGTTCCTGGCCTGAAATAACATAGCATGCTCTCTTGTGTAGTTTTATTATAAAGTGGAGAATAAAAACAGGCAACTGTTTGCCTGTCTGACAGAGACCTGTCAGAAACTCACATTCTATTAAATTTCATGCACGAGCTTGTAGGTAAGTAGGAACTGTATAATACCAAGTATTCAGTGTGGCATGTTGTATGGTATGATATAAAATGTTTTAATTAGCAGAGAACAATTTGTCATTGTCAATCAAGTAGTATCCTATGCATAACTTTAAAAAATTTGGAGAGCTTCCTCTGGCTGACAGGATTTTGCATTCCTCAAACACTGTATAATTTCATCAACGACTCCAGAACATTTCTAGGACTAATTAACTAGGAGTGTATTACTAGGATCTCTGATTCATCACAGTAGATGAATTCTTAAGTGATAACTTAATAATTTATAGTGGTCAATGAGTGTTCAATTGATACCCCTTGCAGTTCCATCACCTGTTGAATACTGTGAATATCAATCTTATATGATAAAATCGCAATAAAAGTATCTCACGAATTACATTACAAAAGCTTTGCATTTCTATTTCCTGTGATTTTCTAAAATATGAATGAAATCTTGAGAGCGAAAAAAATCCAACATCCTACCATAGAGAAACAAAAGCGTACTAACGCTATTGTTTCTCTATGATCTTACCTACCTCTCAATCAATTGAGTCGTTTAGAACACTTAATATTCACTTCTAATATTCCTATTTATTGTATAATGTGTGCCTGTAATTCGTTCCAGTAGAAACTCACATTCCGAAACTTGCTACATTAGCGACATTAGCTACGCTACATTACAGTGTGATTTGCAAAGAGCTCTCAAGCTCTCCCTAGTTCTATTAATTGCAAGGCTTCTATGCACTAGAAAGCAACCGAAGTCATCGTAAATGAAAAAAATTCTTCAAAATAAGCAACTTCATATCACAAATTATATTTAATAAGCAAGAAATTATATTTTTCAATGATTTCATAATTAAGATGAAATATTTTGTTGATTAATTATTAATTCTACATTGTTAAAAGACGATCTGGCAACAGATAGCGAGAAAGAGATAGCGCTATCCGCTTTGTTGAATAATAGACGAGGATAGCAATACCATTGCTAATAAAATACTGCAATTATAACGTGGGCCTTATAGCATAAAAAATTAGTTCGGGAGAATTATTTTCCAATAACGTTTTATGAATGATCTGATGTGGATTTTCACAGTTTTGTCAGTTCGTCATAATATTAGTTCCAACTCCACAGTCGTCATAACAGTACGATTGTCGCAGGTAATTCAATCTGTGGGCGAAACCCGAGCGATCAA
Organism: Nilaparvata lugens; assembly: GCF_014356525.2. Taxonomy (NCBI): domain Eukaryota; kingdom Metazoa; phylum Arthropoda; class Insecta; order Hemiptera; family Delphacidae; genus Nilaparvata; species Nilaparvata lugens. The sequence continues at coordinate 39,832,899 of NC_052507.1, forward strand.
AACCTGTAAAAGTTGTGTTTCTTTACTTTAGTCGATTGGTTTGATTTTGGCACGGTGACAAGCCGGGTGAGTCAGTCAGGCAAGCAAGCAATCGGAGGGCGGCCACTGTTCATACTGTTCTAGACAAAACTAAATGGGAGGCCATAGTTGGTTTTACTTAGTTTTCTCCATTGACTATTCGTTGTGAAGTTGGAATGAATGAGGTGATGAAAGCTGTTTCATTGTTGAACAGTGCTTGCTATGTGAATTGCAATCGATTATAATCCGTCTACAAAAAATTGTATCCAGTATATTGAGCATATTTCATATTGAACTTCCCATTTAGGTATGATTCTTATATTCATTCCAGAGAAGATTGAATGCAGAAATATTGACGTGTTTTGAATGAAGAAATGATTTATATTACCAGTAACTATTAATCGATAAGACTTTTGAATAATATTATTCATCAATATTTAAAAGATAACAGAAAAATGTATTAAACAATCGTAATTCATGTTGGATGAAAGTATGGTCTCAACATTCCAGTTCTTCGAGTGGATTTTGGGTAGCTTTATGTGGATCGATTTTCCAATGGCATCATAATGAACTCCACCTTGAGTTATAAATTGTCGAATACAAAATACTATGTCTCTCTTATAGTCTTGGACTATTAAAGAAATATCTATGCAAGGTACAATATTCCAAATTCTCAATTTTTGTTCTTGAGATCCGTTCTATCATCCTGTCAATCCTGCATTTCTCAAATTAATTGCTATTGCAGATGGCACAATAACGTTACCGTGATTCAAAGAACAGAATGGGTTGCTCGTAAAATGCAGAGTTTTATAGTCGGTTGCTCTGGTGCATCTTCACATTTTTTTAATATTCAGAACTTTATAGCTTAGGTAGCTTGATGAACTTCAGGATACCTTATTATATATGAAGGTATAATACTATATTGGATTCATCCATATACTGTGAGTTTATTTCACAATTACTTATTATATACTTACTGTTCATCGCCTTCATTTGGATATTATATTTCTGTTGAAAAGTAAATTAATTGGAAGCTTGTATTCATATTACCTTATTAAAAGTAGTTTGGTGTAAATGGATAAATGGATTTCAGATGTGTTCTACGACTACTTTCATACAAGTTTCACCAGTAACCCACAAATTATAACTTATCATTCTTCCATTGTCTTTGAATTATCTTTGTGGCTCCAAAATCGACCTATTTCGAATATGGTGCTTTTCTGATATATATCCCACACTTGAACAATGTATTAGCAGGTAAAAACCACGAGAAAGTCCTACAACAAAGTTTTAAAAACTGTACTGGTCACGAAGTTGGAGTTTCATCAGTTGAAGAACGTCAATAAAAAGTAGACTAAAGTATAAACTTCAAGCAGTACTGGAGAAAGTAAAGAGTTGCATTTAAAGGGCTGTACTACAGATATCACTTTCTGTCGCATTGTTATTTGTAAAATGATACCTAAAAAGTTCTTGCCAGCTATTATTTAGTAAATTAGAGGCTCTTATTTCTAGCCACAATCATTGTGTTGAAGAGCGAGTGGGCTGGCTTTATTCTGTTGGAAGTGAAGAATCAGTATACTCTAGACAAGCTTTATAGAACTATTTTGTACTAGGCAATAATGGAAGAAACTTCGAAGTTGAGTTGGACGCAACGACTTGAAATCGAATGTGTTGTAATCTGAAGGGTTATAACCTGCAAAGTAGATGTAATACTCAAAAAGTTAGATTCGTTTATCTTGCGACTTGAGATAGGTAGGTGGGGCCGTGAAAGAGGCGCTTAAAACTTTCATTCTTATTCTCATGCGTTCCTGTAATGAGTTTCGGGACTTGGAAGGATTCCTATGCTTTTAATCCTCGCTAAAGATTCTTTAATTTCTTCATTGATCAAGCTTTTAGAAGAAAACTGATAAAATCTAGTCATCATTCACTGGAGTTAATCGATGACACAATATACTTCTCGCGTTTTGCAAAAAAACTCTCTAAGATTGCTTCTCTCTCCTTCTTTCTCCTCAGTTGATGGTTTTGTAACACATTTTTTATTCAGTTTTAAATCGAACTATTGAAATCAAGAGAGAAGTTATCCAACGTAAGTGACGTAAGTAAGTATTAATTTCTTGTGAAAGGTATTTATTATCCAACACCATCATTCGTATTTTATTTTTTCACATTATAGATTTTATTTTCCCAGATACTGTTCTCCATTTTTATTTCTTGATTCTGATTGAATGATACAAAGAAAAAACTTCGAAAAGTTACCGGTACTTGAGTTTTATGTTGAAACTTGATTCATGTTGGATCTATGAAACTCTGAATAATATTGTTCAATGCTTTCCATTACAACATTGTCGCTTTCCTATACATCACTTGTTTCCTAACCTCAATTCTTAATTTTTGTGTTTTAGACTTATACATAGTTCGTTTCCTGTAGACGTTGATTGATAGCTTGATAGAATAATAGCTAAGCATTTTTCGTACGATAGCCACTATTCTGTTAAGTACAATTGATATGAATGATGAAATGAAAAACTTTTTCAAAATAAAATTATCTGAAAATCAAGGATAACTACTATCACAGTTTTCCGTCATGGGTGATTGTGGTTATGTCGGAAAAGTAGATTTTCCTACGGTACTCAGCACAATCCAAGCCATACGCTAATAATAATATAAAATGTATTCTCATTGCTATTATACTTTCAATGCCGTTCCATTATAATCCATTCTTTGTTGATTACTTTATTCCTATAGGTACAGTAGAGTACTGCATTTTAAAACTCTGATTTAGTTATTTTAGTAGAAATTGAATTTACTCAATTTTAATTATTACAACAATCTCGTGAAATTATTGTGTGATCATAATCAAGTTACCTGGTCCTACTATGGTAAAACTGATTTTACTCGTATAAGAACCAACAACTGTTTCTGCAACTGATTATTTAATTGGATTATTATTGTTAGAGAATAGGGGACTAGTTCAACGAAAACGCATATGGGCACGGATGATGAATATTTCTTGGCAAAAAGTTTGGTCTGGTATAAGCAGAATAGAATGGTAGCAACTGGCAAGAAACCATTTAAATTAATGAGAAACCTGTATGAATAACCGGCGTTCCTATCTCAGATCCTCTTTTTTAGAGAGAGATAGATAGTGTTTCCACGGTTAGCTCAGTATAAATACTGTAGAAGCTAGTGTAGTCGGTATAAAAGGGACCACAGGGATTGAATTTAGCCTGTAATTTATGTTGGGCTAGTGCATAATTAAGAAGAGTTGGCTTAATAATTGCGCAATAAGATACTGCCCTGCTTTTTCATCTAAATTATGTGTCATTTCAGCTGGGTAAATAGATTAACAAGATTTCTTTCTTGACCTGGACTAGTAATTTGAAGTTATAACATCTCTTGAGAGTTATTTCTCCTTAATGAAATTGTTCTTAATTTTGTATCGTATTGATAATCAGCTTTATCAACCGGGAAAATAGTGTTTGAATGATTGTTGATAGAAAGTAGAATATGATTTTTTCAATAAGAAGCAGATTAACACTGAATTCAAACTCTCTACCAAAAGATTATTCAGTCATCATAATAGCTCTCCCAGACCACGAGTTCTAATTCTGATAAAACTCATTGTATCAACTCAGGTACTCTTTCCCAAGAGAGGGCTAACCCAATTTTTTTACCTCAAGAATTTCAATGAGACAGTCCACGTCTTGGCCCCCCTGTGGCCACCCCTAGGCTACAGATCAAACATTGCCGACCTTCTCTACTACGTGGACAAGATGATTTGGGAATGATTTGAAACTATGAAGAACTTTTAGAAGCTGAGTTTGTGTTTGTGTTCTTTCCCAAGAAGCACTCATTAATTGAAGTGATAGAAGTTTCTTGTCTTCGAGCTGTTCAACCAAGAAGTTTGGGAACTTTGATTTAAAATGAATCCTTAATTATATGGAGATATTGACAGTCACCAAGGAGTTACAGTAAATTCATTTACAGAAAAAAACAGCAAAACATTCGGATGTTTAGTAGTTCACTGATGAATAGTTCTAAAGCTTCAGTTCTCGGTTAGACAAAACGTTTCTTGCCTCACGTTACGCTCCCCTGTACCTCATTTCCAGATCCACAAATCCCTATTACAGAAAGAAAAACATTCCATAGTATAAACTCATAGCATACATCCTTTAGTTACAGTTTTCTAGTACACTTTGAACCATTTCATAGAGAAGAACAGTTCTTAAGACATTAAACCAATCACTACCCATTGTTCAAAGAAAATAGTTATACAATCAGGCTTCTGTGTGGCTTGAGTCCGGAAACTCAATTTCTGTAGTGAGATTCACTTTTCAGCATGGTTTAAGTGGGAAGATTTGGTGTTATATGTAAGGAATGCTGACAGATCCAAGTGAATCTCACCACAGCAAGTTAGTTGGATGGATGTTTAACTAGCGGTTAAGAAGAGGAATCCATTGCAACAATATTTACAACTTGGGTCTTCCATATGTTTAAAACGAAAGTGCGTGTAGCAGACCTATTGCCATTGTAACAGCATTTAATGGCTGGAAACCGAAATAATTATCCTGTTCTCAACAATATTGATAATGTTTTTTTTGGTGATAAACATGTCAGCAATGGGGAACATTTCCGTTGAACATGTCAGCTAGAGGCATTATTCCTTGCGAGAATTATCATCACACCTTTATTTTCTCGAAATTTACTCTTATTTATTAACCACTTGAAATCATTATCCTTACTTGTCGGAAAGCGCTAGTTACTGTCTTTGATAAGGAAGAAAACATTGTTGAAGGTTTATGCGCTCTTGTACGGTTGAACAGTAGTAGATAGCATGCATGGGTTGTTTGCCACATTCTGATTAGGACTTTCAATTCAGTTTTATTGAAAACAAATCTTGAAATTGCTATAGAATCATCACAACTATGAAAAACAGTTTGAATCAAAGCTGTTCGAACAAATTTTAATATATATTCTGATTTCAACAAGTATCTGAATTATAAGTATAGTTATAAATGTAATAGTAATATACACTATGTGATGTATTAAGTCATATACCACTCATAATAATTGTAAATTAGATGGAATGTATATACAGCAATATGCACCAACCGGTCATACCCTAACACATTTTCGGTTAGTCACAGTGTCGCTATTAAAATAATTTACTCGTTGAAATGTCCCAAAATGTTTTTCAATTGAACTTAATGAGTTATAAACTATTAGTGGGTTTCAGTATACCATATCGTTTTGTGGGTCAATTTTGAGGACTGAGACAGAAGAAGAATTATACAATAATAAGTATTCTTCCGGATCTATTTTATTCCCATTTCGTATAACTAGGCGTAATCGGTGATCCATTTTGCTTCCATGACAACAAAAAAGGAAAAAATCGAAAACCAGTCTCAATCCAAAATGAAAATAACAATCAAAGATACAATACAATAAGATGAATAAGACATACAAAGTTTATAATGCTTGATTAAAATGCAAATAATTTTGAAATGCTAATAACGTTTTCAGAAGAATCAGACGGAAAATATGAAATTTGTACATAAATTGAAAATGTTCAGCTAAGGATGAGGAAATGTGTGTTGGGAGGTGAATAAATAAATCAGAACATCGGAGCTGTTCGATAAGTTGAACATAACTTTACTCAGTAACTACTACCATCTACCGGCAGAAATCAGAACTACGTCTCGAAAAATCTTCAACCAATCAGGCGAGGCTTTAGCAGTTGATAATCACCAGTAAATGATAATATAAAATAGCTGATATTGAAACTATTTTGCTCGAAGACTAGCTCACTTTACTTTAGGGCATTACACTCAAGATTTACTTTATTGTAAAATGTAATTGAAAGTACTAATAGTAACTGAATCAATTGTGACGGAATGTCACATTTTAATGAATCAACTATTTCAGTTCTGCAATCAGTTCCATCGAATCAAAAAGTCATAGGTGCCGTATTTCTGAACGATTCATCATCGTGAAAGCAATTTGGCCTACTTGAACAAACTTCCTGCTCTGACTTCAACTTGGGTGCCTACTGCAGCTGGAAGGAAACGCTGTATTGGAATTTGGAAACTGTACACTGGGCCTACTGCGTGTAGCATGATGACAGATTACAGGCAGTCGACAAGATTAATGATACTCAATTAATACTGCATTATATCATATTATGTATGTGATAGTTCCTTTGAGAAGAACATTCGGAGCTTATGTGTGGAAGTTGAGACTCCAATGAAAGTTGCACCCAGCTACTTCAAAATTAAATTGGTGTTTTATATTACTGGATTATTATAAGTTGCAAATTTGGAATACGGAAGTATGATCGTAGAGAATAGGGGTAGATCAGAGCCCACTTGCTTGCCAGATGCCACCATGGAATGCCACTAAATTTGTAGAGCACAAGTCCCTTTTTTATTAATAATTGTACGTTTGAAAGATTTAAGTTTAAATTCAATAATTAATTTTCATAAGACTTAGTGATGCCGTATTAAGGCGTAAGTCATTCAGATATTTATTTATTCCCTTGGAGAAGACGACTTCGGCCACCAGAAAACCCAAGACAACGGGAAATTCGGATCGCCATCATCATCTTGTGAATTTCAGCACGTGAGTGTAAATTAACGAGAAATGTATAAATCTAGGGCGCCCTCAGTGCTTCAAGTGAAACAAGATTTAAAAAAGCTAGCTCGTCGAAAGGTTATACAAATATTGAAATTAATATCAAACTTGTGCAAGTCAAACTTGTACAAAAACGTATTTTACTAATTAAGAACTATATCAGATTTACATGTCTAAGGATGCACAGATGAAAGAAATATTTAATTTTAATGTTGTAATATATATATATATATATATATATATATATATATATTTTCAATTTCAATTTTTATTAAAAACACACAAAACAAGACAAAACAAAATTACAAAGATTTACGAAACAAATAAAACACAATAAAATGTTACAAATATAAAAAACCATGGGCTTAGTGTTTGGGTGTGTTGGAGAAGAGAAAAAAAGAGAGGAAGATACCTAGCCAACTATGGTTTCCCATGTAATAGGCAGGCAAAGAAGAGAAGAGAAGTAATGAGGAAAAAAGGAAGGGAGAAATGGGGGGAAGGAAGAAAACAGAGGAATAGGTACTCAAAATAAAGGTAAGCGAGTCCACTGAAAAATGAAAAAACTAATGAAAAAAAAAAATGCTGGAGCAGAAATCTCGAGTCATATATCTAAATGGAAGAAGAAATTACTGTATGTCCAGTTTTTTATATCCAGTTTAATTTTTCCGCTGATCTTATTGTCCATGAGAAAGTGATTCGGAATGAGGTTTATTATTTTAGTACCTATGTAAATTAATTGCCTCCTTATACATTCAATATTAGTGTTATAGGTTACATATTTGTTAGCAGTGGCCCTTAGATTATAATAATTAAGAGTAGAGTTTATTGTGAGAGGAAAATCGGATCTATATTTTATTAAGTACTCAATTACGGTTTTTATGTATAATTGACGTATAGTCATGACCTCAAAATCACTAAAAACCATATCCGTTGGATAGAGCCTGGGTTTGTTTAATATAGTTTTAATTATCAGTTTTTGTGCTACAAATAATTCAGCAATATGACAGTTGAAACAGCCTCCCCAAACAACTATGCCATACTGCAGAATTGACTTGACTAGAGCATGATACATCATTTTCAGGTGGTTCTTATTAAGAATTCTGTTAACTTGGTAAAATTTAAAGGATAAATATCTAATTTTTCTACATATGTATTTAATATGAACATCCCATTTAAGGTTTTCATCAATTATAATTCCCAAATACTTAGTATTATTGACTTTTTTAATGGTGGGACAATCACAATTACCCAAGTTTAAATTGCACTGAGAATGGAGTCTCAAATCTTGATTCTCGTTAGGCTGCCCTACTCTATTTGCAGAGAAAGTAATGTAATTAGTTTTTTCAATATTTAAACTTAAGGTATTCTTATCTAACCACTTCTTAATTAAAAGCATATTATTTTCAGCTATAGTATGAACTTCATTCCATGAATTTCCGTGAAAAATAGCTGCAGTATCATCTGCAAAGGATATCACAGTTGAGTTTAGAAGTCTTAAATTTAAAAAGTCATTTACATAGAGTATGAAAAGGATGGGAGAAAGTACAGTACCTTGAGGAAGACCATAAGAAGTTAAGTTAGTTACACTAGATTGATCATTTATGGTTAGGGACTGGGTTCTATTACTCAGATAGCTTTTGAACAATTTAAGCGAGACTCCTCTGAAACCATAGGACTCCAGTTTATTGAACAAAGTATTATGAGGTATTGTATCAAAAGCTTTGCGTATATCCAGGAAGACCGCAATAGTTTTCTTATTGGAGTTTATTTTATCAGATAAAGTATTGATGAATTTTATTAGAGCGTCAGATGTACTTTTACTATTTTGGAAACCGAATTGGTTCTTGTTGATTATTTTGTTAAGATTCAAGAAAGAAACAACTCTTGACTTTATTAGTTTCTCCATTATTTTAGCAAGGTTGCTGATAAGACTAATCGGTCTATAATTACAGGGATTAGTCGGGTCACCTTGTTTGAATAGAGGTTTTATTTTGGCTGATTTGAGGTGCTCGGGAAAATATCCCTCCTCAAAGCATCTATTAAAAATGAAAGCGAGAGGTTGAGATATAAAATTGGCTATTTTCTTCAGCGTAATATTACCTAGACCATCAATACCAGGACTGCAGTTGTTCTTTAGATTTTTAATAGTTGCCTCAACTTCAACTGGGCACGTTGGTCTCATAAAAAACGTATTATCGATCTGTATTGCAGGAAATCGATCACCAGTATTATCAGGGATATTGATAGTTTGAGCTTGTAATTTACCCACATTTGTGAAATAATTGTTGAGGGAGTGAGCATCAAGTTCAGTACTCTTTTCCTTGATACTGGCCTCACCTATAACCTCGTTTATGCACTTCCACAACTTCATGCTGTTGTTATTACAATTTTCAATTTTCCCTTTATAGTAGACTTCCTTTGCATGATTTATGATCTTATTCAAACCATTACGATAAGCCTTATATTCATTCTTTAAGATATTGTTATTAGGATCTCTTCTGAGTCTAGAATGCATTTTGTCCCGCGTGATTATTGATCTTATGATGCCTTCAGATATCCAGGGCTTCAGGGGACGAAGTCTGTTAGGTATCACTTTTACCTTCTTGCATTGATTGATGAGACTGGTCAAACGATCGACAAATTTATCCATAATAGTGTCAATGCTTCCATTCACGGTATAGATTTCTCCCCAATCTTCATTCCTTATGCGTTCCAATAGTGCATGATAGTTGGTTCTAGTTAATGTGTTTATCAATACGTTTCTATTATCCTTATTGATAGGGACCTTCACCAAGTTCAGTACAACCGCGTAGTGGTCAGTTATGGTTGTCCTAAATATAACTCCTTTAGTGAACATAGAATGGTTGCCTGAATTTTTATAAAAAATGTGGTCAATGCAAGAATTTGTTGTGGTTGTTACTCGGGTATCACCATTTATGTAAGACTTATAGCCATTACTATTGAAAATATGCAGATAATCTTGAACAGGAACACTAGTTGAATGTGTATTTATATTCATGTCTCCCGCCACACATACATTTATTCCATTAGGAATTTTACTGATTTCATTACTCAGACTATTAAGAAAATTATCAATATTTTGATTACTTGGTGATCTATAAACCCCAATCACCTTCACAATAAAATCATCAATTCTTAAGTCAGCACTAACTACATTGGCATCAGAGATATCGAGTGAAACTTCATTGAATCCTATGCAATCTTTTATGTACATGCATAATCCATCACATTTATTCTGTTTAGTGTACTTATTTATTGCCGTATATCCAGGAATGTTGAAAATGAACGGCATATCTGCAGTCAACCAGGTCTCAGTTAATATTATAATGTGAATATCAGTTTTCAATTCATTGAGGCAGCAAATAAACTGATCGAAATTAGCATTCAAACTACGTATATTCATAGACATAATATTGAAACACTCAGCATCTTTATTTCTGTCCTCGTGAAAGTGATAGTTCAAATAATCGTCGATTACATCTGTTTCATTTTCTGTTTCTAAAATATTAAGAACCTCTTCAGTGTCACTCATAACTTATATCATCAGGTCCACTTCTCTTTTCCTTGTTCCATTCAACAAGCCCCTCACTATCTATGAATTTAAGTTTTTTAATTAGTTTGTCCACAGCATCATCTACCAGACTGGTTGTTAAATACCTGAAAGTTTCAGTGTGTCTAGACAAGGCAACAATCGCATGGGGCATGCTGTTATAGATTTCATTCTCCTTGTACTTAATTCTGATTAGAATAACATTTTTATGAGTTAGCCCTTGTGCTTCGTGGATTGTGTGAAGTGCAACATCCTCTCTCCACTTTATAGTATCACCCACCATAAGTTTTTCTTCTTGGGTGAATGTTAATATCAAAGTGTCGGGTTGTATCAGATGGTATTCCCCATTTCTGTAAGTAGGCAGAATTGAGATAGCTCTTTCATTAAGCGTCGTAATATTTCCATAGACAGTGGAAAGGACAAAACAAACATCGATAGGACATCTACGAGTTACCGTTTGTTTTGTAAAAGGTTCGCAGAATTCTGAAATTTTATGCCATCTTGTGGCATAATTACTTCTCTCAATGTAGGGTATTTGGTTTGCGTCACCAACTACAATTATTTCTGAGGCCTTACTCAAGTTAGCAATAAAACCGATGTAACCCGCATGCATAAGTAGAGCTTCATCAATAAAAACTCTATTGTATGTTTTATTCTGATTATGATTTATTATATATGAGCCAACTGTCCTGTAATCAAGCTTAAGACGATTACAATGTTTTCGACCATACCTTTCAATGACAGTTTCACGGATTGCTTTAATACCTGCCCGTGTTTGAGTGAGTACTAGATCCTTGCCAGGCTCATGATGCGAGACTATAAAGTAAGATTTACCACAGCCGGGAACACCGTCATACCACTTTATTTTAGGAAGTTTACACTCATGAAGAGTTATTCTATTTATAGTTTTTATTAATTCGCTATTCAGCATAAGTGTAGTATTACGTGTGACTAAAACATATCGTTCTTTAGTAGAGAATTTTAAAGTATCCTCTTGAAATTCTACGTAACTTCCACCCTGCTCCAAGCAATATCCCATTCGGTATTTAGAGTTTGTTTTGAATAGGAATCTTTTCAAATTATTATCATAGATGTTCATATTGTTATTCAGGACGCTTATTAGTTCATCACCTGATATTGACATGTTTCTATGCGTGATCCTAAGAAGAATATTTTTATATATTTTAGCATTTTCGTTATCAGTGTTTTGAAGTAGGGTCCGTAATTCAATCATAGAGTTTATGAATGCTTCACGTTTATTATTACCTTCAAAGAATCCCACAGGGTACTCAACTCCCGGACTATCAGATAGCTTAGGTATATTAAGAAAATTAATTTCACAATAACCTCGATAATAAAAAATAAACTTCAAATCTCTAGCTCCTATGACAGTACTCAAGAGTTCAGTGGCAGGAATATCAAAATAAGTTTCACCAAGATTGTTAAAAGAATCAATTCCTATAATCAAAGGGTAATTGAATTTACTCCAATCATTTATTCTATTCAAAAGATCATAAGTACCCCATTTTCACCATCATTAATATGAAAATAGGAATGTTTTTATCAGAAAACAAAACTCTTATACAATTAGAATCTCGTAACACATTCAGGCGATTCCATTCTTCAAGAGAGAAATATTTTTATTTCTAAGCAGAGAGAGTCCTTTGGATGTTTTAATACTATTTCCTATTTTTGTAAAAGATATCATAACATCAACCCTCTCACCAAAATTATAAACCAGACTTATCTTACTTTTATCAGTATTAGTTGTTACGTAGAAACTAACAATTTTGTTAAGGATGGAATTTAAAGTAATCATTTTGTGTTGGGTTGATTGCTTGATTTTACTATCACTATTATTTTTATCTATCCTCAGTATATTGAATATTTTTCTTTCAGATTCCATAATCAGTTCTATCAATTATTTGTTGTAACGCTTTTTGATAGGAAGGGCACTCTCTGTCACCTACTTTGTGATCGAAAGCTTTTTTATCATTGCGGCAATTTAAACATGAGGGCTTTTTGTCTCTATTAGGGCACTCTTTAACATCATGTCCTGTAGTGGAACAGTGAGCACAGGTGTTTTGTGCTTGAGTGCAATGCTTACTGATATGTCCAATTTTTGGCACTTGAAGCAACGAGAGACGGCAACATAGTCTCCAACTCGGCACACCCTCCAATCAATACCAATCCGCGATTTGTTAATAAATTCTTTTCTTAATTCACCAGTGCACTCCACTACCCAGTGCACGGTGTTTTTGTTTTTCGGTCCTATTTTAAAAATCGGCCTAAAGTTTTTCAAGAAATTTTCCCTACTCAGTGACGATGACTCGAGATTTCTCTCATACACATCGTTTGCCAATTCAGCAGCAGTTATATCTGCAGCGACGTGATACAGAATTATTCTTGGCAATTTGGATTGTGGCTCGCTTACCTTTATGTTTGGATGTTGCAGGACCTTATCACCCAAAACATTTTCCTTATTGGCCCTTGGGTGAAGCACCAACAGCACACCCCCACCACGGACATCAACAGCTTTTTTAATGTTCAAATTTTGTTCACGGGTGATGTTCTTCTTTATTGTTTCTCGAATTTTTCCGCTTTGTTCCTTTTCCGTTCCATTTATTTTTGCTGGCTTCAGGATGATCACATTCTCCTTGGGCGACAGCTTCTTGGTCCGGGGCGGAGACTCCCTGGCTGCAGCAGTGGAGGCGGCACTCGATAATGTAGAAGGTGCGGTCCTCTTCTTTGGCAGTTGCACGGCCTCAGCAAATGAGATCGACTTGTTGTGGCTTTTTGCAACTTCACTTGCTAGTTTATTCACACTCTGCTCCAGAGTGTGAATTTTTCCAAACATTTCCGCGTTGTTATCTTGTATATGTTGCTTAACGTCTATTCTTTCGATACTTATGTTAAGTTCATTGCACACATTTAAAAACGAATCATAGTCCTCTCTGGATACTTTCTTTTTCAAGAAAATTTCACTCCCCCATTTCAGAAATTTCTCTTTTATATTTTTAAGAGAACGTACCTCGAAACGTATTCCGCTATCGTTTTTACTTTTCGGTGGCAATTCGGGAGGCATATTCATTTCATCCTTTTCCTCCTCTTCCTCGTATTCTAGCTGCGCGGATGGTGGTAGTTTTGTTGGCGTATTTATTGGCGAATGGATCATCTTAAGGCTGATAGATCCAAAACACCATAATTTATTGATAGTTTGATAATTGTTTTTTTAAAGAAACAGAACCTAATTTTAAAGAGAGCAATGTTCAAACGAAAAATTTGGTGACACACTTTTCACTCAGAAAAAAAAACGTTGAGTAGTTTTCACTGTGAAAAACTGCTGACTGGACTGCTGGTTGTTGGTGTTGACACAACTTGTTCCACTTTCACTACTAATACGTATTTTACTAATTAAGAGCTATATCAGATTTACATGTCTAAGGATGCACAGATGAAAGAAATATTCAATTTTAATGTTGTAATATATATATATATATATATATATATATATATATATATGCTCACTCGATCATTAATTTCATTAGCAAATTATAAAGATATAAATAAAGCTCATGTTCACTGGATAAATTGATTTATCTAATTTCCATCAGAGGCCGAAGCTTTAGCCCTGAGATATATATTGATATATTTGAGATTTATTTTCCATTAATTAATTACTTTTATCGATTTGAAAGAAGGTATATGAGATTTTATTCGACAAGCAACAGCAAGTCGATAACTGTTTAACTGAGCTGCATAATCTAAATGCATATGATTGATGATTTAAGAAGCACATGGTAACTTTTCGTGCTAAAAACTAATACCTAATAAGTGAGCTAATCTGTGATACCTTTTTGATATATATTTTCCCTCTTATTTTTACTTATTTACTTGTTGCTCTCTATATATATTTATTTATTTGTTGATATTTGTGTAATATATTTATATCAATTTTTTATCTATCTAGTTACCAGTATTGCAATATTAATAAGATTACCATCCGACTATATTCTTCACCGAATAAGTTGGTTAAGACAGCGATATACAGCATTGATCATCAAATCTTTGGAAATAATACATTCCAGAGATTTATATAAATTATCCAATATCATAAAATACGATCAGAAGAGTCTCAAAATTATAGCATTAAGTTGTAGCAGCGCAAATTCTCGCATCTATACTTGCGGGTTTCGACAAATCAGTCACAGAAATTGTGAACTATTGGAGCAGCCGACGTCAGTAACCGGCAAGAGCAGAGAACTGCGGGAGCTCCTGGTCGAGCCAGTAAGAAATTGGTATTATATACAGGGTGATTCATAATTATGGTAAAATAATTTAATATGTGATAGTAGAGGTAAAGAGAAAAAGTTCCTATAAACATATATCCATAAACGCTTCATTAGCGAGCTATACAGAGTGAAAGATTTAGCCCAGAATTCAGTTCCTCTGGTGAAATACAGCGATGCTGAATTGTTGTTTGGGGACTAGTTTTTGAAAAACTTATGCTGGATTCATATGGGAAAATATCTGAAAAATTGAATAAAACTAGTCTGGAATCTGTAGTGTGAGTAGTTTTTGAGAAAAAAGTTGAAATATGCAAAAAATCTAAGTAGAAAAACACAGACTTCCACGTTTGATGCCCAATAACTTTCTGACCAGTAAACAAATAATTTTTCGCAATAAAAATTGTAGAGTATTTAATTCTGAAAAAATGATGTAAGCTGTGTGAACTAAATTTTAATAATAGTGGGATAAAATGTATTCTTATGTAGTACATCACACCACAAAATTTGCTGTTTTATGAGGAGAGAACTAATAACTCATAGACTGTTGAGTTAGAAGAACAAGTTCTTAATGAAATTTATGAACATCCGAGAAGAACACGAGAGAATTGTCAGTGCAGTTTAATGTCAATCAATCTATTATTTGGAGGATACTAAAAGAGCAACAATTACATCCATACCACCTCCAGAAAGTTCATACTCTATTGCCACGAGACTGTATTCCCCGTGCTGGTATTTGCCGATGGTTTTTAGTAAAACTTGTTTACCCAAACTTTTTAACAACCGTTTTATTTACCGACGAGGCACACTTTACAAGAACAGCTATCGTTAACGTCCACAACTAACATATTTGGGCAGCTGAGAATCCTCGTGCCATCAATCCTAATCTTCCACAATATCAGTTTTCAGTAAACATTTGGGCAGGAATCATGGGAGATCATCTACTTCTGTTCGAGCTTCCTCCCAGGCTTAATGGCATAATCTACTAGTCTTTTGGTATAAGTTTAATGTCATTTAGATATGCTACTTTCATTAAAAAAAAAAACTTTTCATAAAAAACCGAATATTTTATTTTGCAATCAGCTACAACTTATGAGTTATTAGTTCTCTCCTCATAAAACAGCAAATTTTTTTGGTGTAATGTACTACATAAGAATACATTTTATCCACCTTTTTTCCAAATTTAGTTTACACAGCTTACATCATTCTTTTCAGAAATAAATTCTCTACAATTTTTATTGCGAAAAGTTATTTGTTTACTGGTCATTAAAGAAAGTTATTGGGCATCAAACGTAGAAGACTGTGTTTTTCTACTTGAATTTTTTTCATATTTCAACTTTTTTCTCAAAAACTACTCACACTACAGCTTCTAGACTAGTTTTATTAAGTTTTTCAGATATTTTTCCATATGCATCCAGCATAAGTTTTTCAGAAACTAGTCCCCAAACAATTCAGCATCGGTGTATTTCACCAGAGTAACTGAATTCCGGGCGAAATCTTTCACTCTGTATAGCTCGCTAATGAAGCGTTTATGGATATATGAAAAGAACTTTTTTTTTATTTTTACCTCTACTATCACGTATTAAATTATTTTACCATAATTATGAATCACCCTGTATATTCTAAGAACCACAACAAGGGTTATATATTTTATTATTCATGCTCTACCGACTGCAGCCAAGCAGGGCAACCCGTTATTGAAAAAAAATAACGTGACAAGGGATATTTTAATGAGGAAAAACGTTTTTTGAAAGCTTTTCAGTTACACATTATATAAAATGTGTTAGTTTGGAGAAAGGGAAGTGGGCTAGCATCTTCTACTGATCTTGAATAATTGAAAATATTATTCTCTTAAGTGAAAGTGTTTGTTTTTTAGAGAGGAATCTTTCAAACTCTTATTTCATAATACAGTTCTGTAGGGGGAACTAGATTTCAGCAGAGATGAACGAAATCGTTCTATAGTAATCGTTTCTCTATGATTCCAGTCAACTGGTGATGAGTACAGATCAAATGAAACGAAGCATCACAATGGGAATGAACACTATGAAATCCATGATTGAATAGATAATTGAAGCACTAAAAACTCAATTATTGATTACTTCTCCTCCCCAATTTTTTCCCCTTTCACGGCAACCCTCTTTCATTTTTTCTCCCTATTATTATTCCACTTTATTATTCGAATCATACCAATCATCTAATTGACAATCCAATAGAAATCAATTACCTGATTGGTACGCTGTATCGTCATTCATTCTTATGTAATTGCTTCATGAATAGTTTACCTTGTTTTGTTCGATTTGATTAATGCTGATCAAGTATTTCGGGTATTCGCTCCTTTCTGAACTAATAAATCAAACTCGTATGACATAATTGAAAGAATGTGTGTAATAAACTAAAAAAAATGGAGATTGAATCAACCTCTATTTCTGTATACAGAGTGTTTACGAACTGCTTACCAATATTCTAGGGCTCTAGGGCATTGTTCCTGTGCGAGAAACACATCTAAATATCATATTTAAATTGTCCGGAAGTCTTCAGTTACTCACACAGCGGCTATTTTGCTTATTTCACTTATTATTTTTTTCCAAATGATGATAGAATATACAAAATTGAAACTTCGCACAATTATCTATAACAACTAAACAAAGCTACAAAACAATTATGATAATTTTTCGAATTCATAAAACAAAATGACGGCCATTTAAAATGTTGTTTCTCAAATATCTCAGAAACTGTTGGTTTTGATAACACTTTACAAGAATAACGTTTTTTAGTAAATTTAGTTACCTATCGATTGGTGCCTGATTTTTCAAGATTGGACCAATATTAACTGAGATATGGCAGCTTAGTGATAAGACACAAAGACCAAGAGGGTTATGTAACATTTATTATTGTTTGAAATAATCAAAAATAGCTTACAAATGATATGCAAAGCAGACGGAGACTGTTGCATTGTTGTGGCAGACTTTAACCGTATGCCTTGGCATGCACTGCAACTAACATGTCATATGTCTCAATACATAATATTATAACCCCCAGCGGTCACCTATCACTAAAACTGCCACATCTCAGTTAATATTGGTCCAATTTGAAAAAAAAAACCAGGCACCAATCGATAGGTAATTAAACTTACTAAAAAAAGTTTTTCTTGTAAATTAACATGAATTTGAAAGTGTATCATAATGTCTTTGTAGCTTTGTCTATTTGTTATAGATGAATGTGTAAAGTTTCAATTTCGTATGTTAAACCATTTTTCGGGAAAAAATAATAAATGAAAAAGCAAAATGGCTGCTGTAACTGATGACTTCCGGACAATTCAAATTATGATAGTTGGATATGTTTCTTGCCCAGGAACAATGTCCTATAGTATTGGAAGGGAGTTCGTAAACACTCTGTATAGGAGAACAAAAACTATCACATCAAATAAGCTTTCATCAGTGGATGATTCGATGTGCTAGCTCAACAAAATATCCCCATCTATTAAAAAAACTACTGTACAAAACTCATAATTTTCTAGAATAAACAGGAGTTTTTCTTGGTCTTCCCTTCTTGTTTGAATATTAATCTCATTTCAGCTTCTATTAATCATTATTGCAATGCAAGTTTCAACTTTTTTGCTTGATGTATTGTCTTATTTTCTTCGATTCCACAGATGGAATAATAACTTTTCAATTTGCATTAATTTATTATGAGTTAAGCTTCTATGATTTCACTCTTTCGTTCAATTGGGCACCAATCAACTGGCTTGTCCAACATCACTAAGGCCTACCATACACGTTTCGATCGGTCTTAAGGCCCGGACTCTTCAGTCCCGGTCTTAAGACCGGGCCTCAATGGCGGTCTCCCCATTCACGTACCGATCGGCCTTAGGGCCGTTGCGTATCCAGTACCGTATCCAGTAGCGCGGTAGCTCTATTAAATACAGAACGCTTGAAAAATTCAGCAACTGCATGCAACATGATTATAAATAGTGAAAATGACAACCTCGCCTCGAATAATCCAAGCAGTGTTTCATTACAGCCTTTCTAGAGGCAATCAGCTGCTTGCGTTTGAAATAAATTAGTCAAATATTTTGTAAATTACCAGCCTTTAGCATACAGTTTGGTACACAATACATACCATGCAGACGCTCTCCTAACTTAAAAACTCCTTGGAGACCAAAATACGACCTTCCGACTACTTTTGACAATTGAAAATAATTTCAAAATAATTCTGTGAAACTTTCTTGCTTTCACCACCCACTTATCTTTCAAAACAAAAAAGTTTCGAGCATGACGAAAATTTAATGTTTTCTGCTCGAAATGAATCGACGTTGACGAACATAATCATTAATTAAAAAATTATTATGTATCGGATAAAAATCATCCAGACACCAATAGAAAGGAGACAGTCTCTCCGTTAATTTGATATAAAATTGTTACACATTACAATGCCCCATGATTCTGGGAGAAGTTATATTCAAAAGAAAAACAAATCTTCGCGATGTTATCAATTTTATCATAAAAGTTGAATTTCCTTCAATCCTTCAACCCTGAAACTTTTTTAGCAGTACTAGGACAGGACTAGACAGGTATTACACAGTAATATTTCCATTTTCTTAGTTGAACATATCATTATTACCATATTTGAACAGAGAGGAAAATACGAAATCTAATTTTCATCTCATTTCCTATGATAATAGGAATATTATAATATGAAAATAGGAATATGATAATCATATATTATCATACCAGCCTCAGCAGATAATTTATTCAGCCAAAATGTGATGCCACACTCCAAAAACACCACACTACTACACACACACTGACCCTACTGCTTGGGGGATGTGTTGATTCCTCAACTATTCCGCTCACTCTGAAGTGAAACTAGGGGATGATCAGTGCAGTATTCGTTTCCTGAACTTTCTCCCACTCACACTGAGGCACAACTGGGGATGAAAAATGAATATCGACTCTCTCAAAAAATCGATTTTTTGTGAAATCGATTTCTTTTTTTCGATAATAGATTTTTCAAGAAATCTATTTTTAGAATAATTTCGCTATCCATAACACGTGCAAAACATGTTAACCAAGGGTATAATTGATTTTTCAAGAAATCGATTTTAAGAATGATTTTGCTATCCATAATACGTGCAAAACGTGTTGACCGAGGGTAGAAAATATGGCAGAGGGGGAAGAGCGGGTGTTTTGGCCTTAAGACGAAACCAGGTTTCCCCATTCACGTTCAGTTCCGTCTCAAGAGCAATTAAAATTAATCCGTCTTGAGGCCGGGCCTCACTTGATTCCAGTGCGGCCAAAATCCGGCCTTGAGATCACTTTTCGTCTTGAGGCCACACCATACACGTTTCGATTGGCCTTAAGACCCGAAATGAAGAGTCCGGGCCTTAAGACCGATCGAAACGTGTATGGTAGGCCTAAGTCACGTCCATTATTTCAACGCATTATTGGCTCAACTCACCAACACTCCATAACGTATGTAATTTTAGCTTAATAAGAACAATATAAAAAGTTGTAGTGTCCTTTATTAAAAACTCTTGAATATTTAAATACTTTTAACTTTTTGAAAGTGATTTTATCATTTTAACTTATATCCCAACACTTTATAAGGTGAATTCGATTTTCTCCTAGTGAAAAATCAATTCGTGATGAACTCTAAGTCCTAAAGTAATCTTTTATAACCCAGAAATCAGATGACATTAATCTCTAGATCAAAATTCAGAATTGAAATTTTCCTTTAGGGGAACCTTAATTATTCTACGCGTGTACGATAACCCCCATAATACTATGCTCATACTTGGTAGCTTCCTTCTAATCTAAAACTTTTTTATTTCTTTCCTGCATCGTGAAAATGCGTTCTACTCTCGCCGACTACCAGATGAGGGCGCAGTACTAACAACCACCGTTCACTTGTGACTTTCCTCGCACCAATTTTCCTCTCAATCGTAACGTTCTTGGAAAACTGTCGGAAGGAAAGCGACGGAAAGGGGGGGGGAAAAGATCAGACTCATCTTGTGTGTTGCACTTCTGTTGACACAATCACGTTATCCCCCTTCTCAACCCCCGAACTCCTTCCCCATCAAGTAGCTGACAACGCGTGGAAAATTCGGCAACAGAGAGCCAATACTGAACAACCCATCCTACCACATATGAATACCTAAGCAGAGTGGCGCCGAAAACGGGTTCTTGCTCGTGAATATATAAACCATTACGAATCCAAAATTTAGAGGCAGGCTGACTGCTTCACAAAAATTTATACAGAAAACCCCAGGATGGTAATTTTCCACCTATTTTGGGTCTACTATTAACAATTTATATGTTACATAACAATTACCAGATTTCTAATAATTATTCCAATTGATATTCATAATCAGAAACCATCTGATTCATTGGTACTTTCATACTAGTCGAGTGGATCAGATGCTGGCTTTATGATTCAGAGGCCCGGGTTCAAATTCCGGCCCGGGCAAGATATTTATCTCGGGCCACTCCCGTTTTTCGGATGGACACGTTAAGTCGTCGGTCCCGGCTGCCTAAAAAGCTGTCATTAGGTCATGTCAGAGGCCCTGAAATTGATCAGTTGCGACCTGAATACTCTGACACCAGACCTGAGCCAGCCAGGTCCTACGATATTATTATTTTTTTTCATATTATGAACTTCATCATCCCCTCTATCTCACGTTCTACGCCCATGGGGTAACTCTTGCAATGCTTCAAAAGTTCATAAGTTTCTTTATGGCAAAAAAGGTAGTTTTTTGAGAGCTAGAAAGACAGCTCATTATGCAAAGAAAGCTTTCGAAGACATAAAATATTTATGATTCCTTCCAATTTCATAATAGATAGCTTGCTTATAGTGTCTTTTGAGAACCTCAATTCTCAGACAACTATAATTAAGTTTGGAAATCATGCTAGACCCCGATGGTGGAGGGGTTAGTGAAATTTCTAGTACCATTCTAGTGATGAGGAATTCGAAATAAAAATCATTTGACGATTGATTGCCTCTATATTAAATATTTAAACTCAAACAACACTTTACAATAAATACTTTCTTCAATTAAAGATTATCTTTGTCTTTAAGAGACCAAATTTAATTATTTTTACGTCTTTAAGAGACCAAAATCTAAGGGACACATTGAATTCTGGTGGGGAAAGATCAAGTACTCATCTTGTAGTTGTCGTCGCGATGTCCGGAGTCCCTGGCGGAGATGGATGAAGGGTGAAGATGATCAGTCGTCCTCCAGGAATGTTCAGGCGTCGCGGCGACAGATCCAAAAGGGAGTTAGTCTTGTTCTCTCCTCATCAGCGTTCAATGACGTACGATTCCATCCATGGTTGGAAGAAGTCGCCGGCCCTTTTACAATGGAAATTCTCAGCCCGATACAGAAACCTGATGACAAATTTACAACAGAATTAGAAACATAATAATTACCAATATCTAATAGGATTGTATTCAATTGATGATCTAGGTAGATCATCAAATCAATACAATTCACCGCTTCCTATGAGGAAATAAATAATATTATTAACATACATAAATCGAACACTTATAAATCACAATAATTGATAAATTATATTCAATGACAATAATAAAAATACTCACCCAAAATGGGTATTGAAGATGCGAAGTATAGAGGAATCAATCGTCAATATCTTAACTATCCCATAGCTATAAGGGGGACTTTACTTCTAAATATTACTCTTACATTAAATGTCCGATTTACTTGGACAATCAATTATTAAATTCTCCTGGAGAGAATGAGAATGTACCCCCAAACGAAAACATATTACTGTAAATTGTAATAAATCTCAAGAAACAGTTAACACTCTGACAGCTGGGATTAGAATGATTGCTCTCCTAGTTTTCAGAGGCTTCCAGACTGATCAGTTTTCCCATAATTGCCATGAAATATTTACCCGATCGCCGGTGAATTTCTCTTTGCCCACTCTCTTTCTCCTCAGTAAGTAAGGAAGGTGATACGTTCAAGCAAGAAGGAAACTAGGAGAGAAAAGTTATTTCCCTTTTGCAAGTTTAGAACTATGGGATTGATTCAGCATACTTCTGGCGTCTAGAGCTGTCGTGAGAATTGATAATTCCAAGTGGGATCGTGGGAACCAAGGACTTTAATAAGATTTTGATCATAATTATAACGATTTTAGAAATGCTGGCTAAGTTGCCAATGAACAAGAATAAATTTACTATCTTCATGGGAACTGAAAACTACTAACTTAAGATAGAATAAATTCCATTTAATAACTCAAAATTTTGGTACAGATTCTCCCCCCGTTAAAGGAAAGTTGGACGCCAATGAAAAAACTACCAAAATTTTGAATAGGTGAGCGCGCCAATTGAAAGGGTGTGGGGAGAATCCACAGTGTTCGGAATCAGTCGAAACGAAGAAAAGCGCGGGCCCAGCGCAATCTAGCGTCGTTGACTGGTTTTCCGAGCAAACACTTACTACTACCGTACTACAAGTCATGAAGGTTGTGAGAGAGAGTGTGCGAGAGTAACTTACGTCGAACGCAGTCAGAGAAAATAGGATTGACTCTGTCTGGATCCTATTCTCTCTGAACGGAGCTAGCCGCTCGATGTCAACATTACACAAATTACGGTATCATAATATCAACAAAATCATAATGAAACCTTACTAGAACAATGAACTAGCCTACTCTGAGAATTATCGATATATCAAGCTTTTCATTCAATACTTTATCTAGTTACACATTAACACTACTAACCTATTTCTATATTGCCAATGAATACTATAGTACGTGAATAAAATACTACAACCTAACTGAATAATCCTACTTGAGTACACAATAATAAACTGATTATGCCTTATTCACAACGATATAGTTTAATTGATTATATATAAAAACTTGATATTATATAAGATTATACTCCAATTACGATTATTATAATAATTCTACTTATTTATCCTATTTTACCCTTATCTTCCTAATATTCTTATCACTATAATCATGGCCATGAACTTATATTACTACCTAGGAAATTTCTCTCTTGTTTATAGTCGACTTTCAATTATTATAACTTCAAAGACATGATACAACAGTCACTAAATTCAGTCATAGTTACAGTTACAGTCACGAAATTCAGATGCGTCCACCTGACTTCTTATGTGTCTCCTGTATTAATGCTCTTATCTAATTTCAATTGTGATACATGTGCACGTCGTATGAATGTATTTCCATCCATGGAAAATAACTTTACAGATACAGGTGAAATCCATTCTTTTATTATGAATGGGCCAGACCATCTTTGTGCTAACTTTGCCGAAATTTTATCAGCAGCTCTACTTATTGGATTAGCTTTCAGGAAAACTCTATCATTAGTTTTGAAAGGGATTCTACTTCTTTGTAAGTCAAATCTTTCCTTCGCTTTACTCTGCGATTTTAAGAGGTTTTCATGAGCTTGTTTCCACAATTTTCTCGTATTTTCACTGAATTTCTGGGGCAGTATTTCATCTATTACCCATATATTCGTGAGTGGGTGAGTTGGTTTATGCCTGAATATCAACTCATAAGGAGTATACTTACTACTTTCATGGAAGCTGCAATTAAATGCTAGAGGTAACCAACTGAGTGGTACATCCCATTTTGTGTGATCATGAGAAGAGAATGCAATAAGTGCAGATTTCAAATTCCTATGTACTCTTTCAACAGCGTTGGATTGAGGGTGGTATGGAGTACACGTGACATGTAAAATGCCTCTTTGAAAACAGAACTTATTGAATATATTAGATTTGAATTGTGGTCCATTGTCTGACACTATTATTTTAGGTACACCGAAATTAGTGAAAATCCTTTGTAGTTCATTGCAAACGGTATTAGCATTGGCTTCTCTGACTGCAATCAGCCAGCAATACTTACTAAACGCGTCGAGACAGCTAAAAATCATGCAATTACCTTTAGAAGATCTTGGGAGTTTTCCTACAAAATCTATAAATAATTTCTCCATGGGGTAAGAAGCAACACTGGAAGCCATATAGCCATAATTAGCCTTCTGTGCTGGTTTAGATAATGCACATATTTTACAGTTCTTAATAAATACTCCTACATCTTTAGATATTCCTTTCCAAGTGAAAACCTGTTTAATTTTATTCAAAGTTTTTGTATATCCTAGATGAGCGCCAAACAAAGATTCGTGGTAATACTTGCAAACCATGGGTTTTAGAACTTGGGGAAGTACTATTTTTGGTTCAGTTGAATTTCGAACATTGCATACTAGAATTCCCTTTTTTATTTGATACGGAAAAATATCATTACCAGCACTCGCTGATTGCATTATCTCCTTCACAAATTCGTCCTGCTTCTGATAGGTTGAAATATCAGTGAAACTGAGTGGGAAATCTACTAAATTTATACTACATAAATTCTGTTCTATTACTTCGGGAGGAGAGTCTTCAAACATACGGCTTAAACAATCGGCGACCTTATTGTCAACGCCTTTCACATGCTCTGTAGTAAACTGAAAGGCAGATAACCTCAGAACCCATCTCCCTATCCTACCAAGTTGCTTTGGGTGGTTCAAGACAAATTGCAGTGCATTACAATCAGTTCTCAGAATGAATTTTGTATGTTCAAGGAAATATTTGAATTTCTCAACTCCATAAAGTGCAGCTAAAGTTTCCTTTTCATAGGTGGAATATTTTCGTTCTAATGGTGATAGGGTGCGTGATGCATAAGCGATTGGGGCAAAAGCTCCATCTTGCATCTGACCCAACACACATCCTATTGCAATTGAAGAAGCATCAGTGCTCAAAATAAACTTCTCATTGAAATCAGCCATTTTTAGAAGCGGAGGCTGTGACAGAATCTGTTTTAGTTTATCAAACGATTTTTGACATTCATCATTCCATATGAATTTCGCATTTTTCTTCCTCAAGGCATTCAATGGGGCTGAAATCTGTGCTAAGTTGGGGATAAACTTAGAGAAAAACTGCACCATTCCCAAGAATCGTTCAATTCCTTTTACTTTAGTTGGAACAGGAAAATTAACAATTGGTTTTGTTCTTTCTGGGTCGATTGAAATACTATTATGAGAAACCAAATGACCTAGGAAATTGATTTTGTTAGCAGCAAAGTTACATTTCTGAGGGTTCACTGTCAGGTTTGATCGTTTTAATCTACAGAAAACTTCATCTAATAATTTCCAATGATTTTCGAGAGTGTCAGTATATATAATCAAATCATCCAAATAAAAAAATAGTCCCTTGAAACGCAAGTCACCAAACAATTTCTGCATTAAGTTGGTCAAAACAGCTGATCCACACTTGATTCCATATGGCAAACGCTTGAATTGATACAAGTTAAATGGTGTTATGAACGCTGTTAGATGCTTCGATTTTTCAGTCAAATGGATTTGGTTATAAGCGCTAGTCAAATCAATGCACGAAAACCACTTAGCATTTGAAAAATAATGAAAACATTCGTGAAGATTTCCTAATGGAGCTGACTGTAACTCTATTACCTTATTGAGGCGTCGATAATCAATGCACAATCGATAAGAATTTGGAGTTGGTTTGGGCACCAATAAACAGGGTGACGAGTACTGCGAGGTTGAGGGTTCAATTATATCTTCATCTAGTAGCTGTTGAATCTTTTTTCTTAGATATTCTAACTTGATTGGATTCATAGAATACGGTTGAGATCTGACAACCTTGTTGGATGTTAATTTAATATCATATTTTATTAGATCGGTTGATCCAATTTTCTCAGTCAGAACATCTGCGTGTTTACTGATCAATTTCTCTAGACTACTCCTATCAAAATAACTCAAATGCGATAAGTCCATTGGAGCCAGTCTCTCCATGATATTATGAACTTGAATTTCGGAATTGTTAGAAAAATCTTTATTAATTAAAGGAAATTTCAAGTGAGGACTGAAGTCAAAGAAAAAGTTTCTTCTTATTAAATTCACAAGGATCTGAGAGTGCTCTATGAAGTCACATCCCAAAATTATTTCAACTGGCAAGTTATCAGCAATTAAAAATCGGAATTTCCATGAGAATATTTCTATTTTAATTTTCAAAATGCACGACGTATTCATAACTAATTTAGAAGAATTTGCAGTCGAACAAATAACTTGATCTTCAATGATCTCAATTTCTTTAAGTTTATTACTGCTAATTATTTCCTGAAGTGTGGAGGTTTTTATTATTGAAAACGCTGAACCAGAGTCAACTAGACATTGGAATGTAGTTTCACCATTATTGAAATTCGCTGGTACAAAGGGAAGAGCTTTGTTAGAATAAATCATCCCACACACTTTATTTTCAGATTTTCTTTGCAAATTTTGAATGAAACGTTTCTTAGAATTAGAAATTTTATTTTTCAATGATTTCAATTTTGATTGTTTTTCTATTTTATTTACTTTTGACACTAAGTTTTTTTTTGTTGATGAGGCTAGGTTGAAGTTTAAATTCTTAGTGCAATTTCTTGCAATGTGATTGGGTCCATTGCATTTATAGCATACAAATCCCTGCCTGTGTCCTCTGTTGGGATAGTTATTTATGGGTCTCTTTTCAAAT
Source organism: Nilaparvata lugens (assembly GCF_014356525.2). Classification (NCBI taxonomy): domain Eukaryota; kingdom Metazoa; phylum Arthropoda; class Insecta; order Hemiptera; family Delphacidae; genus Nilaparvata; species Nilaparvata lugens. The sequence goes on from NC_052507.1 coordinate 39,859,948, forward strand.
TGAGGTGTATTGTTATTATCCCTATTAGTCCTATAGAAAGCATCTCTTTCGATGTCTGCAAAATGTAAATTTTGTGCCTGGATACAGATTTCATCTAATTGGGCTAGAGTTGTAGGTTTGTTCATGAAAATTAACCTTGACCTTTCGTGAGGACTCAGACCACTTAATATTGTAGATACGACTTCAGCTTCTGATTTTTCCAATCTCAATAGCAAAGCACTCTCTTTTATCGACACCACGTAAGCTGATATAGGCTCAACCGGCGCTTGCAGTCGATAAAATCGATCTTTGACTATTGTTGACATAAGTCTCTGTGGTACAAAATAGTTCAGAACCTCCTGGTGGAATTTATCAAAAGAGTGACTTGAATTGATCGCCATAGTGATTTTATCGCATAGAGGCCCAACTGTGAATGGCACTAATAGTTTTAGCATCTGGCCGTCATCTATTTGAGAAAATGACTGAATTTTTAGTGCAATAGTTAGAAACGATAACAAATCATGAATGTTCAGACCATCAGTAGGTTTCAAATTTTTAGTCAAAGATTCAATGGGGTTATGTATTTTTGAATACATTGAATGTTGTACCTGATTTTGATTTTGACTCAAAATTATATTATTGTCAGGGCCTGCAGCTGCATTCACCTCTCCAGTTGGTGAATTTATTATGTTCACAGAAGGTATATTCGATAGTTTACTTGTACCTGGTTGATTTGAAACTACAACATTTGATGTATTTGGAAATGAGAATGCACTAGGCGATTTCATATTAGCTGGAGAAGGAGGCCTACTCTTAACTTGTTTACTTTGCAAATCTACAGTACGAGCAATGATAGAAGGCAACATATTTATCATTTCATACAACAAGGTCATGGACTTTTCTTGTTTATCTGGTGTTATTGTTGGAAAGGCTTTCAGAGATTGTTCAATCACTGAAATGAAATGAAGAATCTTCGATTCTAATTTCACAATTTCTTTTCTAGTCAGTTCTGACATTGATTCAAGTTCTTCCAATAAATATAGAATTCGAGAGCTAATTTCTTTTATTGTGCTATGAGATCTTAACGTTTCATAGGACACTTGTCTACGTTCAGTGAGGTCAGCGATCTTTTGTCTAAACAAAGTTCTCAGACAATCAACTGTCTGACTTTGCATTTCCGATCTATCTAAACCTAGGATTTCCAATTCGAACAGAAGTTCATCTTTTACTAATACATCTGGGTTAATTTTATGAGACAAAAATGAATTAATTACACGGTTACTTGTAAATGCCGTTTTCACTATCTCCAGTGTAACCGCCATGTTATCCTATTATAATCGAATCTACTAATTATTAATACTTATTACTTCTACACAATTGAAAAGCTTGATAATTCAATATCACTAAAATTTTTCCTACTTTAGATAAATAAATGGAACCTGATAGTCTGGAAACCGCTACTCATTAAATCACTTAAAAATTTCATTAATTTAATAATATTCCATCAGAATTCAATTTTCCCATTTCAAACTTAAATTTCCAATTCCAACACAAAATAGGACCAGAAAATTCACTAATTAACCGTACGTTCTGCTACCAATTTTATAGTGTCTTTTGAGAACCTAAATTCTCAGACAACTATAATTAAGTTTGGAAATCATGCTAGACCCCGATGGTGGAGGGGTTAGTGAAATTTCTAGTACTATTCTAGTGGTGAGGAATTCGAAATAAAAATCATTTGACGATTGATTGCCTCTATATTAAATATTTAAACTCAAACAACACTTTACAATAAATACTTTCTTCAATTAAAGATTATCTTTGTCTTTAAGAGACCAAATTTAATTATTTTTACGTCTTTAAGAGACCAAAATCTAAGGGACACATTGAATTCTGGTGGGGAAAGATCAAGTACTCATCTTGTAGTTGTCGTCGCGATGTCCGGAGTCCCTGGCGGAGATGGATGAAGGGTGAAGATGATCAGTCGTCCTCCAGGAATGTTCAGGCGTCGCGGCGACAGATCCAAAAGGGAGTTAGTCTTGTTCTCTCCTCATCAGCGTTCAATGACGTACGATTCCATCCATGGTTGGAAGAAGTCGCCGGCCCTTTTACAATGGAAATTCTCAGCCCGATACAGAAACCTGATGACAAATTTACAACAGAATTAGAAACATAATAATTACCAATATCTAATAGGATTGTATTCAATTGATGATCTAGGTAGATCATCAAATCAATACAATTCACCGCTTCCTATGAGGAAATAAATAATATCATTAACATACATAAATCGAACACTTATAAATCACAATAATTGATAAATTATATTCAATGACAATAATAAAAATACTCACCCAAAAGGGGTATTGAAAATACGAAGTATAGAGGAATCAATCGTCAATATCTTAACTATCCCATAGCTATAAGGGGGACTTTACTTCTAAATATTACTCTTACATTAAATGTCCGATTTACTTGGACAATCAATTATTAAATTCTCCTGGAGAGAATGAGAATGTACCCCCAAACGAAAACATATTACTGTAAATTGTAATAAATCTCAAGAAACAGTTAACACTCTGACAGCTGGGATTAGAATGATTGCTCTCCTAGTTTTCAGAGGCTTCCAGACTGATCAGTTTTCCCATAATTGCCATGAAATATTTACCCGATCGCCGGTGAATTTCTCTTTGCCCACTCTCTTTCTCCTCAGTAAGTAAGGAAGGTGATACGTTCAAGCAAGAAGGAAACTAGGAGAGAAAAGTTATTTCCCTTTTGCAAGTTTAGAACTATGGGATTGATTCAGCATACTTCTGGCGTCTAGAGCTGTCGTGAGAATTGATAATTCCAAGTGGGATCGTGGGAACCAAGGACTTTAATAAGATTTTGATCATAATTATAACGATTTTAGAAATGCTGGCTAAGTTGCCAATGAACAAGAATAAATTTACTATCTTCATGGGAACTGAAAACTACTAACTTAAGATAGAATAAATTCCATTTAATAACTCAAAATTTTGGTACATGCTGCATATTGTAACTAATATAGAATCTTTCTCATATCAGTGAAACAATCATGACTACACTACCCGGCATGGATATAATATTCCAATCACACAAATAATATTTTCTGAAAGAAGGGATAGCCACGGAAAGTGGTTGAACCACTTCACCAAATTTCAAACTTTTCTTTCAGTCACTGTCATAAATCTGAGAAAAAACAGGAAAACGCCGATATTGGGCGTAGGCGATCTACAGCGAAATTTTGATTCTCTTTTATCAAATATGAACATTTTCCATCCATTTGCTCTTTATAAAGCTGGAAACGCAAATGAACGATGTATAAACCCCGATTTTGAGCGAATCTTTGGCGTAATTCTGGAGTCCTTCAAAGACAAACTTTCTAGACCCTAGCTGAGCCTGTGTACCAAATTTGAACATTTCTTGTTAGTTTTTGGTTACAGTATTTAAATTACAGTTCTTTAAAAGCCGATAAAACGCAGAAAAAAGGCCGGAATTTTTTTCAAATCCGTTGTTCGTGCGCTTTTAGAAGGCCAACTGAACATAGCCAGATTTGAAGGTAGATTTTCAGCTTAGTTCTGTTGATTATAAATGAGTGAATGAGTCAGTGCTCCAAAGCACAGATCCAGAAGAAAGTCTAGATATAATATCAAGTAGTGCACAACGCTTTTGATTGGTGTTTTTTCAAGTATTTCGATTCTGATGAAAACAAATAACCAAAATGGTGAATAATTCTAAAGAAAAATGTTTTATAATTTATAACTTTTGAGATATGAGCGCCTCAAGTTGAAATCTTTGGAGAGATCCATTTGCGTATTATAGCAAGTTAATGTATTTCATTTTGTGGATACATTCTCCAAGATGTTGTTCATCTCAGGACATATTTGATATCTCAGCATATCTATCCAAGGGAAATTTATTCAATTTTGGAAAAATGAAATTTATTCATTATTAGTTGAACGTCACAAGTAAATTTATCCTGAAGCAATTTGCACTTAATATATTATTCTATTATAGGCATACTTCTGAATCTGTGCTTTTGAATCAGAAAACTCTCTTATGCTATCATGTTGAGAATTTTTTCTGTTCAAAACAAAGAGAAAACCCTCAACGATAAAGATTTCCCACTCCCACTGAATCAAAATTAATTGCTTCCAAAACCGATCCAGTTCATCCAAGGTTAAAAACAAGTTTCAACGCAATTCAGTTATTACAGTTTGATCCATTCATTAGTCAATAATCAATATGTCATTGTGCCTTCCCGCTCATAAAATCTTTGTTTACTCGCTTGGTTACCACAAATCTCCTAATAAATTACTCATCAGAATCTTGCTCATCTTTCCATTGATGTTTGAAGCTGATTGTGAATCTAGAAAATATCGCTTCAATCATTTCTCATAATTTTTTATTTAACATGGTTTTGGAATCGATAGATCAAACTACAGAGTATTTGAAATAGACAATTGAGGTTTTAAATCTTAATAATATTAGTTTCATTAAACATTAAAAGAGCTATTAAAAAATTACATGTTTAGTTGAACAAGTAGCTTCAAGATAATGAAACTTGTAAATTGTATGTCGAGTGAAAAGTGATACAGTTTTGTTTGTTGGCACTTGGGTAATACGTGCAATATTCTCGCTGCAATCTGCAATCTGCAATCTGCAGAAAGCTCTTGGATGGTTGAAATTGGCTGCAAATCGGCTTATAAACAGCAAAAGTAGAGGAGGCGAGTTACTTATGGCTAGAGCTTTTTTTATTGGGTAATTTTTCAGTAATTTCCATACAGACCTATGTTTTGTTGTTGCAAATTGATAAAACGTGATGTAATGAAAATCACTAACCGCCAATCACTTGCAGTCTCCATTCTCCCCGTTTATATGACGCCTATACGTTTGTATGGTCCTCAAAGGTAGGACTATGTAATGCATAGCCTCCATGTACTTCTGACCTTATGCCATAAAATGTTTAATCTTTGTGGCTTCATCAAGGATAGTATGTAACTGTGTGTTTCTTACCAACTAACTTTGCTGAATTGAGAAACTGGATTTCTCATCCAACTTAAACACTTATCAATGTTTGTGGTAGATATATTTTTTATTCGGTTTTTGATAGAATCATTGTTTGAGTTGTTTTTAACATATAATTTATAATTTGATTGTATTGTAGGAAATGTTGTGATTTTTTTCCATAATTGAAGTAATTAGACGTTCGGCTGAAGATGTGGCAGATGTTGCTGTGAAATATTTCCGTAATTTAATTTGATTTTGAAAAATATAGTGGTATTGATAACATCAACGCCTCATTCTTTCAAATATAATTAATTCATAGCTGCTGTTTGTGATTAGATTCATACCTGTACATTTATCGGAAAAAGTATTAGGTATAAATTCTGATATGAATTAGTAAACATTCTGTATTCTCCGGGTGAAACGTTTCGACCCCACCAAACAGGATATTATGTGATTGCATAATATATTTTGAAACGTACAGAGTAATGAGAATGTGCTTACAGAATGGATTATCATTAGAAACAAGGGATAAGTAGCAGAGCGTAGAGATTTGATTGAATTCGTAATGGATAATAATGAACAAGTTGGATGAAAGGGCTTCAGCTGAGAGGATTACGGCAGAGCCGAATGAATGCTTTTCCAGGAACACGGCAGCATTAAAACAATTCTTTTTATTATAATTGCAGCTATGAATTCCGAATAAATGCGCCGAATAATGACTTCATGTTGTTAAAGAACGGTGGTTCAACTTGACGACCGTGAATTTCATATTATACTCTGTTTACAGCACGTCTTAAGGAAGGTGGAATCAATGTCATTTTCAAAACCCTATTGAAAGTACAAATATTATAGAGAAAAATCGATCTACATCACAAGGAATAAATGATAGACTTTTGTATCAACCAATGATGTTCTTTAGCCTGATTGTATTTCGAATGTGGAATGAATTAATTCTACGATTTTTCCTATTTCTAATGAGTTTGGAATGTTATAAAATACTGCTGAAGGTCTCAATTTTGTGATAAATGAGGGATTCTTTATTCAATTATATCTACAATAAGTACATTATCAAAATGTACATAATAATTCACATATTATTATATTATATAATAATCAAATATATTTGTTCCTTGTACAAATTCATATAATATACAGTCTCATAATATTTAGAAGAATAGAGTTAGTCATCAATTTACAAAAGATCTTGAAATTCATAGAGTCTGATCGTGATCTTGTACAGTATAAAGAAGACAAAAAATTATAAATCACAAAAGAGAATGATTTCAACTTGAAGATAAAAAAAATATGCAAGAAAGGAACTAAATTATGATAGAACAGTACGAAAAAAGAACAAAGCCTCACACAATAATGATTTTAAAAATAAAGGAAAACAGAAAACATCATTTTAAAGATGTAGAAATAAATAATTCACCGTTTAAAATATATTATCTTTTTTAAACGTTAACTTTTGTTTCAGTTGTGATTGAAACTGATTTCAGTTATATCATTATGTGTGAGAATCGTATAAATTTCTATCTACTGTTTAAACTTCAGTTTTATCCGTCTCTCAAAATAGCTATTGTAATGTTCAGAGGATTTTGCAGATTTCAAGATAAAGCTAGTACTGCTGTAGGAAAGAACTAGAAAAAGTAGGAAAGACCGTGCCAATAGCATTGTGCCTGCGATAAAAGCGAATGGCCTGCTAACTGGCAAGGATAGTCCAATCAGCCGATTTTGCGCCTTTCTCAATCGCCGCCCGCTAATCCTACCTTGAATTCCCTTCTGAATGCAAAAAACGTTTTCTAACCGAGCAAACATCCTGATGCCGTCTGGGAGATTCCTGTTTGTAGATTCTTTCAGCATATCGGACCAGTCATGTAGAAACGCTGTAACACCAGCGTTAAATGCATAACTTTTTCAAGTCTTTCAAACGTCTTTGAAAATGTTTTCCTTCCATACAATTCAACGCTCAAATTACATTAGTAGTACTTGATAACAAAATGAAACCATCTGAATTTGGTTTAACGACAATATCAATTATGAACATTAATAGAGAATCTCATCTTTATTAAATATACAATAAAATCAAATCAAATCAAGTTCTATCGTTCACATCGGTGGATACATATCAAATAATCATAATAGGCTACATTGAAAAGCAGCAGAATACAAAATCAAAATATTCCATAAAGATGTATAACATACTTAGTATAATAATTATTCAACATCAATGAGCTAACAGTAGTTATTAAACTACAATAAAACTTGAAATGTTGCGATCACCATAGCATGAGATCATCACAGTTCTGTGAGACAAATTATTCATGATGATCTTCATTTTCATACATACAAGATGGCAATTGTGCAGGAACTTTCTGAACGTGGCTTAATTTAAGGGAACACTTTCTAGAACGCCTCATCTCAATTAGGAGCGATTTGGAGTAGCCAGCCCGATCTCTCGATTTGGACTTTTGTCATTTTTTCTATGGGGGTTTTCAAAATCCCTTGTTTAAGTGAACCGTTCAAGGACCCAACAAGATCAAAAGTCCAATATCAGTGAAGAAATTGCTAAAATAACGTCTGCAATGCTGGCAAGAGTTATGACAAACGCCAGAAATTGGTTTGCTCAGTGCATGGAGAATTGGGGACGTCACCTACCTGATTTGATATTCAAAGTATATTTAGACATTCCATAATTGAAACAAAACTTCATATAGCTTATGTGTATACATTACAAAAAAATAAATAAAATTTTCTGATCCATACAATGAGTTATATTCACTTAAAAAAAGGAAGTTTCGCTGTTGCACTATGTATTTTCAGTCAACATTGTGCTTTTCTTGGTAATATTAATATTTTTTTATACTCAGGATTTACTGTACAAATCACTTATAATGATAGGCATGAATATCCTCTCCCGTGAGGAAACATTAGTTCGATGCATGAAGTAACCTGTAGGCTATAATCTCAATATAGGAATAAGAATAGCTAGAAACTTGATTAACATTATTTTAACACTTGATTAGACTCACGACAGGATGACTGCGCTAATTATTGTTTGATAGCTAAAATTCTTCAGATGAAACTGCCATGTTCTAATAACAAGTAGTTTGAAATAGATGGTAGACGGGTTCTACCTCTGTGTTAATTTCCAATGAATATCCAATGTGCTATTGCCTCAATTCCAATAAACTAATCGCAATCACTGTCACTGTGGGAATTAGTTTTATGTAAATTGGAATATCACCAAATAGAGGATAGCATTTAATGTTTGTGGCTCGCTTGATTTTCTAATCCAGACGTAGTATTCACCCTGGGAAATGGACATTTCAATTATTGTTATTTATCTACGTTTTTGGAAATCCTTCCATGATAACGATCAACTAGTTTAATCCGCCAAAAATGTTGTGTATATTATAACTCAGACAGTAAAATATGCAGTTGGTATCTACTCTTCTTCCGATTCGAATCAGTATAGCCTTTGAATTCCTATCCAATCTCTACACAATATTTTATTTTGATTCTCCTAATCATCAGTAATTTTCAAAAAATCATACAGCTGTGTCATTCCAAAATTAAAGAGTATTTGTTTTAGAAAGCAGCTATGATTTCATTGTTGAATAGAAAGCTAAAATTAATAAAACATTCTCATAGAAGCTGACGTACCATATCACTGTAGAAGAATAACAAAATCTATGCTGGATGAAAACATTGTTAGGGTATGATCACTTAGGATATATTATTATGTATATATGTGAGCAGCTACACACAAGTCACACCGTGTTTTAATAACTCTTTCCACACTTTTTCTCGGCTCATGCTTGATCTGACGTTCACTTGCACCACAAAGTAAAAAACATATTCCTTCTTTTGTGCTTGCACATAAACGCATCTTATATGATCATACCCTGAATAATAATCATATTTTATTCAATACTTTTGAACCTAATTTCTATTCGACATCGTGGCTTCCTTGTAGCAGTCATATTTTTAACAGAACTGTTTTTTGTTAATTGTGTCTCATTCATAATGGACATTTATCACATATCAACAAACATTATATCAGTACTCGTACGTGAAATGCATACTTGTAGAGAAACAAGTTCCATGTATTGTTTAATGAATTGGTGGAGCTCTCTAGGCTTGAATCCAATTAATATAATCATATATATTTTCTTGATGAAACAAGAATTGCTTAATCACTCATTTCCTTCAAATTATTGTCCATTGATATAATAGAGCTAAAATTAACCTTCAATTAAAGCAAGATTTTGTGTATAAATAGATTGTGAAGCTCCCTCACATTGAGAGATCAAGAAACACATTTGCAATGCCTATTGCCATTCATTTCGATTTTGAGAAGTAGCAACTGCATAGCAAGTGGATGCTAATCCCGCTTGACAAAGGGATGTGTTAATTGGACGCGAAATGAAGACTCGGAACTGAAAAAACACAGATTATTGCCAGCTATAATAAACCAGCAACCGGTTTTGGACCTGATTTCCGAATTGATTTGTGATCAGAGATGTTGCTCGAGGGAAGTAATCTTGTTAAGTGCTATTAATAATTTCTCACTTTCGATTTGCTGAGTGAACCCGAGTGTGGGCAAGTTTCCATTTCGGCTTTTTCACTACCAGTCTGTAATTCCATTCTTTAAAAAAAATCATTGACTACATTCTTTGTTGATTCAAGTTCAACTTGAAAATCCCTGACAGGGAATCTTTAATATTCTGCTTACTGCTCTTCTGTGGGCGAAAAGTACAAGATATTCCATGAATAATTATTGTTATCATGCAACACTTATGAAAAGAAGCCTTAGGGTTATTGATTCTGTACAGGAAATTTTAATCCGAGTAGGAAAGCAAAAGATTCTTAACTTCTTGATGGATACAGTGCTAAGATGAGTATAGTGATACTGGTATATATTATTCTGAAAATTATTTCTATGCTAAACGCAGCTATTATTCCTAAAACGTAGAGTGAGATAACTATCTCATTTCGGACATGCATTAGTTATTCAAGAGTACATGTCAGAGGTGTTACAACGTGAATTAGGAAATTGTTAATTCAGTATTTTAAATGTTTTTTGAACAATCAGTTTGGAGCAAGCAATAAACATTGATAAGTAGGATCGCTCGTTTGATGAAAGCCATGATTGATATTGTTACGGATTTTCACTCTACAAAACCTAATTTTGTGGGTTCTTAAACTATAGAATGAGCTGACAAAAGTTAGACATAGTTGCACAAAAGCCGGTTAAATTTCAACCGTGATTAATTTCACGAGAACCAATCTCAGGGGAATTTTTCATAAGACGGCTTCTCTGATTGGTTCTGACTGGAATTAATCACGGTTAAAATTTGACCGGCTTTTGTGCAACCGTCTCTTAAAGTTATAATTATTGTACTTTTTTTCACTATAAACTGAATAGATGGAAGAATTGACTCACTAAAATAAGAGATAATCAACTCTTCTACAGGTTACAATTTTTATTAACAAGTATTCAAATGTCCGATATAAAGATAAATTACTTATAGCATAGTTCTCCAATATTTACAGTTAGTTAATCAACACAGTATGCAACACTATCACTGTCTGTTACAATATTGTAAATATGAAGGGAAGATTCACTTCACCTGTACTTCACTTCGTCCTAGTAAAGCATTACAAATATAAAAATATTTCACAGGTTACAATATTGAAAATTTTGATGCAACTAATCTGTTAGAGATGAATTTTATTGTAAAACTCCTCTTTTTCAGGTATGCGAGTCCTGTTATTTATTTACCCTAGTTATTAATATTTTGCTGTCGTCTTTCAACTTCTTCATGATAAAGGTATAAAGAATTGTATAATATTATTCAATTTTTATATTTAAAAAAAGAAACATGGAACATACCATACTCGGCATTTGAAAGTGGTGTAGGCTATATGGATTTCTACTGCAAATACTGTTCGATTTATAGATTGAGAACCAGTGGCGGCTGGTGATTGAAAATACTTGGGGTTGCTGTTTTTACAATATAATCTCCAATAACTGGTACCTTAATTGACACGCGTCGGATGTGTGTGGAGGGAGTAGGAGTTTAACTTAATGATTACAACAAATATTTATTCAATTTCTGATTCTATCTTTACACAGCAAAAGCCCATCCAAACAAAACCTTCTCCAAATAAAACCATGGCGTAATTGGCAGCTGAGAATTTTCAAATCTGACAAAGATAAATAATTATTCTATATTTCATGTTTCCTGGACAAATTGAGATTGCATATTACGACACAAAAATAATTCAGGACAGTCCATTTTTTATTGGACCTACTTGTTTTGTTTCGAAAATATCAAAACAATTGAACATGATTATTTATTATAATGTTATTTTATCATGATGATAAATTTATCACATCATGCTATTGAGGCTGTTATAATATTATAATATAGCCCCATCAAAAAAAATATATATATATACTCATGGGAGAGCAGCTAGCAGACTTTCACATTCATCAGAATCTGGTACGGGGTAATTTCACATCTAATGTGGTATGGATGGCTAGCGCCTCAAGCGGATGGTTGCAGAAAAATTGCCACCACATTGGTCTTATGGGCTCGAGTGGGAAAATAATTATATCACACTATTTACTAATATACATATAGTAATAGTGCACGTACATGAGTTTGGTTGCAGGAGGATTGCAACCTCCAATGCTATATTCAATATTCAGTTCCACCACAGCGTCTGATTTCGCGTGAACTGTGTTCACGTTCTACAGTTTGCTGCTTCTATTATATAGGATTATGATGAAATTGTGAAGCTTATAACAGTAATTGAGATAATAATAGAGCTCACTTATAAATTCAGTCACTTCATTTACTCCTGAAAAATAATTCATTTATTATCATCAAAATGAAGGGGATTGTGCAACCATGCAACCTTAACACGAGTCGCCACTGTTGAGAACGACCCATCTATTTAGAAATAACGGTGGTTATCTAGGAGTAGGAGTAGTTAACCATGATTAGTTTATCTAGGAATCAATAAAACTGAATAAAAACGTAACTTCTGAGAGAATGAACAATCCAGATAGTCCCATTTACCTCGAATACCAATAAATTGGTCATAACATTTTTCTGTTATCCTCATAGTTTGAGAGCTCTCCAAAACCATTCTTAAAATAACTTCTCAAATCTTTATTGAGCTTGGGTTGCCACTCAACAATCATTCTCACAATTTCATTTTTAGTACCTAGATAGAACGATAATTTCGTACATGGCCATATCACATCTAATACACATTCATAGATCATGCTTTCTTGAGCTAATGGAACCGTATCTTTCTGTGCTGAACCACATTGCGAATCTTTATCTTCCCCAGAGAGCCAAAGAAGGCAGAAGGTAGATCTTCATAGCAGAGAAGATGCTTTCAAGTATGAGATGTTAGGAATTGGCTCGGCGTGTTGCCAAAATGTTGGAATGGTTTCCTTTTTGAGTTTTATATCATATCTGGAAGCTGGGTAAATGCTGAGCCAAGTGACCTTCTTATGTGGCTTTCTCCGTTTAAGCGGCGGATTGTAACAATAGTCTCTGCCTTTGTATTTCCTATAACGTTCAAAGCCATTGTTTTGTTTTTGAGGGTGTAGGCTTTGAATTTTATTTTTCAATCAAATCGACAAAAAGCTTGCAGCTTTCGCCTTTCTGTTTTAAGCCGCGGCTGGCGAGCGACTGTTCCACCGCTAAGCTGGTTGCAGAGCCTTTCTGTAAGCTCTCATCATGTTCCCTGCACCAGCCCTCTAACCCAAAACATCCCTCATTCCCGCTCTCTCTTCTTTCTCACTCAATCCCTCACACTTTCTCACTCTATCTCCCTCATTCATCCGTTTTCTCTCCTCTCTTGAGCATGCCAACAGAATCATTCTCGCTTTTTCGTATCTCTGATCCTTTGCAAGCTGATCAAGCATTATTTCTATCTGAATCTTTGAAATTTCGTTGACTGGATTGAAACAGATAAATGATCGCTGATGCAAAGTTCTTTCATCTTGCCAGCCACTCACTGACGGTTTTCGAGGCTGCCATGGAATTTCCAATAACCTTTTATTCAAATTGCATGATTCAGCTTTCGGGCTCTGAAGACTTTTGTAATCAAATTGGAAAATTAATTAGAGTTAATGTTTCATATAATGTATTATCTTCTAATTAATCTAATACAGTCTCATTGTTTGCGTTAGTTCAATCGATTGCTCAACCCACCTCCAATAATGCGATTTGATTTTCCTTGTTGATACAGACGGGCTGTAGTATAGGCCTACTCTACGCAAGACTGCAATATTCAAGGGAACTCTAATAGCTTAGTCTAATTTACTATTAGCCTTTGATTATTCTGTTGTCGAAAGAATTGTGGGTTCGAATCTCACCAAACACATGTTCATATGTTCAATGCTCGTGTCATCATATTATTAGGTAGTGAACTTGTTTGATTGTTATTACCGTTTTGGGCGTAAGCCAGTGGTACTTTTCTTAAAGTTGTGCAATTCTGAATGAATGAATTAATGAATGAATGTATCACTCACACATTCGGGAAAGTGAGAGATCTGTAGGCATCATCAATGAAGAATTTATTGAGTTCTTAACCTCAGGTTGAATTTCAACTGATTCAAAGTACAGATTTGATAATCCTCAATAATTGACAATTCTTGACTTGTGATAATCCTCAGGATAATTCTTCAGGATTTTGAATGTGTACCTCTCCTTCTGCAAGGATTATATTGCTTTATTCATCTGAAATTCTCATTTCAACTATAAATATAGATACTTAATGCAATGAATTGTAGCAGGCTACTTGCATATTATGTCTGAGTAATCTTTTAACGCCTACGATACGCTAAAGCTAAGCTGAATCAATAAATCTCAAAATAGTCTGGATATTGCACCTTATAAAGACACACAAAAGCTGAATCTCATCTAATTATAGACGCAAACGTTATTGGGTTTATCTTTTTCATGAGTGGAGGAGTGTGCCAGTGTGAGTTGTGTAACGGTTGCTGTTGATGATGGAAATGCCTTACCTGATAGACGTTTATGTTCTCTTAATTAGAAGTTTGCTTTGTGGCGTTGAATTAAGGGCGTTCGTTGTAAGATGCCAGGAGAGCGAGAGCGACGCTGTTGCAAAATGTTTGTTCTGAAGCGTGAGCAGGCGAGAAATTCGGGCGTGCTGTTTTTGTACGTAGACCTGTGTTTTAGGCTGGAAACAGGCGCGTCACTGCACGGTTCGTGTGCATATCTCGCTGGCATCAGTGTAGTAGTGATGCTGCTCTCTCTCTGTATGAACATGCAAAACTTCATCCGTTTGGGCGATGTTCGCTCGACAATCGTCAAACAGGTTTCGTCCCGTCAATTAGAGCAACTTGTACATTTGCCATGAAACACAGTTAGATGCGTTGTTCTCAGTATTGAGTTAGTACCTACATTCACGAATGAAGAGACATTTCATACAGCTCTATTAGTCGCTATCAAACGTTGGTTAGACATTTTTCACAGTTGAATAGTTGGGTTTCACTTTCCCATCTAAATTTTAATTAGGCTAAAACTTCATAACTTTATTCTTGTAACTAACTAACTAACTAACTTGCAAAAGTACATGAAAATTGGCAATTGCTGATAGCCAATCCTCACTTATAACAGGTGCGCTTCTTAAATAATTCTTCGCTTTTTTAGAATAAGTTCTTACTGGATCATGAACTAGTTGAAGGAGAAGAAGATGATTCCACATTAATCCTCTCTTGACGATGAAGATCAATTGGTGACGATAAAAGATAAAATCAGTTATGATGCAATATAATAATATTCTTCTACTCGAGAACAATGATGACAAATGTATCAAGATTGAATATCTTAATCAACAGTATGATTGAAGATTGTAAAGCTTCTTCCAAATTCGTTCAAAAATTAGTTTCATTTAATCGAAAATATGACTGACAGTTTTCGAATCTTATAATTCTTTTCAACTACATATATCATACAGAATGGGATCCTTGGTCTATCCACCTGGATAGGAAAAGTATTTCTTGATATACTGCTATGATGTGCTCGAATCTGTATTAGGCCTACCTTTTTTTTAATTCGTAGCATTTATAGATTTTTCCTGATAATTTATTGTCAATCACTCTCTTCTCGAGATACTTCCGAAGTGAAAATAGTTCTGGGTCAAACTTGACTGGTCTATGTCATAGGATTTCATATCGTATTGATATTGAGAAGAATAAGAAAGTTTCGTAGAATATCTCACTTACGAGAATAAGGTATGCCTATTTGTTTGTTTCAAAGCTTCCCAGAGACTCTTATCAGATTCTACCGCGTTG
Organism: Nilaparvata lugens; assembly: GCF_014356525.2. Classification (NCBI taxonomy): domain Eukaryota; kingdom Metazoa; phylum Arthropoda; class Insecta; order Hemiptera; family Delphacidae; genus Nilaparvata; species Nilaparvata lugens. The sequence goes on from NC_052507.1 coordinate 39,875,309, forward strand.
TTATTTTGACTGTACGGATTTTCTGTGCTGTGTGGAAGCTTGTATTTCATTTCGCAATATGGGCTTTTGATCAATCAATATAAGTTACGAATAATTGAATAAATACAACAGTTCTTTGTATTTCATCTACATGCTACCATATAAGCTTCAATCTGAATATCACTACTCCGTTCGGATTTGTATTCAGAACTGGAGTAATTGGATGGTTTCTTTTAAATTCGTTATCAAATGATCTAGCTGTGTCTCTCTCCTACACAATTTCCTGTCCTTTTTTCCAGAGCCACCTTTTCTCAGAATCAGAGCTCTGTCGAATAGCGTTTTACGATTGTCGTTCTCAGGGATTATTGAACTCTATCTCCAAGTCTTATCGTGTTTGCCGATGGCATTTCAATGATGATGCCGGGTGCTCCAATGCAGTGTGTGAACTTATGTATTTTGAAAACGTACGTGTGAATGTGAATTTCGAACGTATTCTACTACTGATATTGCGTTTTTACTCTTATGTGACTTGACGAAGACACCTGTTCTTTGCTGCCAAAAGATTTTTGTATGTCATTCAGTCTTTCTTCAATCGTTTCTGCTCCTATCCTTCATGCATATCTACCATACATACCTCTTGTAGTCATAGACTGTTGTGAAATGCAGCAGAGGTGTCTGCTAACCATGATATATAACAGACATACATAGACCAGTTAATATAAAACATAAATATCAGAGGCCCTGAAGTGATCAATTGCGAACCGAAATCTCTGACACCAGACCTGAGCCAGCCAGGTCACTCGATATTATTATATTAAATAATATATAAAACAAACGAGTTCATTTTTTGTGACAACTCTGACACCAGACCTGACCCAGCCACGTCACTCGATATTATTATATTAAATAATATAAAACAAACGAGTCCATTTTCCGTGAGGGATTTCAAACTTATGCAGCTAGCCACTCCTTTTCGAAATAAGTTATAATAATAGAGAAAAGAAATAGATGATAAATTATACATTCAAAATTAATAAATGAATAATTACAGGACAATGAAAAGATTTGTCTCACAAACAAGCATCGTATGTGGGGCTGGTGGGAGGGTTGTGAATATTCACATTTAATAGGAAAATTATATTATAAGAATATGGTATTCAAGCTCACAAGAATAAACAAACTCTATTAGTCTGCAAAAAACGCAAAAAGATTGAATAACAAAAAAAAATTGGAATTATTTTATGCATTATTCATTAAATAATATCGGGGCACCGAGCTTCGTTCGTTATTTATTTTAAACTATTGATAAACAGAATACAATTCTTTACATGATTGGGGAAGGACTAACAGGCACAGCGCAAAACCGTTTCTTCCCCGAATTTTCATTTATACACAACAAATAGTCCAAAAAGTAGGTTATGTTCCATACACTTGAATTCAGGTTCAATTTTCAGTCCAAACATTTGAAAACAAAAAAGTTGTAATTTAGAATATTCACAAACCAAATTGAATAACAAAATAACACTCACTAATCACTTGGAACTGTGAAATAAATATTAACTTTGAATATTATAATATACAATCTCATGTCAACAAATCAGATTATTTTTATCAAGTCAATTAAAATTTCTAGATTTCTCGCGAGATACGATAAGCTAATTGATTACACAGCTGATCTCCCACACAGGCATACGCATCTTCTGTTTCGACAGACGACAAAATTATCATCTGTTTTTCCAAGGATGAATGATCCTTTTCATGTCCTTCAACGATTTTTCCCAGGGATGAGACCTAGTGCAATCGAATTTTTATATCATAAACCGACTATGTACCAAATTTCGTGAAAATCGTTAGAGCCGTTTTCGAGATCCGTTTAACATAAATAACCAGATATAAAAATATAAACAGATATACAGAAATTGCTCGCTCAATATAATAGGATTGATAGTACGGTATCTAATAATGTTCATTACACAAGGTCGCCAGAGAAACTTACTTATTTGAAAAAATCTCGTACGTTGAATTGGTCGTGTAGAGGGGCAGGGGCGCAACTGGAGGAGGAAGTTCTCACGTTTATCCAGCTTCAAGTAAATTAGCCAACATACTCTGGTCTAGAGAGCAGCGGGTCTTCGCAGTTGAGAACTTCTCTTCTAATGGCCGATCACCTTCCGCGCTCGATTTGAAATCCTCCCCACAGACTCGTTCCTGACCATAATTCGATTCTGTCGTGGGTCAACTTATTTCAGGAGTGTGAAAGTGTCGCTAAACCCAGGAATGGACTTCAACAAACCATCAGAACACCATAAAATATCGAAAGAGTGAGGCAGTCAGTTGTGCGTTCTCCCAGGCGTTCGGCTCGCAAACACGCAGCTGCTATGGCAATTTCTGACTCCACTGTTCGACGAATTTTCCATGAAGACCTCCAACTTCATCCCTATGGATTAGCTGTTGTTCAAGAATTGACTGAACGCGATCTTGTTGCCCGTCAAAATTCATGTGATATGCTGATTGACATCCTGCCTGAAGACGCGGTCATTTTTTTTAGTGCCAAGGCTCATTTCCACATGCGATTCGTCAATGCGATATTTTATGGGATTATTTGAAATTTCTGGTTTATGTCGATCGACTACGGACCATACCACAACTCAAAAACAACATTTGTGACGCCATTGCCAACATACCGATTAATATACAGCAACGAAATTTCAAAAATCGACTTAATCAGTGTATGCGCAATTGGGGTCGCCATTGGTCTGATGTCATTTTCAAGACTGCAAGGAAAAAAATTGAGATATTGTATTCTCATATGAAAAAAATTGAAACAATATGTAGAGTACTTTTGTTTTTATTGACCTTTCAAAAAAGTAAGTTTCTCTGGTGCACTTTGTACAATATTTTGGAATGCCTCCAGGCATTATTTAACTTAAAACATGAGTATAGTATCTGCGCTTGTTTTGTACAATCGTATAACAATCAGTGAACTAGATCAATCGTAGTTCTCATCAAAAAATCATTTCTGACACTGATACTGATATTTATAGCTACAAACGCTATAAATAAGTCAATCATAAATGAAAGTATTGCAATTCGTAAATCATTCCAAGTTACTGTTGAATTTATGCTTTCAATGCATTCATCTAACGCATATTTTTACCAAGCTGAGTTGCGCTTCATACGCGATAACAAGCTTATATAATTACTCTACCCTATTCACAAGCTTTTCACTGTTCAATAATAATTTTTGATCCCCATTCAGATTATAGCGTTTTCATATTTAATTCGAACGTGCTTTCGCAGAAGTCCAAACGAGTTATCATCGTCATACGCACGTGTACAGTCTGGGAAATTATTTTCATAAATATTTCCAATAATATTTATGTTGTAATTTCTCATTATTCAAAAGGAATCTTTTTGGAAGTGGAACTAATATTTTTCTGATAATATTATCCAATTACACTGATAACATCACTCAATAGATCACCCAATTTGATATGAGTACCCAATTATCACTTGATAATTATGCTTTTACTACATAAAATTCTCTAATGGGAACAATAAATGTTAACAAAGAAGGATAGGGATTCCATATAATATGGAGCGCTAGAAATATTTCATTCGTGAAGGAGAAGTTGTACTGCTTCACAAGCAATTCTTTCCAGGCGAAATATCTGCAACCAACTCAGCAGCTCTGTACCGGTTCTCTCTCTACCTTTCACTATTCACAGACTTTTTAGACATGCATTAGTGCACGTAATGCTGTACTCATTGCGTAGGAGTACCAGCTTCAGGATTGTTAGCTCAGTGATTTTATTATTTTCAATCAGATTACCTTAATGTATCAGAAATATTTCCCAATTATCGGAATTCTAGGTATTAAATAAATGTAATATCTATCTCTACAAAAATAGCAGTAGAAGTATGGAGACGTTCTGGGAATGAAGTAATATTAGTTTCAAGTTTTGGAGTTTCCATGAATATAATTTGTGGATTTAAGTAAAATTTTTGATATTTTTTGCGATTGTGAAGGAAGTTTTTTGTTTGGATATGTATTTTTAAATCAATTAATCTGATGAATTCGAAATTGTGGTAGATACATTTTTTTAGACTAAAATGTTTTGTACGAATTATATTATCATTTTTACATAACCTCTAGACTGTGTATTCTAAATTGAGGTTCAGAGCAGTTTTGGACAAATGTCTGGTGTTTCTACCTGAATTGTATTTCTATATGAATGAATAAATAAATAAATAAATAACCTTTCACATAACAAAATGCTGAAAATTAGGCTTTAAAATCGGAATAATAATACAATCATTCGTATTCAATCTATGATATGTTGGTATATAATTTATCATAAATCATTAATTAAATCTATCAAGCTAGATTATAAGTGGAGTTGAACTTGAAGTTCAAATCATGAGCATAATAATAGTTTCCATTTAAAAATTCATTTGATTAATAGAATATGTATATCTCTAATACCAATTATTTCCATGGCAATCTCTCATTCCTGATCAGTATAAAAGAGAGCTCTTTTTATAATAATTCTTCTGAGGTTCAATAGCTTTGACACAAAGGATTGTGTAAAGGCAATGCGGGCACAAAGCACTAAAGATTTGGAGGAATCTTTGAACCTATGTCCTACAAATTATTGCTCTTTGCAGTGTTAATTTTGCTCTGGCAAGACTTAAATGCTATCGAGTTGCCTGGGTGACCCTTCTGACCCCCTCCCATCAACACCTCCCCCCCCCCACGAATACTGTGCTGAGCGCTCACGTTGAGAGGAGAACGCTGATGTGAGGTGGAGAGTGGGGCCGAAAAGGCTATAAATTTTCATGATAAGATTTATTGTGACGCCTCAACTGGAAGCGTTATTTCAGCGAATATGCTTTAAACAGCAAGTATTTACACCACTGCGAACAGCTATAGAGGCCACTCTATGGAACGTTTGCCTTTCATATGAAATGAATCAATAGTAACCTTTTCGGAAGCTCGAGTACCGCTGCGCTCAAAGATTCTGTTGGAGTTGATTCAGTGGCATTGGACGTTTCTGCTAAAAGCCGATTCCTGCAGAGAGCAATAAAAGAAAAGAGAATTGGGAGAAGAGTGAGTGAAGCTGGCATAAGGATTAAAAAATATGTTATTCTTAGAATTGAACATCCTCAACAATAGTAGTTACAAACTATGAATAAAAAGGGATAACGGAGTTTTGAGTATGGAGATTTTATGAAAAGGAAAGGCACAAATAATGCTTTATAGAAGTTTATATTACCAATATGTTCAAGGAGAATTAGAATTAGAATTGTTGGAGAATTAGATACTCGGAATTGACGAAATGGGTATTGGGAGTTTATCAGAAAAATTACTGTGAACCAGAGAAGGGATGAGTTGGAAAAAGGAAGATGAGAATGAATGATTAATGTATGCATATCACTTTCGACTATTGATTGTTGAAAAGCTACATTTTCAATTACTGTTACTACATTGATTTCATGTCTATCTTTCACGTTTCTTAAAATGTATTGTGCAGTTCTTGTGCATAATACAAAGTGGATTATAATAATTACTACCAAAATCTGCATTTCAAAACTCAGCTGTCAGTTAGCTTCAAGACATGTTTAAACCAGTTGCAATTTTTGCCTCCGGTGATTCCAACATTCAAATCTTTTTCATGCAAAATTTCGGAGTATTTATCATAATGTGTTAATGTGTTATGTTATCACCGGACAACTGTCTGATATGTTGTAATAAATACTATATTTACCTTTTTTTGAATTCGCAAGATCTTCTATTCTATACACACTTTTCCATGTAAGTCCTCAATTCTATCCCATCTTGCAGTATTATTATGCAATTTAAAAAAAAAAAACCTAATTTTCAAATAATTGAATTCGATCACCTTCAGGAGTGCCACTCTAATTATTGTTATTGCAGTAAACTGGTTTTTCGCAAAGAAATCAGAAGTCGGCCCATATTCTTTGATTGAAGTTTAGACTAGATTTTAATGGTCTTGATTGTCTCTACTATTATCACTGATTGGATTTCTTTAATATTCATCAATCCGATCCATCGTTTGCTGGGGAAGTGCGTCCAATTAGTTTTATGCGAATGCAAAGAATACCATTCATTTTCTACGTTCGAATCAGAAAATCCACTTTTTTAAGGAGATCAAAATGTAAAATTATCATAATCTTGAACATTGAATGATACTTTATTACCATATATAGTATTGCATTTATAAATGGCGTTGTTGATATCAATTAGTAAGCTTGATAAAAAAATAGAATTCTTATTCAATAAGAAATCGCCTCGTCTTGAATGAAGAAGAGATATGAAACAATTTTGAATGATACTCGGAATGGTTCTGGAATATTAATTCTATGACCAACATTCAAGACGATTCAGTTGAATCAATCGAGTTTCACACTATCAAGGAGAATAATGATTAAGAGTCTGGACCGAGACACACGAGGAGTTTTTTCAGACGAGTCAGCATGGTACGACATGACAGGAAGCTCTCCTATTTACTGATAGGGTTGACGTATCAAGAATCAGCCAATCGGAGAGGCTCGGGCGTCTCTGCCCTAAGGTGCAAAACAGAATACAATTTGACGTCTTGAATAAAGTAATATTCAATCCTTATTTTCCTATATTTTCATCGATCCTTTCCTATTCATATCCAATAGATCATATATATAACAAAAAAGTATAGAATTCACGATTAGATAGTTCTGTCAGTTTCTATTGCAGTATAAATCAAATCATTTAATCGAAATGTCCATTCAGTTCAGATATTGATACATAGAAGACTATTATTGATATCAAATATTGATAACCAATAGCGATTTAGTTATAGCTATAGCGATTAGCGTATACGGGGCATCTGAATACAGTAATTGTGGAATACTAACCTCAGTGAAATATAATGTTGGTAGAGCTGAAAATATTTGATCTTGGTACTTGGTAGAGTTATTCCCTTCAATAAGATATGCATATAAGCTTCTTTATCTTCCAAACAAATAAATGTTGTGAAACTACCAAAATAAAATAATCTTCTTTCCGTCAGAAAGCAGGTTAATTGTGAAATGGTGAAATTCCTCGAATTCACCCTCGAAGCTGTTGTCTGTCACTCGATTTGTTTTTCAAGACAAAGCTGCTAATTGAGAGGTATAAATAATTCATTCTCTTTTCGCATATGATGAAGTCTGACAAGCATTTATAAGAATATTGATATTTATAATATCTTAATAAGATAATTGATCAATTCCCTGAAGATTCTAGACGACTTCACTCATATTACATTAGGGCTTACGAAACTTCAAATGGCCGTGACTATATGGAACATTAAATAACTGTGAGAAATTATTATTAATAATGGAAGCATTCAACTTATTCAACACAAATCGTGAGTTCTTCAATACACATTCCAACGAGAACATTATTAGCGTACAATTAATAGTAACTGTTCAATAAAAATATGAATGGATACGGAAAGGAAGAGTCGAGTCCAAATGATGTGGTTTAAAAGCTTCCTCCAATGCTTATCTGTGTATCACCTCACATCGATAGAAACGCATCAAAAAATGAAAATGCTGTTGATTTATTGTTGAAAATTCAGGTTGTTAGTGATGATTACTGATCAGATGGGGAATGAATGAAAAATAATATGCTGTGTTCGTTCCATTTCCCCTGAAACAGAAAAAGCATTGTTTTTAGATTGCTGAAACTTTGAATGGAATCAAGAAAGAGAAAATGATCTTATTTGGCATTTTCTGAATAATATCATTAATGGAAAATAACTATTTTTTAAGATTTTCCCAAAATGTTATTCTTTTATTATCATGATCAGTTTTACAAAAACTCTTTGTTTTTCTCGACCTGACTACTGGAACTTGTTGGAAAATTCATAAAATTCCCAATCACTGTTAGTTTTCACGCTAATTTAGGAAATATCTTCTAAGATAGTCCACTTGATACAAATAGTTCGATTATAACATAGTGTGAAGCTCTTCTTGGGGAATTACTATCGCCTCCAAGGTTAGGTCGACACACGTATAACGAATCTTGTACTGAGTCACCAGTATTGAGGTTAGGAATTTGAAAATGCGTGCGTGGACGCTAAGTGAACACCAGACTGACTGAGTCACTACAAGATTCGATACAATCGTCTGATCGCGGGAGACATAAACACTCGCTCACCCTTGATTCTTCTTATGACTGATTGTTTAATGATAAAAATTTCAGAGGTAGTGTAGCAGTCGCTAAACACTGAATACGGATATCTTAAAACTATTACCTGTGATGAAACAGCATATAAAATCATACAGGTCGAGCAAAAACCCCGATGTAGATAATCTACGGGACTGCGTCTCTAATAAGTTCCGAAGGATTAAGATAGGGTACTAAGGACCAGAGATCGTTCGGAATATACTTCGAGAACAGAGTCTTGTCGGGCTTTATGCTCTATTGTAGGAAATTATATTATCTCCAGCTGCATCTGCCATACAGTCGAAAAATTCGCTCCCAAGCCGAGGTTGGTAACAGATGAAAGCTGATATATGAGCAGGTAAGGACAGAGAATAGGTATCTCGATCTGACCCCACACACTACATCCACTTAGATCTGTTCCAATATCCAGGTTGAATCAATTATTTCAATGATCGTACTCGATCGGTTCTTGATAGTATAGAACTTGTCAGACACAATAATTGACAGGCTTAAGCAATAATCGAACTCAGAAGACGAATTGACAAAGTGGAAATATAATATAATAAAATATATAATTTGACAGTGCAGATTTAAAGCTTGGATTACAGTTTGAAAATAGTTTAACATCGACAAAATAACAAGAAATTTGCTTGTACTCGCATGATACCATGCATGATCCAACAGACTTTATAATTGACAAATTCAACAGTTTTTTAAAAATAATGAAAATAAATTATAAAAGATTTTAAAAATTACTCAAGGTTGTGGTTCTGGCAGCGGAGGATAGTTAATCAACTACAAGTTCTTATAAATTCTATACCAGATAAAATCTGGGATCTTAATAGTTATAAGCGCTTGTCGGCGTGGCAATTACTTTAACGAAGAAAATTTTATATTTTTCTGCACTATATTTTCTTTCGAAGCGAAGATTGGGGCCCCAAAACATAAAAACTCACGTGAATCCTCTTGGCGGTCATGGTTCCTTTAGATCAAATTTTGAATGATCGGTGGCTGGTCCAGGCTTCGGTCTTAGCACGTGTGGAATTTTAATTAAATTAGGGAATAATTAAATTTGACTTTCTAGAACAATCAATTGATGATTAATTTTACAAAATAATAGATAAATTAGCCTAAGATATTGGCTCACAGATAAAAAATACAAAAATCTAACAAAGTTTCACTAATAGGTCTTTGGTAACTTTTTAACAAGGTCTTAACGGTGAGGATTTTAAAAGGGAAGTGTCTTGCCTTCTTCCAAGCATTTGGCTAGAACCTTTTTCTTGGAATCTCTGTGTAATTAATTTGCATGGAAATTCGCCATTGATAGAATGATTAAGACGTAGGCATGACGTCAGTGGCAAGCAGTAAAATATAATTCCTTTGATTACAATAATAACTTGATTTGTATAATTTTGTAAATTGCTTAATTCTCTATATACAGTTCCCCTATACAGTGTACATGCACTAGCATATTTATGATAAGGCAAGTTTGCTGGCTGATAACAGATTAATGATGCTTTCAAACGATCATCCCTTTTGGTGCCATTTCTATGACATATGATTGGCTTAGACTTGCCAAAGAGATTCATTCACCATGTGACTCAGTTGAAAGAATAATTTATAATTTAATATTTCTATAAAATTCTTATTATATTCGAAACTGTTATAATTAATTTTGCTGCTCTTATCAATGATACAATATTCATGCTATGACCTTGTTCGCTACTACAACATTCGACATTATAATATAATTTCGTGAGTAATGAATAATTTTAACAATAATACATTTTATTTTTTTATTGAAATTCTTTATCCTTTTTCAATAGTTCTTAATTTTAGAAATAATATTATAGCTTGCATTAAAACCTGGCATGCCATTTATAATATTGAGTCAGTCAGCTGTGTTTGAGCTGTTACAAAACATCTGATCAATTGTAAACAAAAGTGTAACCTCCAAAAGTTCAATGAGCAATTCATAAATGATTTTTACTCAATTGGCAAAATAATTATAATTTTATTAAATAATTCTTTGAAGAAATGCGTAGTACAAAGCGGTACTCTTATCTTATACTCAGCTGTTGATAAGGAAGCCTTATCGCTCGGGTGCTAACTGTTTGTTTGGCAAACCTTTTAGTTTATAAGGGTAATTATAGTTTTTCTAGTTAATTCTTTCCTTTCATGAGATTTACTCAAAAGATTCATCACAATAGTTATGTGATCTTAATCAAATATGAAAGATGTCTTGATCTCTCAACCCATTTTTTTCATCAAATAATTCGTATGATCATGATCAGGATTTAATTATTTATTGTTCAGTCACGTTGCCGTTGATAGAATGTAATCTAATTGGGAAGATGTGTTGATTAGTTTCAAGCTGTAGGGTTCCTGTTCAAATAATTGAAAATGGATTATAAACATTTCTGGCTGAATTTTTAACTAGGTGTGGAGAAGAAAATATTCTATTAATATGGATAGTGTATGCTATTAGAAACGAACCTATATCATGCGGTGATCCAAAGATTAGGTTAGAGGTGATGAAAATATTAATTTCGAAGGAAGACGATAAACTTTCAACGGATCTCCTTCCACATGAGGAGAACGCTTATTTATTGGCTGCGCGTAGGTTTTCGGTGCTTGAGAGAATAATGTACAAGTAGTGAAGAAGGGAACGAGTCGAGGCATGCAAGAAAGGGCTGCCTAAACCAGATCAGACGTGCCAGTTAATGGAATACGATAATTGAATCTTAATTTAGGGCATATCGAGGACCCCGGGGGATTTCTCAGCCGTCAAGATAATGAGTACTCTGATTGTTACGCCTCCATTCTTTCACAGACACTTGAGCTCCTCCCAATTTCTCCTCAACTCTGGCAAGTGATGAGGCCGAATACAAAGCAAGTCTGCTCTGGTCGAGATTTTACAACATTCCACTGCAATCTGAACCAAAAATTATATCGCTCAAAAACATAGAATCAGCTATAACAATGATAGAACAGCAGCTCTTGACAGCTTGGGACTGTGGAGATGTCTCTCAAGTGTAACTCCTGACAATAAATTGTTGCTTTGATGTGAATTTCAGAGAGATACCAATTAATGAACAATACTCTGCTATAAGAATTCATATATTTTGAGCTTGGAACTGCGATAATGTCTCCGGGGCACAATCTTTTCACGAGTTGTGAGGATTCATGAATAGATTAGAATGAAATCTATAATTGCTCGACCCATTGGAACTGTTGTTATGTCTTCGTAGGAATCGAGATTGTTGCCACCATACAAAAAGCCGAATTCAAAAGTTGTAGACAGTTACGTCTGTATCCTTGGGCAAGTATTTCAAGGTCGTAAAACCAACAAGTTCCTACATTTGATTCAAACTCACTTGGAAAGATAAGAAAACAAAAGTAGAGAGTATTCCATTAGAGCTACATCTAAAAAAAATCTGTTGAATTTCCTGTGCGTATATGATTCTGGTTTGAAAGTGATTTGCCCTAGGCCTCTTAAATATTGATTTTTCTATTGGGCTACAAATAAATGGGGCCTTTTCAAATTGCAGTGAGAATTTCTTGCTGCGGTGATTATCTGAATATGAGTTAAGTCGAGGAAGTGTTGTATTTCACCCCTGAGCACTCAGAGCGGTAACAAAGTACTAATTTCAGGTCCGAGATGTTCAGTGATGAACTCCATAGAAATACAACATAATCGCATATACAACTATAAGGCATATACATATAGTTATTATGACTTCATATTGTTGTGAGTTCGAATTACAGTGATAGGCTTTTGCACTAGGTTCAAATACAGATTGGAGAAAACTATTTGGAAAATTGAAAGAATACTGGGGAGAATGTCTTGGAAGATAAATTCCATACGATGGAAGAATATTCTGAATCTTTCAATATCATTTGACTGAGGATACGTCTCCCATTTGAGTAAGTTTACACTTCAATCGTTATCGAGTCATATTGATATGGTGTTCGATTCAAGGCATTAGCATTTCATAACAATAAATATTAGAATGGCCCAGAACATAGCCCTTTTTCATCCTGGAATGATTCCGAATTACTTGAAGAGAATCATTCGCGCATTTTCAAATCAAACAAGTATGAGTCATTTTCTACAATCTGTTCAATGTTAATATCTCTCAACTTCCATAAGATGAGTTAATCATAAATACAATGACTTCTGTTATAGATTTGACGTATAATAATCATATTGTTATATGATTGTTCCAATGCTCAAGTAATAAGATATAAAAGTTATTTGAAACATCTCTTTGACATGTTGAAACATGTTCGAACAGGTCGGAGAATTTCATTCATTTTTTGTTGTTACTACACTGGAATTAAAATCAAGATAGATAAGGTACATGCTGCATTTATCAAATTGAAGAGTTTACTGATATCAAGAGATATATAAATGGATCTCCGAATTCGTCTCCTTGAGTGTTTCGTGTTCCCAGTTCTGTTATATGGTATGGAAGCATGGACTTCGAATAAATTATGTGAAGAGAGAATTCAAGCCTTTGAGTTTTGGACCTACCGCAAAATGCTGAGAATCTCATATACAGACCATGTAACAAATGAAGAGGTTCTCAGGAGAATGGAGAAAAGGCCAGAGCTCATAGGTGAAATGATGGAACGAAAATTGAAGTACCTAGGTCACATAATGAGGGGAAAGAAATATGAAATACTGCACCTCATTATGCAAGGAAAAATAACTGGAAAGAGATCAGTGGGCAGAAGACGAATATCTTGGTTGCGCAACTTAAGGGATTGGTTCCAGTGTTCATCCAATGACCTATTCAGAGCAGCTGTAGATAAAATTAAAATCGCCATCATGATAGACAACCTCCGCCATGGAGACGGTACATGGAGAAGAAGAATCCATTACAATTTGATATTGACTCTACCAGCTTAAGTGTAAGTAGACGTCAGTTTGAATATCAGTGTTACTTGTTTATAAATAAAGTCCCAACTGAATTCATTATTAATATAATTACAAAATCCATAATGAATCTCATCCTGGATTGGATTAGGATGGATGTTTATTTTAAATTATCTATATCCATTATGTAGTGTTCCATTCTTGTGTTATAAATTAAAAAAAATATTTATCATGGCTTTCTTGAATTGGTCTTTTCGAGTTTGTCATTTGCTTGTGATTTTGTTACTTTGTCTTATCGTTTGTAAGTATTGAGATGTGACCTGGTTTCCATAATTTTATTTATTCTAGTTGTTTGAATAAGCTCTTTTTCTTCCTATTGACATTCTTGCTGTACCTAGTTGTTTGAACTCACTGCCGGCGCACAAGTTTTCTTTGCCGGTAGTGCCATTTTGTAACTTAGAATATTCATTTTATCAATCTGTATTATTTTATGGCAAATGAATGAATTTGAATTTGAATACCGTTGTTGACAATCTTGTGCTTATTAATATTATTTAAGGGCCGGTTTCCGAGCTTGGGATTTAGCTAAGTTCTAGACTTTAAACAGGTTGAGTCAGAAAATTGTCTCTGCGAAACGGGGGGAAGTCGTGTAGTATTTAAAATAATTTTTATTTCATCATTTCTATAATTATTGGAAACGTTTTTCCTTGACGAAATGAAAAATTCCTAGATATTTCAAAATAGCTGAAACTTTACACTATTCTCTCTTTATTTTATTTTGTCTTCAATTTTCTAGTTTATAGAAAGTTAATATTGAAACGTGGACTACGACTAGGCCCCCTTTCGGAAAGCCAATTTTCTGACTCCAGCTGTTTAAAGTCTTGAACTTATAGCAAAATCCCGAGCTCGGGAACCGGACCTTAATCGCTAATCAAATATTGATTATTCCTGCGAAATCAGGCCATATTGATCAGGCATGATCATGTAAATGCTTACTGTATTGATTTTTGTTAAACGAGCAAGATACTCAGATTGAACTGCGAGAATTAAATGCATTTTGCATTTTGAACCAGTGGGCGGCGAGGTGGAATAATCTTATTGAGTTACTTGCATACGATTGAACGCGATATTCATTGTATAAATTCCAAGAACTGTTCACTACAACATGATCTTCATGTAATTGGTCTTCTTGTCGTTCCAGTTTGCAATGGGAAACCATTTCGCATGGTTGTACACGTTGATAAAGATACTGAGAAATGATAATTCCAATTACTTTGAATCAATATTCATTGAATAATAAGTTTGGTTTATATGAATTCTCTTTTCTAAAAAAGCTTCGCTGAGACTTTTTTGGAATCACCTGTTAATTGGAAATTTGTAGTAGCCAAATACAAATGGTACGACTGTTAGAATTACAATTCTCATTAATTTATTTATGTATTAATACAATATTACAAATCATATAACATCTTTGACTATAGTGAGGTCCACGTGATAATGGCAGTGTTTGATTAGTAATTGTATTGCTATCCTTGTCTATCATTCAACAACTATCTCTCTCTCGCTTTGCTCTGCTGCCAGCTCGTTTTCAAATCAAATCAAATCTTTATTCGTCCCAAAAAACATAAGTACAATGACAGAAATGGTTATGAAAGAAAAAGTAAAATACAATAGAAAAAACTTAATCTTGTTAATGAAAATTCCTTTTGAAATCATTGAAAAATATAATTTCTTGCTCAACAAATATAATTGATTATTCTAATTGATAATAAACAGTTAATATTACATCAATAAACCGGTATCAGTTACCTCCCAGAGAGGGCATTGACAAAACACAGGATTGGCATCGTTGTTCTGCTATCTTAATCTACTGCCATTATAACGTGGACCTCGTCACTATAATAGGAGAAAGCAAAACTCTCTCCTCCCAAATTTTACAAACACTAACATTTTCAAAAGATAGGTTACATTTCACTTGCAACCATTCAAGTCCAATTTTCTGTCCAGAAAAGAAAAAAATTAAGATTATTTTGAATTTAAAAGGATGGAAACTTAATTAGAATTCAAAAACCACTGCAAACTTGAGAAAATTTAGTTATTTGAAAAGAAATCTGCAGCAAAAAATGCACTGATCAAGTCACTAAGATCAATATTATTGAGTGTTAATTCATTATTCTTATTCAGAATTTCTTTTTTAAGGATACTATACTTCACTAACCAGTCAGGCAGTACGATTTTCAAAAAAGACAGTTTTAAACGAGTGACGCTTAATTCAATCTAATGAATTCCAGTATTATTTCCCAACCCCATGTACCATATAATGCGAATAGAATATAAATGTGATTGATCCAGACGTCATTTCAACTCAGCAAAGGTAGGTAGAGAGCTCCTACTCAGCTAAGAGAGCTACCGCTTGTAAATCGATATCACTAATTTCCTGAATTCACCTGGGTGGTAACCCGTTGTGTGATTTCCTCTCAATTTATCTGGACAGTAGAAATTATGGAGTATTTTATTCTGGAAGTGGGCTCATCGTTCAACCACTTTACTTTGATATTGCATATTTTCTATCGATTAGAATGTTATCACTTTGAGTTTACTTGAAATCTTACTATTCATAATCCATTCTATCCCAAGTAAAATTATTATCACAGTATACATACTCTAACGCTTGTGAGGATTGTATTGAATGGATCACAATAGTTTCCGTATCTCCATATATTGAGAATGCTTATCTAGATGAGAGCTGAGAATCATCGTTTCCCATGGATATAAAAGTTTATTCATTAGATTATGTGGCAGAGTTTACTGGATTATCTGTGATTCAAGTGTGTATGGAATGAGTGGGTCTGGGGGTGCCAATTAATATTTTTTCCCATTAACTGTACCTTGTGGTTATTTATTGATTTATTCATTCATCTATGATGATAGCCGATTGACTTTATTTTGCGAACCAAATTTCATCCAAAGGAAGATAAATCTTTTATATTGGAATTATTGAAACAACTAGTTTCATGGAAAGGTTAGGCCTACGCCACCACAAGAGTACCTCCAATCATCTTCAAACATAGACGGTACATGTATTCAGTTTTGAGAATCGAATACATTCTAATCAAACTAAGTAGTGTCCAAATCCAATTAATCAACTTGTTTCAATGGAACGGTTGATCTTAATCCACAAATGGTAGCCTACCTCGTCGTCACATATACGCATATTCTAGCTGCAAGCGACTAAATATTTGTATCGTTTTTCAAACATTATCTAACAATGAATGAAAATGAAAGAGACACTTATATATACAAAGGCAAAACAATAATATTATCTTAGTTCTCCAAATTTCGGCTGCCATCTCTTTAAACACTTTCTAATATAAAATTCGGCAGCAAGTGAGATGAATTGAGCAGAATAAGAATTTGCAGAAACATTCAGTAGTTGAAGAGAGAGACTCCGTGAATCGTGAGTGAGCCGTGAGCCCCCGGCAATGTGCGAGAGACTTCCAACGACGACGGCTTCCACAGAAGAAGAATTTGTGGGAAGGGGAGGAGTAGGAGGAGGAGGAGGAGCAGGAGGAGAGATGAGACTTTGTAGCTGAAGAACGCATGTCAGCGATTCAACAGTGGCCTCAGGCGTGAATATTCTACGGCTCGTTTGAGAAAGATCCTGAGCCGCTGTTTCTGTCTCACTTCCACCGACACTAAAAACTACACTACCAAGTACTCCTAAATAATCTGAATCATCATTATAGGAACTAATCAGCAATTTATTCCAACTTTTATTTCTATTTTTTCAAACCCACAACCTTATTATAACCCTTTACATGAGTTATAAGAAATTTAATTACAGCCAATAGCTGATCATTATCATTATAACACGTTATACATTGACTGTTCACCACATCAATTACCACCTGAACATCTCGTTCAGAATAATAAAAGTCCGATAGATTGGTCCTGATCAACCAGTAGTTTTTTATCACATCCACTCCAATAGACTAAAAAAGTACTCCGTTGGCTTTCCCAACGACAATATTATATTCACCTCTCATTTCTCAAATTATATTTCTTGAAATACAGTATCGAAATCATGTATCGCATGACCACCTTCATATTTGAAAGAATAGAGTTACATTTGAAATGGTGGTCAAAGATGGCTGACCAGATTTTTGAAGTCATAGTGAAGAAGTATTCTCAATTTGAGTCAGATCTCCAATCACACCCACCGTCAAATTACCTTTGCGTATGAGATATTAAGCCGTTCTCGTACATTTCACCCACCCTGTATGATCATAATTATGATCATATTATTCTGATATTTGATCATCTAAATTCAAATAATGGTTTGTATAAATATTTTTGAACTGAAAATTTCGTGGAAATCTAGAAGACATAAACACATTCGGAACTTTTAATGTTACCTAAATTTGGGAGAGAAATAGTAGAAGCTATTTTTAGTTTTTTCTCTCCCGATCTGTGCTTCTCTATAAAAACGAATGAATAAAATAAATTAATATGGTATTATCCAGTAGACTCGAGATTTGACGGAACTACGAACGTACTTTTCAGCATAGAAAAACTATTCCACATACAGTTTACTCCAAATATAGTTTTTCTATCAGGTAGATAATATAGAGTTAGTAGTTTATATAGTTAATATAGTGTTTTGCTCCAGGTTACACCTTAGAAACTTAACAAGTAACTTATAACTGAAGGATATATAAAAATTTGCATTGAAGAAGTGAATCCAATACTGATATTATACAACTCATATAGAGGTGCGTACAAGATTGAGCGCCACTGATCATTCCACATTCACATTTCACTGTTATTTGTCGTAACATGCTTGCCTCTAGTCAAGCAATGGATGAGTAGGGCAAAAAGGAATTGATGGTATGAATGTAAAGATTGATATTCGAATGTTGTGCTGTTGTGCTGAGGAGGTTACGTGAAAAGCATTGGCATAATGACTTGAAGAAAGGTTGTTTGCTGAGGGAAGGTTGAAGCCAAATAGGCTTTATTCGCAGCGCAGAAACATCAGGCGGTGGAATGACTGTCGTCAGCTGCAAACAATACATTATTCCAGATTAAATTCGACCTCCAACAATGGCTGGCTCGGCAGCCCTTGAAGGTCCGATGCCAACAATTCGATCGATATCATCCCGAGAGCTTCCAGTTTTATTGAAGTGGTTTCCTTCTCAACTTGTCCAAGCAAGGAGCCTTTCTTCCGATGAAACAATGGAAACTCGGCGCAGTGATTAGGCGCCAAATCAATTATCAATCAGGGCAACCATCAACGCTTGCTGACAGGTATCAAGAGGTCTAAGCTTGGTATCTTAATGATCAATGTTCCAAGAAGTGGCAATTCATTGTACAATATACTTATCTGATTAATATTCGAACACAATTATGCCCTTTGGAGCTTCTACTTATTGGAGAATTTCTCTCTATATTTTATCCATCAGTAACAAACGATATTGGAGGAATTAGCTCAACCAGGAGGCTTCTAATACTTGTAACCGCTGGAGATTTTGGAGAAGTATTCCATCCCATTGTGAGAATCAGATCTTCTTAGTAATTGATCAGCGTTAGAAGTTACCCAGGCCCCAAGATATGTGTATGCATCTATCCACTCCAATCTCTCATATCCAGCAAAGAGATCATCCAAAGGAGATGCATTTTTAGTGAATATCATGTACTTTCTCTTCTTGGCATTGAGTTTCAGATCAGCTTCCTCACTTGCAGTGATGACACTATTCAACATTCTCTGGATATTCTCTATGTTCTCAGCCAGCAGGACAGTATCATCTGCATACCTCAGGTTGTTGATGGGTATGCCATTTGATTTCATCCCTCCTGTCTCATCTTCCAGGGCCTTGCTGATTACTTTCTCCGAATAAATGTTGAAGAGAAGCGGTGACAGCACACACCCCTGACAAACCCCTCTTTCAATTTCCAGCTCCTCACTACACTCTGATTGCACCCGTACTGTAGCTTTCTGATGATAATAAAAGTTTCTTATCAGGCAAAGGTCATATGCATCTATTTGAGACTCTTTAGGATTTCAAGTAGCCTATTATGTTGTACCTTGTCAAAAGCCTTCTGATAGTCTATAAAACAGGCAAATATTGGTTGGTTCACATCTATTTGGTTATCTGTACAATTTGGTTGGTTATCTGTACAATGACATTGAAAGCAAACAGAGCCTCTTGCGTACCTAAACCATTCCTGAAGCCAAACTAAGTATTTGATAAATTCTCTTCCAGCCTGTTGTAAATCCTCCTTTGGATTATCTTGAGCAATCCCTTCATTGCATGACTCATCAGACTGATTGTTCGGTAATTTTCACACTTCTTAGCATTGGACGTTTTAGGAAGAGCTATGAAGATTGACTTTAACCATTCAGTGGGAAATAAACCAGTCCTGTAGATTTTATTTTATAAGTGTGTGAGAATTCCCACATATTCTTCATCAATAAGTTTGAGGATGTCTCCAGGAAGTTAGTCTGGATCTACAGCTTTTCCACCTTTGACATTATTGATGGCAGATTTGACTTCACTCTTCAAAATATCTAAACCAGAGTCCTCATCAATATCACAGCAAACAAACTCCCTATTATCCTCAAAAAGTCCTCAAATGTATTCTTCCCACGACTTCAGTTGCTCTTTCACATCCGATTGATTTTAGGGACGCAAATTATATGGATTATTCCTTAAGTTGAATGTATCACTATTCTTATTAATGAATAATATGATTCTTTTTACATATGTTTGCCTCACTTTAAGGACCTGGAATTCTTGAAAAAGAAGTCTTCTAGGGTACAATCTTGGCCTGCATAATGGAGCTCTGATAAGGTGTTTCTGTAATGTGAATAATTTGTTCATATGGATATCATAATCAGCCTCCCATATCTCAATTCCATATTGGAAAAGTAATTGCGCATAAGCATAATGAATCTTTTTCATTATTCCCATATCAGCTATTTGATTTAGTTTATAAAACTTATAAATTAGATATTTAAACCGTCTGCACATATATTCAATATGAGTATCCCATTTTATGTGATCATCCTTCATTTTACCCAAATATTTTAGGATTCCACCTTTTCAATACAAGGGCAATCACAATCCACATGATTTAACAAAGCGTGAGAATGCATTTGTAAAGACAAGGTTTGTACTGGTTGACCTATTTCAGTAGGAGAGAAAGTCATAAATTTAGTCTTCTTTAGGTTCATGGTGAGTACATGTCTATCAAACCATGATTTTACAATTATCAAGCCCTCATTTGCATTGTTATATACATCCCCCCATACACAGCAGAAAAAAAACAAGCATTTGTCATCAGCAAATGGAATTACTCTGCAGTTAGGTATTTTCAGAATCAAAAGGCCATTAACATTAATCAAAAAGAGCAATGGTGAAAGGACTGTGCCTTGAGGAAGACCAAATACAGAGAGATTTTTCAAACTTGTTTTACCATTAATTGTCAAATATTGAGAGCGATTCGTTAGATAAATCGCAAACAGATCGTTTGCTATGCCCCTAACTCCACAATTATATAATTTTCGCAATGGTATTTTGTGTGGTATGGAATCAAACGCCTTTGCAAGTTCTAAAAAAATGATAGTGTTTTATGCTTGGATTTGAGATTGTTATTTATGATGTTAGTTGACTGGAGAACAGCATCAGTGGTAGACTTACTAGATTGAAACCCACATTGATTAGTATAAATGAATTTTATTTTATCTAGGAAACAAACTAATCTAATTTTGATCAATTTTTCAAATATTTTTGAAAAACTATTCGAAAGACTCATGCCCCGTTTTACCAACCTTGGTCAAGGCATTTGAACATGGTTAAAGTCTATCAGCTGGTCAAATCAGAAATGATTCGTTCCACCAACACCAGTTACGTTTAACCACAGTCAAACCAATGGTTAATTTTGACTGCCGCCGAACGGGCAATCAAATTATTTGAACACGGTCAAAAGACTGGCTCGATCAATTTTCTTGCTTGTTTGTAGGTTACCATGTGTTTTTGACGCAATGAAAAATTTCAAAGTTTTTAGTGCGATTGAATTTAGTTGAAGTAAGTTATTTATTAGGTTTGTTCTCGGAATCTTTCAATTATTAGTAAATTATTATAGTATAGAAAATAAAGGAAGATTTTGAAAAAGATTTGATTTACTCTTTTATTACACAGTAGGCATATGCTATTCAATCCTTACATCAACCAATGTATCTCATTAAAATTGGAATGTTCTTCTGTTCATAAAAAAATTGTCAAAAATGATGGTGATTTGTTAATTCTTTGTACGAAAGTATTCAATTCATATTTGAAATATTATTATAAATTAATGTAGATTATACAAATTTGTGTGATTATACAAAACGTCTGTGCCAGGGTGGTATATAAGAAGATGGCCCAGGGGGCCTGCCCCGAAATAATGAATATGAAGAAAAATTAGTACATAACACAGACATTCCAGGACATACAGAGAAGGAAGAGTCAGAATTTTATTCTCAATAAACAATGGTCTACAATGACTACGTGGCTCTTCATTGTTTAATATTCTAATGGCTCTCTTCTGTAGCAGGAAAAGTTTACCAGCCAAAGGACTATTTCCCCACAAAATTGTACCATAGGCTAGGTGACTGTGTATAATCGCAAAGTAAACTGTTTTCAAGACCTCTATTGTCACACTTCCAGCCAACCTTCTCAACATAAAAAGCCCTCTTAGTACTCTATTATATATATTTCCTATATGGTTATTCCATTTAAGATTAGATTGCAAAAAAACTCCGAGGAACTGGGTAGATTCAATGTTTGGGCTGTTTGCTAGACTGAAACTTACAGTGGTGGTTTTTTTATCATTAATAGCTAACTTATTTTCCTTACTCAAACTGTCAATCAAAAGATTACATTGTTCCAAATTTGACTTTGCATCTGTCTGATTTCCATCGCTAATAATAACTGCCAGGTCATCTGCATATAAAAATATTCCTCCTCCATTGCCTTCCAAGTAAGTAGTAAGTCATTAATATAAATTAAGAACATTATTGGTCCCAGTATAGACCCCTGAGGTACCCCTCGTTCTACTGATAAGAAATCAGAACTCAGACGACAATGGTAAACTGACTGGAACCTCCCCTCTAGATATGTTTTGAAAAACTTCAATACTTTATGATCAATATTGTAGGCAGAAAGTTTTGTTAATAGTATTTCATGCGAGACCGTATCAAAAGCACATGAATAATCGTACATTCTGGCAACATTGCTCTTCTTGTCCTCAATTCCGTTCATTACAAACTCCACAAACTCAGATATGGCAGATGTTGTGCTCAAATTACCTCTAAACCCAAATTGACTTAAAGTAAAAAGTTTATTCTCTTCAAAATACTGTACAAGAGGTTCACTAACTAGGTATTCAAAAGCCTTACCAAAAATTGGAATGATGGTTATGGGTCGAAAGTTTCTGACGTCACTTTTAGAGCCTCTCTTATGTATTGGTGAAACTTTACTATATTTCAGGAAATCTGGGTAGAATTCTGGTTATTTATACATTCATTGAACAGGTAGGTGACAATTTCCGCTATGTAAGGGGCTGCAATCTTTATTATCAATGATTTTAAACCATATACATCATACGATTCGCTATTTTTCAACTTCATCAATGTATTGTACACTTTGGTAACTGTGAATTCTGGGAACTTAAATTTTTCACTTATACATCTATTATGATTAAAAAGTGGCACATCATTTCTACTATTACACTCAGAGACATTATAATTTATATTGTGTCTATTTAAAAAAAAATTATTGAACATATCAGGAGATATATCTCTTCCTGCCGGCTCTTTCTTATCTTTCCTATTCAAAGAGTTATTTATTATATCCCACATCGCCTTAGCCTTATTATTAGAACTACCTATAAAATTTTTGTTGTATTCAAGCTTAGTATTATGTATTGCAGCTCTATATTCATTCTTATAATATTTGTATTCTGCATTATACCTCTCTATTCCAGTATCTCTATACGTTCTATACAATGTCAGACACTGAGTTCTAAGCTTCTTTAACTCTGCATTATACCATCTGTTTATTTGACCATTTAAGCGTCCCTTGCACTTTATTTTTCTACTTGGGAAGGCTACCTCAACCTGTTGCATGAAATGATGGAAAAAATACTCTACCTTTTCAGTGATTGTTTTGAAAGTATAAATTGGCAACCAATTGAAGTTATTCAATAAATGACAGAAATGTTGACAGTGGGAACTATTTATTACTCTAAGAAATCTATATGATGCAACAGGGCTTGGTACTTGACCATCATTGTTAATTTTCAGCACAACTGCATCATGATCAGACATGACTGTATGCAGAACCGATGAGATGCGATTCTCCTCTTGAATTGTTGTGAAAATGTTATCTATGCATGTTCCACTATTATCTCTTCCTGGCCTGGTAATTTCAAAGGTTACAGGGTGTAAGTTAAAGGCTTCAGTCAGAGCCAGTAAACTCCTTGTAATTCTATTGTTTTCTTTGATATTGATATTGATGTATCCTGACACTATCAATGACTTATTTCCACAATTTAGCGAACATAATACATCCTCAAACACAGAGAAGAACAATTCAAGATTAGTGTCAGGTCTGTATATGGACAAACATATTACATTAATGATAGGAATCTCAATAGCTGATATCTCACAAACATGCTCTACTCATTACGACAACTCATTAATTTTATTTAATTTTATAGTATCAAGACAATTCTTAACTATAATCATTGTTCCTCCCCTAGTCATATTGGCTCTACAATAGTAACTTGCAATCTTATATCCAGGAATACCTATAGACTCAACCTCAGCTCTATTTACTAACCAATGCTCGCTTATACATTATTATATCGAATGAACTCTCCTTTATCAAACATGTCAGTTCATCATAACAACTATTAAATCCTTGAGTGTTCCAACCAACAATAGAGATATACCTTTTACATGATTCAGTTTTTTTCTTATTTATGTTGTTCAAGTTTGCTCGTGAATTGTTATTGGTAGGCCTGGAGATATGAGATAAAATGCTCAAATCTTCACACAATGATATTGAAGTTGAATTATCATCTTCTTTAGATCTACACCCATTATCTGATATCCGAAATTGATCATATTCAACATCGGATAGCTCTCCTAGTTTTTTAGAATTATCGGCTCCCTACAGCTAGCAACTGAATTATAATTCAGCTCATTTAAAATACACTTGACAATATATTCTTTACCCCAATAATTCAGGTGCAGACCATGCTGTGTATGAAACTCGATTCCAAGCCCACTCAACTTGAAAACTGTAACATTTTTAAAATGCTTACTTATTTTATCAATCTCTTTATTTGTTCACGTAATAGCTTCATTTACACAAGACCATTCAGGAAGATCATATCTGTAGCGGACATCAAAGACAAAAACTCTTGTATGCCTCATCTCTTGAAGCCTACGACGCAGTGTTGATATGAATTTCTTGGCTTCATTCCTAGACACATCAATTGTCCCCGCTACGAATACAGCTACATCTCTTGGTCCAAGGTTATAACAATCAGTTATAGATTCTTTGGTTACATCCTGAAATCTAGCACCAGGCTTTAGAATACTTTTAATGTCTGAATTATAACTTTTATTAATTAGTTTATTAACATTTCTGCCCTGACTATCCATGTACAGCCTGATTTTTGTTTTGGGTGCTGATATTTTTGTTGCGGGTGGTGTGGAAGAAAGAGGTTGTTTATTGGGTTGACTAGGCTTTGAATTTATCCGACTCCTCCTCTTCTTAGTAGGCTCACTACTCAAAGTCTGTGAAAAATTGTTTCTAGTTTCTAGGCGGATTTTGTTTGTTACACTAATTTTGGAAGGGACTGAGGCATCTACTGATATTTTTGGGAGTGCCATATTATAGCTATTTTGAGGTTTCAAGTAATTACATATTATCTTCAAGACATGCCATCTATACAGTCATATTAGTGTCAAAATTATAAACTTAATAATCTTATCAAGGCAGCTATTCATATCTTCAGATCTAGATTTTACATTTTCGAGGTGGAAGAGAACAAAAATTCCACAGTCATATGAATTTGTCTGCTGCAAGCAAGTCACATGAGTCACCTTTTTTGTATCAAAAATGGGATTCAGTCTTTCCACTAGTGCATCCAGTGTTCGCTTATTAAAATTGATAGCGAGTCAAAATTATAGAAGGGTTTGTCAACATAATCATAAATAACCAGGCTCCAATGTGTGCCATTCCACCTCGAATTTGAATCAACAGAACAATAATTGTCATTAAGTATGAAAGCAACATTCTTGTTGACGTACAGACCCGAATTGAAAAAAGAGTGAGCATAGTCACCATCGTAAATTAAGAGTGCAACCACAACCGGGCCCACCACAACTAGGTCATTATAGCTAGAGAACAATGACTCAGTATAAACACTTATATCGTCATCACTTAGCCATTCCTTACTGATAGATGATGACAACCGTTTTGTCATTGTGCCGTCCTGGGCTTTGGCGGTGTGGGTATCAGCATCAGTTTGAGTCTCTGCATCCTTGGCACTTGCAGCATCAATACGCTGCAACCGTTGGAGATCCAGCTCAATGGACCGATTCAGGGCGGCATTCCGCTGCACCTCCATCTCCCGAAGTCGACTTTTTAACTGTTCATTTTCTTCCTCCAGAAGCAGCAACTTTTCATCCATAAATTCATGAGCAGGGCTTTCAGAGGTGGACGATTGATCTAATACACTTTCTTGTTCACTAGCATCACTAACATGAGAACTATTTGGAGAAGGCAGAGGTGACGAAGCATGATCTGGTTCTTTATTATGATCTTTGTGCGCACCACATACCTCCACAGTTCCATCACAAGAAATTTTTGTTTTAATAGAAGCCGAACACTCCTCATAAAGGCATCTCCATTTGATAGTATTGGTAGTAATTGAGCGAAAAGAACAACGGTACTTTGGCTTTTGTAAATAATTCCCGGTTTGCCCTTTGTAGTTTTGAATTTAATAATGTCATCTGCCATTTTCTTTAGAGCTAGTATTTAAATCCCAGACCGAAAGAAAAAAAACACTTTGATAGTCTCTTGCAGTAGGAGTCCAACCAGTAAGCGAAGATCAAAATTATAAAGAGTTACCTGCTTTGAAAATGATTGATGTCTAGTACAGTATTTCCATTACTAGGTTAAAAGGAAAATATGAGGGAAGAGAAAGTGCTAAGAGAGCGGTCAAAGCAGGAGATAAGGAAGCTCCTGAAAAGAAAAGGAATATAGGAAGAGGAAGAGAGAATCAAATTAAGACAGGTGTAACGTAGATTTCCAACACCGCCGTTAAGACGAATAGGAGCCGCAAGTAGCTTTCAAACACAAAGTAGATACAAACACAATGTGTTCTTTGGTTTCACGAAACGAAATCGCCCATCAGTGTTCAGCGTAATTTTCGGGCTTCTTATGGACGCAGCCCTCCTGATGTTACATCAATAAAGCGATGGTATGACAGGTTCAAAGAAGCAGGCAGCGTTGAAGATCTTCCTAGAAGTGACATGACTAGTGTATGCCTAGTGCCTAGCAGAATGCCGCTTTGACATTCTCTGGGCTATCAAGGGGGCACACGTTGAAGTTTACTAACGTAAGTGATATTAAAAAACTACCAACACTAACCTATGTAACAGCGCCAGATATAAATTGATATGTCAAACGGTTATTCTGTAATAAATTTTTAAAATCAGGGCAAGACTTTATGCTCACTCTGTATATTCCAACGGTTTAACTATGAACTGAGATTTTTTTTCAAGAACACCCCTGACATACTGTTGCTGCATTGTTTTTCAAAGATTTTATCACCTCAAGTATTTCGGTGCTGTTAGTTGGGTTGAAAAAAATGCTGTTATTAGGACTGGAGTATAATGAGTCAGGTATTTCAATATTATAGATATCATCCAGGATTTGACTCGCATATTTTCCAATAAAATTCTTGTGAAATGATCATTCAAAATATCTGGATCTATATTTGGCTGAACGTGTTTTTTATCTATATCAAGAATTTCATTAATACCATAGAGAAACAATAGCGTAAGTAGATATCCCATGGTATAGGGTGTTTATGTCGCAACTTTTACTGTTATCTCAAGCCGATTACTGTCGATTATTGTCAATTTTTACTGTTTTGTTGATGAGAGAGTGTATGAACGGCACAATTTGAGAGAATACCAGCGTCACACAAATGCATGGGAAAGAATTACGTGAACTATCGGCTTGAGATAACAGTAAAAGTTGCGACATAAACGCCCTATACCATGGGATACTTACTTATGCTATCGTTTCTCTATGTTAATACAATCCCATGTCTTTCTAGAGTTGTTTTTACTATTTTCCAGTTTCAGCTTGTAATAATCTGATTTAGCCTCTTTTGTTGTATTATTTATTACATTTTGATACGCTATAATCCTCTCTCAATTTAATATTAAAAGGTTGTTTACTGAGTTTCCTATACATATTGTCTCTCTTTCTTATAGATTCAACTAAACTCTTAGTAATACATTTTTTCATATATATAAGCGAGTTTATTTTACAGCTCCAGCCGTTTCTCGCATCCCATCTGCCATTTATTGCGACGTTGCCATTTTTTCAACGGTTTCATTTTGTGGGGAATTTTGACAATGAAAGAATGCTTCTCGATATAGTGAGTCAAGTTCCAAAAAAGTACCAAAATCTCTTGGTTTTCAGGCTGCCAAAAGTTATGCCTTCGGAAATTTTGGTGGGGAACCATACATTACTCTTACTAATACCCAAATGGACTTATTGAAACAATAAAATCAATTACCTTAATTATTGTTTGGTCCTATGTACTATTTGATTGGGCTATAACTATCAATATTGCAACTGATACTCAGAGGATTCACATTATCAATCATAAGATCCTTAAAAACTACCGATTCATGTATAAAAATACACAGACCATCACTTTTTGAGAATTTACATACAGCATTAACATTATTATAGCCTGGTAAATTAAAATCAAATTCAGAATCGTCACAAATCCAAGTTTCAGTTAAAACGATTAAGTCAAATTTTATTTGGCTATTACTTAGAAAATAAACGAATTCATCAAAATTTTTCTTAATACTTCTAATGTTCATATGAATTATATTATTTATACAGTTATTACTATCTTGCAGAGAAAAACTAAAAAAATCATTAACTTCAAGTGTTTCATAAATGTCCTCAGACAAATCATGATTCTGATTCGGCATAGTAAATCAATAACCAACTTTAACCAGATGAAAAATCAATGTTTGCTATCTATCTAGATGGTTTCAAGGTCCATTGCACTTTTTACCGGTATCGGCTTCCTCCCTTCTTCCTTCCTCACGAAAATTTTTCCGTCTCTAACCCAAACGATCTGATAGCCTTTCTGAATCGCTATAGTTTTCGCGTTTCCCTGAACAATTCCATTGTAGAGGTGGCCAGATGCTGATAAGCACACACTCGACCATCAGCCAAAGATCGACTCACCATCTTAGTTGAAATACCTGGACCTCCAACATCGCGGCTCGCAGCCTCTTTGAAATGGTTCAACCAGCCTTCTTTATCTGCGGACAAAGTTCGTCTGCGGACGAATTTGAAAACAATGGGCTTGATCTGATCCTTTCCCCTTGATGGTAATCTGTGCGCAGCACTAAGACCCTTCGAATCAATTGGATTCTTGATAGCAGATGATATTTTATTGAAAACTTCAAACATCGATTCATTATTTGTTTCTGGAACTCCGGTAACAATTACATTCTCTCTACGAGTATAGCCTTGCATATCGGACAGTTCACTTTTCAACTTCAAATTTTCATTTTTCAACGAGTCAACGTCTTTCTTCAAAGATTTAATTTCCACCTTGCAACTGACAAGTTCGTTTTTAAACGAATCGAACTCGTTTTTAATCGAATCAGACATAGTAAATTCGTATGGCTTTTGTTGGTGGGGAGTCCCTTGCGGGAAGGTCCCACCGCCTGAATATATAATTTAAGCCGTCAATGGGCCTTACGAGTGTCATACTTCAGCCGGGACCGACAGTTTAACGTGCCCATCCGATAACACGGGAGTGATCTGGTTATAAAACTTTTGGTATTGAGAGGGTTTGAAGCCGGGATCTCTATGCTGCTACTGTGCCTGACCTTTTTAAAGTTGATAAAGAAGATAATTTTGAATAAAATTTAGAATTTAGAGATAGGCCGACACATCTAGAAAATACCTGAGTCTATACCTAATTCATGCAGGTGAACGGGCTAGAGTCAAGAAAACTTCAATTAATCTTGCCATGCCTGATTTAATAGGTTTATACTATAGAATAACACTACAATTTGAAATAATTGAAAAATACAAACAGCTTCAATAAACATTGGCAACTAAAATCGAACAACAGAAACAACAATTTCATGTTACTTTGTTGACATTCTTCATCTGATTCGGGGGCGCATTACTATCCCCTTTTAGATAGCAATACGTCACAAAACCAAACAATATCAGTCATCAAATAACAAGTTAATTTCAACATAAAATTACTCAAGAAAGAAAAGCCCGTTGAACCCAAGTTTCGTCGATAGTAACCCATATAACCCATTTCATAATAATTTTGAATCCCCACTTTTGATTGACATTCTCGAATGAACCTTTGTTTCACTACACTGCACTTTCGTTGGTCTGTACGTTGCTTTATCGTCGGGGTTACAGTACCTTGTTTTTGGCGGTGAACTTTTACCGGTTGAATTTGGCTTGACGGCGACGTCCTCTTACGTCCCTAGACCTGTCGTCTGAAAGGGTGTCTTGAAGCGGTGTTACATAAAGTTGCGGAACCAAAGGGGTGGTAGTACAAGAAGTTGGTTTGGGGACACACATGAACCGCTGTAAATAAATGTATTACAGCAATTATTTCTAACTCTTCCAACAATTCATCAAAAGCTAAAACAGGAGTTATCTATCGATTACAATTAATTAAATTCTCTCATTCTATTTGAATCCTCATTTTATATAGATTTTTATCTTTAAACTACTGATTCTTTGTATCAGAATTGATGGATCTTTCTCCACAAATAATTCAAAAGTTCTGTTATAATTTAATGAATTAGCGTTCAGTTAAAAGCCTTAACGCCATGAGAAAACACAGTCAGAAAAATATAAAATTGAGTCTTAAACTCAATATGAACATTCCAATTTAAAGGCTATCTTCCTGACTTTCAGCAATACTCTAGATAATATATCTCCAGAAACAATAACTCAAATGTAACGTAACTGAAAACTTTCTATACTTCTTTAGAAAAAAATTATAAGTATCTTCCATCACTAATAAAATCAAAAGGATTATTCTCAATCAATATTATTAACTTGAAAAATAACAGGCTTTGTTGATAAAATACTCTTTGATTGAAGTTTCAATTAATTAAATTCCCTAAATTATATTTTAACCTTATTTTACGTACCTTAGAGGTTATTTGAAGAAACAATTATTCGTACATGATGAAGAAACACAATTAAACTTTTCAGGACATGGCACTACTAGAAAATCTAAACATTTATAAAAATAAAACTAGCTCCTACATTAACTAATTATATAAACTTATAAACTTGCCCAAAAAGGGGGAAACATAATGACTACATCTTTACTCTCGTAGTGCTCCTAGCAAAGTGTCCTCCGAAACGTAATCTGGTCTCTCGACTGGGGAATCCCCACTACTGTATTTAGAAACAGGTCTCCTATTGGGCGAAGGGAATCAATTTGACCAATCGTCGCGTGGCTTCTAGAGCCTTTGGACCAAATAGTAACTGCAAAATCGGTAGTTTGTTATAATTTCAATGCTTGCTGTTTTCCAACTTATCGCACTCTATGTCGCGACACGAAGGCTAAGTTTTAGAGATAATTCCATAATCTACATTCCTCGACGACTCGGAGCCACAATTTTTAAATATCTATCATGGGAAACTCGAAGTCATGGCCGTTCATAATAGAGAGAGAAAATAATTTATTTCGCTAACTCACTTACAATAATGGCTCTAGTCTATTGCGTATTAAATTTACTATTATAACTTGGGAAAAGGCCTGAATTAAAAAGAGTGCTCGGCACACTACGCAGGCACTCTATCCACTAGACCACGGATCACTACGTGACATGAATTCTATAGAGACTTTCATAGAATAAAAATCCTCTTTGAAAGTAGGAGACAGTTCAGCACATATAATTTCTCTCACGACATTAGAAATAGCCTGTAAATCCAATTGAGAAAGCGATTGTCTGTTATCAGCAGCCGTTGCCCTTGAGCCATCCTCGCCGGCAGTTGACAATGACTGCACTGTTGACGCAGCAGTAGACGATGGCTGTACTGCCGCTGACGTAGCGATAGCCGACGATGCGCCCGACCCTGTTTTACAAGTTATGCACTTCCACTGGGTCGATGTCAAACGAGGCAAACGACAGAAGAGTCCTGCGACAGTCGAGACCAGCGACGGTAGAGACCGGCGACATTCGAGGCCAGCGACGGTAGAGGACCCCTGAAAAAGTGGCCTCAAATGTCGCCTGCGTTAGGCGACAGTTGAGGCCACTCTAATTTTTGTACAGCCCCGACAGTCGAGACCTGCGACGGCAGAGGACTCCTGAAAAAGAGGACTCCTCCAATTGAGTTTCGTCAACAAAGGTGGTCAAGTCATATATATACATTCCAGTACTTGGATGATGGTCCCTAAACATATTTTTAAGTAATTGGAATCCATTACTACTGCATTATGCCTCCTTCATTGACAAATATCAATATTTATCTATCTTCTATCCATCTTTAAGACGAGATGGTGTCTGTCTTTCTGTCTGTTTGTATGTGAGCTCATCACGCTTGAAATACTTGACTGATTTAGCTGTAATTCTTCACAAAGATGATCGTTCTGAAAATCCTTCAAGGATAAGCACTATCTACCTTCAAAGTTCATATGCTTTTTTTTATAAAGGAAGTTTCCATTATTTAGTTTTCAACAAATCAGAAGTTATAATCATTATAAAATGTATTTTGTCTGGAATCGCAGTAGGATGTGTCCTCAACTGTCGCCTGCTGCAAGCGAGTCTCTAATTTTTGAACAGGCCCGACAGTCGAGACCAGCGACGGTAGAGGACTCCTGAAAAAGAGGCATCAAATGTCGCCTGCGTTAGGCGACAGTTGAGGCCACTCTAATTCTCGTACACTCCCGACAGTCGAGGCCTACGACCGTAGAGGACTGTAAAACAGTCCTCTACGGTCGTTGGCCTCGAATGTCGTCGGTCTCGACTGTCGCGCCCCCCTTCCACTTGGCCTTATTTTCAATTGACATTTTTCGAGAATTAGACTCTCTCATTAACTGACACAAAAAATGGCATTTTGTTTTGCACGAGTTAAGGCCTCTTTCACACGATAGGAGACGTGCAACTTGAACACTGAAAAGTGTTCTCGTTTTTTGTCGAAGTACATTGAGTCAAATCGTGTCTTTCACATGGTGACTCCTATCCAGGAACCTCGTTTTGTCACGTCTTTTCCCCTCGAGGCAAGCAGAGGCAAGATCTAACAACTGTGCCGACGCTTCCACAAAGTATGACTCATCACTTTTTTCTCAAAGTCTAACTTCCTTAAAAATATAGATAGAAGATTTCTGATTTCGGATTTGGATTCAGCGACCCCAAATTCTTTAAAGCGTAAGTCCCGTTTTCGAAAATATCCGAAAACAAGGAAGTTATGGCTGTTTTTAATAAAGCTTTCTATTATTTATATAATTATACGGTAAAAACGAACAGGTACTGTACTATACAGTACGTAAGTACTCTAGCTATTATAATATAACTTACACTGTATTCGTGTAGGAAATTTGGTAGGTTATTTATCTTGATTTCTGAAAATACCCCAAAATAAGGGAGTAAGATAACTTTGAAAAACCAAAGTTTTCCTGCCGATTGAAGAAACATTAAAAATTAGTCTAAGACATATTATGTCTTAGAATAAAAACGTGTAACAAATATCAGATCACTATTCAAGCTATCAAGCTTTTCATAAATTCATAAGTTTGTGTCGACGGTATATGACATAAAAGGCAAATGCTCGCGCTTGGTCCATAGTTCTACGACTGAGGAATGAGGATTTAGGTCAGCAACTAAATCGACAAGCCATGATTGTCAATCTTACTCATGATACAAAGCTTTGTACTATGATACATGGTTTTCATTCCGTATCATTCTTTAATAAAAATAAAACAAGATTCTGGTTCAAAAGCATCAAAGTCGCCAGGCTGGTCTGAGCTATTCATGACTTTTTTCAGTATGCATTATCAACTCAGCAGTTCTAATACACAGACATCACTACTTGGAAAGCCATGACATTTTCTATTCTCTCAATTCCTATTATTACCATAGATCGATACAGATCAGCACAATGTTTATACTGTATGTTCATAATAGAGAGAGAAAATAATTTATTTCGCTAACTCACTTACAATAATGGCTCTAGTCTATTGCGTATTAAATTTACTATTATAACTTGGGAAAAGGCCTGAATTAAAAGAGTGCTCGGCACACTACGCAGGCACTCTATCCACTAGACCACGGATCACTACGTGACATGAATTCTATAGAGACTTTCATAGAATAAAAATCCTCTTTGAAAGTAGGAGACAGTTCAGCACATATAATTTCTCTCACGACATTAGAAATAGCCTGTAAATCCAATTGAGAAAGCGATTGTCTGTTATCAGCAGCCGTTGCCCTTGAGCCATCCTCGCCGGCAGTTGACAATGACTGCACTGTTGACGCAGCAGTAGACGATGGCTGTACTGCCGCTGACGTAGCGATAGCCGACGATGCGCCCGACCCTGTTTTACAAGTTATGCACTTCCACTGGGTCGATGTCAAACGAGGCAAACGACAGAAGAGTCCTGCGACAGTCGAGACCAGCGACGGTAGAGACCGGCGACATTCGAGGCCAGCGACGGTAGAGGACCCCTGAAAAAGTGGCCTCAAATGTCGCCTGCGTTAGGCGACAGTTGAGGCCACTCTAATTCTCGTACACTCCCGACAGTCGAGGCCTACGACCGTAGAGGACTGTAAAACAGTCCTCTACGGTCGTTGGCCTCGAATGTCGTCGGTCTCGACTGTCGCGCCCCCCTTCCACTTGGCCTTATTTTCAATTGACATTTTTCGAGAATTAGACTCTCTCATTAACTGACACAAAAAATGGCATTTTGTTTTGCACGAGTTACATGTTAAAAAGTCCTGTTTAGGAGCATCCGTATCACACTTCAAACACATCATAGTTAACCGGTAAACTAAAATATATTGTAACATCAAAGGGAGCACACAAACAATCGGTGCTTACTACACGACGTCTCAAGGCGAACTGAACACTATGATACTATGACACAGTATTGATTACAACGTTTGCAAAAATTGACAAACTCATTCAAGCTTAACTCATCGAATCAAACTTGTTCTCAAGATGGAAAAAACAGATAATTCTTTCTCCTTGGTAGCGACAGTATTCTAAACTTGTGAGTTTAGTATTACTCTAATTAATAAGAAATATCGGGGCACCGATCTTCGCTCGTTATTTTCATTTATAAATAAACAGAACACAATTTATTCTCTAAAATGATCGTGTTTATATTTCACAGCTGGCTATATGGCATCTTATGAATTTCGGGGATGCGATATTTTGATTTTCCACATACCCACTCGCTCACTCACTTTTTTACTATCCACAGCTGCTTCAGCCAAGGATGAATTATCCTTTCAATGTCGTTCAGCGAGTTTTCCCGTGAATGAGACCTAGTGCAATCGAATTTTTATATCATAAACGTACTATGTTCCAAATTTCGTGAAAATCGTTAGAGCACTTTTCGAGATCCGTTGAACATAAATAACCAGATATAAATATATATAAATACAGAAATTGCTCGCTCAATATAATAGGATATAGTGTTGACTTTTGAATGAATTTCCTATAGAAGTCTCAAAGTTCACATCAAGAATCAGTATAAACCGATGATAAACTCACAATATGTTAATTTCAACAAATATTGTTGAAAAGGAACTGTGCAAATTGATGATGTCAAGTTTCATTAACTGATCCAATTGTAAAATAATATCAATCCTCAATGATCTTGATTTGAATGTAAAATATATAACATTCATTGTATTAATAGATCCTCGTACATGATAGGTCATGTTAGAGGCTCTGTTGCGACGTGAAAACTCTGACATCAGTAATGGGCCAGCCAGGTCACTTGATATTATTGTTGTTATTATTATTCCCCGTTCAATATTGAAATTTGTTGGGAAATTTCATTTCCTCTGTGCTAATCACTTCAGCATTCTTATCCGATAAAGGCTAATACGCAGAGTGGAGTTTCAGAATAATTTTCATATTTCCATATGAGTAATTTCAATTATGACTTCAAAATCTGCACTCAGAAAAGTATTTCTCTAATTTTCAGAGCCATCCAACGTCTGCATCAAGAATGCTATTATTTTGGATAGGATAAGAAGCGATTTATCGTGTTCGCATGCTTTTGAGAGCTCGTTTGGAGCTAGTCAGCTAATTTATCGATAGAAGCGTTCGTTCACTTTTCTGGCTCATGGTGTCGAGATAAATGAAAATAATTACTTTCGAATTTTTCCAGGTGAGCAGACACTACACAGTTTTCCTGTTGTGATTCGGCTGAAAGGAAAAGGGTGAGATAAAAATGAATTGTTGAATATTTTCGCAAGTTGTATGTTGCTTGGAGCTTTTGCTGGTGGAACATTTTTCTTTTATCTCGTCTGGAATGTCCGCAGCAGACAATGGGGCGCTTTGTCTCTGTGCCCCTGCTGGCGAGGAAGGGGGTAGGGCGTAAAGGAGTGCCCGTTGGGGTGGTGGTGGGGGCTAATTTAAGTGGAAAAAAGAATGGTTGACAGTGTTCTCTGCTCTCTGCGAAGTTAATTTAAAGTTTGGCCCATAAGTAACCCACATAAGACTGATGGATATGTGTTATGTTCTCTTGCCATGAAAGCGCCTCTAGTATTTTGCATCTACACGCTTTAGCAAGACAAAATTACAACTAATGATAACCCTAGCGCCCATTTGCTGTCCTTTATTACTTTTCTTTATTAATGAATTAGAGAAGAGAGAAACGGAAAGTGAAAAGAGAGATTGCAGGGATATCAAAGAAATAAAATAGTGTTAGCTACTTACAATACTGTTCTTCACCTTAATCACTGAAATTGGACTTATTCGATTGATTTATCAGAATATTGATTATCATAATCATCAAAGCGTGCTTGTATTGTACATTATTGAGATTTCAAAACAGTAGACCTCACGCAGTTTTCTCATCCACATAATCTGGTGTCACCTGTTTACCGGCATCTCCAGACATCTC
Source organism: Nilaparvata lugens (assembly GCF_014356525.2). Lineage (NCBI taxonomy): Eukaryota > Metazoa > Arthropoda > Insecta > Hemiptera > Delphacidae > Nilaparvata > Nilaparvata lugens. The sequence goes on from NC_052507.1 coordinate 39,911,833, forward strand.
TGTAATGCATGCAATGGATAATCTACTTTCAGCTGATTGATTATGAATAATTCTATAATCTGATTAGTCCTATATTCAAAGTAGATGACATATATATAGTGATATCGGAGTATGGAGGAAATTTCTTTTCCTCCCACATTATCCTTGAAATACAAAATTTCAAAAAACCTTGTGTAAACATCGACGCGCAGTCAAAAAATGAATATTCCTGCCAAATCTCATAGAATTCTATGAACGCGTTTGGCCGTGAATGCGTTACATACATACAGACAGACGAAAGAAAATCCGAGTGAAAACATAAACCACACTTCGATCGGTCAATTAATATTTCACTAGAATCTTTTGTTCAAAAACACTGGTCTTTCATTTTCACTGCTTGGTTAACGATGAACTTGGTTAATGATGGAGATTTTTCACGCTGTAAGTGGTGGATTGATATTTTTGCATTCAGTAAATGTTTTTGTCCTAGTTATGGCTCTCGCAATAGCATCCCTCTCTGTCAACCAATATATTGATTAAAACTTTTACAATATTTCCATTAATAAATAAATCCTTAGTTTAAATAACGAAATGAACGTTTTGGTAGAGAGTTAGTGGGGAGGATATTTTTAATATTCTTCCCAAAGAATGGACATTGATATGTCCAAAGCTCCGCCAATTTATGTAGATGCATAACAATATGATTATTATCTATAGTTATTATATTACAAATTGCTTTTTCATATCATATACAGTTCAATAGTTATTTTCTTAGTCTATATCATGTAAATTCATCTATAACTTTGCTGTATTGTAAGCTATTGTATATAAGTGTATAAGCCAGTATATATTGTAATCTACATAAATAAAGTACTCAATCAATCAATACTCAATCAATCAACGTTCTAATCTCGCTTGACTACTCGCAATAAAACTCTTATTTTCCTCCGTAAACTCTACTCAATCCATATTGAAGTCTGTAAATGATGATACTTATATTATTGTATCATAAACCATGATGTGAGAGTGTCAGATGAGCGCTTGTAGTGGAGAGTTGTGTTCTATTTAGCTCCGTGTTTAGTGTTCGATTTCAATTAATAAGAAAAAGTGAATCACAAAAATTGTGCGAAGTTTGTTGAGTCAATGTACTGTGTACCTTTTGCATAAGTATCAGTTTTGGTTATTTAACAAGTAATAAGTTGAAGTGATTTCAATCTATAATATTCATAGTTGAGGTTAGGTTTTAGATTGTTGAAACCAATAGCATTATTCCGAAGAAGCTATGAACTGAATGAAGAAAGATAATTGGACTCTGTACCGTACAATGCAGCCGTCCCCTACAGCAAGGTGAGAGAGGTGTTATCTCGTGAAATGTTTCTCCGTCGTTGTTTACGTTTGAAAGTATAGAATCTCTTATCATATCACTTACTGGTCATCCATCTGACGAGATTAGTTCATTGCTATAGGAAACTATTTAATCATTTTTTAAGCCAAATTGGTCATTCATTCATCTACGAAGTATTACTCAATATGGAAGCAAAAGTGGATGAGATTCTTGATAAATTAAATAAATTAGACAGCTTAGAAGAGAAAATTGATAATATCTCAAGCAAATCCAATGAGGATTTGGAATATCTTAAGAAAGAAGTAGAAGAGATGAAATCTCAAATGGAAATGGAGCGAGAACAAAAAGAAAACTACTATAGAAGTGGGAATGTAATAATTTTCGGTGTAAGAGGTGCTACTAATTATTGAATTTTGAGAGAAGAGATAATTAGAATGTTAACTTATGTAGGTGTCGACATCAGAAATCATGATAAATTGAAACGACTGAACCCTACCAAAGATGACTGACCAATTAGAGTGACATTCACGTCGACTTATACTAGGAATGAAGTACTGAAGGGAAAATTCAAGCTGTCGAAAGAGAAATTCATCGAACATGTAAGAATAAAGGAGGATCTGGACATCAACATTCGCGACATCAGGAAAGAGCTCTATCCGTTTATGATTGACTGCAAAAATCAAGGGAAGAGGGTTTCTATGACAAATGATGAACTAATAGTAGAGGGAGAAATCTTCAGCCTCAAGAAATTGAAAGAATTGAATATCAATGATAAGAAGAGAATGAGAAGTGAGGAAAATTCTCCCATTGCGAAAGATAACTACAATCCTAACAACTTGAAAAACGACAACGCGAGACTAGTGAAGAAAAAGAACACCATGGAAGCTTATATCACATCTAAAGGCAGATACAGAAGAAATGAGGCGAGCACACAGGAGCCATCTCGATCACAATAGCAATCACGAGTTGGAGCTACAGTAAGGAATATGGATAACAAAACGAAACACGTATTTAAGGATCTTGGGAAGGACATGATAACTATTGGACTAACTAAATGAACAGTTAGATATTTAATTATACACATACAATTTATTGTAGATCTCTCAGGGAGAATTGGAGTGTTGAACAACTATTAGAAGTATTAGAGAACGTGGAATGAGACATCATGGGACTCGCAGAAGTAAGAAATGGCGAAATGTGTTTAATGATGGAAAATGATGTGATGCTGTATTCAAATGGAAATGGACCATCAGCTGGATCAGGATTTTTGATTAATGATATATCGAAGAAGAAAATCATAAGCTTCAAGCAATACACTCACAGAATCTATGTTATTATTTGGAAACTTAAAAATCACTTAAAGGGGAGAATGGAAATGATACAAGTGTACGCGCCAACATCAGCATCAACCGAAGAAGAAATTGAAGAGTTCTACGGAGATCTGGAAGAGGCTATGGAAAATGACTTATGCAGGTACATCATAATTATGAGTGATCTAAACGCAAAAATAGGGAAGAACAATGAAGAGAGATGTGTTGGAAAATATGGATACGGCGACAGGAACGAACGTGGAGAGCGACTGGTTGAATATGTTGAAGGCAAAACATGTTTATAATGAGCTTATTTTTCCAGAAAAATGGACTTGGGTGAGCCCAGATGGTGCAACAAGGAATGAAATAGATTTTTTTATCGTGGATAAGAAGTGTATTGTTCAGGATGTGGATACAGAAGACAAAATAAATATCGGAAGTGATCATCGACCTGTAAGAATTGAGTTAAAAGTAAAAGAGAACCGAAGAAGATATCAGGAAAAAAGATTCACAAGACTAAGTACAGACGTTTTGAAAGGTTTATCGTTTGAGGAGAAACTACAAATGAACTTGATTGAAGAAACGATTGATGAATTCGATGATTCAGAGATGCTTACAAACAAATTTATTGACGAACGCTCTTAGAAAAAAAAACAAATGATAGGCAAAGAAAAAGAGAACAAGAAAAGGAAATTACCAAGGGAAATAAGTAAATTACTGGAGAAAAGAAGGAAACTGAAACGATTTGGAAGAGAAAAGATTGAATTCAGTGAAACCTCAAAGCTTATAAGGAGAAAATGGAACGAATGGACAAACAGGAGGAAAATATCTGATTTGGAAGAGATTATCAAGCTCGGCAATAGCATCAAGCAATTCAATAGGCTACAGCAACTTGGTAGAGACACGATGATTGCTATGAATAATGAAGGTGGAATCAAAGTGAGAGAAATAGAAGGAATATTAGGAATCATCTGTGATTTTTATCAGAAGCTCTACCATGCCGATGGATGTGAAGAGGACGTTTTTGATTAAGGAAGTGAAGAACAGCAGAGGAACGAAGGTGGAGATGAAGAATACCCGCTTACTATGAAAATCGAGGTGAAGCGAGCAGTTGATCGCCTAAAGGAAGGGAAAGCAGGCGGCCCGGATGGAATCACCAACGAACACCTGAAAGCAGGCGGAAATGCTGTCATCGAAATATTGACAAAGCTATACAATACATGTCTCAGGTGCGCCAGAATTCCAGAAATATGGTTGAAAGCCGGCCTGATACCGCTTTTCAAGAAAGTTGATAGGAAGGAAATTAAGAACTATCGGCCGATAAGTCTTCTATTCAGTATATATAAAGTATTTATATCGGTTATAACGCATCGGATAGACAACTACCTGACTGAATCAACTTTTGTCGATCAAACTGGCTTCAAGAAGAACTTCTCAACCCTGGACAACATACTTGTATTGCTGGAGCTGATAAGGAACTCGAAAGACTATAAATTCCCTCTGGTTCTGCTATTTATAGATTTTGAGAGAGCGTTCGACAGTGTCACAACAAAATCCGTATTAGAAACACTCTCTGGACTTGGTATAAGTGGGAAATATCTATATTTATTCAAGTTCATCTGTGACAGAATGAAAATCGAGTTTAAATTGAGAGGAAATAGAAAAGTCGTGGAAGTGAGAAGAGGATTGAGGCAAGGCGACATTCCATCAGCCAAAATATTCAACGCAGTCCTTGAAACATGTATCAAAAATCAGAATTGGTATGAGAGTGGAATAAATGTCAATGGTAGAAAATTGAACACCTTGAAATTTTCAGATGATGTTGTGCTAATTGGTAGTAGCACAGAAGAAGTTCGCTACATGCTGATGGACCTAATCGGAGAGACAAAGAAAATTGGACTGAAGGTGAATTTTAACTAGTCGAAAGTCATGACATTCAACTGCGAAGAAGAGGAAATAACACTGGAGGAAGAAATAATAGGAAATGTTGAAAATGTTATCTACTTGGGGCAGAAGATTGGAAGAGACAGTCAATGGGGAGAGATCACCCGGAGAGTTGCGTTGGGCTGGTCAATGTTCAATCGATTCAAGTACCTGTTTCGATCAAAAATCGACATGAGTAGGGAAATAAAATTATTCCAAATGTGCGTCATTCCGGTAATATTGTACGGTTGTGAAACTTGGACACTGAATGAGAAATTGATAAAGGAGCTCAGAACTACTGTGAGAGCGATGGAAATGATAATGATTGGGGTGACAAGGAAGGACAGGAAAAGAAATACATGGGTCAGGAATGTAACGAAAATTGACGATATTGGCAGAACAATTGTAGAAAGAAAATGGAATTGGGCTGGCCATATAGCTCGAACAAGAGACGAAATATGGACAAGAGGAATATTGGACTGGTACCTACGAACAAGGAAAAGGAGCAGAGGAAGACCAAATTACCGATGGGACGAGGAGCTCCGACGAGTATGTGGTGGAGCAACCTGGAAGAGAGTCGCACAAGAAAGACAGGAGTGGGAGAGGATGAAAAACGTCTTCGAAGAGGTCTGGCTTCACAGGGAATGAACGAAGGACACTCAATTAATCCTAAAAAAAGGATACCCCAGCAGCTGCTGAATTGCCAATAATGAAAACAATAAAATATGTATGCAGGATGTAAATAATTTGTAAATTTTTGCAATAAAAGGGTTATTCATTCTTATTTATTTAAACCATGATGTTGATGGAAAAAAATAATTATTTCTGGAATGTAGGAATGTCATGAACAAGGCACATGCATCTCTCATAAGGCAGTTGCATTATCCATCTTTTTTATTATCACTCTTGTATTATTAACATGAATTCATTATCATTGGAATTCATAAGAAAAACATGAATTGATCACAATACAATTAGTAATAATTCATATTCTTCAGTTATAATATACTATCAGGCACAAATTCGAGAACTAATAATTCATTTATTACAAAAACGAGAAAGACCACAGTCATTAAGCCGAGAACCGTCTCCAAAACTATTTAGTATTGTAGGTATTTTGTTTGGAATTGGGGAAACAAAAGGCTACCTGATTAAAGCTCAGGAGGACCTAATCGATACTAAAATTGATGTATTGAAAAAAATTGATATAATACTGTTAGGTTTTCAAGTTTTATGTCTTCTTCAGTTATCTATTATAATGGAAAGAATTGGCTTATACACTTTATACACATACGGGATAAGGAAATACATGAATGATGCATCATCAAGTCACGTCTGAACTGATTATTCAAGTCACGTCTAAGATAATGAACTGATTATCTTAAAAATTTGCATATAGATTCATAATTTACCAAAGATGGCTATAAGCCTATTTTAGATTCTTCAAGATTTCAGTAGGTCAAGTTTTTAAATAGACTGTTGCGGGTTGCCTGCTAGTACTGAATATTTCTAAATCATGCTGCTGTTATTCTCGGTACCCAGTGCGTTCCCAACAAAATTTTCCCAAAGATCCCCTCATCCATCTATTATATTTATGCGGACCCTCCTACTTCTTAAATGCACAGTAATAAAAATATCTTCATCTACCGCCATCTACCCCCACACACACTCTTAATAGTCAATAGCAGCTAATCTGATGAAATAACAAAGTAAATTTTACTCTTGAAAATTCATAGTTCATAACTCAATTCGATAACGAGAAGAAGTTGACGTTTCAAGAAAAATGTAGGTAGTTTTTTAATAATTGATAATCATTATTTAAATTACGGTATATTAGAATAATATTGAAAAAAACTTGAGATTTATAATTTTTGTGTGCATTCATCATAATAATTTTCGTGTTATCATTATTACTGTAAAACTATTGTTATTGTAAAATCAGTAAGGAAATTGTTTCACTAACTTGGTTTCGATATGGAGAATACGATCCTTGTACGGTACCTCAGCTCAAATAAGTTGCGGAAATGAAGACTAGGTCCACTGATGTTCCTAATAATTATCACTATTTGTTCAATGAGATAAGTTGATATTTTCTTCAAGTTCATGATTCCTGAGATATAAGGCTCCATACTTGACACATTCTCTCTAATATCAGATCGCATGTCGAGTCGATTTCTAAACTTGTTTTTCATAAAACATATTGATGAAAATGCTTGTTCACAACGGTAAGTCGTTACAAAGGGAAGGATTAGCCTCAATACCTTTTCTCCAAGTTCTTCATAGTTATTTCGTGCTGTCAAAATAGAGTTACTATCAAATTGGTTTTTCATTTTACTAAAGCTGGAAAAATCCACAAGTTGATCTTGTTCGTTTTCCGTTGATAACAGAAGGGATTCTTAACGCAATTATCATCTGGGTCAGTTTCAGGAAAATATTCCCTTAAATTGATTGCTAAGTTGCGTAAATGTCCTGCTATTTTGCTCTTTATTTGATTAGGTAAATTTTTCTCAGAAGCCTCCACGTATTGCTTCATAGAGAAATTCGTGAATGATTTGTTTTCTACCCGCGTTTTTAGCACTGATTTTATCTTCCACTTTAAAAATGGCAACATTTTTCCCCTGCAAACTTTGATTCAGCCCATTCGAATGTTCAAAACATCAGCTAGTTAAGCAACTGAGCAGAGCCAGGAAAAGTCTGTGTGCAAATCTGTGTACTTAATATCGAGAAAAATACGAACCTCATCTCTATTCAATTGAAATTATACCGTACTTTCCCTAAATTTTCCTCTCATATGTTGCGGACTCCCACAACATGCCCACCAGTTGAGAACCGCTGCTCTACACTATATCATTATAATCTTGGAATTGAAAATATATTCAATTAATTCCAATAATCACACTTTTGCAGATCAACACTGTTTGCTCTCGTACTACAATTAGTAAATTCGCAGATTCCAATAATGTAATCCCACCATCATTACTGATTACTGATTCAATAACTTAATGATAATCCATATAATTGATCATTTTATGGTTACTCATTTATATTGATTGATAATTACATAAATGAATTATAGTGGCAATATTTAATAACACACAATTCAATTCGGTAGCGTTTTTCGGCAGATTGGAATTTTAGCCACCATAACTGAAAAAATATACTTGGGATATTTGGTAAACGTTTTCCAATATGCTGGTTTTGTAGAATCACGTGAAACGTTAATTTGCTATACTGCTTTCGTTTGAAGAATTCTCCATAAATCAATAGCGAAATTTGGTATAGATGGTGACAATTGTTTGCCCGGTCCAAACAGCTTGCAGCGATCAAATTTTTGAATGACACCTTGATCGGTCACATTTATCCTTCCGATCGAAATTTTTTTTTATGGCAAATAAGATTATCACTGTTGAACAATAATTTATTGTGAAGTGGAATCGCTTAATGGAATCTGCAGTTGGACTGGTGGGGAAACATTGATCATTCGCGGAGAGTACCGGTAGGGGGCGTGGAGGAGTGCTTGCTAGGTCCCAATTATACGCGTTCGCCAGTCAAGGGGGAAAAGATGAAATATGAGCGTTAAGCTGACATTTATTGACGCCGGAAAAAATCCGTTTGTCCTAGCAATTCGTTATCAGAAATTTCAAGCGAACTGTGACAAGATCAAATTTTTTCTTCTAAATAAAACATTTTTGCATGTCCAATGGCGTTTATTGCGATTATTAATCACTGGCAGACAGACTGGACACTGGGACACTGCTCACATACCCGATAATCCGAGTTCCCGGACTTTTTTGACTTTGAAATTGGCATGAGCTGTGCAGACAGTAGAGCCTTAGAAGGGCTTTATCGCGTTCGCATTCCGATCTGTATTGCATTATTTCCTATACAAGAGATTATGTCAAAACTTGATACGCTCTATTGAATAAATTCAATATTTTTATAGTTCCACCATGGAAATGGTTTACTGTGATAGTTTTATTTGAAGTTAAAATATTATAGGAAACACCAGTGCTGATCAACAGTATCAGCATAAAATTATTCTACAATAGTAATACTGTACAATTCTAGATAACAGTAATTAAACTGTGATTGTAATATTACTCTGATAATACCCGTTTGCCATTGATAAAAGAGCTGTACAGAAATATTTTGAATCTTGACTAACTTGTTGATGTTGAGCTGGCTGTATGGAAAATATACTTGGATCAAAGTGAATGGAATCTTCCCATTCTATGAATAGCAAAATAATTTTCTCCCAATCAGAATTGGGCAATGTAATTGTAAATGAGAGTTTTTATGATGTGTTAACATTTTTTCAATTACGTAACATTTGTAAACCCCGAGCATAGCTGGTAATAACAATGAGATTTCAATAGTTTATGAATGGAGGAATTGATTCGCAATTAGAATTAATTGGAATTGAAGTTTTGCGTTTATATACAAGTATGGATTCTTCCCTACTATAAAGACAGGTTTTCCTGTTAGGCTCATAGTTGGCCATAGCATGCACTCTCATATCAAATTCCACCATGAAGTATGGAGTAATTTTATTCCACTACATATTATTTTTGTCTTCCATATTCCACAGACTTTTCAGCAGAGTCAATTCCTTTCTGCTTCCCACTCGCCGAGTACTGTTACAATAAATAGCACTGATATACTGAACCAATATCTGCTCCAGTTTTGTCCCATATAAACCTTTGAATATTCTCTCCTGTACGTGTGTATTTTTATGAAAAGCATATACTGTCAACGAAAGAGGAAGAATTTTCAAATCAATTTCCGCGGCATCTAGTCATGATTTTTGTTGCATGCTAGTCAAGTTAAGTTGAATATATTTCAAAAGTTATCTTTATCGATTTGATCCTATTGGGATATTGTACTAGGATTTATATCAAGTGAATTTTGAGCTTGTTCAAATACTATAGTATAAACGAATGTATGTGAATCTCCTATAAACAGATAAATGATTCTCCTATGAAACAGATAGTTTCCTTTTAATATTAGATTTCACGCTCAGTAGGATTCGACTCCTTCATTATTTTGTTACAATTTTTCATTCCCATCTTAAAGAGAAGAAAATCTAGAACTTGTTTCCTTAGCGATTTCCTAGTAATTTTAGCCACACTATTACAGTATTCTAATTGACATTGAAGCTGTGAATCGATTTTTGTGAAGGTTTGGTGGAGCTTTTCACTCACTGCGAATTCCCAAAAGTTGGTTCGTTAGATTACTGTACTTAATCACTTTCTTGTATTATACACCACCATGATCCTCTTATATTAAGATGTACTTTCCAATTATTCCACCTCCGTGGTCTATATCCGTCATGTGCTCCACATTAGTGGATTAACACGAAATTCAAATTTCAACTGCACCAGTTTTCAGTCAGATCACTTCGTTATAGTTTGTACCCATTATTCTAGTTAGTAGAGCAGAAGTTAACACTAAATTGAGGATCTAAATCATATTTGCTCGCAACTAGTTGACTCAGTTGATGACTTCAACAATGTGACTAATTTCACAGCAAATTGCCTGCCACCACGGATAGAGCTATTCAATTAGCTGCATCCTGTCCGGGTGCTTTAACAATTTCTTCCTGGTTTGCTTGCTGTTCATCAAACTTGTTTCACATTAGTTTTGTCCTCAATATTCCCCTTCTAACACGGATCGCGTGTACACTTCGGATTGATTGTAGTCTATAGTGACTTAGTGAGGTCCACGTTATAATGGCAGTGTACGATTGACAATACTGTTGCTGCCCTTTTCTATCATACAACAAAACACATAGCACTATCTCTCTCTAGCTTTGCAATGTTGTCTGTTTGCCAGAATATTTTACTTTCACTTTTGACAGTGACTGTACAAAAGTAAACAAACAATTCTCAGCCGCCATTTTTTCTTCATTCTATCAAAATACTTGAGTACACAAGTCGTAAAATTGATTTAAAATGTATTTTTGAAACAATGAAATAATTTCTAGATATTACAGTATGAGAAACACAAATTAAAATACCTGAAATGACATTTTAAAAGTTGATAACTAACCATCCACGCTTCAGTTAGCCTACACATATAGGTTAGACCTACTCGTACCTGTATAAAATAATATTGAAAGGTTATTTCAGAATTATTTCCATTGAAATTACTTATTTTTAATGGGATTTATATTTTCCTATTATTTTTAAAAGAAATTGGAATAGAATACCTACCAAATAACTCAATTCCTGTTGTTTTGAAATTCAGTTTATTGCATCACAGCTTTTTAAATTAGCCGCCATTTCAGGTTTGTATAGAAATAAAAATCTAATCCCAGTTATGAAAGCAAATTTTTTAATCAAATTACGAAGAATATATTTTCTTGATTAATTTGACATTTGATTGATTATTTTATCAAGGAAATGATAATTATATTAGATTAAATTTAATGGGATGAATTGAGTAACAGCTGTGTACACTCAGTAGAGAAATGGAGAGACTTGGCAACGTTTTTCTCATATCTTTCTTCACTGCCATTATAACGTGGACCTCACTATAGAAGGGTTTTAGTAAGTACTCAAGGTTCATCCCTTTTTTTGGAACTATATTTGCACAGATGCAATTATTCTAATGCATTTCACATTTTCCTCTAGTCAATTATTCATATTGTTTCTATGAATATTGAACTAATTGAGTGCTGAACTAAAAGTAATATTTCTAATGCATTCCATTTCATTTTTCCATTAACCAAGTGATTGTATTTGCTGGATCTTTTTATTCTTTCGAAAATGTTTCTGCTGTCAATGTCTGTTTTTAGTTCTTGATTTTCAATAACATTGTTTCATAAGCACCACTCAAATGCGGACGACAGATCAATAATCACATACTGAAAGTAGTTATTCACATGCTGAGACAAAAAATATAAATAAGCCAAGGTTTTAGTATATAGAACTGTTGAGAAACTAGGGCACCACTAATTTACAGATGTATTATCCATTTTCCTTTTTCCTTTCTCCCTTTTTCATTTTCCTTTCCTCTCATTCCACATAATATTTTTATTATCCTATCCCCAAGAATCTTTTCTGATATATTATGCCATATAAACTAGAATATCACTCCCATCCAACTTCAACAATTAATCACATAATATTTATGCACTCAGTGAAGTTACTCTCCTCACTCTAATTCCATTTGTCCACTCCATTATCTGCACTCTTTCCTTCTACGCAATTGATTATTTCACGACACCTCTATCAGCACCTCTGGATTTTTTATTTTGACCTTTTCTACTAAATCCAATCTACTTGCGAAGAAGTTTCAAGTCTCATATCATCCAACTGAATATTTATGTTGTTTCTTCCAATTGAAGTACAGTTGTAGATGTTCATCTCTGATATCCCTGAATTTCTCTCGGTGGAAAACTAAAATTCAACTTTTCATTCTATTATCTCCACTTTCTCACATTTCCATTTTAAATAATCTCTGTGACTATTTTGTTATAGTCACAACATCAGACTACTTGTTATAGAAGAACTAGTTCTCTTCTTAATCAGCTCACTCTTCTACTCAATTTCATAATTTCAAATAATATTTAGTAGATTAAAAATATATTACAGTGAAGGAATTGTTCGATTTTGAAGGAGTATGACTTTTCAGGTCATGTTCCTCTTTCAAATTTACCTTGCATCAGATAGCGAAAAATCATAACATCTTGCCTGTCAAGTTGAGTAGCTTTAGAAAGAAGCTCTATCACTTCATGCTCCATTCATGGAACTTATAGCATGACTATAGAAAATATTTATAATGATAAATGTAATATTCCAGTACTGGAATATCTATTACTGAATATCTGATTACTTGAATACTTCAGTATTGTGATTGATGAAAAATTAAATGTTGTTGGTGTTGTTGGTGTTCCAATGTTGCTATCATTGGAAAATATGAAGTAAACTACTTTATGGCTTTAAAGATTTAGAATAAAATTTGGATTTAAAACATTCACGTTGGATGACATTTAGAAGTTGACATTGAGAAATCTTCTTTTCAAAACCGCGAGTGAGTAACTCAAAAGACGTTCTGTTTTATTTGTACGCACAAATTTGATCTTTTGATCAAGTCCACCATCCACCAACATAGACGTCTCTTCTCTTCTCTATTCGTCTTTCATCTCAATTGAATTATTTCCAAATCACTACACAATAGAAACCTCCAGGTGAATGTGAGTCGAAAATAATTATTCGTTGTTGCTAGCTGAGCTGGAATTGAAGATAAAAAGCAGTGAACAGTCCAATTGAAGAGAGCCCCAGAGCTGAAATAAAAAGGCGAGAGGAAAGTTACACTGTATAGGACCAGTGTTGAATGTTATTGCGTCCACATCGAGATAAGCCTGAACTGAGTCGGCAGACAACCCGCACCACTGACTCAATCCTGATATGCTGATAACGTCCTTCTGTTTCCTCTTTGGACAGTATTCTGTGCGATTCACTGAAGATGCGCGCTCTTTTTTGTAGCTCTTGCGATGCGATTTCGAATCGAGATGGTTGTGTGGATCCAGATTTTTTGTCGCACTACAACCTAAAAGCTCCTGAAACCCTTTCCTATGTCATTGATTGTAAGATTTCTCTGAAAATTACTGTTTTTATTCTCTTGGGATGGATAGAACATTTGAGTTTAATGATTGATCAACATTTGCGTGGTGATGTTCACATCAATAGTACATGTGACAAACTCAGACATTAGATAAGTGAATTTTGTAATATCAGTCATGTTAGTGATGAAAAATATCAATACTCATATATTCTGCCCACATTCAATCCTTTTTCACAATTTATAACTATGATATAGGAAAGAACTGGATTATACAAAATCCCTTATTCTTAAGGGATAAGGAATTGACGTATGACGCATTATCACGTCATACTCAACTACTCAACTGATTGACTTGAAATTTTGCATATAGATTTTCTATTTACCGATGATGGTTGTTGGCATATTTTAAATTCTACATGATCTCAGTACATCTAGTTTTCAGTTTGTTAAGGTTTCAATCAGACCCTTGCGGAGCACGGGTTACCTTTGCTAGTAATAAAAATTTGGGGTGGAACATACTCAAACCACTTTGAAAAACGTTTTGTGATTCAAAAACACCTTATAAGAGCTATATTAGGAAACCTCAGACTATCCAAGTGAGAATCTATTTAGTGAGCAAGATGTTTCAACTGTCAGGCTATACATAAAAAATTCAATCATCTACATATTGTGGTGTGAATACCAGTCTCCTGTCGGTGACGGCACTTATCTGAGGGTTAACTCCTGTTTTGGGAAAGAAACCTGCCTGGTTTGTGGCTCTTGCTGGTTGAGCCACTTGACTACCCGGCTTCTTTGCTCCCTTTTCAGGAAATACCCTTGTCACACGAAATAGGGAAAAATGTCTAGAGTATACTAGATTATCATCCTGATCAAAGGATTAATAATTAATCGTATTTTAATTATTCGTAAATTAATTGTACTACATTTCCTCAAGATCAAGTAACTCGATAATGGGTTACTATTGAGCTCTGAAATGTATATATGATATTAGAAAATAAATAAGCTATAAGCAAGGTCGAACACAGGAACAACATGTGATAACAAGTTGCATTTATTAAAATTCACTAAATCATATATTGTTTGTTCAATAATCAATAAGTGGATTTGATAATGTCGGGTTAAGCCCATAAACAATATAATTTGAATTTTTAAAAGTTCTTTCAAGTTTATAACTTTGTTAAGGATGAGCATGTAGCTTTTTCACCCAAGGGTTGCCCGACTCAAGTTTGGACAGTGTAACGTCAGAATTTCTACAAACGATATACCAGTTTTTCTATGGAAAATTGAGACAAAGAGAGATTGAAATAATATTATCATAAATCACTCACATATAGTATAATATACGCGCCCCATAATATACCCATAATATACCCATAATATACGCCTAAATAATATAACGCCCATAATATAACCCATAATATACGCGCACTCACTCATGAAGATTTGTTCACTGCATGGCTGGCATCTTTCGTCAGGCTGCATGGCACCATATGATGCTTCATTATATATTGGCTCGCGATTTTGATAATTGATAATTCCAATTTAACTGAGACATGGTAACCAAATTAGTTCTAACGTTACGGGAACTCTACATTTAAATTGAATTTAGCACTCTTACATAAATTTTAACAGTGAAACATTTAAAACGGAAAAAAACAAATAGGAGTTACAAACGACTCTCCATTGAAATGCTCAGTTAATCTCTCTCTCTTCCTTCTTTTCAGAAATTGAGAAGCTAGGCTAGTGGAAGAAAAGATCACATGACCAGTTAATGACCAATCACTGGTCAGAAAAATCAAACTACCAATAGGATGGCTACACTAAAGAAATGAGCTCAGGTGTGCCATATAGAATAAATAAATAATTTTCCAAATGATAACAAGAAAACAAGCAGAACAAATATAGGGGAACAATGAGCAGATTTTTCAGCAGGTCAGATTATATAATAAACAATATAATAAAATTGAAAATCGAAGCAAGCATTCAACAATCAGAAACAGATACGCCGGTTATCAACTGAGGCGGCTCAGTTTGCATGGAGAAAACTAACCCTTTTTGTGAACAAAATATTCATTATGCTGTCTTAGGTTATTCGAAAACCATTTACAACTGTTTGTGAATCTGGATCTTGATAAATCCTAGATTTTGTTGTTATTTCAACAGCTAATAAAGGTGGGTAGTCGTAATTTTTGGCTTATTATTATAGAAAGTTGCTTATCAAAGCTGTTTGGCGAATCTCACGGTGACAATATAAACATATGAATCTTTTCAACCTGCATGTATCACCGTATAACCTCAGTCCCTTTTCTATAAGGTACTTTTCAAATTACAGATACTGTTTCATCAATTTGCAGGAAATTTTCATATAAGGTATCGAAGCTCATTATTGTTATCCCAAACCACTTTATCACCAGTAAATTGAATAGAGAACTAGTAATTCAATCACTACATGAATAGTCTCGAACAATGTAATTTTTGGAATAAGTATCTTCTATCTAGAGAAATTTCCTCATAGCTTAGTATGAAGACTTCTCATGTTTTTTATGTAATCTTCAACTGTTCTTTACTTTCCCTTATGCATTCACTCTGCTACTTTCTCTTCCCTTCCTCACTTCCTTTTTCTTTTCCAGATTTTCTCAATAGATGTTAGAATCAAAACCAAAATTGGAACTCAGATTTTCCAATGGGTCTTTTGATTGCAAAATATTGTTCTCATCAATTTCATATCCAAATGACGTGTATATGTTCAGTTGAAATTATTTCTTAATTTTTTAACTCATCAATGTATTCTTCTTATTGAAATCATTTATTAAATTGACTACTTTCAATACAAGTACAAATCATATTATTGATGAGTGAAGAAATGAAAGGCTCAATCGGAATCCGTTCTTTCCTGAATTGTGATAAATCAATAATGTTGAAAAGGGATTTGTTCTCATTATGCTTCACTTTTCGAAATTGGAATGCCAAATTTTATTCGAGGATTTGTAGATTACAAATACTGAATCTATAGAGATTGGATACAGAATCAAAATAGAAAGCATTGATAATGAATGAAGTGTTGATTTTAAAGTTATAAATTGTTATGAATATGATTGGAAAGATCCCTTTTGAAATGGATGGGTGGTTTTGACAAGACTGTTATTAACTGTAGTGTACATATCATTCTCTCATCTATGTAGATTAATTCCCAGAAGATAGGAAGCTTGTCGAACTCTGTGGGCTGGGAAATTCAATGTTATAATCCGGCCTTACTCGTTTTTGAAGGATATTTGCAATGCTCTCGAGCTTTAAAATCAATGAATTAACTTTGTTGAAGCTTTCGGAAATTTCATTATGATAAAAACGTTCTACAAGCAATTTTATGATTGTCTCTATGAAGCATTATTGACATTATTCATTACTGAATTGATTAATAATTATTGATTATAACTGTCATTGATTAATAATTATTAATTATAACTGTATTAATAACTGTGATTATTACTAACTGTCATTGATTCGCCTTGAACACATCTCAGTTTTTATTTTCATCATACAGACGAGAAAAAATCGAAGCTATCAATGTCCCAAAATAGTACATACTCCAAGATATATCGGTTCAGCATGAATATCATTGAAATGAATTTATAACTTTACTGAATGATACAGTAGTGTATTAATGTGGGAGCGTGTGTGGGTTTTCATTAAAAAAGCTATTCATTTCCAATCCTTGTGAAGTTCAGTTTAAATCCCAAAATTGTTTTTTTTTCATATACATGTAGTCTAATATCAGGACTCAAATTAGTAAATATAGCAAATTATTCATTTCCAAAATCACTCCAAAAAAAATTGCGAACATTTCCTATTTCTGTGAACTGTTCATATAAGTTCAATAGAATTTTCAATGATGAATCAAGTCGATACTATAAATTAAGACTTCCTGGAACATGTCATGTCGATTTCCTCGTCTAAAACAGAAAGAAGCTCCTAGGGTTCCCTTGCATGGGAACCTGCAATTTCCAGGAGGATACTATGATAAATCATGCATAATCTTCTAGCAATCACGGTTTTGGGTTTATGAGGTCTACTTGTTACACTTAGGCCAGGCGCTCACCATTTAGTCAAGACAAGACAAGACAGGAACAGAAAAGTTAAGTCACAATTCCTCACATAGTTGCTTATGAAGACATTTCTAATTGCAATGACTAATGAGTGTGAGTTGCGTCATGAGCAACTATGTGAAGTATGGTGACTAAACGTGTCTGATCATGTCTTGTCTTGTTTTGATTAACTAGTGCGCGCCTAGCCTAAATATAGCTTTGAAGTAGGGAAGTAGTTAGTCAATTCTCAATATTGTTCTGTATCTGTAAAAAGGCATCATCAGGCTACGTTCATATTTTTATTCCAAGAAGTTGAATCAATATTCAATTTAATAAATAAAAAGCAATATAAACTCCATGTTAATATTCAGTTTGTATTCCAAATAATTTTGTAGAAACTGGATAAACACTCTTAAGAGGACTTTTAAAGAGGTAGCCTTTACTGGCTGTTAGGGAGATTTGTGTGCCGAGAGGTCAAAGAGCCGCGCCACCTATTCTTTTCTTGAGTTCAGTGTTCAACACGGTATGGTATTGTACTTGGGCTTTCCCCTTGCCAGAGTCATTCAATAGAACTGGATCAAATTATATTCGGCACTCCCTGTGTCGCTGGAAATTATCTGCGCCCTTTGGCTAGATTGAAGGCATCATCGCTCTCATATTATTTTATTGCTCTCAGTTTTCGTCTGCATTTGTAGTCATTCTAAACCTCGTAATCAACTCGTATTACGTTGTATGAAATTTGATAGAGCTGATTGTAATTGGGAGGAACAGAGATAACGTTTTCGAATTGTTTTTTTTTTTCTGATAACAACACAGTTCGAAGTATTTATCTATACTGTCTTGTTCACTCTCATTGATGTGCTGTTGATAGTGCCATTCCCATCGAATGCCATTTCAATCAATAAGATTTAGATTAGCGGAATAGATAAGAGAAGCTACTCTCGTTGGAGGATTGACCACTTGAAAACTATGAAATGATATAATTATTTATGAAGTCGAAAAATGTTTACACGTAGGTTTGGAAACCGCGTAAACGTTTAGCTCGTCCTCTCACCCGATTTCCACGCACAAGCTAAGATTGCATGTGATCATCATTATCATGAAGAAGAGCATTATAGGCGAACATGTAACAGTATATTCTATTAATATAAAAAAATAGTTATAAAATGGAAAATAAATTTAGGTCTCTATTTCTATGCTTCTTTTTCCATGCTATCCTTCCAACCGAAATAAGCGATCCCATATCTTTCAAGACTAAACATTTCACAGATAAATCTTTAATTTACTACCCTTTTTCCTTGAATTATGATCCTTCAGCACGCCAACTTTTTCCAATCCGATGGTTGAAAATCAACTGAGATTTTTATCTATGTTTAAATGTTTGAACATTTGAACATTTAATGTTTAAATGTTATAATGTTTGAATGTTTAAATGTTGAAATGTTTAAATGTTTAAATGTTTAAATGTTTAAATGTTTAAATGTTTAAATGTTTAAATGTTTAAATGTTTAAATGTTTAAATGTTTAAATGTTTAAATGTTTGAATGTTTAAATGTTTAAATGTTTAAATGTTTGAATGTTTAAATGTTTAAATGTTAAATGTTTAAATGTTTAAATTTTAAATGTTTAAATGTTGAATGTTTAAATGTTAAATGTTTAAATGTTAAATGTTTAAATGTTTAAATGTTAAAATGTTTGAATGTTTCAATGTTTAAATGTTTAAATGTTTAAATGTTTAAATGTTTAAATTTTAAATGTTTAATGTTTAAATGTTTAAATGTTCAAATGTTTAAACATTTGAACATTCAAACATTTGAACATTTAAACATTCGAACATTTGAACATTCAAACATTTAAACATCTAAACATTTGAACATTTAAACATTTAATCATTTGAACATTTAAACATTTGAACATTTAAACATTTAAACATTTGAACATTTAAACATTTGAACATTAAAACATCAAAACATCAAAACATTTAAACATTTAAACATTAAACATTTAAACATTAAACATTTAAACATTTAAACATTTAAACATTTAAACATTTAAACATTTAAACATTTAAACATTTAAACATTTAAACATTTAAACATTTAAACATTTAAACATTTAAACATTTAAACATTTAAACATTTAAACATTTAAACATTTAAACATTAAACATTTAAACATTTAAACATTCAAACATTTAAACATTTGAACATTTGAACATTTAAACATTTAAACATTTAAACATTTAAACATTCAAACATTTAAACATTTAAACATTAAACATTCAAACATTAAACATTTAAACATTTAAACATTTAAACATTTAAACATTTAAACATTTAAACATTTAAACATTTAAACTTTAAACATTTAAACATTTAAACATTTAAACATTTAAACATTTAACATTTAAACATTTTAAACATTTAAACATTTAAACATTAAACATTTAAACATTTGAACATTAAACATTTAAACATTTAAACATTTAAACATTTAACATTTAAACATTCAAACATTTGAACATTTAAACATTTAACCTTCAAACATTTAAACATTTAAACATTTAAACATCTAAACATATCAACATTTAAACATTTAAACATTTAAACATTTAAACATCTAAACATTTAAACATTAAACATTTAAACATTTAAACATTTAAACATTTAAACATTTAAACATTCAAACATTTGAACATTTAAACATTTAAACTTTGTCACGTGGTATTTTAGCAACACAGAATACTTGGAGTAAACCAGTGAATCTTAATAGAATTATAAAATGGAAAAGAAAGTTAGACCTAGTCAAAGGATCAATCAACTTAAATCGAATATTGTTAGCGATAAAGAGTAATTGTATTATCTAAAATGATAAGAAAACATATATAACTGTGATTCAACAACTGAGAATCCATTGGTAGAATTGAAAATTATAAAGCGGCTCACTTATTATTGGCGGATTATAAAAAATAAAAGTTTGCATGTACATTGAGGTTAGAATTATTTGTTTACACTTTTAAATGAATCAATCGATCTAGAATAAATCGATAGTTATCTGAATCAATACCTAGTGAATCAGCTGATTGTTCGATCAACCAGTACAGGTTGAATTATAAAAATTTACTCACAAAAGATGTATTATATATACTAAGGAAGGTTGATGTATAGAAATATGGACAACTATTATTGCTGTATAAATATTTATTATAATCTAAAAAGCACGAAAATCAAGAGTATACAAAACTCACATAAAAAACTAAATGTATATTATCTATTAACATCATATATCACGATTTATTTATGAATATAGTTTAAGATAATCACTCAATATATTTATATAAAAACTTATTTATATTATATAAAAACTTATTCAATTTTTTCTATTATAATGTTGAAGAAGCCCTGATTTTGAGGTGACCAATTGTATTGAGTTTACTAAATTGAAGGCCAATCAGAAAGAAGCTTACAAAATTGTTCCAGGAAGAGATAATTTTTTCTGAAAACCACTCTCTCCTGGCTTCTGATTTTGACCTGAGAGGATGCACATGGAGTTTAGGGTTCTTTCTTCCTTTAAAATTTTTAAAATTATCAAGCCAACACCTTTTTTAAATGTGGAATATTTGTAATTAATGTTAAATTATCTGTGAACTCAGTGTTGTTGAAGAGTTTGTAATTTATAACCAATTCCCATAAATATATTTTTAATTCGGAAAGAAATCTACAAGAAATCTGGACCACGTGTTAGCCCAGCAGAGTCGAAAGGGACCTGCCTAATTAATTATTGGAAATAATTAATTCAATCCACGAGACCGTCAAGAACGTCATTAATGTGAGTGATAAATCAAACGAGCTCGTTTTAGGCCTTTCTATGCATAGTTGGGGGAATTAATCAAAGCGCTATTCAAATTAACTTAAATCCAATGAAAATTCGCATCGTGTTGGGTGCTATCACATAGTTTATAAGAACATTTTATGAATTTACTTGATATATGTAGGAAGCTTACTTCCATGCACGGCCCGAACTCATATAAAACCCTGAGATCTCTTGTTGAATATTAATTTATTAATAATTATTATTTGTAAATTGATCAATGTATATCATATTAAATCTGCAGACCTAACAGGTTTTTAATTGTAGAATTCTGAATTGACTGGAAGTCTAAGTATCAGTATCAAGTATATTATATTTATAAATTTTAAAATCTACAATTGTGAATGCTAGTAAACCCTGTGATAATTAATCAGATTTTGAAAAAGAATTTAATTAAAGAAAATTATAGACATAGAAAATTCTATATACACTGTTTTATGGGAATATATTTTGTGTTTTATGTCAGAATACAAATCATAGAAATTTATTTTATCCTAATTCATCTCGTGATATACAGTTTGAGCTGTTTTGGTACCAATAAATATTCAGCAGCATATAAAATTATTGAATCAATTAATATTGATCTTATTAAGAGCACTCCATACTTATCATCCTTTGATGATAGTCATATTAGTCCGCCAGAAAAAATATATTGATAATTATATTAATAAGGTTCCAGTTATATCATATAAGGATCCAGAGAGGTTCAAGAACTGGCGTTGTAAGTTCTAAGGAATTTTAGAAGGATAAGTTGGTGAACACCTTTATTCATGACAAGCGTTTTAAGGATCAACTAGAAAAACTATAGTTGGTCTTTATTATTCTTTATTGTATGCATGGTTACTGATAATCAGTCATCAACTATTCTTTTGATTTCCTCATTGGTATTCTTCAAGAACTTCATAGAAGCAGCGGTAAGAATTAATAATCACCGGTCATTGAACCTTATGGTGATTAATTGCATCTGGAAAATTCATGTATCTACCACTGAGCTAAAGCTGAGGTTTGAACACAGCAATTTTGCGAGCCGTACGGCCTTAATTTTTTGTGAATTTATTCGCAAAAGAGGGAATTTAGCAACTGCTCTCGCACATACCAGAAACACGTCTTCACAACATTTAAACACTTTTTGTGTAGTTGAGAAGTTGATATTGTGGTAATTATTCATATTGAATGAAAAAGACTAAGATATTGTCAAAAAGCCACTGATTTATTGAAATTAGAAAGACCGGTTTCAGTTATTACACCATTGTCAATCTCTGATAAACTAAAACTAAATACAAGAGCAGCAGAATTTATACTAGTAGGCGAGTACTGCTATTGGTCGAGGGCATGAACGCCTGCCATTGGCCTAGCTAGACAGTCTCCTCCCCCTCAACGGTGTGACAAAATGGCGGCTTAAGCAACAGAATCGCCATGATAATAAAATTTACTTTTTAGTACAAAATAAGAACCAAGAAAACAATAATGTGAAAGGTAATAAAACAAATATGTAAATGGAAAAACTATTGACTAATGTATGCTTACATGTTTATGATAAAACTAAATTCGTAGTGTTGTACTGGTTGAAATGAATCTGGTCATTCAAACTATACTGGGGATTTTCCTTAATTACTCTTGTTATTTCTAAAGCCTCTACAATATTCAAAGATCTGCCTTTGTTATTAACATGCAGAAACTCAACATTCTCCTTAACTGTCAACTTGTGATTATTTGTTATCAAATGTTCTGCAAAGTTAGATTACCCATTTTGTTTATTCCAATCTCTGATGTGTTCTTTAATTCTACTTTTGAAACTTCTACCAGTCTGACCCACGTAACAAGCATTACAATCATCACATTTAAGTTTGTACACCCCGCTTTCATCCCAAATATCAATTTTGTCTTTACTCCAGCTAAATAGACTATTTAAAATCGGTTTGGTCTTGAAAGCAACATGAAATCCATTCCTCTTCAATTCCCTACCTATCTTATCAGATACAAGGCCTAAATATGGGATTGTTATCCAAGTCTTCTCCTCACAGTTTGAGCCTACAAAGCTAGAATTGATTGAAATTTGTCTATTAATTTTACTCAATAATCTGTCCACCATACTTTCTTCATACCCATTTGTGACAGCTATCTGTTTAATTTTAGTGACCTCAATATCAAAATCATGATTGCTCATAGGTATTGTTAGTGCTCTATAGACCATGCTATTGAAAGCAGCAAGTTTGTGAGAAATAGGATGACAAGAATGAAGAGGAATGATAACATCAGTATGGGTTGGTTTTCTGAAAGTAGAAAACTTGTGAAAACCAGTGCTATGATCTATTCTTAAATCTAGAAAATTCAATACACAATCGTGTTCTACCTCTACAGTGAATTTTATACTCTGATGTAATCCATTCAGATAGGAAAGAAAATTGTCTAGTTGTCTGTTACTTCCTTTCCATGAGCAAATAATATCATCAACATATCGAAACCAGTAAACAATTTTATCTTTGAAATTACTATTTTCAATGATTCTACTTTCTAACTTATCCATAAATAATTCAGCTAGGAGTGGTGAGAGGGGTGACCCCATTGCCAACCCCTCTCTTTGTTCAAAAAATCTATTGTTAAATTTGAAATAATTATGCTGAGTGCATAACTTCATCAATCCTATCAGTTCTTCTCTGTCCCTAAGCTTTTGGTTTCAAGCTAAGATCAAAGAAAGAAATCATATAGTGGTAGTCAATAATCAAAGCAGTTAATAAACTCTATTCAGATTTATGCAAATTCACATTAGAATGATCCCACTTCAATATTTATGATTGTAGAGTTCAAGACATGTGAAATCAGCCACAATAAATCTTATACTTTTTAACCACCTAAATGTGATTTACCATTTTCGTTAAATAATAATTATTTATCAATTAGCATTTGAATAAATGCATTCTCCATTTAATTCCATCTGTAACTGGTTGGCCGCTTTGGCTTCCTATAAAATGAGCGCTGCTATCCAGAGATTGTCAGTTTGGTGTAAGGGTAAGCATTCCTGACTGGCAATTGGGAGGTACCGGGTTCGATTCCCGGGCTGGCAACTAATTTTCGGATAGTAGTTCTCATCGAATTTCCATCTAGCTGTTAACCCTGTTGTCAATGTCTGCAGTAGCAGAAGTCTTCGGGGTGATTTACAGCATTTATTTAGGATTTTCATTAAATAATAATTATATATTAATTAGCATTTGAATAAATGCATTATCTATTTAATTCCATCCGTAACTGGTTGGCCGCTTTGGTGTCATATAAAACGAGCGCTGCTATCCACAGATTGTCAGTTTGGTGTAAGGGTAAGCATTCCTGACTGGAAATTGGGAGGTACCGGGTTCGATTCCTGGGCTGGCAACTAATTTTCGGATAGTAGTTCTCATAGAATTTTCATCTAGCTGTAAACCTGTTGTCAATGTCTGCAGTAGCAGAAGTCTTTGGGGTGATTTACAGCATTTTTTAGGATTTTTGTTAAATGATAATTAAATGTTATACTATTATGAATGGACTCTTATGTATGAATGGACTTCCATGGAAGAAAGAATCAGTGGATTGGCTGCTTTTCACATTTAGATGAGTGAAACAAAAGTAAGCAACAGGCTATGCCAAAAATTCCAGAATAAGCAAGAGATCCATGGAGTCATCGAATTCCGAATCAACCTAATTTGGTATTTAATCTTAAATTGCCAAAGCAAAAATAACATGATCACTGCTAATTTGATAACTGTCAATGGGAAATATTAATTGCCAATGAATAAAGTCGAGGGCGACTCTTAAGCCCCGCCCCATATCCTACAAAATTTGCTGCAATTAGACTACTCTTTTACAGAGCACTTCCAACACATCAATTAATTATTTGAATGATTTGACTCAATAATTTTCATGCAAAGTTGTGGCCTAATCTCAAAAACGATTATAACAATTTTGGTAGGATTTAGATTATAAAATGTTTCACAAAAATAATTTTATCTATTAATTTCCGTAGCAAAGCACAGGTGCCCTGCTAGTAAACTTATAAATATCACTTCTAATAAATATGAAAAATATAAATATTAAAATATATATCTCAGGGCTTGAGTTCGGCCTCTGGTGGAAATCAGATGGATCAATTTATCTTATGAACATGAGCTTCATAAAACTTCTGATAAATTACTGATAAAAAAGATATACGAGTGAGCATATAAATCAAATATTAATAAATATTCCATCTGTGCATATTTAAATAGTTAAATCTCATAAATAGCTCCTAAGAATATTCCCTTTACGTTTTAAGACTTGTGCAAGTTTTGATATTACTTTTAATATTTAAATAACCCTTCGACAAGCTAGCTTTATTTAATTGTGATTATTTCATAGCACTCAGGGCCCTCCTTAATAACTTTTCAAATAAACTCACGTGTCGATTTTTCACAATTATGATGGTGATCCGGATTCGTTTTGGTGTCCTAGGCCTTCTCTGGTGGGCTGCAGTTGTCTTCTCCAATGGAATTATTTAGATTCAACGACTCATGTCATACTATGACTTCACTGAGTCTTATGAAATTCAATTTTTAATTATTCAAGCAACTTTAAATTTTTAAATGTAAAAATTATTTAAAAAGGGATCTAGTCTTGTGCTCTCTAAATTGGAGGATGTCCCTGGTGACCTCTGGCAAGCAAGTGAGTTTGGATCTTCCCCTATTCTTTCACAACCACACTTCCGACTTTTCAATTTACATAAAATTCAAATATCCACTCTCATTGGTGGATTTAAAATACTCCACTATGACTCAATTCAAAACTGTCAAATAGTCCAAATAACAATATCATACCCAATGAGTGAATATTCTATCCTTAAATTCTTATTTTACATTAGTTACATAAATCTGTATGTTCTATGAAGATTACAATTTCTTATTGTTTATATAAATAATATGTGTATATTTTTAATTAATTTGCTTCAACCGCCGGTCAAATACTGCATTGTGATTGGTACATCCCAAAACTACATTATGTATCCATGCGCTGAATAAAGTTACATCCCATTTCCTTCATCTTTTTGTTTTTTTATATTTTTTTCATGCTCGTTTGATATGATAAATATATCTTTGTGTTTTCTTAATCGCTTTTTCGTTCACATTGATTTGGCATGCTTGCTTACTAAACCCTCTGATCATAGTCTGAGCGAATGCTATTTTTACGCAACTAATTTGCCACAAGGTGTCTGGCTAATTCTCAAAATATACGGCTCGACCGATTACTAAGGTCGCCGACTAATAAATACCAAAGAACCTAACCTCAAAATATTATATATTTTATATTATTGAATAAATAGCAATAATACTTTTATTTTCATTTGGATGTTCAAAATCATAGCCTTGAGAGCCGTTATTATCTAATCTAGACCGTTGACACCGTATCTGGTGATAACAATACAGCTGCTTGCTCGAGACCTATCAATTTCCTTTCATTACAAGATTTTGGGGAATATCCAAAATTATATTCTTACAACACATACGAGATATCAATGATTTTGAGAGAAATAATATTATACTCTAATTAATGTTTTCACTTTTTAAATTCCTTATTCAATGATCGATTTATCAAATTCATTAGCATCGAGTAACAATTGAACTACAAAAGAGCCAGGAAAAGCATGTTAATTTTCAATAAGAGAGCAACAGGTATTCGATGTGCAGGCTCTCACAAAATCGATCGATCATTATGGGAGATCCAGCCAAGTATTAAATTTCTAGAAAAATGGAAGATAAATATTGTATAAATCGTAGGAGATGTCGATGGGACTTGAAAGCTATTTCAGCCTTTTTAGCAAGATAGGAAGAATAGACTTTTAGAGTACCAATGACGTCACACCGACCAGCTGGTTTGGATTTGTTACTGCGCGTTTTTTCGTGGCCACTACCTTGTATTCTAGGTGCATTGATTCAACCATGTTCAAATAAATATGATTCAACAATAAATGTTGTTTTTGACAACATTTCAAGTCTCTTCAATCATGTTCAAATGTCTTGACGGAGTTTGGTATAACCTCGCTTGAGAGATGCATTTTTGTATTGGATGAGTTGTAGAAGAACTCAAGAGTTGATCACCTAAAATTTCTTGTTTTGATATTATCCATCAAAATTGAGAAAATTCTAATTTCAAAAATTGGCTTGGGAAGTTTCAACAAGGTTACAAAATCCAGCAGAGTAAATGAATGTTGATGAAAAGCGAGTATCTATGTCAACCGGCCTTCATTCGAATGAATTCACTTTGAATATTCCCGGTAATAAGTCATACAATAAGAACCTGAAGAACTTCTTCGGTTTTTTATATAGCTTTTAATGCCTATCTTTTGGGATAAACGTCTCTCTCTGATCTCAATCTCTCTTTATTCTGATTTTATCCTAGTCCTCCTTCCATTGGAATCCACTCATTTCTAAGAAATAATCCTCCCCAGCAACTGCGAGCCTCTCTCACCTTCTGGTGAATCGGAACGATAATTAGACCCTATGTAGGTTCTACTTTTTTATTATTCCATTTTGTGCTGGAGGGTTTTCTTTTTCTTCGCCACCAAATTATACTGTGAGCCTCGTTGTATACTGCGGGCTAGCAAATTACTGCTGCAGTAAATTTCGGGTCTAACAGAGGCATTTAACTATGCATAATATACAGGTTACTCTGTATTCCAGAAGTGTCTGAATAGTTGAAAAGCAGCTCTTCTCACCCCATTGTGTTCTTTCACTCTCTCCTACGCGCTGTCCGAGTGGAGCTCTCTCTCTCACTCTCTCTCCTCCGAACCTGTCTGGTCCAGGGACTCAGCATAGTTAATCACGTCTAATCATCCAATACCGAATTCATCGGATGTTTGTTTATTCGGAGTTCCCATTTTAATGATGGAACCGTCGTAAAAAGCTATGAATGATCTTTTTTAATTGCGTTGCTTACCTGTCTGTTTACCTCGTTTACATTTGCTCATTTTCCATTCTGATATCGATCTGCAAGATACTCCCAATTTCTGGATATAACGATTACCCTTATTAGCGCTGTGTAATTTTTTCATCAAACTATATCTAGTAAGTATCAATAGTTTTTGAAACTCGAGTCTTGAAATTCATAAATTTTATGGGAATTAGACTTATGTTAATTTATACACCTCTAGAATGAGTGTCATGGCTATTGAAACACCAATTGAATTGCATGTCGAGCTAAATTTGAGTTCTAGAATAATCAAATAAATGTCTTCACTTACGGAATTTTTAACTATGATGTGGACTCTACTGAATTATTATAACTTGGAATTTTTTCCAATAAATTGTATTGAATTTTCTCACAACAATTTTGTCATTACTAACAAGAAACTCATTTCTTTGATGATGCTTTTCATGAATGTATAACTTCCTATCCTCCTTCATCGTAGCGGAGTTGGCAGAACAGACCCACACACTAATTACTGCAACAGAAAATTCAGCGAATTTCGCGTTAACAATATGTTTTTACTCGATTCGTTATTATCACATCACCCTAATAAACAATGTTATATTTTGATCTGTTATGTTGTTTCATGTACCATGATGGCTGTAGTTTTTCCATCTGTTTACTCTAAATCGCACATCATCCATATCCGCTGCAAAAATACAAACGATTACAACTGCTGTTGGGTTGAAAGAATGAAAAACAAATATATCATGATCGCATTTGCCTCTCATCATATTGTAGATATTTTTGAACCCTTGTTCATGTGATTTTGATATTTTCAATGTAAATAAGTAAACAGATCGAGGCTGATCGAGTTGTGACAACGCAAACGTCTGACAAGCGTCATTACAGTTCTAGATTGGTATTAGGTTGGATCATGGGTCAAAAATACTCACATATCTCAACAACTCTATCAACTTCCTGGCTTTGTCGACATTACCTCACAGTTCATGTGAAAATTCAAGTTATGTTTGTTTGTTTGTCTGCAGTGTAACTACATAGCCTGCTTGATCACTTGACAGCTATTTGACTACTCTATTTTTGAGATTTAATGAGTGATTTTTTTACTTTCCTTGTCCAACATACTTTCCTAACTATCATAGGTAAGGAAAGTATTGCTCTTCAAAAAAATGTGAGGTTCCTCAATTATAAGTTTTAACGGATTAATTTAACCAATAAACGGATTGACTTGGAATTTTAAACTTAAGGTCCTTATACCATGAGTATCCTACAATAACAAATTCAATACAGAATAACAGAAAAAATGGCGGAAAATGAGTAAAGAACCATGTTTTCACGGTTTTCTCGTAAACGGCTCTATTTATTCGAATTCATACCCTGTATATGAATGAAATGAATGAAATGAATGAAATGAATGAAATGAATGAAATGAATGAAATGAATGAATGAATGAATGAATGAATGAAATGAATGAAATGAATGAAATGAATGAATGAATGAAATGAATGAAATGAATGAAATGAATGAAATGAATGAAATGAATGAAATGAATGAAATGAATGATGAAATGAATGAAATGAATGAATGAATGAAATGAATGAATGAATGAAATGAATGAAATGAATGAAATGAATGAAATGAATGAAATGAATGAAATGAATGATGAATGAATGAAATGAATGAAATGAATTAAATGAATATATAAATATACATATATGAATATAATATTCATACCCTGAATATGAATTCATATGCCCTTTCAACTGAAATGAGTAATGAGTCTCAATTCTGGAAAAAAATGCAGGAGCTCCACAGCATTCTCGAGAAAAATGGATTTTGTTGAATTTTCATAATAATTTCTCAAAAATTGCTCGACCGAATTTTCTCAAATTTGAGATGTATTTGTATTTCAATCGTTTCCATCTCGCCGTATTGAAGCTGGTACAATTGATTCCGTCTCGTGACGTACGGTTAGCACTCTGCTACCTTTACCCTGTGCTAGAGATCATCCTTTCTCTTACTCTATACTGGCCTAGATTCACAAATTAACTCAGTAAAAAAGTTCAATGTTCTAAAAGTCCTTATAATTGGAATTTATTATATTTCGTTAAAGAAATGTATTTCAAGATTTTAAAGATAGCGTCCCTTGATCCAGAATTCTAGTCAAGATTTCTTCTTTCATTTATATAGGCCTAATAATAATAATTATGATGAGTTCTACGGTGACCTTCATGTACATAAGTGGAAGTGAGTAATTTGGATGGTTTCAAGTTGAAGATGAGAAGCAGAATAGGGGAATCATCAATTGAACGAGAAAACTGGATGTCCATTGGTTAAATCGTTTATATGACTGTAGCTTACCTCAAAGTGTGTGGTCGAATCAGTTACGTTGTGAATGATATTTATATTAATTGAAAAATCCTCAATCATAATCAACATATTTTTCTCCAGATATTTTATTATTACCCTGTCTAGATGAAAAATAATTATATCTTCTTCCTTAAGAAGAGAAAAGTACATTATATCCCCATCAAAGTCATTTCAACAGTATCAAACAGGAAAGAACTTCAGAACTGAATTCTGTACAGAAATCTGCAACTCAAATTCGGGCCAACTTTATAAGAGAAACAATTTTCTTACAGATCTGGCACCTTGGTGGAATATATGGTGAATTCTGTCATATTCTCCAACTCATTGCACTCAATATAACAGCGATTTCGATTATATTGGGGTTGGATAATATTGCCTTGTGTCTGTATGCGATGTTAAAAAACAAAGATATTAGACTATTTCTGATATTGGCAAAATAATCTGCGTAAACTTATTATTTTATTAATATTATGAATCGGGTGGATTCCGTTGTTCTCTACTGTTTGAAAGTTGAAACCAACTTTAGGTTGATGAATCCATTGCAGTTGATTTCATCTTGATTTCCAAAAAGGAATCTTTGTCTTGTTTGCATACAAATAAATACAAATTGCCTGCAAAATCTGATTTCGCTTCCAGAATAATGAGAGCAGTTCTGTGTCAACAAGGAAAAATGTTTATTTTGTGCTTGTTGGGAAGACCAAAGGATTAAAGCGCTGTTCATTTAGGAAACCACTTAAATAAATATTGATACTTTATAGCTTTGAAAGTTAGTTTGGAACATCAACTTTTGAATGCTATTAGTTGATACTGGATATGGAATGTAAAGTATCCAACTTGAAATTCAGTGGCAGTCAAATACAATTTAACGAAACGAGAACATGGTTTCAGTAGCCTTGCTATAACGCATTCCCTATATCAAAAGTATAATATTATAATTTTGGAGTTGATTACGCATCAGATTACAATTCTCTAATGATGGGGGTTGGCAGAACTTCTATTGCTTTTCTTATCGAGATGAGCTGGAAATATAATGTAATAAGCCAAGTTTTTAGTGTAGTTTTTAATGGGAAGCGGAGTTAATTTCTTGTTAATACAGCAATGATGGGATATTATATTGAGCTATTGTTAAACCATTGGCGCTTTGTACAAGAAAGGGATTATTTGAAAAGAAATAAATCTTTTCCGATGCAATTTCCTTGAATTTTTAAATTTTCAATCTCTTGTGGCTAAATTATTATCATCAACATATGAATAGTAGTATAAAGAATCATTAGTATCTCATCCTCGTATACTTAATTCACTGGAACTTGTTATTTCCTATAAAGTGGTTGATTTTTTTTTTACTTGGTTTGCTGAAATTATCAACACTACTGATGCAAGCAATAAGTTGTTCGTTCAATGCTTCACATCACCGTACTCTTCCACACAAATATTCTCCAATTGTAGATGTGAAGAACAGTGTTATCAAATGTATAATAAATTACTCGTATTATGGTGTCACCAGAGAATAATGACCAATAATTGTAAATTGAAAATTCAGTACTTTCAGTTGCTATTCAAAATTTAGATCCCGACTCAATCCAATTTTTCCTACAATGATTAGCATTCGACATCACTGGCAAGCATTGACAATACCAGTTACATAGTTACTCTATGCTGGCACTTACAAGTTGGAAAATATAAAAATCAATAGCTAATTTTTTTTCCACTCGAGCACAATAGAGGAATCATAGTATGACTACTAAGTGATACGAATCACCTTCAGCAGGAATAATCATATGGAATGATTGCTGCCCGATGCAAACAGCAATATCTGGAGTGTTAGTGACACATATCCATTTCCAAATTCTTCACTATCATTATGCTGAGTGCTGGAAGCTGTCAACCAAGTGACTACCAGCTTGTCTTACCTTGGGCTAATCACAGTACTTGTGAGCAGCATAGCACGTAGCAACATGACATTTGAAACGTGGATGATGTTGCCAACCTGTAATAAGATCACTGCACTCACTGACAGTGTCAGGCTTTTAGGTTCACCGGATTACTATTGGCAACATGAGTTTCCACTATTCGCATGCTCATTATAAGCTCATAAATGCACGTATCCAACTAGTTGAGTGACAATCATAACACCATCTCACTCATATTGTCATGGACATTGAGTAGGAGTGATCCATTGAGTTTATTGATTTTATGCTCATCAATATACTATTAGTATGACCTATTCCACCCTCTAGGTTTTCTAATAATTGCGAAGTATTGCTACGACGCGGACTAGCTACAGTCGGATATGGGTCGGGGTCAGTAGCCGTACTGACAGGTGGAGTTACTGAACCTACACTTCTCCCTCTATCCTGATTCTTTACCCTCTGCTTCTTTCGCGAGATTTTTACTTTCAGGGGAAGAGTGTTTGCCCGTGCCGTTGCTGGCCGATTCGGCCCTCGGCCTTTGGAATACAGGGTGGGTGTTAAGGGAGATTAAGATAACCCTATACAAGGAGACGGATCTGACTATCAGATCCCTACCAATAATTCTATTTATAAAGGTAGTACGCAATCTGAACCAACTGCGAATTGACGGCGGGCAAGCTGTACCTGCAAGCCCGGGATGTGGTTTTTCTATGAGGTTCAAGGTGAGAGCTATGGGGTAAAGGTATGACGGAGCTATGGAGTTACTAGTAGTATTCAAGGTATAATTAAATAGGGCACGGTATAGGGTGTAAGCTATAGAGAATAGGGTGCAGGGTATGAGGTATGTGGTATAGGGTATGGGGAACAGAGAATCAATAATAAGATTATTATTCTCTACAGCAAATAAATATCTGCTCAATAATCCGCAATCTGAGAATTGCGCTCTAGCTCTCAGCAAGCTGGACCTGCTAGCTAAATACAGTATATCAGTTTCAATTATGTGGTAATTAAAGTTTAGAGGATAAGGTTTCGGGTGTCGGATTTCTGAATCGCGAGCCTGCAGCTGCGAAAGGATTTTCAGCAATTCTGAAACTGCTAAACAGGATTTCCGCGCTAATCTGATGACTGCGCGCGGTTATTAAGGGCCAATCTGTGACTGCCCTTAAGGGTATGGGAATCACTCTCAATCGTCCGAAACGCTTTTAAATTAATAGTCAGTATGTCGACTATTATGAGAGGATAGAAAAGATTTTTCACAGACACAGTCTGTAGAATAATATCGGGAAGACAACAGTCTGTCGTTGTCAGGGTAGGAAAGGATTCTTCCAGGATTTTCCACAAGGAAAATATCGAGTCAGAGACTCCTAATTCAGGAAAAGATTTCAATAGACTTTTCCAAGTAATTGCCAGTCTAAGGACTACCACAAGATCGATCTCTAATTTGCAACTGAGATCACGGGAAAATTCGTGAATTTTCCACAGGGAAAACCAGCAAATAATATTTGCTATTAAAGAAGACAGGTTTCTAAGAATTTTAGAAAGGATTCGCGGGTCTGAAAACCCGCGACTAGGACGATCTCGAATCTGGAACTGAGATCAGGAAGGATTTTAACACATGAAGAATTAAGAGAAAGAAAGAGAAAGGATGCCGCAGTCTAGAAACTTCGGCGAGGAAGTCCTCAAGCTGTACCTGAGAGCTAGAAGGATTTTAGAATAGGGAAAGTGAAGAGAAAGAAAGAGAAAGGACGTCGCAGTCTAGAAACTTCGGCGAGGAAGTCCTCAAGCTGTACCTGAGAGCTAGAAGGATTTTAGAATAGGGAAAGTGAAGAGAAAGAAAGAGAAAGGACGTCGCAGTCTACCAACTTCGACAAGGACGAACTCAAGCTGTACCTGAGTTCTCTAGGAAATGATTGGACTTTTCCTACTTGGAATTACAGCAAGTCAAAAACTGCTAAGCGAATTTAAAATACAGGGCCACTCTATAGTATGAAAACTAAGCAAGGAAAATTTACCATAAATGATAATAATCTCTCTACAAGGATAAAAATTAATTGAGAAAACTTTTCTCAAAAGGAACAGGGATTTTCCCACAAGAATAAAAATTAATTGAGAAAAACTATTCTTAAAAAGGACAGGGATTTCCCTACAAGAATAAAAATTCAATGGAGAAAAATTACTCTTTAAACTAAAGGCCACCTTACTACAGAGAAGGAAAAATATACGGACTACCAGTCCTGACATACAATTACCTGAATCGACGTGGATACTGATACGGAGAATAGCGAACCGATTCCCACTTCCCGTATTATAATTAAAAACGTCGTGAAGCGACAGAGTCGAGACTTAAGAATTAAGCCCTCAAAAATAATCTGCTATAAGAGCCTAGCTAAATTTCCCACTCAACTATTTGTAGCACAAACTTGAGATCCCTTACAGGTTTCAAAACCAAGGATAACTCGTTCACCCCCAGTGATACGAATTTAGGAAAAATAACCAACAAGAAAGAAAATCCCCCAGGAAGTTCTATCTTCAAATACAGTCGGCAATTCGACATACAATATTCCATTCACTAAAATACAGAATAGAATATTAACCCTCTAGTACACCACTATTAGGAGCGCCGCTCGGAACGCAGCCGTACACGAACCCGTTCACCGAACAACTGCTTTCTCCCCGGTCTTCTTGAAGCTGCACCGGGTCGCTGAAAATTAGGAGGCCGGGGGAAAAGAGCTTCCTGACCAATGAGAGTCTGAAAAGACGATCACGCCACTGGTCATGTGACAGGGTTTGACTCAGCTGCTCCTGATGCTAAGGGTGCAGCGAATGATGACAGTGATACTAATTGCTACACTAATTCAGGCCGGTAAACAATATTTCTATTCCAGAAATTTCATGAAGAACGATACCAACCCGACTCGGTAGCCGCTTATCGTTTAGATGATACGAATGCTGCTAATTTAAAGGGGTTGACGGCGATGGTGATGATGTGCATGTACACAACTGCAAATCTAACAAAATATATCCGGCAGTCGATCCTATTCCTATTCTAAAACAGAATAAATTCGCTAATTTTACACTATTCGACGGCTCTCCATCCGTCACAAAAATTCACTTTGTGACACCCCACTCCTACTAAGGAGGGGGGGGGGTTTTGGCGATGAGAAGAAAATACAGCATCCGAGGTACCGGTTGACTCCGTGTTGAACCCATGATCACACTCCTGAAGTACAGCACTCAAGAATGTCAAGCTGAAAAGAAGAATAATTAGTGCAGTAGGTCAGGTTTCTCAAAGCCACAAGATAAGAATGACCTAACGCTGAAAAAGAAACAACCTGTTGCTTCAACTATTGTAACAGCAATTAGCAATAGACTTCATCGCTTGTTATCTCCCGATAACCCGATAACGACAGCCCCTGGCTGAAAGCAGCTGTATAATAATCTGAAAGAAAAGGAAAAGTAAAACGGCGCAGCACCTGTGAAGAATGAAAAGAAAAAGGAGAAAAAGATAAAAGAAGAAAAGAGAACCATTCACCCCTCATACGTGACA
The DNA here is from genome assembly GCF_014356525.2 of Nilaparvata lugens. Taxonomy (NCBI): domain Eukaryota; kingdom Metazoa; phylum Arthropoda; class Insecta; order Hemiptera; family Delphacidae; genus Nilaparvata; species Nilaparvata lugens. Next base: position 39,947,667 of record NC_052507.1, read on the forward strand.
CATTAGACATCTACCTATTTCTTTCGCTCTTCTCCATCGGCACCTATACTGTTGACAGCTGGAATACAATGAATTGTTTCCAAAATCATTCACCCCTGATCTCCTTATCTCGGATCGGGTTTTCAATTCTCCTTTCCCACTAAATTCGCTACCGCTACGGCGATTTTCAATTGAATGAGTTACACTACAACCTGAGTTAGCTCTATTCGACTCGCCCCCCTCTCTATGAGGAAAACGTGACAGTACATCCCGTACCACAACCTTACCCTGCCTATTCTCAATATTTAAAGCATTCCCCTGCTTCTCTATATTTTTAGGACAGGTATAAAGTTTAATAGGTTCAACCCTCTTATGGAGCTTTACTTTTTTCCCGCTTACAGGAGCTTGTTCAGAGATAGGTGAAAACTTTTCAAGTTTTCTAACAGGGGATTTATCTACCTTCTTCATCCCGGAGACAACTGATAATCTACCCTCATCATCCCTACTCCTCAAGCGAATACCATGAGGCTGTAACTCTATTACAGCTCTCATATCACGGAGATTTTTCAACCCTAAAACCATTCGCGATTTTATATCGGGTGTGATAGCTACTTTCCATTTATAATTTTTCCCACAAACAATAACCGGTAATATGGGCTCCCCCTCTACTCCAAGACGGTTAGCTACTTCAGAAGAGATAAATGTTTTATCTGTCGTCGTATCAATTAAAGCATTGAGATCCATTCCACCTACTCCCACATGGACATAAATCCCATCTCCATCACTCTCACTCTCCCGTCTCTCGCTAGCTACTGTAGCAACTTTTGAGATACAAGACTTAGACATCTCTTCACCTTTTGAGCTACCTGTTACTCCGCTATCAACTATACTAGGCTCCCACTCTACAATTCTATCACGCATTTGAATACTCATATTATGCTGTTTCATAAACGACATACCCAATGACACATCGTGGGAAAGCCCCTCTACAACTACCGGTTGAAATGAAACTAAAATATTTTCTACTTTTAAATTAGTTATAATTTTTGTGGAAAAATTATTATACTTCCCATTAGTAAATACTTCATGGTGACTACACTTTTCTTTTCTAACACACCCTACTTGCTCTAACACTTTAAGAGCTTTTCCACTAATACAGGATACCTCTACTCCCATATCTAATAGTGCAATAAATTTTTGCCCTGCAATTTCTACATCAATAAAAATGCGCTCATCCCCCAACTTTGACCTCGTACTTAAAACACGTGATGACTTCACTACAGCGATTCCTGATATCTTATTGGTTTGTGAGACACATTTACAATAATCAAAAATTTCTTTACACTTTTGACAACTAGAAATTTCGGGACAACTCGACTTCCAATGCCCTACTTTATTACAATTCCAACACTTAGGCTCTTGGATTTCTCCTACCCTATTTTCTCGCGTTTTCGGTGCGGCTTTAGACTGAAAATCACTCCGTTTTTGTTCTTCACTTTTCGTGCTTTTCAGAGATAACCTCCCGTTTCTCTCTTCAGCACGAATCGCCTCATACTCTCTGGTTACATCTAACAACTCATCCACATTTTTAACCCCTACACTATGAACATATAATTTATACCTCGGTAATAAATTTAAATACAACCTTTGGAACATCCTATCCCCCTCATAACTACCTAACCGTCTCATCAAGGTAAGCAAGGCTTCGGCATACTCATCAGCCGGGTTCGCCCTCCCTCTGCTTCCTTGCAATGATCTGACTCTCAAGGTCGTTACTATAAGAATGAGGATAATAACGGAGTTTAAATGCCTCTACAAAATCAGCCCACGTCCTCCACTGGGAGCGACGATTCCGCATCCAAAGTAGGGCCCCTCCCTCCATCAGCTCCGGCAAGGCTATAAGAGATTGCTCCCCAGAGATCCCATATGCGCCCTGGAGTTCCGCGAGCCTCTCGATGAAACTGGGAGCATCCGATACACCATCAAAATGTAAATTCCAACTTCTTACCTTGTCGCAGACTTCTCCCTGACTATACGTGCCTGAAGAGCGGGACAGTGCCGGCTCTGTACCTGGTTGAGAGGCAGCAGCGGTCCGGGATCGAAGGTGCTCGACCATCCTCCTCCTCAGCTCCTTCAAAGTCCCCGCTGCCGACAGGCCGAGACTCTCTAGGTAGCCGACCGCTTCCTCCTTATTCAGCCGATACACCCACGACACTCTGGGATCGGCTTTGCGTTCCGCGAGGTCCTCCCGGCGGACCGCCTGTACGACTTCATCATCCTGATGAGTAGTCTCTTCTCCGTGTACACTCATCGCAGATTGGGATTCACCTAAACCCTCTTCGCGATTTTCTTGGGCGCCAGACGTCTTAGCCCCACGATGGGAGACGTCAGTTTTATTAGTATGACCTATTCCACCCTCTAGGTTTTCTAATAATTGCGAAGTATTGCTATGACACGGACTAGCTACAGTCGGATATGGGTCGGGGTCAGTAGCTGTACTGACAGGTGGAGTTACTGAACCTACACTTCTCCCTCTATCCTGATTCTTTACCCTCTGCTTCTTTCGCGAGATTTTTACTTTCAGGGGAAGAGTGTTTGCCCGTGCCGTTGCTGGCCGATTCGGCCCTCGGCCTTTGGAATACAGGGTGGGTGTTAAGGGAGATTAAGATAACCCTATACAAGGAGACGGATCTGACTATCAGATCCCTACCAATAATTCTATTTATAAAGGTAGTACGCAATCTGAACCAACTGCGAATTGACGGCGGGCAAGCTGTACCTGCAAGCCCGGGATGTGGTTTTTCTATGAGGTTCAAGGTGAGAGCTATGGGGTAAAGGTATGACGGAGCTATGGAGTTACTAGTAGTATTCAAGGTATAATTAAATAGGGCACGGTATAGGGTGTAAGCTATAGAGAATAGGGTGCAGGGTATGAGGTATGTGGTATAGGGTATGGGGAACAGAGAATCAATAATAAGATTATTATTCTCTACAGCAAATAAATGTCTGCTCGATAACCCGCAATCTGAGAATTGCGCTCTAGCTCTCAGCAAGCTGGACCTGCTAGCTAAATACAGTATATCAGTCAATCTGTGACTGCCCTTAAGGGTATGGGAATCACTCTCAATCGTCCGAAACGCTTTTAAATTAATAGTCAGTATGTCGACTATTATGAGAGGATAGAAAAGATTTTTCACAGACACAGTCTGTAGAATAATATCGGGAAGACAACAGTCTGTCGTTGTCAGGGTAGGAAAGGATTCTTCCAGGATTTTCCACAAGGAAAATATCGAGTCAGAGACTCCTAATTCAGGAAAAGATTTCAATAGACTTTTCCAAGTAATTGCCAGTCTAAGGACTACCACAAGATTGATCTCTAATTTGCAACTGAGATCACGGGAAAATTCGTGAATTTTCCACAGGGAAAACCAGCAAATAATATTTGCTATTAAAGAAGACAGGTTTCTAAGAATTTTAGAAAGGATTCGCGGGTCTGAAAACCCGCGACTAGGACGATCTCGAATCTGGAACTGAGATCAGGAAGGATTTTAACACAGGAAGAATAAAGATAAAGAAAGAGAAAGGATGCCGCAGTCTAGAAACTTCGGCGAGGAAGTCCTCAAGCTGTACCTGAGAGCTAGAAGGATTTTAGAATAGGGAAAGTGAAGAGAAAGAAAGAGAAAGGACGTCGCAGTCTACCAACTTCGACAAGGACGAACTCAAGCTGTACCTGAGTTCTCTAGGAAATGATTGGACTTTTCCTACTTGGAATTACAGCAAGTCAAAAACTGCTAAGCGAATTTAAAATACAGGGCCACTCTATAGTATGAAAACTAAGCAAGGAAAATTTACCATAAATGATAATAATCTCTCTACAAGGATAAAAATTAATCGAGAAAACTTTTCTCAAAAGGAACAGGGATTTTCCCACAAGAATAAAAATTAATTGAGAAAAACTATTCTTAAAAAGGACAGGGATTTCCCTACAAGAATAAAAATTCAATGGAGAAGAATTACTCTTTAAACTGAAGGCCACCTTACTACCGAGAAGGAAAAATATACGGACTACCAGTCCTGACATACAATTACCTGAAACGACGTGGATACTGATACGGAGAATAGCGAACCGATTCCCACTTCCCGTATTATAAGTTAATTAAAAACGTCGTGAAGCGACAGAGTCGAGACTTAAGAATTAAGCCCTCGAAAATAATCTGCTATAAGAGCCTAGCTAAATTTCCCACTCACTTATTTGTAGCACAAACTTGAGATCCCTTGCAGGTTTCAAAACCAAGGATAACAAGTTCACCCCCAGTGATACGAATTTAGGAAAAATAACCAACAAGAAAGAAAATCCCCCAGGAAGTTCTATCTTCAAATACAGTCGGCAATTCGACATACAATATTCCATTCACTAAAATACAGAATAGAATATTAACCCTCTAGTACACCACTATTAGGAGCGCCGCTCGGAACGCAGCCGTACACGAACCCGTTCACCGAACAACTGCTTTCTCCCCGGTCTTCTTGAAGCTGCACCGGGTCGCTGAAAATTAGGAGGCCGGGGGAAAAGAGCTTCCTGACCAATGAGAGTCTGAAAAGACGATCACGCCACTGGTCATGTGACAGGGTTTGACTCAGCTGCTCCTGATGCTAAGGGTGCAGCGAATGATGACAGTGATACTAATTGCTACACTAATTCAGGCCGGTAAACAATATTTCTATTCCAGAAATTTCATGAAGAACGATAGATGGATAAATAGAAAGCCATGAGAGAGAATCAGATGGCATTTGAAAATGCACTTTCAATGTTATTTGTTACATCCTGAAAAAGGACGAAGGAGTGAGTCAATTTTGTATTTTGTTGTCCAACGAACTTGACCTGTAAAGCGGTTCAAACTATACGTGTTCAAAATCAACCAAAGAGGTGATTCTAAATTTGTTATATTCTACTCTATTATTTACTTTTCAATAATCGGTCATATGAGAAAACGATGAATCTTTTACTCAAGGGGTTCATGATAATATGTTTCCAAATTCAATAGGTTTTTTCGATTGTGTCTATCTAATGCGCATAGTACTGGAATAATTACTTTAAAGCCATTGAGACTTAGAAAATAATATTTCCATTTATCTTAACACGCTCGATTCGAAATTATACCCCTGCCTTAACTGTCACCGACAGCTTTAGTCTTCATTCCATACTGTGTCTAGTCTGTGGCGTCTGTGTCTTTGAATTTTTGGGGCGTTACGGTTTTACGGTTAAGTTATTACTCTCCTTGCCCTATTACCAAGGTAAGGGAAGTATTGCTTTCCGAAAAAAATTAAGGTACCCCAATTTCTAAATTTCTATACGTTTCAAGGTCCTCTGAGTCCAAAAAAGTGGTTTTTGGGTATTGGTCTGTATGTGTGTGTGTGTGTGTGTGTGTGTGTGTGTGTGTGTGTGTGTGTGTGTGTGTGTGTGTGTGTGTGTGTGTGTGTGTGTGTGTGTGTGTGTGTGTGTGTGTGTCTCCAGCGTTATTGCCCTGTCACCAGCTGGCTCGAATCTTCGAATAGTAGACTTCAGATGCGCAGGAACACAGGAACGCAGGCCTGAGTTTGAAAACCAGACAAGTGCCACAGACTAAATTGTTGGGGAATCAAAAAAAACCTGTTTATCACAAAAAATCCGAAAAATGTAACTTTACATTCTTGTATTACAAAATCTACCATATCGTAGTACGTTTTCTATCACTATAACCTTTTTTGAACTTTTAATTGATTAACAGGGGGGCTTCAAAGTTGTTGGAGATATCTGGTTTTCAAACTCTCATGTTTTTCGCCAGGATTTTGAAAGATTAACGCATGATTTGAACATTTTAAACTTTTTTCTACAAAAGAAATATAAATTGACTTTATTAATCATAGGGTAGACCCATCATTCATCATATTCTGATGCTGAGTTGTCTACATTATTAGACGTAGGCCTACCATCTACTCTAGTTAGATTTTCATAGAATCCATGGCAGTTTTCTGGCACAGACTCTGCCTTAAAATATTATATGTCATTGCATTTATGTATTTTTAAAGGGACTGCTTCATCTTAGAGTGGATTTTAATTTCTTTTATTTATAGAAATTTTACATTTTTTTGTAAGGGTCATGTTTTTGTCAGTTATGTTGTGGACTTCTACAGTATATCCTTCATAGACAGAACTTCCTATATTTGAAAACTATGAATTTACTATCCTTATTATTTTATTTTCTTATTTGCTAAAACAAATTTAGCTCAACATTTGACTGGAGGTGATGTTGGAAATAAAATCTGGATCTCTGTCACTATCATCCATGCTGATATTATTATCCAAATCCATTTCAAAATAAATAATTATAAAGGCAATAAAGATGATTGGAGTGACTTGAGATATTGTAATATTCACTCTGCAAACTTAATCAATGAAGATAATCTAAAGTAACGAACAATCAAAACAACTTGTTTGTGGACATAACCTAGAAAAAGACGGGAAATCAACCTTGATGAGTTTGAAAACAAGACATCTCCAGTACATGTCTGGTTTTCAAACTCATCGGTTTGCTAGCATATGATTTAGACAAGTGTAAAAGCAATCTAGCGGCAAAACTAGGCACTGTACATGTCTGATTCTTACACCAATCGATTCGGCAGTTTCTTTAGTATAAGAATCAGACAAAACCCCATTTCCTCAAAAAATGGTGCTTGTCTGGTTTTCAAACTCAGGCCTTCTAGCGTCAGGTGATCAATTGTCATAACGTCTAGGAAAGTTGTCTGAGTGCGCCACACCAGATTTTTTTAATTGTACCACTACTACATACATGTCTTTATTGATATTAGACCCTCCATTAGACCTGAATACCTTCAGACATAAAATAAACAGTTTGCATATGGTTTAATATATAAATCTATAGATTGTTCTATGCTTCAGGTCTTTGTTGTATTCGATTTGACTAAAATGCTGACTATATGGACTCAATGGAAGCAAAGTGGTGACATTTGTTGACTTGTACTAGCTGTCTTGATGCACAAATGTGAAGGGGATGTGAAAATAAAGTAGAATGGAAGAGACCATTAGTTCAGTTATAAGTGAGCCAAGAAAGTGCACATGCAAAACAATGGACTGCTGCAGCTCATGTTCCGTGAGGCAAGCATCTCCCGCCAACAGTGACAACAGTGATTCTTTTTCAATGACACAGCGTTTCAGTTGTGGAAATTTCTCCTCTCTATTCCACGGAATGCTTCTCTGTTTCACGTCGTTACAATGTGTCTCAGCCATCACGTGATGTGACTTGCAATACGAGGGTAGACTGCCAATAACCAGAACCTACGCCTTACGCTTCACTGACGCTGTGCACTATATTCAGTCTACTTCTTCCATTCAAAGACTCACAACACAATGGCAGACAAAATACGAATCCCCATTACTATACTCCTGTTTTGCTGATCGGAAGTGGGATATGTGAGGAAATTAAGCTCGGCTAGAACATCAGGACAAGATAATCACTGGAGAAATCTGGATAAAAAAGTAGAATGCTTCAATGAGAATGCTTTTGAGCATACTCATATTATATAGTCAACATTGATTCTTCTCAAGAACTTATTTCATCAATATAATTGACGAGAGCATGTAGAGGAGAGTGCAACCAGGGAATCTGAATAGAAGAAAATCGAATCAGAATAATCTAGTATTATATTTATTCAACATAAATGTCTTCAGCTGTGGCGTTGAACATTTGGGAGATTCAGTTACTAGAACTCATTTTTCCAGTTTATTGGAAAGAAAATATGAGGAAAACTGATTCCTCAGCAATAACTTATTCAAATAAAAATTTTCTTTCACCAAATACAATAGTCTTCTTAATATTGTACGGCCCTTGGGAAAGAAATATTTTTTGCTTTCATCCTATGAAACTGTCTTTCATCTCATATTCTCTATTATAAATGTCGTAGCAATCCTTTAATAAGAAATTGAGCTGTTAATAGAATGGAATATCACATTTAAAAATTCTATATTGAGTTCAAATCATACAGTATTTACTAATCTTTTTACTTTGATTTTTCAAATACTTTTTCCGCTTAGTGAATATAAATTATTCGTCTGGAATTAATTCATATTATCAATGATGCTTTCATAATAATTCCAGATCATCAATAGTTCAGCGTAGACAGCCAGTCGTATCAATAACAGATGACTGAGATTGCAATTCTGTGGTGTGGTTGTTGAAACAAAATATAAGAGGTGAACTGATCATTTAAGGTACAAATAATTAGACACTATACTAAAACTATGACTTTTATTTGGGTTTGAATTGTCTTCAGCGAACTAAATTCTCACTCACAGTTCAAGTTCGAATTCTAGCCGATAAAGTTCCAGAATGGACCTTTTACATTTGATAATACGGTAGAAATATGAGAAATCAATCCATTAGTATGTAGAGCATCACATCGTTCTTTGTGTCAGAAGTTTGGCGTCGACCCTCACCAGCTGAGAGAGTGCAGTGCGCACTGCGAACCGGAAAAATAATCCCCTGTGGAACTGAGAAAGCCTTTCGCTATCAAATTTCTCACCCAAGGAGAGATTCCATCGTATTTCTACCTTGCAGTTGAGTTCAGATTCCCTGCAGACCCGACGTTCATATAGTATTTGATGCCAGTGCTCTATTCCCATCATGAGCTGAGCTGATGGCTTTCCTTCGTCAACCATTTATCCTCATACTTGTCTCGGGCCAGTTTGAATCTCCAGCTCATGCATTATAGACTACATAAGTCAATATCCATTTCTCTATGCATCAACGATTCATGTCCCTAGGATTTTGCTAATGGACTCGTCCTGAGCTAGTTTTCAAAATGAAGGGAATTATAATAGAATTCATTGATAATATAATGATAATGTAAATAATATATAACGTATTGATAAATAATACGTTTATGATGGAGAAGTAATAATAACTGCACCTGTGTAGTAATTTTCCATAATATAATGTTTCTATTATAATTTGATACCGGTTCATGTATTCTATATTTCCATTCTCGTTTTTTGCAGGTGAGTCAACTTTGAATTCAAGTTGATATCGAGTACTTCCATCGAAATGTCGTATCGATTACCTAGAATCAGAGCATCACTTTATCAGTTATGATAAATTTCGTTTTCTTCAATAAACAAGGAGGTGGTTTGGAAGCATTCAACTTCACAATCCGTAATGGATAATTGATTATTTAACCAATATTTGACCATAACGATTCTAAATGCAAATATTGTTAAGTTCAAAATGTGGTTTTGATACCTACACGAGTTCCTATCGTGTGTTGAAGATTCTCCATGGTATCCAATTCAAAGTAATGTTCGTGACAAAAAATCTGGAATATTGTATATAACTTGTATAATATTAATACGGTTGGATCAATAGAAAACTCGCAGTATGGGTGCAATCTTTCCAAAGCTTCCGTTTATCGATTATGATGATATAGGAATCTAACAATTCCAGTAAAATAAGAGTATTATTTACATCGGCAAAATACCTCTGTATCTCTTTTTTCCGAACAATACACAAATCCAAGCGTTATTTTTGGGACGTTGGGTCTATGGCGCGTGTTGTGTGCTATTTCATGGTCGCATATTGTTTCCTATAACTGGAAAAAAGTCGGCTAGCCTTTTATTTTTCGCAGTTTTTCGTCATAAACCATGGTGGATATTGCCCATTAAGGCCAATATTTTGCCGGAAGAAAGATGCTACAACTGCGCCTTTTTCTAGCCACTCGTTATATTTCACTCGAACGTGCCCATCAACACACGCGCTCATTCTTGATGCAATTTTCATGATAATCCATGCTGGAATCAACGTTTTCTGCAAACATGTTTGCCACACGAAAATTTGGTCTCCGTGAGAACAATAATAGAGCCGATCTTTATAGAAAGTTTATAAATTCTGTTCAACTAACTGCGCACCATTTGTAACATTCAACCTCATCTCCGATGTTTTTTAATTTTTGGAAAAGAACCAATGAACTGAAAATTCAAAACACACTCTTGTATAATGGAAGTTCATAGTAAGTTCTAGAAATTAGAAGACGAAATTTTTTATTACAAAATGGTTAGTCCATTATGATAACGTATTACTTCTTACATTATTCCATTAATTATGCATAAACTTCTGCAGAATAATTGTTGAATGAGCTTTTAACACTTCAACAGAAGAATGGTCTTGAACATTCTCCATCTTTAAATGTGTAGATTTTTCAAAACTCCGATTTTGATTACCTATACAATTTCATCAACTTGAACTGAAGGATATAAAGTTATCAGATGAGAGGGACATTTAGCACAAGTGATCAAATTACAGGAACTCTACAAAATCGTATAACATTTTGAAACAAATACTTAACTTCCTTAAAAGTTTCAATGATGAGCATCCAAATGTAATTCCAGATGAATTGGAAGAAAATGTTCAAGAAACATTCTAATCAATTCTATCAGAACAAATTTTGGGACAAACATAATCCCAGAAGGATTCCGTTACAAATCCTGTTCACGAGTAGTAGAAATTGTTCTATTAGTGTATTTCAGTGTTTTTCATATTATGTTCAATTCGTTTGGAAGCGTATTATGGAATTTGTTCCACCTCAATAAATAATGCATGTATTTTGTTTTTTCCTGACAGTCATTATTAGTTTAGTCATGTGTTTTTGACCACTTGTAATCCAGATACAAAATGCCTTTCAGGTAGTTATTATTGGTGAGTTTTTGCCATGCCACTTGAACTTTTATGTTCTGTTCGCAATTCTCGCCTCATTAGTTGAAGGAGGGAGGTGCACTGAAGCTCTGGAGCGAGGTTATTTGTTGTATTCTCGCTACACACACAGTAGAAAAAACGAGATTAAATTGGCGGGCGCTTGAAGAAATTTTGGAACAGTTTCTTGTGCTGTGCCTGAAAGGCTTTCAGCTCTCGCCGGTAAGAGGGAATTGGAACTTAGCCACAAATGGCAAAAGAAAAGTTAGCCTTCAAAGACTGCAGCCATCCCCACTTTGCCGTACATCTCCTGTTTACCTGTTGAATGTTGCTACAAGGGTAATGGAATTTCGAGGAATTCTTTGAGGAAGGAAAAATTGCAAAACTTTTCTAGTTCAAAGTTGTAGCGTTGCTAGTTAGTATGTATGCTGTGGAGTGTCTGTTGCGCGTATGCCGTGCTTAGTAGACTCGGTGATGGCTGAAGGGTGCAGGGTGCAGGGTGCACACCACTTCTCCTTCTAACTTCCTGATGAGAAATGGAGCACTTGAAATTGTCTCTGCTTTCCTTACTAAGAAGATAATCATCAACTAGATACTAAAAAACTGTCAGTATTGAATTAAAAATCGTTACTGGAATTATAATTGAACATGTTCTACATGTACTACATAATTCAGTGATTATATAATTGTATTATTTGTGTTAATATGATTGTATTGTATCGTATAACATGATTGTTCCAATTATATTAGCTCAACTAAGAACTTAAAAGCTATGTATATTTATGTATTGAAAGCGTAGAACGCGACCGACTTTATTGCTTGAGCAAAATTGTTATAAAAACAGAAATTCAGCGAATGCAGTGAAAAAGTTTTATGCTTAAATTACATACAAAATCATCTCTTCATTTTTTCTGGAGTATAGGACTACAAAACAATGAATACAATAATACATCATATATTGTCGCCATTGTTGAGGTTATAAGCCTCAGCCATCATGGAACTTGGATGATATTATATCACGGCTGAAACCAGCAATCATTTAGCTGATCATAATATAGAAAAAATTTCTCAATTTGAGCTATTGTTAGGGTAAAAAACGTACTGAGCATGCGCAGAAAACAGAAACCGTAATGCGCCCGTAAAACAGATTATCGATGACCTACCCGAAAATAAGCTATTAACGATGAGTTTTCAGTACGAAAAGAAGTGTTTTACGGTCAGTTGTGGGGGAATTATGTCTATAGTTTATCTAATAAACAATAGATCTATGTATTCATGCTAGAATTATGTCTCACTAGCAGATAGAGTAATATTTATTCCATCTCGAGGGCAAGAGAGGAATTGAACTTATATGATGGAGATCTATCAAATCTTGAAGCTGGTTAGATTTTTTGTAGCCATTGTCAATTCTCACAATAATATTTATCTCTTGATTCCAAGTGAACGTATTTGCTGGTTTCGTCTGGCCAAGAACTTTAAGTTGTGGAGAGTCAAGTATAAAAGCTGCAATTCCATACACAAAATCCATTCATGATTTCAAACAATAATATTCGTTTGGCTTTTATTGGTGGGGAGTTCCTAACAGAAGTTCCACCTCGCCTTATCATTTAAGCCATCATTGGGCCTTACAACTGTCATACTTCAGCCGGGATCGACAATTTAACGTGCCCATCCGATAGCACGATTCACAAAACACATGATTTCAAAGTAGTTTAGTCATGTTGTAATATTTCATAGTCTAATTTTGCGGGGCTAGAATACGAGATTGAGGCATCCTTTTCTTGCATTATTCATGAATTACTCTAACACAAATCTATTAAGAAGATCTCATAGAATAATTGAGACTCCAGTATTAGTGTCAAGACGTTCTATTCTTCCTTCACTAAAAATTAAAATTTGCTGAAATTCCCTTTTTTTCTTCTCGCAGTGGTTTGGATCCACCAATGTACTGAAATTCTATGAGGCATCATTGTTGTTTCTCCACTGAATTTTATATAATCTGGATTTGACTGAAATACGCAAGTTCAACCTGTCTTCGAATGAGGCGCACTATAAATAGTAGGCTATGTTTATGTAGTAACAATTGAATGATGTGAGGGTATTGGGATGAAGTGTACGTTATTACTTTCCTTGCCCTATTACCATAGGTAAGGAAAGTATTGCTTTCCAAAAAAATTTAAGGTACCCGAATTTCTAAATTTCTATACATTTCAAAGTCCCCTGAGTCCAAAAAAGTTGTGTGTGTGTGTGTGTGTGTGTGTGTGTGTGTGTGTGTGTGTACACGATATCTCACCTCACAATTAACGGAATGACTTGAAATTTGGAACTTAAGGTCCTTCCAGTATAAGGATCCGACACGAACAATTTCGATCAAATGCAATTCAAGATGGCGGCTAAAATGGCGAAAATGTTGTCAAAAACAGGGTTTTTCGCGATTTTCTTGAAAACGGCTCCAACGATTTTGATCAAATTCTTACCTAAAAAAGTCATTGATAAGCTCTATCAACTGCCACAAGTTTCATATCTGTAAAAATTTCAGGAGCACTGCACCATCTATGCAAAGTTTGATTTTAGATTCCCAATTATCAGGCTTCAGATACAATTTAAACAAAAAATTTCGAGTGCAAAGGATTGAGCATGAAAATCTCTACAATTAATCTCTACAATTAATGTTCAGTAACATTTTCACCTGAAATTTAAAATAAGCTCGAAATTCGAGAAAATGTTATTAATTCAATTGCAAACTGTTGGCAACTGTTGATTCTATTGAATCATTCACTATGAAGAAATAGCAGACCTCGTGTGTCTCCAGCGTTATAGTTCTGTCACCAGCCGGCTTAGATCTTTGCATAGTAGACTTGAGATGCGCGGGAACACTAGCGTCAGGTGATAAATTTTCATAACGGCAAGGAAAGTTGTGTGAGTGCACCACACCAGATTTTATAATATATATACACTTGAAATGGTCGATCCTTCAGAATATTAATGGTGAAACCAGACCTCTTCTAGTACTGTTTCCGTCTCATTTCAGAATATTACCATTTTTCACCTCAAATTCGGTCATTATTCGACATCCATTTCAGTACGTACAACACCCCTGTCAATGTAATTGTAATGTCGGTCGAGTTCGGATTGAATAGATACAATGCAAAATCAAATATGAATGAGATTTATAAAAAACGTTTTTGATGGACACGTTGCCTCTCTCATCAACTAACAGAGCCGCATGCATGCTTCACTTATAAAAATGGAACTAATTAACTCCTTCTGGAGACATTTTCAAATTCGCTGCCGCAGCGAAGGCAGTTTTTTGATTCTAAATTAGCACTCATCAACGAAAGTTGCATCCTTCTTTGTCTGCTTTTCGATATCGAGGAATTTTCTTCTCTTCTAATTATTCAGGAGATGAACACAGGGCTTATCTCTGACTGCATTCTCCACGCCTTCTGAACTAATTTGGTTAGAGTCTTCTCTTCCTCCTCATTTAATGTACTGGCGGTCTGATATCCTTTCTTTCATTATTCTATCGAACTGAATTTCTTCGATCTTGTTATTTTCTTGTTTTCTCAACTTGCTCGCTTTAATCGATTCCTTTTTGTCTAGGAATTTCGTTAGCCTTCACTTTCACTTGGGGTCTCTTTTAAGCTTTTCTTATTTGTCCGATTCTTATACTTGACATTTCCTGACAATATAATACTTGTCTCCACGAGCAATGGAATAAGAATAACTAACATAATCTTCCATACTTATAAAATTCGTATCTCACTGTTCACGATTTCTGGAAAACTACTGGATGGATTGCAACAAAACTTGGAATATAGCTTATCCTTATATCCTTATAAGTCCTAGGTGCTCACTAAGAAATCTTTTGGCGATATTTCAACTCTAAGGGTGGTTTTTAAGAGTTTAAAGTTCGTCTTTTAGCATCTATATTCTTCTTCTCCCAATCTCTCAATTATAGTTGAAAATGCCCTAATATAATGAAATGTTACTATAGAACTTTAATCTAGAGAGAGTACCTCTTCGGAACAGTTGTGAACTGGCAACTAGATTAATATTAATTTTGTCAGGTTGGCTTAAGTTGAGTTGACTTTATTAGGTTAGCACCAAGCTGAAGAACTAATCAAAATGCATTTTATTGAGAAAAGATTAATTGGGCACTGCTGCTTCAATCAGAGCTATTCCTGGGAGTATAGAAGATTTTCATGTTTCATAAAATAACCTTTCATGACGGGAGTTGCTTCTATCAAGACTAATTCTGTTTATATATCCGACAGATCGCGAAAATTCCTTAAACGATTTCGATGAAATTTTATTAATTCAGTATGATATATGGAGGGTATTATTAAAACTTCAGAAGTGTACGTTGTGTGATCTGTTTACAAAGAATGAGGAAATTCAGCCAAAATTTAACTTGGCGAAAGAAAGGGGTTATTATTTATTAAAACGGCCAAATAGCTGTTGTTGCGTTTCGTGATGTAAGAATATCTTCTATAGAAGTAAGGCGCTTTTCCCAAGTATCAATTATTCCCAAACATTGATTGTTTCACCAAAGAAAAAGAAGGTAGCTTTCGATAAAAATATTGGAGAATATGCATAACAGTTCGTTGATATTCACTTGACACTGTCAGTATTCCTCATTAATAGCATCAATGCTCCCCATTCAAACAATGCTGACACATTCATGTTATTCTTACTATAATTTGGTTACTATAGATCAGAATTAAGATAATAATGTTGATGATCGCTACTGTTTCAATTTTAATCATGTTTGACATTTTTACTTTCCTTGCCCTATTACCATAGGTAAGAAAAGTATTGCTTTTCGAAAAGATAAAGGTACCCCAATTTCTAAATTTCTATACGTTTCAAGGTCCCCTGAGTCCTAAAAAGTGGTTTTAAAGGTACTGGTCTGTATGTGTGTGTGTGTGTGTGTGTGTGTGTGTGTGTGTGTGTGTGTGTGTGTGTGTGTGTGTGTGTGTGTGTGTGTGTGGTGTGTGTGTGTGTGTGTGTGGTGTGTGTGTGTGTGTGTGTGTGTGTGTGTGTGTGTGTGTGTGTGTGTGTGTGTGTGTGTGTGTGTGTGTGTGTGTGTGTGTTGTAATATATTAAATTTTGATAAGCAAGCAAAATCGCTAATGGAAATAATGTTTATAGGTCTTGAGCAAACAGCTGCTCTATTATCGCCAAGTGCAATAGCAACAAGTGGAAGGTGAAAGATTAGATAATAACGGGTATCATGGCTAAAATCAGAACAGCCGAATAGAAAAAGAATTTTATTTGCTATTTATCATATTATATAGATTATTGAAATTTTGAGGTTAGGCTTTAATACCTACTGGTCAGCAACCTAATAATCGACCAAGCCGTGTAATTTGAAATCTAGCCGGACACCTTGGCAAAATTTTGTTGTAAACAAATAGTATTCAACTAGAGGATTTGGTAAGAACATGGCGACTTATTGTGAATAGGAAAACAACTTATAAAATGCACAAAAATTTATTATATGTAATGAGCATGTACAAAACACCAAAAAATAAATAAAAATATAAGTTATCACTAATCAGTTTATGTATCGAATATGGTCCAAATAATTGTAAAATATAATACCTAAGATATAGGTAATAACTTAGCAGATTGGCATGAACTATTTGATCTTTTTAATGGCGTAGTAGTGAAATATTTAAATATATGCAAATTCGTAAGTCGAATTATGATCTTAGAAAATAGGGGTAGAACAGAGCCCACTTGCCTGCCAGACGCTGCCATGGAACGCCACTAAATTTTATAGAGCACAAGTCCCTTTTTGTTAAATTATACATTTGAGAAATTCAAGTTATAAATTCATAAAATAATTTGTATAAGACTTAGTGATGCTGTAGTAAAGTGTAAGTCATTTAAATATTATTTATTCCCTTGAAGAAGACGACTTCGGGCACCAGAAAATCCAGGACAATAGAAAATTCGGATCGCCACCATCGTCTTGTGAAATTCAGCACGTGAGTGATAAATTATCATAATATATGAATTTAGGGCGCCCTCAGTACTTTGAGTGAAACAAAAATATAAAAAGCTAGCTCGTCGAAAGGTTATAAATATTGAAAATTATCATAAAACTTGTGCAAGTCTTAAAAGGTACAAGAAACATATATTACTAGTTAAATGAATTGTATCAAATTTATATGTCTAAGGATACACAGATTAAAGGAGTATTTAAATTTAATATTATAATGTACATATGCTCACTCAATCATTAATTTTATTAGCAAATTATAAAGATATTAATGTAGCTCTTGTTCACTGGAT
Source organism: Nilaparvata lugens (assembly GCF_014356525.2). Lineage (NCBI taxonomy): Eukaryota > Metazoa > Arthropoda > Insecta > Hemiptera > Delphacidae > Nilaparvata > Nilaparvata lugens. The sequence goes on from NC_052507.1 coordinate 39,964,688, forward strand.
AAATTAATCTATCTAATTCCACCAGAGGCCGATCCTTAAGCCCTGAGATATATACTGAGATCTATACATCTTCTTCTTCTTCTTCTTCTTCTTCTTCTTCTCTATACTTATAAAAGGCTAAGCCCCTACAGACTGAAATCACACCACAGCCCAAACTACTGAGCCTAAAAACTTGAGATTTTGCACGATTGTTTATGATAGCCTGAAAACATACACTAAGGAAGGATTTTCAGAAATTTGCCCCCCTGAGGGAGCTGGGGCCCCCCCAAAATTTTGTACTTTTTAACCGCTCATTGCACAGCAAAGACATGAGGAACCTTTTTGTTCAGCTACGAAAAAACATTAGATCTATGCAAAAAAATTTCGATCAGGAGCACAGGGGGGTCCAGGAGAGGGCATTTTTCGAAAATTTTGATGTAAAATCACACTACAGCTCAAACTAATTGTCCTACAGACTTGAAACTTTGCAAAAATATTCTTCAAACATGCTAGACGCGCACTAAGAACGGATTTTGAGATATTTTGCCTCTAAGGGTTTCAAAGGATGGAAAAGGATCCTATTAAGTAAGGTTATGAACATGGTAAGGTGAGTGCCATATGGAAATGAGATAATATTTATTTATTGACATGTGATATTCTAACATATGTTGTAATCATTGGAAATAACAAAATAATATGATAGAAATTCAAAAAATAACATCTGTTCTATTATTGCTTTCTACCTGATTCCACTCAACCTCAATAATATGTTCTGATAATTGATAAATATGTTTAATAATATTATTATTATTGATATAATAAAAGTATTGTTTTAATAATTAATTATTATCATAAATATAATAATAGTATTGTTTTGGTAATCAATAAATATTTTTATTTTCACAAACTCTGTATAATTTGTAATGGTGAATGTGAAACAGCTGCATCAAAGAAATTATCTCAAAAACATATGTTTAGGAGAACTATAGTTTTGAACTTCGTTTCCCTGTTGGAATGTATAAGCCAACACGTGGCATGTATTATTCATTTTTCAGCTAGAACAGTTTTCTGAGACTGCTAAATAAACGTCTTTTAGTAAAATAACAATGATTTCTGCATTGAATAACATCTATCTTGCCAACAAGAATCGAACTATTTGTGAATTTAGATATGACCTACACTTTAGATTTATATAGATCTATTAATAAATTCATGGAAATTGAACATTTTCTAGTTTCTCAATGATAGGGGAGTGATAATTATTTGTATAGGTCTTCTAAGGAACCATTATCAACAGCTGGTACCAATCAACTACACTTCAACTCCAAACTACCGTTTTAATACCAGTACACAATAATTGATATGTTTATTACAGCTGGTAACTTTAGATGCTAAATCATATTATCACAATATGATCTTGAATCATGATCATCTTTTCGTTCTTCAGTAGCCGCTCGGCCGAAAATTTCGAAAACATATGTCTGTAAAATGGATTAATAAATAATTATTATTAGCCCCCCTATTAAAATTTCTGTTCAGAAACCATCCCACAACATATTCCCAAAGTTTCATGCCGTTATGTCAAGTAGTTTTCAAGTCTACAGGGAACAAACAAACATACAAACAAACACACAAACAGACATTCATTTTTTTCTAAATAGATTTCCATTCGGCTCAAACAAAAGCCTCTCTAAATGAAGGTAGAATGATAAGGATTCAGTTTTTTGTTTTAACATTTTTTCAAATCACTTTCAAAAAGTTCATGTAGTACCTACTATTGTGTTTGAGACACTTCTGGCGCTATCATAGTTTCACCACTATTCTGTTCCACAGTCCTATCTCTTGCAGTCGTTAACTATATCTATAATAATTATATGAAGTAGAGAGCTGGCTTATGCACGTACGGGATAGGAAAATTATGTTTGACGTATCATCACGTCTGAACTACTGGACTGATTAACTTGAAATTTTGCTTATAGATTCTTAAATAACCAAGGATGGTCATAGGCCTATTCTCAATTCTTCAAAATTTCATTACGTCAAGTTTTCATTTTGTCAAGTTTTTAAATAGATCCTTGCGAAGCACGGGTTCTTGCTAGTATTATTATATTTGAGATTTATGATTTATCAATTGATTATTTTTATGATTTTTGGAAAGAAGATATATAGTGAGATTTTTAAATCAACAAGCAGCAGCAAGTCGATATCTGAGGTGCATAAAATAAATGCATCATATGTTTAATGATTCAAAAGCACATGGTAACGTTTCGTGCTAAAGAACAGAACTAGTGAGCTAATCTGTGATATTTTACTTTGATATATTTGTTCTTATTTTCACTATTTTTTGCTTGTTGCTCTATATATTTCCATATTTATTTATTTGTTGATATTTTTCTGTGTAATATATGTATCAAATTTTTTATGGTGTATCCTTTATTCGTTTCTCCACTTCCATGCATGACCAATCTCATTTTTATTTATCTCGTTACTAGTATTGAAATATTAATAAATTTACCATCCGACTTTATTCTTCCTTGAATAAGTTGGTTTAGACAGCAATATATAGCATTGATAATCAAATCTTTAGAAATAATATGTTCCAGAGATTTATATAAATTGTCCAAGAGCAGTGAATTGCTTTTTGTGTAGTTGAGAAGCTTATATTGTGGTAATTATTCATATTGAATGAAAAAGACTAAGAAATTGTCAAAAAAACACTGATTTATTGATAATTAGAAAGACCAGTTTCGGTTATTACACCATTGTCAATCTCTGATAAACTGTTTTAATCTGTGTGTGTGTGTGTGTTATCTGAGATTGACAATGGTGTAATAACTGAAACCGGTATTTCTAATTATCAATAAATCAGTGGTTTTTTGACAATTTCTTAGTCTTTTTCATCCAAGCAGTGAATTGCGGGAGCTCCTGGGTGAGCCTGTTGTGTGTGTGTGTGTGTGTGTGTGGCAAATTGTGTGTGTGTGTGTGTGTGTGTGTGTGTGGTGTGTGTGTGTGTGTGTGTGTGTGTGTGTGTGTATGTGTGTATATGAGTGTAGGTGCGTCTGTGTACACGATATCTCATCTCCTAATTAACGGAATGACTTGAAATTTGAAACTTAAGGATCTTACAATTAGGGATCCGATACAAACAATTTCGATCAAATGCAATTCAAGATGGCGGCTAAAATGGCGATTTGCTCAAAAACGGCGCCAACGATTTTGATTTAATTAATACCTAGAATAGTTACTGATAAGCTCTGTCAACTGCCACGAGTCCCATATCTGTAAAAATTTCAGGAGCTCCGCCCCTGTCTTTGCAAACTTTGATTTTAGATTCCCAATTATCAGACTCCAGATACAATTCAAACAAAAAATTTCAAGTGGAAAAGATTTAGCATGAAAATCTCTACAATTAATGTTCTGTAACATTTTCTCCTATAATTGAAAATAAGCACGAAATTCGAGAAAATGTGATTATCCATTTGCGAACTGTTGGCAACTGTTGATTCTAATAAATGATTCACTAAGAAGAGATAGCAGACCTCATATGTCTCCAGCGCTATTGTCCTGTCACCAGCTGGCTCAGATATTTTGTTTAAAAGTAGACTTGAGATGCGCGTGAACACTAGCGTCAGGTGATGAATTTTCATAACAGCAAGGAATGTTGTGTGAGTGCGCCACACCAGATTTTTGCTTCTTATTCCAGCTGTTATTAGTATGTGAAATAAGCTCTCATTGAATGCATTGAATGAAATCATAATCATTGAAGTCAATAATTATACTAAGCAAGCAATTTTTTTTTTATAATATGGGTTGTGTGTTTGTGGATATGTATGTCGTACGGATCTCGAAAACGGCTGTAACGATTCCAATTTAATCAGGAATATAGTGGGTTTGCGACAAAATTTTTTTTGGAATAGGTCTCAACTCTGGAAAAATTCGCTGAAGTTCCTTGAAAAAGTATTATTGGTCCCTCAAGTAGCAGCTGATCAGAAAACTTTTCCATAGTCTGCTGAAAACGTAATAGAGTGTGAGCAAGTGAAGTACATTATAATAGCTGCAGTTGAGTTACCAAATTCGGCGACCTTATTTCAAAACATTGCAGTATTCATGGAACATCTGGAAAATAGGTACAGAAAGTGACCGGATGATAGCAAAAGAAATTTAAAATCGATCTCTCCAAATAATATCATGGTAGTTGTTTGTAATGTTCATTGTTAGGTGATAGAAATGCGACTAATTTCCTCAGCTTCTGTTGTATTGGTTCCACTGTTACTTTATGTTTGTATGCAGCCATGGCCTTGAGAGAGCCAGTTTTACTGTACTTAATCCACTGTTCTTAATCCGGACTGAATACCACGAGAACCTATCAAAGAAGCCTTCTATTGAAAAAAAAACCCTGATCTGATTAGTTCTCATGAAGAATTTAATCATGATTGAAATTGCTTTTGTGCAACTGGGCCTGATATTTTGATGTTTCAAAAGCAGCTGAAAAATAAATCGAGATAAACATAATATTCCATCAGCTGCTCCTATTTTCTTTAATAATGTCATTACATGATAAAAGACAAACCTATTGATATTGATAAATACTAGATACCTAGTAAATACTAAGGTTGTCAATGTGATTGAAAATAAATTGAGTTACATGTTAATTTACATCCAGATTTTCATCCCTAAGCTTTTATTTTCAAGCGAAGATTAAAGAAAGAAATCATATATTGGAAGTCAATAATCAAAGTGATTGAATAAACTCTATTCAGAACTTTGCAAATTCACATTAAAATGATCTCACTTCCTCTTCACTTCAATATGTATGATAGTGAAATTTAGGACATGAGGAATCAGCCACAATAGATGTTATATTAAATATTATGAATGGATTTGGAAGAAAGAATGAGTGGATTGGTTGCTTTTACACTTTTAGATAAGTGGAACGAAAAGTAAGCGATAGGCTATGCCAAAAAAATCCAGAATAAGCATGAGATCCATGATTACCAGAGTCAACAAATTCCAAATAAACTAAATTTGAAATTTAATTTTCAATTGCATAGAACAAAACCAAGAATAACATGATCACTGCTAATTTGATTACTGTCAACGGGAAATATTAATTGCCAATGAATAAAGTCATAGAGAAACAATAGCATAAGTAGATATCCCATGGTATGGGGCGTTTATGTAGCAACTTTTACTACTGTTATCTCAAGCTGATAGTCCAAGTAGTTCTTTTCTGTGAAGCTTATGACGCTGGTAGTCTCTCATATTGTGCCGTTCATACACTCTTACCCGGTCAAAACAGTAAAAATCAACAATAATCGACAGTAATCGGCTTGAGATAACAGTAAAAGTTGCGACATAAACGCCCTATACCATGGGATATCAACTTACGCTACTGTTTCTTTATGATAAAGTCGAAGTCGACTCTTAAGCCCCGCCCAGTATTCCACAAAATTCGCTGCAATTAGTCTACTACTCTACAGAGCACTTCCAACACATCAATTAATTATTCAAATGATTTGACTCAATTATTTTCATGCCAAGTTGTGGCGTAATTTATTTATTTATTGCCGTTGGAGGGCAGATTATAAGATGCCCCTAGCAAATAGTAGGATTGTGATACAAAAATTTGAGCCTTATCTCTGAGATAACTTGAGAGGAAAAAATGATCATCCAAGTGGCAGCTGATTGAAACAGAAATTTTCATCGTTTGTTGAAAACGAAAGAGAGAGGAAGAAAGGAAATCAAGAGCTGTGATTATAAAATTTTTGGCAATGTAATTTTGAAACATTGCATGATTCAAGAAACATAGTTCCCTGATATCAAGATGTGTACATAAAGAGAGCAAGTGGGTGACACCATAAGGCATCGCTAACTTGATTGCTCTTTAAAATATGCAGTTGAATGTATATTTTTCGACAGTGTCGAATGTGTTCTTCAAAGTGAGGTGATAGCAACTCAACTAATCATCACACTTACTGACAAAGATATTTGGGTAACTAAGTATCATAGAAATGTATGTGAATGAAACTTGAAACAGACCTTTAGCTATGTGTATTCCGCCTCCTACAGCTTGTACATTCTTTTCCCCGTCTCCAATCCAATAAAACTGCTTGAGATGCAAACATTATATATATATATAGATATCATATATCAACATTTTCATCTAGGGAGAGCACCTTTCCAGATACAAAATTCTATGACAGTAATGAGACTATATTTATTTATTATTCCAATTATATTCTGCAAGCAATTTTTGTTTGTATGATGGATATCAAAAACTATTATGACGATTTTGGTAGAATTTAGATAAAAAATATTTCACAAGAATAATCTTATCTCTTAATTCCCGATGCGAAGCACGGGTGAATTGCTAGTATGATTATATAATTCATACTAGCCGTCGGGCTCGCTTCGCTCGCCATATCCGTCTAGCCAGGGGGCTCCTCCCCCTGGACCCCCGACTGGATCGTCCAAAAATGAGATCAGCGGGCTCGCTTCGCTCGCCTGCATTTTTCATTTGAGCATGCTTCATTCCATCAGAAAGTCAAAGCACTGAGAAAACGCAGGAAAGCTGAGAAAAACGCTGATTTTGGGCGTATCTTTGACGTTATTGCAAATTCCTTCTAACACAACATTATTACACCCTAGCTGAGCTTCTGTACTAAATTTGAACATTTTCTGTTCATTTGTTCTCGATAAAGCTGAGAAAACGCTAAAAAACGCTGGAAAAACGCAGATTTTGGGCGTATCTTTGGAATTATTTCCAAATCCGTTCTTAGTGCGCCTCTAAAAAAGGCCAACTGAACATACCTACAAAATTTGAACGTTTTTGGTCCGGTAGATTGTTAGTTCTGCGAGTGAGTGAGTGAGTGAGTAAGTCAGTCAATCAGTCAATGAGTGCCATTTCGTTTATATATATATATATATATATATTATATATATATATATAGATTGGAGCCTAACCTTTGATAAAAGAAGACGGGAAATTCAGGGTATTCACTGATTAATTATTTGTATTTCCAAGCATTAGTCTTTCCATTTGGAAACTTGAATTGGAATGGAATTGAATTTACAATTCACATAGATTATACATATTCAAGTTAGAATAGTTGTAGAAGGGGTCTCTTTTATTTTTTTAATGATACAGAAACAAAGCTCTCTTGGTGGGAAACTCGCTACACTGGAAAGGCAAGTACTATTCAATAGATTGAATAATTATTATAGAGTAAGGATGACCTGAGTGAATAGATTGGTCTGAACTGGAAATAAAGAAATTTGAAACTTGGTAACAGAGAGAGAGACTTTCCATTATTAATGTTCGGAATTGCATGCACAGAAGTATATGTTTTTGACAACATTGTTGCTCCAGAGACAGACAAACCCGGAAAGTTTTCCAGTAGAAATTCTTGCTCTACCAACCAGAGATACAGACTTCATGTCATGATTGGTGGACGAATTAAGCTCGGCTGATAAAATGAAAGCATTTTGAAAAGCTTCTTTAAACTTTATAATTTACTGCGCCTGAGAAGTTTCTACAATTCAGTTCCCAGTTTCTCAGCGTTCGACTTAGCCAAAGTTCAATGAACAAGAATGGAACTATGTAACAAGCAAATTACCGAAACGAAGATTTCCAAAAGCTGCAAGTCTCCAGGTGTGTCTCCAGCGGATTCAGCCCCGCAAATTCTATCCCATAACTTCAACTTTTTTTGATAGCTTCCTGCATTTGGCGTTTTCACTTTCCTTGCCCTTTTTACCATAGGTAAGGGAAGTATTGCTTTCCAAAAAAAATTAAGCCCAATTAAACCTAATTTCAAGTTTTCTATACGTTTCAAGGTCCCCTGAGTCCAAAAACATGATTTTTGGGTATTGGTCTGTGTGTGTGTGTATGTCTGTGAACACCTTAACTCCATTCCTAATTAACCGATTGACTTGAAATTTTTAACTTAAGGTCCTTATACCATGACGATCCGACAATAAGAAATTCAATAAAATTCAATTCAAGATGTTGAAAAAAATGGTGGATAATTACTAAAAAACCATGTTTTTCACGGTTTTCTCGAAAACGGATCTGACTATTTTATTCAAATTGATATCATGGATAGCTATTTATAAGTCCTATCAACTGACATGAGTCTCATTTCTGGGAAGATTGCAGGAGCTCCGTAATATTCTTGAGAAAAATGGCGGATAATTACTAAAAAACCATGTTTTTCACAGTTTTCTCAAAAATGGCTTTAACGATTTTCTTCAAATTTATACCATGGATAGCTATTTATGAGCCCAATTAACTGCCATGAGTCTCATTTCTGGGAAAATTGCAGGAGTTCCGTAATACTCTTAAGAAAAATGGCGGATAATTACTAAAAAACCATGTTTTTCACGATTTTCTCAAAAATGACTAGACCGACTTTTTCAAATTCATACCCTGTATAGTTATTTATCAGCTCTATCATTTGGCATGAGACTCCTTCCTGAGAAACCAATACTAGTTCACCCCATCCTAGAGAAATGGGCTTTGTAACATCCTTCTCGTGCATGAGGTAGGTAGGTAGAGCAGTTTATAAAAAGAACACATAGTCGAGATATTTCATCTGTAAAACAGCTGTTTTGACGACTTTAGAAGAAATCATCGAATTCCACAATCTACACAAAGGAAAAAGAACTCTGAAAACAATTATTATAACTTAATAATTATACACATCTACAGTAGTCTGATCGTAGTTTCAAATATAGATGTTTATTTTCCCAAAAAAACTAAATTACAACATCAATTACAAAAATATTAGATGAATTACAATATTACATACAATAGTTAGTTACAAAAATTCTTATGTGTCCTCTACTTGTTTGGTTTTTTCTGTGTGGAAATTGACCTACTCCACTATGGCGTACCATGTTCTAGAGTAGGTTTTGTTTGTTTTTTGTCCGTATTATCAATTAGTTAGTGTTTAGTAAGTCATTAGGTGGTTAGTTGTTATTTGAAATAATGTTTTCTATGTTCTGTCTTCCTTTGCTCATCAACCAATTGTGTACTATTGCTTTGAACTTTCTAGGATGATTAATATGTTTAGAGTTTGCAGGAAGTAGATTATATAATTTTGGTGCTAAATGATTGAAATGTCTCTGGTATAGTGCCTTCCTTGCAACACTGGTGATGAGAAGATTCCTGTATCTGGTGTTGTGGTTGTGGTTTCTAGTTTGAAATGTTGTTGGGTTCTTGTGTAATCTGTATGGTATCTCCATGAAGTAAAGCTTTCTTGCATCCATCACGTCAAACTCATTGAATAGCTGGTCTGATGAATAGCGTGGAGGCTTCTGGTTGATGACCCTCATGATCAGCTGCTGCACCCTGAGGAGCTGTTCGATGTGCAAGAAGCTTGCACCTCCCCATCCCACAATCCCATACAGCACGAGGGACTGTGCTAGAGAGAAGTAGATAACTCTTAGATATTCCTTGTTGACCAGTGTCCTCAGAATCCTGAATCTGTAGATGGTCTTCCTCAGTCTCCCGCATAATTCATTGAGATGATGTTCCCAGCGCAGAAAAATAATTGGTCCTAGTACTGTTCCTTGTGGCACTCCAAACTCTACAGTCAGCTTGTTGCTTATACATCCATTGACTCTGACACATTGTGTTCGGTTTGATAGGTAGCTCTTGAAAAGATTCCATGCCACTCCTCTTATTCCATAGTTATCAAGCCTTGAAAGAAGAATGTCATGTGACACCGTATCAAAAGCCTTCTTTAAATCTAAGAATACTGCCAATGGTTTCTCTTCAGTGTTTATTTTATCAGCAATCTGAGTGGTCACATAGTGGATAGCATCATTTGTACTGCGACTATATCTAAAACCATATTGGTTTGGTAATAGAAGACTATTTTTTTCAAGAAAGCTGATAAGTCTTGTTTTGATACACTTTTCAAAAATTTTTGATAATGTACTGAGTAATGATATGGGTCTGTAGCAATTCATATCTTTCTTATTCCCTGTTTTGAAGATTGGACAAATGACAGCTTCCTTAAGACACTGTGGAAAAACACCTTCCTCAAAAATTCTGTTTGCAATATGTGTTAAAGGCTTGGCAAGTATAGTATTATTCTGTTTGAAAAAATCGAGTCCAGAATGCACTATTAGCTTTAAGATGCATTAAACGCTATTATTTCCAATACGAGTTGCCTTCTTTATACAATGTAGGAATCCATATTCACTGAGTAGATTATCATAGTCTTCCAGTTGCCTATGCTGATTTGGTTCTTTTGTGTTGATGTTCAAATCTCCTAGAACGATGTGGAAATACTTTCCATCATCATCCAAAATCTGCCTCAGATCAATGAGAAATTCTGTTAAGTCCAAGTGTGATGGAGATCTATATAACGCTGTTATAACAAAAGTATCTTTCCCAATTTTTAAATGCATATTCAAACAGTTGACTTGCCTAACTGCAATTTCTTTTATTTCGACAAAATAGACGGATTTGACATAAATTATTACTCCATCATTCTGTAGAATATTATGTTTTGTGGCAGGTATAAAATTATTAATTGATTTCAAGGAAACACCACCAGCAATCCAGCATTCCGTTGAGACTATCACGTCGAAATCCACGTTCAGGTCTTCCAGTTGAATGAGAAATTCTTCAAAATTTTTATTGTAGCTTCTGATGTTGAAATTGATGATTTTCAAGTTGAAAGGTTGGATTGTATTGTTGACATCTTGTGAATTTGGAATCGAGAAGTCTTCAATGTCTAATAAATCCAAATCCTCCATCAAATCAGCCATTTTTGTTTTTGTGTTTATAATTATTTGTGTGCCAATTGTAGATATCCTTGTCCTCAACTGATTGTATTTTTTGAGTTAATGACAGCATGAGATCTTGCTCTCCAACTGTTAAATATCTGAATGAGTTGGTATGCCTACTAAGTGCTACTATTATGTGCTGAATGCTATTGTAAATCTTGAGTGGTTTAGTATTTTTCCTCACTAGGATAACATCTCTAAACGTTAAACCCTGAGCTTAATGTATAGTTAGTATTGTTAATGAGCCAGCGGGAGCCTTGTTTTTAACAGCATCCAGTACCATTTTTTTTTTTTTTTTTGATTGCGTGAATGTGAGGATTAAAGTTTGTGATTGTAGGTTGTGAGGTTCTCCGTTAGTTATTGTTGGTTTAATTGATCGAACAATTTTATTTGTAGTGCAGATATCATTGTAGTAGTTAGACAACAGACAACACACATCCATTGGACCTGTTGGTTACTGATTGGTAAGAATCCGGATCCGCGAAAACAGATATATTTTTCCAGACTGCTGGTAAACCACTACTCTAGATGTAAGATATTTGTTTTTAATTAGAGTTTCTTTTTTCAATATCCTATTTTTCATTTTTTTAAGCAATCCCATAGTTCGTTCTATCAATAACTTGTTGCAGTGCTCTTCTATAACACGGGCATTTTGTGTCATTGGCTTCATGATTAGTTGGCTTATTATTTTTTTACAATTCACACAAGTAGGAATTTCCTTTTCGGAAGGGCAGTTTTTAGAATTATGTCCTATAACTGAACAGTGCCCGCAGACATCCTGTTCTTTTTCACAATGCTTCATCACGTGATCAAACCCATGGCACCGGAAGCATCTCTGAGCTACAGTATAGTCGCTGGCTTTGCAGCATGTAAAGTTGATAAACAGCTTTACCTTGTTAATTATCAGCTTCCTTATTTCAGGATTGCATTCAAATCACTTAAAAATCTTACCAGAAGCATCTTTCAATAGAATCAACTATATTAAAAAATGAATGAGAGTACTCCCTTGCGAGGTTTCCAATCCCGAGAGTATATAATCCACCAACAAAGAGCTTGTGAAAAAAGTGCTTATAATGTTATTTTCGCTAGTAAAATTCACTTTCAATTATCAACATCTCTTGTTTAAGTGTAACGAAACGCTTCCCTATTCAAGCAATACTGACAGGATTAATTGTAATTAATCTTGAAGTTGTCGGTACACTCATCTCATCTTTCATCATCGTCCGCCTCATTTCTCACGCACAAGCCTAGAACTTATGAGAGAATCATTCTCAGCAAAAAAAAAAAAAAATCTGATAGCTGCATGAATCAATTGCATATTATAGTCAATACGATTACTTTCCTTGCCCTTATTACCACAGGTAAGGAAAGTATGGCTTTCCGAAAAAAATTGAGGTACCCTAATTTCTAAATTTCTATACGCTTCAAGGTTTGAGTATTGGTCTGAATGTGTGTGTGTGTGTGTGTGTGTGTGTGTGTGTGTGTGTGTGTGTGTGTGTGTGTGTGTGTGTGTGTGTGTGTGTGTGTGTGTGTGTGTGTGTGTGTGTGAGAGTGTATGTGCGTCTGTGTAAACAATATCTCATCTCCCCTTCAACGGAATGACTTGAAATTTGAAACTTAAGGTCCTTACACAATAAGGATCCGACACGAACAATTTCGATCAAATGCAATTCGAGATGGCGGCTAAAATGGAGAAAAAGTTGTCAAAAACAGGGTTTTCCGCGATTTTCTCGAAAACGGCTCCAACGATTTTGATTAAATTCATACCAAGGATTGCATGAAACAAGTTTCATGAGAGAGGGCTTCACGAAATGCGTTTCTTCGGTGTGCATCCCGCCAAACTTCATATATAATACAGCCTTTCTGTGTACCGGGGTTGGTTATAAGACATACAATGTGACATTTCGTGAATGTCACAAAAATTAGTGTACTTTTTACTGATTCCATCTCGATACAACATTCTAATGTGAATAGTTACCATTCTCATAGTATGTAGTTTACGACTTATTAAAGGTAGACGAATACAAGATTGAATACATGGGTTATGACTAATACACTGGGCCAGGTGTCCAAGAGTTGTGTTGAGGAAATCATTGTGAATTAGACATTGATTACATATTTCATTCATTGTAAATGAGGACATAGTTCTAAAGAATTTTGAAGCCACCATGAATAATCAAATCACTTGACAATTATCAATTTGTGCTGCGTTTTATCAAATTAAGTGAAAGTTTATCCAACTTACATGAGAATACAATGACTTTTTATTGCAAATTGTATTATGTTGAAAATGATTGTATTGTGTGAAGGGGGCAAAATGGGTTTTTTACCTGTTGTCTCCATGAATAAATAAATATTTAACTACTTTAAATTCATGTCATATTACGCAACCAGTGCACCGAAATCTAATAAATGAATCTGACCTCATTCAAAGTGGTTGAATTCAATTGTTATTTGTGTACTGAAATTGGATCACATATTTTTTCAACACTCACACTCTCTCCATATGAGCACCACCATAAAAAGTCCAAATCCGTGCCACCTGTAACATTAACTGTAACAATCACCAATAAGCGTTCATCTCTTTGAAAGCAACTCTTCAAAGGCATGTACATTATAGGATGTTGACCATGTTCGATAACTGAAAATGACACTGGCCTTTGTAAATTTAAAGCTCTTACTAGGGAGATATCAAGAAGTGAGCCCCCCCTACAGCTCCAATTTCGCTCGGTATCTCACTCTTCTCAACCGGATTAAAAAGTTTGCCGGCTAATAGTTTCAGCTCTGCTTAATGCGGGTCTGGTTGAGGCAGCCGAGGGGGGAAATTCTAATCGTTGGAAGTGCTAAGACTAGAGCATCGCTTCCCTTTCATCGCTATCCAAGCACACGCTATTCCTCTACACTAGACTAGAGTATCTATCCTCTATTCAGAAAGCTATTTCTTTTTTAACTGTGCGCCCTGCTCATCTTGATGGGCATTGTGAACAGGGTTTGAATAGTAATGCACGCTTTTCCAACCTGATCTGATTCGTCATCTATGTGCTACATTTCCTGCAAAAGTGTTTTCTTTTCGTTTCGAATTTGTTTAAATGTATATTTGTTTAACTCGTATACTTTCCAAATTATTGTTTTATTACGATAGACTAAAGAACAAGAGCATGACGAGTGTTTAACTTCATAGATAATACAGCCTTTCTGTGTACTGGGGTTGGTTATAAGACTTACAATGTGACATTTCATGAATAATTATTAGTGTAACTTTCGTTCGAATACAAACAATATGAAAAAAATTTAGCTCAGGAATTTTCGCGCTGAGACGACTAGCAAAAATGTCCAACTTAGAGACATTAAAAGCAGTGTACTTTGCAACGATTCATTCCCCCATTTCATATGGAATTGAAATATATGGAGGAACAAACATCTCAGACTTGAATAAAATACTGCTATTACAAAGAGAAGCGATAAGAATAATTCGAAATCTTAATAGAGAGCAATCATGCAAGCCATTTTTCAGTGGGTGGGGTCCCATCTGACCGGATCCCAAAAGGTCGAAGAGAATACTTCCCCATATGGTCGAATCCCATCTAGCCGATGAGATTGGATCAATTGCGACGAACTACAACATTTTTCTATCAATTGGGATTCGACTGTTTGAGAATCGGTCAGATTGGAAAATCAAATTTTCGACCTTTTGCGACAGTTGAGATTTTCGGCCAAATGGGATTACTATTAAAACTTTCAAATCATTTGGGATTCGACCAGTTGGGAAAGTACAAGTGTTTGGTAGCATGCCAAATGACCGATTGGCATGACCATTTGGTCGAAATTATTATTTTGTCGCAAAAGATCGAAAATTGAAGAATCCCAAATGATAGAATTGAAACTTGTACTTTCCCAAATGGTCGAAAAGTTTTAATAGTAATCTCATTTGGCCGAAAATCTTGACTGTCACAAAAGGTCGAAGATTTGATTTCCCATCTGACCGATTCTCAAACAGTCGAATCCCATTTGATAGAAAAATTTTGTTGTTCGTCGCGAATAGTCGAATCTCAAAAGGTCGAAAAGTGTACTTTCCCATATGGTCGAATTCCATCTAGCCGATGAGATTCGATCATTTGCGACTAACAACTAAACTTTTCTACCAAATAGGAATCGACCATTTGGGAATCGGTCAGTTGGGAAAATCAAATCTTCGACCTTTTGCGACAGTTGAAATTTTCGACCAGATGGGATTAATATTAAAACTTTTGGGAAAGAACAAGTTTCAATTCTACCATTTGGGGATTCTTTGGGATTTTGGAAAACTAGAGGAGATAAAAAAAAGTTATGAATTGAATAGTAAGTGGAAAAAGTTATGAATTGAATATTGTGCGAAATTCTGTAAGCTTCAATTTGTTATATGACAGTCAAGTCCTTTTAAGATACATAGTTTCTGAGTTATATGCGAGAAACCAAAAAATGCTACCTTAAAACCACCCCCACACCCTCAACACAGGGGGTAGGGGTGGGGACTTTTGATATGTTCACCTCCTTACTACCCCAAACAGATCTGCGTGGTCAAAAATTGTCTTCCCAACTTTTCCCTCTATAACCTTTCCTTGACTGGGTTATTACTAAATGATTGAAGAAAAATTGAAGGAGACACTGTTGATATTGAATGGGATCATTCTAAATACTTCCACAATGCATTAAATTCATTAAACATATGAAATATATATTCGATTGGTCATTCTTCATAATTTTTTTGTCATGTTTGATTAACGTGGCTGGTCACCCGTAGCCAGTAGAAGCTGTGAGATAAAGGAATGTTTTAATCTGCTGAGAATAATACGCCTAATAATAAATCCTATCACAAAAAAGTGTACTTTTTGATACATTTAGATCCATTGAGAGTTGAATTCACCTTAAATCGAAAGTTCGATTGTCGAGTTTGCAGGGCCCTGACAAGGATAGCCTAGTTTTCATACGTGAGACGAATTGCCGAGTTTGTATAACCCTCAAGAGGGATCTTTTTCTTAAAACTGCCGAGTTTGTATACTAAATTTGGGAATTTCTGACCGCACTGCCGAGTTTGTATACTCCCGTAAAGGGTAAAGAGACCATGTGGAATGTAAGAAAAAATAGAATTAAAGATCAGACTAATTTATCATTCAATTATATTTTTTGACTTCGATAATATTATAATGAAATCATTAACATTTTCTGGTACCATTTCATTTCCGTGAAACTTTTATTAACATTTACCGTTAACTTTTATAACATTACTTGAAACTATACTATCAATGGGACAGTACAAGATTTGATGAGTTGACATATCCATTCACAGACACTTTTCCCTGTATCATTCATGATTGATATATGTACTGCGCATTGATATGTTTTTTTTCCTACTCTATTCAAAACCATCTTGATTCTAAATTTGTTTGATTTTCAGCTACTCATTCCTTGGGAAAAAAGTAATTGATAGAACTGCCTTTGTCAAACAATTATTTTTTTATTCCTAGAAAGTCGAAACAGGATTAATTATTCCATTTTGAAATCCATTGGTATTTAGCTAGTCTTTCAGTTGTCTTAAAAAATTTTAAGACGTACGTGGCACGTTGTAGTTTGACAAAGCTCTATTACATTCTATCCTCACTGCTGCGGAAATTTACGCACAAACGAAAATGCACCTTAACTTGGAGGATAGTTGAAATAAGCTAGATAAGAAAGAGGAGGAATTGGCGGTGAAGGGAAGTTGAGAGAGATGTGTGAAAAAAGGTAGATGGAGAGTTGACTATATCCATTTCGAATGCTGTTATTGTATTTCTTTGAATAAAAATAATAATAATTTTATTAGCAACAATAATAATGATACAGAACGGTGGCTCTGTTTCAAATCAGTGATTCATCAAATTTAATATTATAGAGGGAAAACTCTGGAAAGAGAGAGAGAGTGAGAGAGTGTGAGACAGAGATTGTTTGATTCGCTGGTTTTATTTAAAACCTCTCGCATTGAAAAAATATGCTGCAGTTATAATTATTGCCGGTATTCAATTATAATTACGTGTCAATTAAATATGAAAAAAATATCACCGACATAATCAATTTTATAGAGTGGGGAATTGCTCCAGGAATGTCTGAAAAAGCTTGAAAATACTGGAATATAATAAAGTTGACAAAAATAGAAAGAATCTTTTTCTTCTCCTTCTTCTTTTGTCTCAATACCAGTACTTCTTCTTTGCCAGATTTTCTATATCCTTTTACTGTTTTTCTTCTTCTTATTCTTCTCCTTCTTCTTCTTCTTCTTTTTAATTAATAATAATGAATCCTGAGTTCATTATAGTAAAATTCAACATTGAAATACCATATTATTAGAGAAGAATTATTATCATTCTTAAGAAGAGGTAGAAGAATAAGAATAAGGAGAATTCGAAAAAGAAGAAGAATAATGAAAAGAAGAAGAACGAGATGAATGGGAAGAAGGTTTATAGTATAGATATAACAAGAAAGGTGAAAGATGCGAGTTTGGTATAATGTTCGATTTATTTCATATGTAACTTGTTTTTTTTTTCAAATGATCGTGTTTCATTGTGAAAATCAATAATTGAAATGAGAATTTGAATTATTATTTCATTTGAGGTATTTCTACCATTTACTGTATGGATAAAAGACGTGTATACTAATAGTGAAGGATGTTACTACAAGTTATTATTGTATAATAATCTGTTATCGCTATTCTATGATATTAGGAGTCTTGCTGCTATTTATGACGTACCATGTCTAATGATTTTTCATCACTCATTCTCATCCTCTATACTCTACGCATGAATAATAATTAACAGGAGTTACCGTCGTTTCAGTTTCTGTGAAACTTTATATGATTTTAAGCTATAAAATAGTTAATTTACGAGATAGAAGAAAAATTCAAGCTGCTATAGAATTCGGGGACCAAGCACAATCACATAGCATTTTAAAAAATTCAAAAATTCCTAATTTCAGGCTTTTTATTTGCAAGTATACTGTGATGAGACACCACCTGCGTGAGAACAAAACCTGCAACACTACTTGTCCGTTCAGAACCTTATCTATCAAAACGTCTCCCTTTTATGCCTTTATTGACATTCACTCTCAATCTACCTCTTTCTCTAATAATTGGCACACTGAAAATATTCTATTGTTGTAATGGATAATAGCAGATGAGATTTAGCAGATGCTTTGTGTAAATCGATGTTTTATTTATAACTCACACCCTGCCATGTATAATTCATGAGAACTTGTGAAAATCACGAGAATAGTAATTGGTAAGCTTTGTGAAGTTCTGGAGAGCAGTAGGCTTATTTTATTATGTTCTACCATAGAAAAAGGTAACGTTATTGAATTAATTATCATTAGTTTATTTTATGTACAATCGCATTATTGGTCTCTTAGTCCAGGCGCTGGCTTACATTGAGCATACATGAGAGAGGCAGAGAATTTGACTTCGGATTATTGTATGGGGGTCTTTATTGTATATGAAACTCGATGTCGTCACGTCCCAGGGTGGTCGACAGATTGTTGGGAGGGGGTGAGTTGTAAAAAACGCGCGCTTATAAAATCGCCTGTCCTGCAGTTACTATTCATAGAACAGCTTTGAATTTTTTCTCAATATTATTTACACATAATATTTTCCGCTTTCAATGTGGTCCTCTCCATTTTTGCGATAAACCGCATAGTTTTTCCGTAAAAAATAAAATATCTCGAAAAATGTATTTTTTTATTATGGACTTTTTGTTATTTCTCGAATATTCAAGTCGTTAGCTGACTTAGAGGAAAAGGTTCCCAATAAACGTTGTAGACCGTTTCTTCCTGAATCCAAAGATGGTATATAAATTGGGAGTTACGATCATAGATGCGGCGGTGGGAGGAGCATAAGTAGCACTGTTACGCTGTGGCGCGGTCCTCCCCCATGATTAATGCACGTAGTGGCCTGTTTATCGAATCGCTCCTACTAGTCTATGCATTCAAATTATGTATTTCAGGAATATATTATTTGTTTAACTCACTCCATTACTTGACTTTCGCAATCCCAAAGTGATCACTGAATTAAATCGAATAATTATTCTCTATTCATGAAAATGTTATATTTTTATCGACTGATAAAAACATTTAGGAATCCCAATAAGATTACAATGTAATCATAATTAATGATAATGAGATGAAGTTTGTAATTTTGACCATAATTTGTATATTATGATGAGAATTATCAATTATTGAGGCTTAAGAGTTGAAAAATCGCGTTCAGCGACCGAAAATACATAAGATAGCGTTCCTGAAATACATAATTTGAATGCATAGACTAGTAGGAGCGATTCGATAGACAGGCCAGGCCATACGCGCATTAAGGCTGTGCAAAGGCTAAAAATAAACTTTTCGCCACACTTGGATGTAATGAGCTGGTTTACGTGCGTCATATGGAGGCCGAAAGTGATTGTTTTCCGACCAGGCCGGTAAAACTTTACGGCCCTAGGGCTGTAAAATGACCTTGAATAACAGCTGATCGTGTCCGATCTCACAAAAATCATAGAGAGATAATCTCATAACGACTGTAATAATCTATATAATTATGTATCGTGAATCGCCGTATCATGTCTATAATAGCCTATATTTTATAAATTACTGTTTCATAATTTAATATTTATTATTGTGTTTTTGATATCAAACAATAGAATACGATGATATCTCCATAGCCTCAACAATATAATGTTGGCTGCATTGTCCATTGTCAGAAAGGTACGTATCGCAAGTATTTAAAAGTGAAGAATCGAATTTGAAATCAAAGTACAATAATTGTATCAATATTTAAAAGTGAGGTAGAGTAATAATTGTTTCTTTTTTATTATCGAATTCCACTTCTTAATGCAATACAATCAACAATAATAATAGGAAAATACAGCAGAGATCTAAAGTTTAAGGTAAGCCTACTGGTGAAACTCAGCCTTGACTGAAAAATACCTAGTAATTTTTCCGTAATTCATTATTAAAACTTTTGGATAATTTTTCTTCAATATCAAACCATATAGAGAAAACATTAGGCCCACTCAAGATTGAATCTTCGAATGTTTTTCTATGATTTAACTATTTTCAGAGCAATATTTTGTTGTGAAAATGCCGGCAAACCGGCTTCAAGATGCCGCTATGCATCAGAACTCAAAGCTCAGTAAATTACAAACATGATCTAGGTTCGAACCTCGTTCAATGACATTTTTTTTTTTTGTCAATGAATTTCGACTTTTATTAGCCATTTTTTATATTAGTTACCGTAATTTAAATTTCAATCAATTATTTAGATATATTTTGAGACAAAACTGTGAATTATTCAATTATATTAATTTTTTAATCACATTATTTCAAAATAGTAATGGAAATACTATTCATCCATCTATCCATGAGATATTGCACCAGGCGCAAAGCGTGAGCTATAAAAATTCAAACAATTATTCAAAATATTAATAGTATAAAAATATTGTCACTATTGTAAATTATTAATTAGTAATATTGAAATTAATTGACAGTGAAAGTTGTCATAACCAAGATTCAAACTATCAAAATACGCTGTTTGAATTTTATTTATTTTCCAATTTCTCATATATTGGGAAGTTTTTTTTGGTGTGGCGAAAAATAGCGTTCGCAACACGGGCAAAAATGTTTTTCCGGCTCTCAATCTTTTCTAGTCCTCGGCCTACGGCCTCGGACTTGAAAACCGATTTCGAGCCGGAAAAGTCTCATTTTCGGCCCTAGGTGCGAAATATACTATTACTCGTAATATTTTTCAAAGTTTTGGATTTGTATATCATCAACCTATCAAAATGAAAAAGGTTTCTCAGGAAAAAAAATTTTTCCGATCATTACTTTTTGAGATATTAGTGCCTAAAGATTACATTTTTGGGACAGAACATTTCGAATTCGGTGAGAGATACATCCATGAGATCTGGAAGATAGATTCTTCATGGTATTGTTGATCTAGTTAAACAATAATTTTCTGAAAATATCAATTTTTAAGATAGTTATTCAATTTACTAAAAATAACTTTTAGTTGAGTTATTTTTGGTAAATGGAATAACTTTTTCAAAAATTGATATTTTTAGAAAATTTTTGATTTACTAGATCAACAATACCATGAAGAATCCATCCTCTGATACTCTTGATATCATATCTTACCGAATTTGAAATGTTCTGTCCCAAAAATTCAAACTTCAAAGATCAGAAAAAAATGTTTTTTCTGAGAAAACTTTTTCATTTTGATAGCTTGATGATATACAAATCGAAAAACTTGGGGAAATATCACGAGTAGAAAGTTTATTTTTAGCCTTTGCACAGCCATGGGGAAGGATCGCGCCACAGCATAACAGTGCTACTTATGCCCCTCCCACCGCCGCATCTATGATCATAACCCCCAAACTATATATATCATTCAGGAAGAAACAACCTACAAAGCTTGGGACCAAGTCCCAAAGTTGGGAACATTTTCCTCTAAGTCGGCTAACGACTTGAATATTCGAGAAATAACAAAAAGTCTATAATAAAAAAATACATTTTTCGAGATATTTTATTTTTTACGGAAAAACTATGCGGTTTATCGCGAAAATTTAGAGGTTCACATTGAAAGCCAGTTATGTGTACATAATATTGAAAAAAAAACAAAGCTGTACTATGAATAGTAACTGCAGAACAGGCGATTTTATAACTTACCCCCCTCCCACCAATCTGTCGACCACCCTCGGACGTGACGACATTGAGTTTTATAAACAGTAAAGACCCCCTTACAATAATCCGAAGTCAAATTCTCTGCCTCTCTCATGTATGCTCAATGTAAGCCAGCGCCTGGACTATCTGGTATTATTTACAAAGCGGACATCTCCTTCTAAAAAACACGAAAATATTCTATGAAATAATAATTATTAAACGAAAATCCCAATTAAATACTGTAAATCACCCCGAAGACTTCTGCTACTGCAAATATTGACAACAGGGTTATTTTATTGGGATTTTCGTTTAATAATTATCATTTATTCATTCGTATTTGAACAAATGCAACTTCCAACTTATACACATCTGTATTTTATGAAATAGTCTCTATTCATTAAAGTTATCATATTCTGAGTATGCAGCTTCCCAATGAATACCAGATTAAAATATTGTATAATATTTTGTAATCTTGTAATACTTCAAATTTCTTCAGAAGAAACAAAACGTGACATTATTTCCAAAAAATCTGGTGTGGCGCACTCACACAACTTTCCTTGCCGTTATGAAAATTTATCACCTGACGCTAGTGTTCTCGCGCATCTCAAATCTACTATTCAAAGATATGAGACAGCTGGTGACAGGACAATAACGCTGGAGACACACGAGGTCTGCTATCTCTTCGTGGTGAATGATTTAATAGAACCAACAGTTGCCAACAGTTTGCAATTTAATAATGACATTTTCTCGAATTTCAAGCTTATTTTCGATTTTAGGTGGAAATGTCACTGATGATTAATTGTAGATATTTTTATGCTCAATCTTTCTCACTTGAAATTTTCTGTTTTAATTGTATCTGAAGCCTGATAATTGGGAATCCAAAATCATACTTTGCATTGATGGGGCGGAGCTTCTGAAATGTTTAAAGATATGGGACTTGTGGCAGTTGATAGAGCTTATCAATGACTATTTTAGGTATAAATTTGATCAAAATCGTTGGGGCCGTTTTCGATAAAATCGCAAAAACCCTGTTTTTGACAACATTTTCGCCATTCCAGCCGCCATTTTGAATTGGATTTGTTCAAAATTGTTCGTGTCGGATCCCTATAAGGGAAGGACCTTAAGTTCCAAATTTCAAGTCATTCCGTTGATTGAGAGATGAGATATCGTGTACACAGACGCACATACACTCATACACACACACACACACACACACACACACACACACACATACAGACCAATACCCAAAAACCACTTCTTTGGACCTTGAAACGTATTGAAATTTAGAAATTGGGGTAACTTAATTTTTTTCGGAAAGCAATACTTTCCTTACATATGGTAATAGGGCAAGGAAAGTAAAAACGTATACTGAGAAATAAAACAAAAGAAAATTCAATAAGAGCAATGAAAAGATTAGAGATAATTCAAACGCAGCACCGATGATGAACTCTTCAAAATTTTTTCTCAGACTCCTTATATTCATGAGTAGAATATTAATAGTTTCATTTCCTATATTACAATTCGTTATTAAGAAATAATTCTTGTTTGAAATTGACTTTCAAATCTAATCAGAAGCATCAATTTCTCACAATATTTAAATAGAAATGCAACTGGCTATAATGAGATACATAAAGTCAGTATCAGAAGTCAGTATCTGGAAGGTCAGTATCTGTTGGAAGAAACGGGATTGTAATCCTTGTATGTTATTAGACAAAGCAAATAACTTCAATCATTTTCTAACGCAGCACCGATGATTAATATTGATGTAAGGTATGTAGAAGTATGATAAAAACGCACCAGAATACTGAGTGTAATTCATGGAAAGGTATAATTAAATCATGAAGAAATATATTTTCTTCTTCTTCTTCTTCATCATCATCATCTTCTTCTTCTTCTTCTTTTTCTTCTTCTTCTTCTTCTTCTTCTTCTTCTTCTTCTTTTTCTTTTCCTTTTTCTTTTTCTTTTTCTTCTTCTTTTTCTTCTTCTTCTTCTTCTTCATGTAATTTATTTCGTGATCGGAAGGAAGATAGTCCATTAAGTGGAATGTATTTTTGAATATTATGTTGAGTTCAAGACTTGCTTATGTTTTATATTTTTCTGACTGTGTTTTCTCATGGCGTTAAGGCTTTTAGCTGAACGCTAATTTATTAATTTATACCAGAACTTTTGAATAATCTGTGAAGGAAGATCCATAAATTCCGATACAATGAATCAGTAGTTTAAAGATAGGAATTCATATAGAATGAGGATTCAAATAGAATGAGAGAATTAAAATAATCTGTAATCAATAGATAACACCTGTTTTAGCTTTTGATGATTGTAGGAAGAGTTAGAAATTAATGCTGTAATACATTTATTTACAGCGGTTCATGTGTGAGCCCAAACCAACTTCATGTTTCACCCCTTCAAAATTCAGCTTTAAGACACAACTTCATACCATCATGGATTCCACGAGCAAGGCATGTCGTAAGAGGTCCCGAGGATGATACCTCACCAGAATTGACGTAAGGCCGTTTCGGGAGACGGAGGTTCTGCATCGCAAGATGACTTCCCGACATCACCAACTCAACTCTCAGAAGAAAACGCCGAAATAACAAAATAACATCGAAAGGAAACACGACGGAAACCATCAACAAAGTGCAGTGCAGTGAAACAAAGAGTCATACAAAAATGTCAATCAAAGTGCGGGTTTGAAATTGGTGTATGGGGTTATCGACGAAATTTGGGTTCTTTGAGTTTTTCTGTTTCAAGTTTTGTTCTGAAATTAATATTTGCAACTGATATTATTTGGTTTGGTGACGTATTAAATATCTAACGTAAGGATAGTAATGCGCCCCCAGATCAGAGAATAAAGGTAATGTAACGTGTTAAATTTAGTATGATTCTTATTCTCTTTCGTGTAAGTATTGTTAATATTTTGTTTGTTTTGAAACAAAAATCACTTAAAACTGTAAAATAATGATTAACTTTGAATATTATGATATACTCTAATTTAGAGTAATAAACCATGTCATGTCAACAAATTGATCATTCTGATAAAATTTCTAGATAATATTTCTTACGGTAAGCTGATTGAATGATTACACAGCTGATCTCCCACACAGGCACACGCATCTTCTGTTATCGACAGACGACGAAATTATACAGACATCTATCCATCCAAGGATGGATTATCCTTCTAATGTCCTTCAGCGAGTTTTCCCAGGGATGAGACATAGTGCAATCGAATTTTTATATCATAAACCTACTATGTTCCAAATTTCGTGAAAATCGTTAGAGCCGTATTCGAGATCCGTTGAACATAAATAACCAGATATAAAAATGACCAGATACAAAAATACAGAAATTGCTCGCTTAATATAATAGGATAGGATAAGTTGAATAGTTTCCCTTTCAGGGGGAGCTTTGACAACCCACAAAACGAAAAAGTGCATAGGACCTTCATTTTTCAGCTTGCCAAAATACCCCTCATTTTAATATTAAAATTTTCGACTGACTGACAGTGAGTCAATCATTCTATCAGGGCTCGAATAATTTTGGGATTGTAATTAAATAAAGATGGAAGAGAATATTTATTTGTGTGGAAATATAAACACAAAAATATCATTTTGAAGTAAAATTCTATTCAAAGCAATATTAACTGCATGTGTATTCATATTGCCGATACAGCATTGATAAAACTGTAGACATTATTTAGCACTTTGTCTCAAAAAACTGTTCTAGCTGGAAAATTAATAGCCTAATACATGCCACGTGTATAGTGAGGTCCATGTTATAATGACAGTGTACGATTGACAATACTGTTGCTGTTCTTTTCTATTATACAACAAAACACATAGCGCTATCTCTCTCTAGCTATGCAATGTTGTCAGATTGCCAGAGTACTTTATTTTTACTTTTGACAGTGACTGTACAAAAGTAAACAATTCTTTATCAGTCGCCATTTTTTTCTTTATTCTATCGAAATACTTGAGTACACAAGTCGTATAATATTGATTTGAAATATATTTTCGATACAATTAAATAATTTTCAGACATTACCGTATGAGAAACACGAATTAAAATACCTGAAATGACATTTTAAAAGTTGATAACTAACCATCCTAGACTTCATCCATGCTTCAGTTAGCCTACACGTATAGGATAGACTTACTCGTACCGGTATAAATATATTAAAAGGCTATTTCAGAATTATTTCAATAGAAATTACTTATTTTACATAGGATTTCTATTTTTCTATTATTTTTAAAAGAAATTGGAATAGAATATCTACCAAATAACTTTATTTCTGTTGTTTTGAAATTCAGATTGTTGTATCACAGCTTTTTAAATTAGCCGCCATTTCAGGTTTGTATAGAGAAAAATCTGATCTTAGTTATGGAAACAAATTTTCAAATAAAATTATGGAAGAAAAATTCCTTGATTAATTTGACATTAAATTGATTATGTAATTATTTAATGAGATGAATTGAGTAACAGCTGTGTACACTCAGTGGCGAAATGGCGAGACTTGGCAACGTTTTTCTCCTATCTTTCTTCACTGTCATAACGTGGACCACACTATAGGCCTATACATTACATCAGGAAAACGAAGTTTCAAAACTATGTTTTTTCTAAACAGAAATTTTTGAAATAATTTCTTTGATGCAGCTGTTTCACATTCACCATATTATTTTACAGAGTTTGTGAAAATAAAATATTCAATAATTATCAAAACAATACTATTATAATATTAATAATAATGATAAAAGACTAATATTATTATTATAAATATCTATCAATTATAAAAACAATATTATTGAGGTTAAGTGGAATCAGGTAAAGTGGAATAATACAACAGCTGTTTTTTTTTAAATTTATATCATATGATTTGAATGTGAATTCGCCGTATGGAATCGTATGTCCCATAAATGAATAATTTGAACATTAAATTATGAAAAATCTAAAAGGAAAATTGAAATTTGGGCTTCCAGGTGCACGAGATTGATACTTGCAAAATTTGGAGATCTAAATCATTCCCGTTTTTCCGGTATGCAATCCACAAGTTGACATGTTTTGATGCGAACAAGCGAACACACGAGCAAACACAACCCTACTCTCTCTTATTAAGGTGCGTACAGATATACGCGCCGCGAACATGAGCAATTCACTTTTAATCAGCTGATTATATCTGTATTTTTACAGAAACGATAAGATACATATATAAAAAGCTTGGCATCAGCTGATTGAAAGTGAATTGCTCATGTTCGGCGGCGCGTAAATCTGTATGCACCTTTGTATGATGATTGTTCTATGAATGTACAGGCTGTAAACACCATCATTAACTTTAACTCACTGAAAGGTGGCATGCCAAATGACCGATTCCCATTTGGTCGAAATTATTATTTTGTCCCAAAAGATCGAAAATTGAAGAATCCCAAATGATTCAATTGAAACTTGTACTTTCTCAAATGGTCGAATCCCAAATGATCGAAAAGTTTTAAAAGTAATCCCGTTTGGCCGAAAATCTCAGCTGTCACAAAAGGTTGAAGATTTGATTTACCCATCTGACCGATTCTCAAACAGTTGAATCCCATTTGATAGAAAAATGTTGTAGTTCGTCGCAAATGGTCGAGTCCTATTGGGTAGAAGAGTTTTGTAGTTTGTCGCGAATAGTCAAATCCCAAAAGGTCGAAAGTATACTTTCCCATATGGTCGAATCCCATCTAGCCGATGAGATTCGATCATTTGCGACGAACTACAACATTTTTCTATCAAATGGGATTCGACTGTTTGAGAATCGGTCAGATGGGAAAATCAAATCTTCGACTTTTTGTGACAGTTGAGATTTTCGGCCAAATGGGATTACTATTAGAACTTTTCGATCATTTGGGATTCGACCATTTGGGAAAGTTCAAGTTTAGTGGCATGCCAAATGACCGATTCCCATTTGGTTGAAATTATTATTTTGTCGCAAAAGATTGAAAATTGAAGAATCCCAAATTATAGAATTGAAACTTTTACTTTCTCAAATGGCGAATCCCAAATGATCGAAAAGTTTTAATAGTAATCCCATTTGGCCGAAAATCTCAACTGTCGCAAAAGGACGAAGATTTGATTTTCCCATCTGACCGATTCTGTAACAGTCAAATCCCATTTGATTGAAAAATTTTGTAGCTCGTCGCAAATGCTCGAATCCTATTAGGTAGAAAAGTTTTGTAGTTTGTCTCAAATAGTCGAATCCTATTTAATAGAAAAGATTTTTGTAGTTTGTTGCAAATGATCGAATCCCATCAGACTGATAGCCGAGTGAGAAACAGGAGAAGGAAATGGAAAAACCGGTTTTACCGATTGCGCTCAGAAAGTGTTGAGCTGAGCCAAGTAGAAGGAATTTCTTCTCTGTGTCTGAGCCCGCATGAATGTATGAGCTGCGCCCCTAGCTTTCGCTCCTATACGCTATATCATAATATTCAAAGTTAATCATTATTTTACAGTTTTAAGTGATTAGTGAGTGTTATTTTGATATTCAATTTGGATTGTAAACTGTGCCTAACCTTTATAAAGGTAATAAAATGAGAATAATTTTCAAGAAAATTTTTAGAATTTTAAAGTAGGCCGGCACATCTAGAAAATGAATCGTCTATACTATATCAATTCATGCAGGCGAACAGGTTAGAGTCAGGAAAACTGCAATAAGTTTTTGCCATGCCTGATTTAATCGCTGTTCACTATTTTAACACTACAATATTTCAAAACAAACAAATTATTAACAATACTTACACGAAAGAGAATAAGAATCATACTAAATTTAAGACGTTACATTACCTTTATTCTCTGATCTGGGGGCGCATTACTATCCTTACGTTAGATATTAATACGTCACCAAACCAAATAATATCAGTTGCAAATATTAATTTCAGAACAAAACTCGAAACAGAAAAACCCAAAGAACCCAAATTTCGTCGATAACCCCATACACCAATTTCAAACCCGCACTTTGATTGACATTTTTGTATGACCCTTTGTTTCACTGCACTGCACTTTGTTGATGGTTTCTGTCGTGTTTCCTTTCGATGTTATTTTGTTATTTTGGCGTTTTCTTCTGAGAGTTGAGTTGATGATGTTGGAATGATGTCTTGCGATGCAGAACCTCCGTCTCCCGAAACGGCCTTACGTCAATTCTGGTGAGGTATCATCCTCGGGACCTCTTACGACATGCCTTGCTCGTGGAATCCATGATGGTATGAAGTTGTGTCTTAAAGCTGAATTTTGAAGGGGTGAAACATGAAGTTGGTTTGGGCTCACACATGAACCGCTGTAAATAAATGTATTACAGCATTAATTTCTAACTCTTCCTACAATCATCAAAAGCTAAAACAGGTGTTATCTATTGATTACAGATTATTTTAATTCTCTCATTCTATTTGAATCCTCATTTTATATGAATTCCTATCTTCAAACTACTGATTCATTGTATCGGAATTTATGGATCTTCCTTCACAGATTATTCAAAAGTTCTGGTATAAATTAATAAATTAGCGTTCAGCTAAAAGCCTTAACGCCATGAGAAAACACAGTCAGAAAAATATAAAACATAAGCAAGTCTTGAACTCAACATAATATTCAAAAATACATTCCACTTAATGGACTATCTTCCTGACTTCCAGCAACTCTCTACAATAATATATCTTCAGAAACAATAACTGAAATGTAACGTAACTGAGAACTTTCTCCTCTCCTTTCTGTACTTCTTTAGAGAAAATTATAATTATTTTCCATCACTAATAAAAGCAAAAGTACTATTCTCAATCAATATTATTAACTTGAACAATAACAGGCTTTGTTGATACAATACTCTGATGGAAATTTCAATCAATTGAGTTTCCTAAATTATATTTTACGTACCTTAGCGGTTATTTGAAGAAACAATTATTCCTACATGATGAAGAAACACAATCAAACTTTTCAGGACATGGCACTACTAGAAAATTTAAACTTTAATAAAAATAAAACTAACTCCTTCATTAACTAATAATATGAACTTGTAAACTTGCCCAAAAATTCTTCTTCTTCTTCTTCTGGTGCCTATCCGTTACCGAATGTTGGCAATCATTCTGGCAATTATAACTTTGTTGACAGCCGCTCTAAAAAGTTCCGGGGTGGACACTGCAAACCATGTTCTCAAGTTCTTTAACCAGGAAATTCGTCTCCTACCAACACCTCTCCTGCCAAGAACTTTACCCTGTAGTACACATTTCAACAACTGATATTTAGTTCCATTCCTCATAATGTGTCCCAGATACTCCAATTTTCGTCTCTTGACAGTGTACATTATTTCCGTCTTCTTATTGAGTCGTTGAAGAACCCTGTTGTTGGAAATTTTGTCCATCCATGTTATTTTCAGGATTTGTCTATAGGTCCACATCTCAAACGCTTCAAGTTTCTTTGTTGTTGTTTCAGTCAGGGTCCAAGACTCAACTCCATATAACAAAATGGAAAATATATAACAACGGAGGAGTCTTATTTTTAGTTCAAGGGTCAAATTATGCGACTTGAATACTCTTGACATGATTTTGAATGCCGCTCTCGCCTTTTCAATCCGAGCCCTCACCTGCTGAGAATGGTCCCACTGCTCATTCAAAACTGTACCCAGGTAAATATAAGTTGGCACTCTCTCCACTACCCTACCATCAATAGTAAAATGCACATTGTCAACTTTTTCTTTACTAATTATCATTGTCTTTGTTTTGTTAATGTTGACTTCCAGACCATATATTTTACTAACTTCAGCGACTTTGTCCATTAGCAGTTGAAGTCCTTCCGGGGTGTCGACAAAAATTACTGTATCATCCGCATACCTGAAATTGTTGAATCAAAAATGGCGAAACATAATGACTACATCTTTACTCTCGTAGTGCTCCTAGCAAAGTGTCCTCCGAAACGTAATCTGGTCTCTCAGCTGGGGAATCGCCCCACTACTGAATCTAGAAACAGGTCTCCTATTGGGCGAAAGGAATCAATTTGACCAATCGTCGCGTGGCTTCTAGGACCAAATAGTAACAGCAAAATCGGTAGTTTGTTATAATTGTACTACTTGCTGTTTTCCAACTTATCGCACTCTATGTCGCGACAGGAAGGCTAAGTTTTAGAGATAATTCCATAATCTACATTCCTCGATGACTCGGAGCAACAATTCTTAAATATCTATCCTGGGAAACTCGAAGTCATGGCCGTTCATAATAGAGAGAGAAAATAGTTTATTTCGCTAACTCACAATAATGGCTCTAGTCTATTGAGTATTAAATTTACTATTATAACTTAGGAAAAGGCCTGAATTAAAAAAGAGTGCTCGGCACAAAACAATCCAAATAGAAACTTTCATGTTTCCAAATATTTGTACTGAAAATTTGACCTGAATTCAAGTGTATGGAACATAACCTACTTTTTGGAATATTTATAGTCTATAAATCAAAATTCGGGAAAGAAACAGTTTTGGGCTGTGCCTGTTTGTCCTTTCCCAATCATTTTGAAGTATTGTGTTCTGTTTATCAATAAATAAATAACGAGAGAAGCTCGGTGCCCTGATATTATTTTATTAAAATATCAATGATTCCTGAATAACATGTTTCTTTCTGAACAACTCTTTCTGAATTTAGATAATATGACCTACACTGTAGATTTAGATAATTCTATCAATTAAATACATGGAAATTGAAGTATTTATTTCAGTCAGTTCATGGTTCGTTGATGAAATTAATTATCAATGAAGAATCATTATAATTATAATGTACTCTATATATAAATCATTATAATTCTATCAGTACAAAATTAGTTGAATGAATTGTCGTTGTACTGAGTTCTTGGTCAACAATATTCAAATCAAATCAAAGAATTTTAATTGACAAAAAACAAAGTATTAAAAACAGCTTACAATATCCATCCAAAAATGTCAGATAACAATAATTATTACATGTTCAAAAAAAAATTAGTAAGCTTTAAAACAAATAGACATTAGGAAAAAAGACAGTTTCTTGTACAATAAAATTACTACTTGCTGAATTATATAATATAATTCGCGTGCAAGTAGGAGCACAGCTTAAAAAAAAATTATAATGCTTCATTCATACACACATGCACACTACTTTCACTCCAACAATAGCAATTAGCGCACTCTTGATTTAGATTCCTTTTTAATTATTTGTACCTTCAGAAAAAATTAACCTAAAATAGCAAACAGACTCTCAATCGAATCAGGCGGTTGTGATAACAGCCAAAAGCAAATTTGATTTTTAAAAGAATGATAATATTTAATTTGTCTAATATCAAGGGGTAGCTGATTGAAGAATTTTGGCCCTAAAAACTCAAACGATTTTTGAAAACAGGTATTATAGGATTTTGGGAGTTTCAACATATTGTTAGTCATTCCTCTTGTTCTGTATACTAAATCACCCTCACCCATCTGATCACTACAATTACCTGACATCCTGAAAAACAATGAAAGAATTTTTAACATATAAATATATTGTAATGGCAAGCACTTGAAGAATTGAAATATAGGAAAAGAATTATCAAACCTACTTACTCTTTTCATAACCCGTATTATCGCCTTTTGCAACGTCATTAAAGGTTTTAAATGAGTTATGTATGTTGAGCCCCAACAGCCTATACCATAGTTCAACTTGGAGTCAACTAGTAATAGATCTGCTTGAGAACTGACTGTGGGATGAATTTACTGACAAAATAGAAATTTTTCAAAATAATAATTAGATAATCTCTAAGATTGGAAATATAGTGAGACCAGGTGAGCTTCTCATCCACCACTAAACCTAAATATTTAATGGACTGTGTTTGCAACACAACATCACAAACACAACCATTATAATTACAAGTATTATTATGAAACTTCAACGGATTATGTAATTGCCAAGAATTAGACAGTATAAATAATATATATTTGGTCTTGGATGCATTTAGAGAAAAACGATTACAGTTGAACCAAAGAAGGAGTTCAACTAGATCATATTGCATAATATTATTCAAAGTTTCTCTATTATTGCTACAATAAGACAATGCAGTATCGTCCGCAAAAGAGACCGGCATTCCATGAAATTTACCAGAAAAAAGATCATTAATGAAAATGAGGAATAATACTGGACCCAAAACTGAACCTTGTGGAACACCAGAGTCCACTCCCAAGACTTGACTGTTAGTACTACCAATAGTGACATATTGTGATCGATCACTCAAGTATGAACAGAACCATTCATTAGCCACACCTCTAATACCCGCCCTAAACAACTTATCAAGCAACACAGAGTGTACTGTGTCAAAGGCCTTCCTAATATCCAGGAAAAGACCAGATACAAAAGAAGTAACCCTTGAATTAAGACTCTTATAAATAGAAGACATAAAATTATCAAGTGCCATTTCTGTGCTCATTCCTTCACGGAAACCAAATTATCGACAGTAGAAAAAATTGTGAGAATTCAAGAAATTTATGACCCTTTTCTTCACTATTTTCTCTAAAATCTTGGAAAAAACTGATACCAATGAGATGGGCCTGTAATTGTTCAATTTTGACCTGGAACCATTTTTAAAAACTGGAATCACTTTGGCCAGTTTCATCTTAGTTGGTAATCTCCCACTGGAGATGCTGCAGTTAAGGATATCCACAAGTATCGGAATCACAGAAGTGGCGAGAGCTTTTAGAAGTTTTGAGGAAACTCCATCGTCACCAGGAGCTTTTCCCTCTTTTAGATTCTGTATGTGGCATTTAACTTCCTAATAGGTTACTAGTTCGAAATAGATGGAATCACGACAAGTGGTTGAATGGAAGAAATCAATCATTATATTCTTGAGTAGTTTGATTGCAAGGATTAGAAATTAAAGCAGTTACCTCTTTAGGAACATTAACAAAAAAAGAATTGAACAGATTGGCTAAGTCGAAATTTTCAGTTATAACAGTATTATCATGATAAATTTTGTACTCAACCGGTCTCGTTTTTTTACTGGAACTACCACATAGCTTATTCAATAAAGACCACTTCTGTCGAGGTGGCAACTCATTTATTGATGAGTAATACTTATATTTTTCAGACTTAATCCAAGATTTGATATTCTTTGAAAACGATTTTAAAGATGACTTCATTATCATGTTATTTGGATTATTTTTTACTTTTTTGACCAGCTTATCTCTAGAATGTATAGCCACACACAAACCATTGACAATCCAGGGTTTAAGCTTACGCAAGCCTGCATTTCCACCCTGAATCACCTTGATTGATCTTGACTCATTAATATAAGTATGCAAAGTTTTCAAAAATTATTTAATTAATAATCAATGTCATTGTGGTACAAAACGTCGCTCCAATCATGACACATTAATAGATTTCTCAGACTTTCATAGTCAATAAACGTTCTTTCTTGTACATTATTGCTATGTCGATAAAAATTATTAGAACAAAGAGTTAGGGTTATGGCATTATGATCTCCTATCAAATTCTCAATTACGGCACCCTTGATAAAGTGCCGTAATATTTAAAGTAATATTAAAGTGTTTAATATTTTAATATTGGTATTCATTTTTATCCATTTTTCAAGAAGTTATTTCATTTGAATTAGAAAATATTTATCAGGTCCTATCAATTTATTATTCGCAACAATGAATTGTTCCAAACATGAATTTTATCAAAATAAAAAAGGCCCATGTTAAAACAGAGTCGAGCCGTATATTTTACACGGTGAACGGTTCGGCGTATGGTACGGCAAATGTTTAACAGCTGATTTTCAACTTTATGAAACATAATATGCTCATGTTCGCTGAAAGGCGTGATGTTCGGCGGAATGCACGGTTTGCTGCACGGTTCGAGGTTCGGTTCAGCATGTGTGGTAGCACCTTTAGATGTTACAGGACTTTTTTACAGATCACAGGTCAAAACAATATAATAATCTATACTATAATAAAGGAAAGAACTGGCTAATACACGTACGGAATAGAAAATTATGTTTGACACATAATCAAGTCTTAACTTGAAATTTTGCATATAGATTCTTGATTAACCGAGGATGGTTATAGGCTTTTTATCGATTCATCAAAATTTGTTCACATAAAGTTTTCAGTTTGTCAAGTTTTCAATTTGTCATGCTTCCAGTTGTTGTATGGAAGCAGCTGAACATTTCTTTTAAAAGGGAAATAATAAGATAGGTATGATTGAGAATCTTATTCGAATAATAAAAACAGGTTTTCCTTCGCAACCAAATTTCGTCCACCATTTTTGAACCGCCATTTTGAATCCAACTTCATTTTTTTTAATTGGAAGGTGGTCATATGATACATGATTTCGATACAGGATTTCAAGAGAAAATATGGTAAAAGTATGATGAAAACCGCACATTGATATCTCAAACCTTTCAAAAGTTATTCTAATTCAAAGATACTGATATATAACCCATCTATCTATCATTTCCTATTCTATAATGAAGGAAAGTACTGGCTCATACACGTGTAAAGGATAGGAAAATTATGTTTCACGCATCATCACGTCTGAACTTTCGGACTGATTCACGTGAAATGTTGCATATAAATCCTTAATTAACCGAGGATTCTTATAGGTCTATTTCATTACGTCAGGTTTTCAGTTTAATAAGTTTCAAAATAGCCCCTTGCGAAGCATGGGTTACCTGCTAGTATTATATGTATATAAAAACTAACGAATCTAAATTCTCACGGCAGGTAGATATAAAAATAATTTTACAATAAAAAAATACACAATAAATTAAGGAAAAATCTGGTGTGGTACAGTCACACAACTTTTCTTGCTCATTGAACTGTGAGCCCCATTCTTAAAGGAGAATGATTTAGGGGAATAACATAATGACGATTGGCAGCAACATATTCGAAACTACGATCACACTACTGTATATGTTTATATAGAATTGTTTTCAGAGTTCTTTTTCCTGTGTGTAAATTGTGAAATTTGATGATATTTTTCAAAAGTCGTCAAAACAGCTGTTCTACAGATGAAATATCTCGACTATGTTTTTTTTATGAACTGCTCTACCTACCTACCTCATGCACGAGAAAGAGGCTTCAAAGTCCATTTCTCAAGGATGGGGTGGACCCCCTCATTAGTTTCCCAGAAAGGAGACTCCAGTTAATAGAGCTGATAAATAACTATACAGGGTATGAATTTGAAAAAAATCGGTCATGTAATTTTTGAGAAAATTGTTAAAAACATGGTTTTTTAGTAAATATCCGCCATTTTCTCAAGAATATTACGGAGCTCCTGCAATTTTCCCAGAAATGAGAATCATGTCAGTTGATAGGGCTTATAAATAGCTATCAATGATATAAATTTGAAGAAAATCGTTAGAGCCGTTTACAAGAAAACCGTGAAAAACATGGTTTTTTAGTAATTATCCGCCATCTTGAATTGAATTTTATTGAATTTCTTATTGTCGGATCCTCACAGTATAAGGACCTTACGTTAAAAATTTCAAGTCAATCGGTTAGTTAGGAATGGTGTTATCGTGTTCACAGACGTACACATATACACACATACACACATACACACATACACACACAGACCAACACCCAAAAATCATGTTTTTGGGTGGGACCTTGAAACGTATAGAAAACTTGTAATTGGGGTACCTTAATTTTTTTTGGAAAGCAATACTTTCCCTACCTGTGGTAGTAGGGCAAGGAAAGTGAAAATACAAAGTTCAACGTACATGGGAATAAAATTTATTGGTTGTCTCCCAGGTTGCATAAGGCATGAACGTGATAGATCAAAATTCAAGGAATTGTTGAGAGCATGTCTGATAGATTCAGCATGCTACAGTAAAAGCGAGTTTACGGAAAAAAAGAAATTTAAACTGTCACTTTCTCTCTTTAGCTTCAATTTAGTTTTAGTTCTGACGTTTTCATGTACATTGTCATGTATGTTTGAAAATAAATGATCGATTGATTGATTCTTTGCGATTTCTGTCAAGAGTTTTTCTTTCGTCGTGATACATGTATATAATACAGAGAAGCACTTATCTCATATAAGCAACGTTCTAGAAATGAATCAGTGGCGGTGTATGGTGATTTTTTCAGGGGGTCCAACTTCCCGGTGGGTCCGGGAGAAAATATAATGACTGTGGAGGGGGGTCCCGGGATCCCCGACTCAAAGCATTTCCACGATCAAGATCGAGGACTTTCACTGACAAAACACTATTTCAGATTGGATAAGACCAGATACAGTTTTCAATTGAACTTCTTTTACCAAAATAAGCTATCTTTACCTTGGTATAACAAATATTTTTTGGAAAAAACTATGATAGATTCAATTTATTTCAATTCAATCTATGCTTGTTTTTTCTGCCTCATCTGACAAATTATTTCGTATTCATGACAAAAACTATAAATAAGTGTCAAATCTGTCAGGCTATAATCCGAAAAATCGTTCAGTCCAACAAGCGAAAATCCATTGAATAAGAGATAAAATGAATGTAATAAATGTGATTCTGTATTGCCTGGTTATTCAATATCATAGAATAAACAATCTATTGATTACCCTTTAACCCTACGTATTGGTTACCCTCTAGGGAAGAATATTCAAATAAGAATATTGAAGAATGAAGAATTTTGTCTTGATAAGAATAAATATCAATTCAATTCAAAAAGTTATTTATTTCACAAGTCTTACAAGCAATCAAAGTGGTAGCCTACATCATAAAATAATAATACACTTTACAATAAAAATAAGACAATGTTAGCACCACAGAAATGACAGCGATATACAAATATATATTAAGAAATATTTACTCTCGCAGAGGCATTACTGCCTGTGTGCGAGAATGAGTCTAAGGTAGGAATAGGCATATATAAATATTTCGCAGTACTTGCACAGATCGGTTATGCTTGTTGACATTTCAATAATAGTGACACTAACCCCCCCCCCCTGAGAATGAAACTAAATTCCTCCCCCCTATCCCTATGCCACCCCCTAGAAACCCAGGAAACCCCTTCCCGCCCCCCATAAGTGACGTTCCCCCCACCAAACCCAACAAACAGACGAAGAAACAGATCACCCACAAAGGCGTGAAAACGCCAACACACACACACACACACACACACACACACACACACCTCAAAGAGAGAGAATCAGTAATCAATAATGATTAAAATTTGTAATATTGACCGGTGATAAAATGTGTAAAGACTTATGATTTTATTAGTTTTTTAGCTCATTTGAATCCAGTCCTAGAATCTAAACTCTGAAGTAATCAATCTTTCACAACTCTCGCCTCTACCGATACCCCGAATCCACCTTTTAATTTCTATTTTGAATGCAGATATTTTATAGTTAATGAAGTCTGTTACAGCTATAGGTAAGTTTTCTAACAGAACATGGGCTATGTAGTATGAATTAGTAGTGAAGATGGTTTTATTTACCCTTGGTATTTGGATATTGTTATGAATTACTCTCCTTGTTGTATAATTATGAGTGATGGTATTAAATATGTCAGAATAGTTTTTGAATATGTATGTTGCCAAAGTTCTAATGTATAATTGCCTGACATCAAGCACCTCCATCTCCGCGAAAACCGCCTCCGTCGAGTAGTCCCAACGCCTCCCAAGTGCAGCCTTTAGAATCAGTTTTTGTGTAATGAATAGAGGATTCAAAATAGATCTGAATCCTCCTCCATAAGCTAGGATCCCTCCTTCAATAATTGATTGAACAAATGCGTAATAAATTGTTAGGATTTCGTTCTTGTTCAAATATTCTCTAAGTTTCCTAAAAACATAAATCATTTTTCTTAGTCTGCTGTTCTGATAAGCAGCATGTGCAGACCAGTTGAATCTATTATCAATAATCACACCTAGATATTTATAAGAGTCTACCCTTGCAACTGACTCACAGTTACAAGAGGTATTGTTAATGTTACCACATGTATGCAGTTTGACCCCTTCAACTGAGGTGTCACTAGCATCTCTCAGGGAGACCGGCATGAACTTTGTCTTACTGACATTGAGTGTCAATAAATTATGGTCAAACCATGTTTTTAATGACGCCAAGTCTCTCTTTGCCCTATTCAGTATGGATTCCCAGTCAGGCCCCCTAACCAGAACAGCAGCGTCATCTGCAAAGAGATAGATCCTGCTATTTAAGTTCAATCTTGCAAGGTTATTTACGTAAATCAAGAATAATAATGGACCTAGGGTGCTTCCTTGAATTACCCCATATTCTACTTGTTTCAGCTGGCTATTTCCTCCATTTATAACAGTAAACTGTTTACGGTTACTGAAATATGATTTAAACCAATTAAATGAGTCTCCCTCTATCCCAATCAGTTCCATTTTCTTGAGCAGCTTTTCCCTATCCACAGAGTCGAATGCCTTGGCCAGATCCAAGAATATCAATGCACATTTTTCATTACTTCCCAAGGCAAAATTCACATCTCTGGTTATAGCGAAGATGGCATCTGAAATATTTTTTGATTTTCTAAAACCATATTGAGAATTAGTTAGTAATCTATTACTTTCAAGGTATGTTGTTGATTGGTCTTTTATTACTTTTTCAAGAATTTTGGAAAATACGCTAAGTAGGCTGATTGGACGAAAGTTTGAACTCTCAGTTATGTCTCCTGATTTGAACAATGGAATCACCTTTGCAATTTTGAGGGCGTCAGGAAACTCGCCCGAAGCGATGCTCAAGTTGATGATATGCAGAAGTGGATCAGATAGGCTTTGAAAGTGGGATTTCAGGATATCAGCAGAAATACAATCATACCCAGGAGCCGAACCGCCGCGCAGGGAATTCACATAACTAAGCAACTCAGCCTTGTCGATAGTGTGTAGGATCAATCTAGAGTCTACTGCGTAATCTGAGTCATTTACTACCGGTGGGCCAATAGGGTTTATTTTATCAGCTAAGTTACTTCCCACATTGGAAAAATATTCATTGAATTCTTCAGATACATGCATTCTTTTATCCCCCGGATATGTCTTTCCTGCCGCGTACTGGTCCAGTGGAAAGGGGTCTTTGTTTTTTCTTTTACCAGACAATTCATTCACAGTCTGCCAGAATAGTTTTGGATTATTTTTAGAATCGAAAATTTTTGTTTTGTAGTAGTGGGTCTTGGTTCTCCGAATCAATGAATTCAGTTTATTTCTGTAATTTATATAATAGTTTTTAAGTTGTTGATTGAAGGGCTGGTTCCTAAGCTGTTTACTTATATTGTCCCGTTTTCTTATTGAACGTATTAAACCCTTCGTCATCCAGGGCTTCAGTTTTACCTCCCTATTACTGAATTTCTTGATTTTTGTAGATTTTTCTATAAAGTTTTTTAAAATGGAGAAGAAAATGTTACAGGATGAATTTAATTCTTGTTCATTAGTGACAGCCCTCCAATCACAATTGCTTATAAATTCATGTAAAGATTTTTCGTCAATGAATTCTTCGTATTTTTTTACTGAATTGATTATTATTGGTTTCGAAATTTCTAGTGCAATACTGTAATGGTCAGTCACATCCGTCATTACAACCGCTGTTTTCAGGCAATTATAGTTGTCGTGTCTGATAAAAACATGGTCTATACATGATTTACTGTTCCCCTGCACCCTAGTATATTTATCAATACCGCTCATAAATCCATTTTCAAACATCATGTCTAGATATCTTTCAGTTTTATTATCTGACTGCAATATGTTAGCGTTAATGTCACCCACAAGAACACAAGTTTTATTCCTATTGATATTCATGTAATAGTTGCGAAGTGCATTAGTAAAGTCATCCAGGTCACTGTCGTGAGTACGATAAACTGTAAGAAGGTTTATATTTTTTCCATGATACGTTAATTCGATACTCGAATATCGGGTCACCGAGCTTCGCTCGTTATTTATTTATTGACTTTTGATAAACCGAACACAATTCTTTAAAATGATTGGGAAGTACTAACAGGCACAGCCCAAAACTGTTTCTTTCCCGAATTTTGATTTATACACTATAAATCGTCCAGGAAGTAGGTTATGTTCCATACACTTGAATTCAGGTTCAATTTTCTGTTCAAACATTTGAAAACAAACAATTTATAATTTACATTATATACAAACCAAATTGAATAACAAAATAATACTCACTAATCACTTGAAATTGTCAAATAATGATCATCTTTGAAAATTATGATATACTCTAGTTTGGGAGGATTATCATGTCATGTCAACAAATCAGATTATGTTGATCAAATCGATTAAATTGTCCAGCTGGATAACATTTCTCGCTGATTGATTATGATTACACAGCTGGAAATAATTCTGTCTCTCTCCCACACAGGCACACGCATCTTCTGTTATCGAGAGACGACGAAATTATCATCTGTTTTCCAAGGATGAATATTATCCTTTTAATGTCGTTCAACGAATTTTCCAAAGAATGAGACCTAGTGCAAATGAATCTTTATTTCATAAACCTACTATGTTCCAAATTCCGTGAAAATCGTTAGAGCCGTTTTCGAGATCCGTGAAACATGAATAACCAGATATATAAATAGCCAGATATAAAAGTAACCAGATATATAAATACAGAAATTGCTCGCTAATAACAGGATATAATAATAATAATAGGCCTATAATAAGAAGAATAATGATAATTGTATTTTACTGATCTGTTATCTAGGTTGGTCATTCTATGGTTGAAGTTAGTGTTGACTCAATTGCTGAGTTTTCCAGCTTCTATATTGAACCGAAAAATAATGAAATGAATTTCTAGTTTTAGCATGGGAAAAATTGATTACTCCCCCCCACCTAATGTTTCTTCTATTTCT
Organism: Nilaparvata lugens; assembly: GCF_014356525.2. Lineage (NCBI taxonomy): Eukaryota > Metazoa > Arthropoda > Insecta > Hemiptera > Delphacidae > Nilaparvata > Nilaparvata lugens. Next base: position 40,005,959 of record NC_052507.1, read on the forward strand.
ACGAGGGTATGCTACTCCCTTTTTAAAATGATTTTTTTTATTAGAATGACTTCTTCCATCAGTACAGTGTGATTAATTGTAACAGTCAAGGCACCAGTATACGTTGATACTAATATCATTGCATGAGGATGACACAGTTCGCTTTCCTACGCTCTTCATAATAATGCTGTTGATCCATGGATCTTGGAATTCAATTTTTCAGTGGGAATCATAATTATAATCATTGAAGGAAGCTCAGTATAAAATCACGAGTAATCAAAACTCAATTGAGTTTTCGTTAGTTTTTTTATAATAATATAAACCACCGAAAATCAACCATTACTGACTGAATATATTATAACCCAATGCTTGATGAACTTATTTCTGCTTCTGACATTCAATTTTCTCCGAGAAACACAATGTAATCTCATAAAAGCCGTCCCACTATCGATGAAAACTCGGAATCTTTGACTGGAAGTCGAGAATATAATATTGCAGTTGATCGGGTGACAATGCTTTGAACGGCGAGATTGAACAGCAAGGGCTGAAAATACTCCAACGGCAGCAAACCGCGCAAAGGCTTCGCTTCTGCCAATAGCAGCGCATGGTACAGATATCCAATTTTTACTAACTGAAAACGTGTCTACTTTGAAATTCAATCACAAGCGTTGAGCTCAAGGTTGCAGCGGCAGTCGGCGGCAATTTATATGCAGCTCTAGTTTTTCCGGTTATATACGAGCCGAGCGATTTCATAAAAATGAGAGGGTAGTTATTGATCTTGAAACGAAATAGGAAGACCAGATGCGTTCGTGCAGTGGTAATGGCCATATGGCGCACAAAATATGTGCCTGGTCCACACTGGATCAGCGATTCCAATAACCATCGCCATCGTCATCGGATCAGTGGTTCCTACTCTAAATCAACGGAAACGCTCATCGCCAGGTTCCATGAATCGTTGTTCTCAAATCAGTCACTCGAAAGATTAATTCGAATCTTGGGAATCCGCTGTTGGTCACTTATTGCTCACAGCTGAAGACTCTCTCCATGTGCTTCAGGTCGTCTCTCCCCAGAACTATCTAAATGATGAAATTCTTGCCGTTCCAATGGTACTAATATACATCGCGTATTACTGTACTGTGCAATTTATTCATAATATTGTTTTGTAAGATATTATATTCCAGTTTAAAATTCGAATCTAACCACGCATTTGATTGGAGGCTTTGAATTAATTTTCTTCCTCTCACGTCTTATCTCTCTTCCATGTATTTTTCTCTTCACCATATCATGATTAAATTAGATTGAGTTTCAATTGAATGCACGAAAAGGAAAAAAACATAAGATTCATATGATATTGGAGCTACCGAGGCTACCGAATTCATTTACTAAAATCAGTTTCTTAACTGCGCTCTTGGTTAAATTATTTTATTTCTCAAAAATATTGACGATTTCTCCACCATTCAAGTGCGAAATAATCATGGAAGATAAAGTTTATAATTTGGCCATGCTACAAGAATGGATTCAGGAAGAATACTCCTTGCATAGTTATGAAGGATATACGTGTTTATCACAATGTGAATTCAAAATGAGACTCTGAAAAATAAAAATATTTGTCATTCTTAGCAAATAGATTTTCGAGGTGGTAGACACAAAAAATCATCTAAACTCTTAATGTGACAGTATGCTCATACGGATACTGTATACGGCAGTATGCTCATGTAGAATTACCAAATATTTATTTGTGATTATCAAAAAAATGTCAATTTTCTATTGGAGAGAGACTAATTCTACAATGTCAAGAATGATTCTAGAAGTTTTTGAGCATTCATTCCACTTCTTGGGCTTCAAGTTATCAATTGATAACAGTCGTGATGATTGATAAAATAATGGCAAGAAATCCGAATGCAGTGTTCATGTAAACATTCCAAGTACGTGTGTGTCGAGAATAAGTACACAATCTGCGTCAAAAGACTATTTTTGACACTTTTCAAAAATAGATTCTTCAGGTTGAAACTTGAACGTTTAGAGTTTCGGTGACGCGCTGATCAAATGGCTTTGGGGCAATTCGAAGTTTGGGGCTTCACACAGACTGACAATAACCGATTCGTGGAGATTACGGTGTCTGTTGTCTTGGAGGATGTCTCGATTGCCGTCTTGGAGTGGGAGCCTGATATGCATAGCACCTGCTGGCAATCTCGAAACAAACGTTCCTGTTCATTACAACGGAGCGAGTGTTCACTCAGTTCCGCTCAGCGCAGATTCGGCAATTGATTGCAACACTAAACAAAGGGAATTGCAGATAGATGGTGTCAATGTGCCGAGGCTTCATGGAAATGCCTGTCGCACTCAACAAGCCAGCTCATCGTTATTTAATGATGAATTTCGATGTCTTCAAGACTTGTGGCTATGGCTATGTCTGTTTTGAGTGTAATGTTTGCACCTTTTCACGTCGTTTCAAATATTGTACAGTAACAATAATTGGAAATGTTTATTCAAAATTCATTACACTGATACGAAAGAATCATACAAGAATATGGAATTCAGTCAACAACAAGGATATTAAATGGAATAGCATCTTTGTTTTCAATAGAAAGCACAAGAAATAAAGCCATAATTAAATTAAAATTTAATTCTAGTACTATAGCAATATAATAAAATTTCGCTATTTACATGCAATTTTCAGGAATTTGTTCCCTGTATTCCACTATTATTTCCTGTTCTTGAACTATAATAGTTTCTGGAATAGAAACTTATGAATTTTCATGAAAAAGTTGATTTTATACGTTTTAAGCTCTTGTACCATTTTATTCCTTGCGTTCATGAAGTTTTGATCTTGTCTTCAGTCCTTCATACTTCATATCTCAGAACGTTCCTTAAGCTGCGTCTACACCGGAGTTAATAACACGAGTTATTAACTTGACTGAATTGTCAAAAATTCATCTTAACAAAAGTTAATAACTCATGTTTTAAACAAAAAATTCCTTGTTATTGAAGAAAATTTTATTTACATAATTATGTTGAAGACTTTTGTTATTAACTCTGGTGTAAACCAAACTTTATATTTGAAAAAAAATAGTTTCGTTGTAGTCCAGTCAAGGAAAGGTTATAGAGGGAAAAGTTGGAAAGACAATTTTTTAACCCCACATTCCTGTTAAGTGTAGTAAGGGGGTAAACATATCAAAAGTCTCCACCCCTACCCACTGTGCTAAGGTGGTGGGGAAGGTTTAAAGTTACTATTTTTTGGTTTATTGCATAAAACTCGAAAACTATATATCTTAAGGACTAGACTGTCATATAACAAATTGAAGCTTACATAATTTCCTACAATACTCATTCTGCTACTATTTTTTTATATCTCCTCTAGATTTCGAGATACCTGCTGAACAGGTGTGACATTCTTGAAAAAAAAACACGTCTGCCACCAATTTTTTTATATTTTTGTTCTTATAACTGTTCAAAAATCTATGGGAAAAATCCATGTTGATTATGAGCTCATGGAGCATTTAATTCTTCTCAATTCGATGTATAATTTCACACTTTTACGAATTTCCCTACACCTTTTGCAGCAGCTTTAGTGTTGAGTGTGAAATCTCCATTTTCGCAACAATACACTAATTGACAACGCGATTTGGAGGGAATGTTTTAAACAAAATCTTTGACTTTGCAGCTTTGTTGAGACAAGTTAGGAGGAGAAAATATCAAAAGTCCTGATTCCTAACTCATGTGCTAAGGGGATAAGGGTGGTTTGAAAGTTGCATTTTTCAGCGTTTTGCTTCCAGAGTATGCTGCGTTTACACCAGAGTTAATAACACGAGTTATTAACAAAAAGTTATTAAGTTGACTGAATCATCAAAAATATATCTTGACAAAAGTTAATAACTCATGTATCTAACAGAAAATTCCTTGTTATTAACAAGATCTTGTTATCAATATAATTGACTTTCATATGATTTCATTTAACGAGAGTATTCATATGATATAACAGCCGGAATAAAAAGCAAAAAATTCCTTGTTATTAACAAGATATTGTTATCAATATAATTGACTTTCATATGATCTCATTCAACGAGAGTATTCATATGATATAACAGCCGGAATAAAAAGCAAAAAATTGTCTTCAAAATACTTTAAATTGAAACATGTGTGTGATCATTAACATAATTATCTTCATCTGATCTAATGTAGATAAATTATAATGCGTTTACACCAGAGTTTAAAACAAAAGTTTTCAACATAAATTATTAACATATTCTTTTTGCTGCTAGTTTTGTTATCAACAAAAGTTAATAACTTTGTCACGTGTTTTGTTTCCAGCTTTAGGTATTAGGGAAGAGCTGTAGTTGTAGGAAGGGATGCTTGGCGAGGCGGTTGCGGGGAAGATACTAACCTGTTATTAACAAAAGTTAATGCTATAAAATAGGTTTTTGTTATTAACATAACACATTTCCTTTGATCTTTACCGACTCTCGATGGATAACATAGATCTTGTTAATAACAAGGAATATTCTGTTAAAAACACGAGTTAATAACTTTATTCAAGAGAATTTTTTGTCGATTCAGTCAAGTTGACAACTTTTTATTAATAACTCATGTTATCAACTCCGGTGTAAACGCAACTCAACATGATGTTATTGACTTTTGTAATTAACATCAGTTGATAAAAAGAATGTAAAAAACTTGTGTTATTAACTCTGGTGTAAACGCAGCTTAACAGTTCTATTACATCACAACCTTTTAATTTTATATTAGTATATCTTGTATATTTCAAATTGATTAAGTATATTTTCCCATTATCAGCTGACATTCTATTATTGACTCCTTGTTTCATGCTATCAATAGCATCATATAATTTCATATTACCCCTAACTACCAGTTTTTACTCACTTCTTGAATTTCATGCATTAACCTTTCATCCAACCAATAGACGCTAGTTTCACGCTCGGCTACACCAGAGATGATTCGTCAAAATAGCAAGAAAAATGGAAATAATTGCTAGGGAATGAGCAGCTAGCAGAGAGAAGAGCAGAGAGAAGGACGGCTGAACGATCACACACAGACACAATTTTCTCCAACAACGAAGAAAGACGGCCTTGTTTCCTGATGTAGGAGGAATCACCCTAGGAAACTCAGCACAGAGTGAAAGTCCGCTACTGCTTGCACTGTTGAAGAACGGGAATGGCTCTGGAGTCCGGAGCACATTAGTTCCCGGGCATTTTCCACATTATTAATGGATACAGGGTCAGACTGCATTGCCCCCTCTCTCTTTCTCCCCAGGTTCATCCCCCACCGCTCACCCAGCCCGCTCCAAGTTCTCGTTTCATTTATTCATTTAGCCTGGAACCGGCCATCTTCTTCCGTCATCTACTGCACCATTACATTCAATTACACTACTGATGAGCACCTAATTACTTAACAAATCAAATAGAACTTAGATATTCGTTTGATTTCGTTAAGGCTTGAATAGGGTTGCTGTGTCAGGCAATAATTATCTCCATGTATATATGGTCTCTACAAATGATCCTTGAGGTTTCAATTTCATTTCGGTAATGTTTGATAATTATACACACGATTTATTCAAATGAATGATATGTTACGTTATTACGTAAATGAATATGTATATTGTATAATCAGTGAAAAAGATTTATACTTCTCTTTCTCTCTTACTTGGTGCTGCTTTGTTTCAACAATAACAGTTCTATCCGTCAGAACAGTCCTTTCGAAAATGAACAGATGAAGAGCTGAAAATTGCTGAATTGTTAATAGTGTATTGTGAATAAAACACTATCAATGGTTTGAGAATATACAAGGGGTAGTTTTCTTCAACCTCCGATAACATTATCACAAGACACACACAAGCGTTGAGGGGAGTGATTTTCACAGAGCTGAGCAGCTTGTCATTTACATCAGACGCCCTGTGATCGGTGCAGCCAGATCGTCAATAAACTGTAGTCGAGTTATAGACCCCAAAACATGGCCGCCTCAATTTAGCATCCCGCCAAGTGCTAGGTGCGTATAAGTGCCCACCCAAGTGCGTTGCCAAGTGCTTACCACACATTTAGCGTTATTCGTTTTTGCAAACGGAAGGCAATAACTAGATCTACCCAAGAATAATTAAAGTTTTTGTAGGGAACGTTATGAGTGGTAATATTGTGCGTGGAGTCGGAAAATTATATACGTCAGTTGAATTGAGTTGCAGAATCGTTGCTATCCATGATATAACCTGGCCTCACAGTGCTGGTGCAACCAAACGGTTTCTCCAGCAAATCTAATGGGATAGTTTCGATCACCTACCATACAAACCTTACTTGGCCACTACGCCACTAGTAGGCTAACTCAACCATGGACCAACTGAACTTTGCCATGAACTAAACCCATACCATAGACTAAATTAGATCTGTGCTCATACCTTTTACCCAAACTCAATTTTACTTTCATTCATGGTCAATCAGAGGTTTAAAAAAATACCTTTGTATTATTCCATCTATCACACTATTGAGTAATTATTATCTAAGTTAAATATTATGAAAGATTGCCCATAAACATTATCGCTTGATGAGGCAGTGGAAATATTAATATTTCTTCTTCTGTACCTGATATCTTCTCACATTTCAAAGACGATACCAATCAAATTCACCCTGATCATTTCTAATTAATTAAATTTAACGAAGATGCTTTCATCGTTTCATGAAATTCAGTAGACAAATCGCTGACTGCTATTCATTTGAAGTAAAATATTATTTTTCGTTGTAATCGATAGCCTACTTTCCTACAGCAGAATCAACGGATTTGAGAAATGAGAAATAATTGGACGAGTTTGGAAGTTTCAAAGAGTTGGTTATAAAGTGAAGTTGTGATGCTTTGCTTTCCATAGACTACCCACGATACAGTTGATTTTCTACGGCAATCAATTCCATTTATAGTTGGAGAAGAATTCAAAGTTTTTTCTCCATTTATGACGGTTTATCTATCCCGATTCTTAGAAAACTTCGGACTTGCTTCCAATAACTAAGAAATTGAATTTAGCATCTCTCAAGAATTACAATAATAATAATTGAGCGAGAGAGCAAAACTTCCAAATAGATATTGAATACTGTATCGTTTTTGTTAGAATTGCCTACATCAAATTAGTCTGATAATTTCTTTCCAATTCTCATTGTCATTGTGCAATTTCACCATAATTGAATATCACTGTTTATCATTTATTAGTCTGGGTATTCTCATTCATTCTGAGGTTTTCCTCAACCTCATTTCATCTACTAGTGAATAATCATTTCTATGAGAAAAATGCTCCTACAAAAACTACATAGCTGATGTTATAGTTAGTGTGATTTTTTTTATCTCCAAAATTTCTAAGTTGATTCAAATTTTGGACATTTTCAATGGTTTATTTTTTATTATATTTGTTTTGGATATTCATGGGTATCCACTTCTCAAATTCAAAAATTATTTCATCCTTTACTCTTGACTTTGAAAATATGACACACATAGTATGTGTTATATTTAACTATGTGAACTAATAAAAACAATATAAAACTTGTAGTACCCTTTTTATTTAAAACATTTTAAAAACTTTGAAACATTTCAACAACTACTACATACTTTGGCTATTTTCAAGTTAAAATGCAAAAATAAACAAGTTGATAGTAGATAATATAGGTATGTTCATATACTTATTCTCATATGGTTTTTTATTTCTTATTCATCATTTTTGGTTGAAGTTATTTGATTTTTATCATATTTACTTTTCATTTTATCGAAAATTGGACTATTTAAGTCAAATTGAATCATTTAAATTGAATTATTACCATTCAATTTTGCAGTTTTACAGCTATTAAGTTCTTCTTTCACATTCAGTTCATTACTTCCATTACCAAAGCTCAATATCTTCATATTAGAAATAAGAATTGATATCAATATGATTATAAAAATGATTAGTTTCAATTAAATATTCATAAAATGCCGATTTTGGAGTAGTATTTTTTGATTTTAAAGCCTCAATATGTTCATCGAACCTTTTTTGGAAACATCTACCTGTTTGACCAATTTAGAATTCTTCACAATAATTACTATAAAATATTTATAGTAATCATAATAATTACACATTCCGGTTTATAAATAATGCCAATTTTCAAAATATTCTTGTATTTTTATAAGAAATCTTCTTTATCAGATCAAGAGCATTATTTGTTGTTTTGTATCCCGAATAAATTTTTTTTGTGAAAGTCTTCCTAATTGCCTTATTGAGAATAGTGTTGTATGGAACAGAAACATAATCCTTATTTTCTGAATTTTTATCATTTGTGGATTAACTTGTTTATATTTTTGGTTATACATTATCTTATCAATAATTTTGGTATCATATCCATTTGTTATTGCAAAATGTTTTATAATTTTCACTTCTTTTTCATAATTCTCTTTCGACGTGGGGATCTGAATGCTGCTGTTTTTTGTTCCCATGGATGATTAGAGTCTTTCAGAATTGGAGAATTTGTATGTGTGGGTTTTCTTAAGATATTAAAATTATTTTCCTCATTTCTCTTGCTTATTTGCAAATCTAAAAAATTAGTTTTCTCTTTTTGAACTTTCATGGTGAATTTTATAGAAGGTGAAATTGAATTTAAACATTGTTCTATATCTTCATGTGTTTCATCATTATTATTGTATAAGCATATTATGTCATTGACATATCTATACCAATAAATGATATTTTTTCTCAAAGGATCAATTATTATTGATAATCATTTTAGACTTTTCCAAATTGTTCATATATATGTAAGCAGAGTATCCTGAAAATGGTTATTTCATAGCTAAACATTCCTTTTGCTTACTATTAGTTCTGTGAACAGTAGACCTCGCGCAGTTATAAACCACAGTACCCTCTAATACTGTCCATCAGAGTAAATTCTGTCCTGTCGGCGAGATATCGGGGCATAAACGACCAATGGCTGTTTGGGTTGTTGTTTTGACAATGCTAATAATTGAATGTGAACAACTATGCTTCTATGATGTAAACATCAAAAGCTTACCAAGTTCAAACAATACCTACTATTACTTAAGTTAAAGCAAAGAAAAGTCGGGAGAAAATACTAAGCTACTTCAAGCTATCAATTGCCTCACTGCATGCAATTAATAGTCCACACAACAGATGTTTTTTCATCAAGTTACATTGAGATATTGAATCGCATGCATCATTGTATGCAATTCATAATTCACCCGACAGCTGATTTATGATGTATACTTTTCTAAAGTCTGATTTTCACGTTAATATTGGCTTTCGAAGGAGACTCCTTTTCCTATTGTATCATCCTTAAAATGCAAAATTACAAAAGGAGACTTATTTTCCTATTGTATTATCCTTAAAATGCAAAATTTCAAAAAACCTTATGTATACGTCGACGCGAAATTCGAAAAGGATCATATCTATCAAATTTCATAAATATCTATTGCTGTGTTTCGCTGTAAATGCGGATGTAAAGAGAAATGCAAAACCGTCGACTTGAATCTCAGACCTTACTTTGCTCGGTCAATAAATTTTGTCATCAAAAGTAAAATAATTATGATATATACATGCTACGGATTAAAGAAGGAGAAATATTTATCCTTAAAGCTTAGCAAGCTCAAAGGAGAGGAAATGATAATGCATACACGAATAGAAGAACTAACTTCCATAAGGAATCAATTGAAGAATTTGGATTACAAATTGAATCTTGGATTACATAATTAATTCATTGTAGAGAAGAAATCCACACATTTAAAAAAAATAGAAATACTAATCTTTGAACAGAAGAAGAATAATAACTTAAATCAGTATTACAAAATTTATGAATATGAATCATATGAGAGAGTGAATTCAACAAATATTGAGTTTGATGAATGAGAAAGAGAATGGATTACTTTCGAAGACCTTAAAATAAATGGTCAATTTGGATAATAACACAAAAGTAATTGAGGAACAACTTTTTGATATTGAAACCTAAATTAGATTCAATAAGATAGGAATTATTCCAATTTATCTGTTACTAAGCCAACATTGCAATATTAGCCTACTTAAATATGAACTATTTCAATTTATTCTTCAGACGGTGTTCAGTAAAAGAACATCGTTACACACTTAAATACGTACTTGCTGAAATCTCCCTCGAAAACCAATCTTTTTATAGCATAGAGATAAGCATTGCCACGTTTCTATTATTTATTATTTGATAGATTGTATCATCCATATAATTATAATCTATATAATAAGAGAGAGTAGGGTTGTGTTTGTTCGTTTGTTTGTTTGTTCGTGTGTTCGTTTGTTCGTTTGTTCGCATTAAAACATGTCAACTTGTGGATTGCATGCCGGAAAAACGGGAAGGATTTAGATTTCCAAATTTTGCACATAGATTCTAAAAATATCAATTTCGTGCACCTGGAAGCCCAAATTTCGATTTTCCTTCTAGATTTTTCAGAATTAATGCTCAAACTTCAGTCATGCAACTGTACATGAAGTTCCATTTACGTCATAGGCTACATTGTCATTGTTGTAGCCCAGAAGTGTGTTTTTTATGAGGAGGTTTTTAATGCTGTTACAACACAATAATTATTCTTGAACGGAGGTGTGTAGCGTAACGGTAAAACGCTCGCTTTCGTAGCAATGGTTCCTTGGTTTGAATCCCGATTCTTCCCAATTTTTTTGTTCTCAATTTTTTCCCTCGAAATGTATTATTATCGACTATTTTTTGAAGGAATTTGTTTTCATTACAATTGAAATCGGATTTTATCAAATAATTATTTTTAATGTAGAAGTTTGCCATCAGTACAAATGAAATGGATATAGTCTCTTCATGCTGTAGGCCTATCTATCATTGAATTTCATATGAAAAACATGAATAGATCACAATAAAATAAGTAATAATTCATATTCTGTCTTCTAACTTTGTCATATGACTACCAAAGTTAGAAGACAGAAAACTTACATTGGTCGTATGATACAGAATTTCAAGAGAAAATGAATGGTGAAAACCGCACCAATTTCTCAAACCGTTCAAAAGTTATTCTCATTCAAAGATACTGATAAATCATCCATATATCTATCTTCTTTACTATAAGAATGGAAAGAGCTGGCTCATACACGTATGTGGAATTATGTAGGAAAATCATGTTTGACGCATCATCACGTCTGAACTACTGGACTGATTGATTTGAAATTTTGCATAAAGATTCTTTATTAAACATAGGATGGCTATAGGCCTATTTTCAAATTTCGAATTTTTTATCACGTCAAGTTTTCAGTTTGCAAAGTTTTAAAATAGACCCTCGCGAAGCACGGGTTACCTACTAGTCTATATAATAAGAGAGAGTAGGGTTGTGTTTGTTCATTTGTTCGTTTGTTCGTTTGTTAACATCAAAACATGTCAACTTGTGGATTGCATACCGGAAAAACGGGAATGATTTTGATTTCCAAATTTTGCACATAGATTCCAAAAATATCAATCTCGTGCACCTGGAAGCCCAAATTTAAATTTTCCTTCTAGATTTTTCAGAATTAATGCTCAAACTTCATTCATGCAACCGTACATGAAGTTCCATTTACGTCATAGTCTACATTGTCATTGTTGAGGTGTTCAAGTATTATATCTTCTTCAGTTATCTATACTATAATAAAGGAAAGAACTGGCTTATTATACACGTAAGGAATGGAGAATTATGTTTGACGCATCATCACGTCTGAACTACTCAACTGATTAATTTGAAATTTTGCATATAGATTCTTGATTAACCGAGGATGGTTATTTGCCTATTTTCAGTTCTTCAAGATTTCATTACTTCAAGTTTTCAATTTGTCATGCTTCCAGTTGTTGTATAGAAGCAGCTGAACATTTCTTTTAAAAGGGTCATTAGATGATAGGTATGATTGGGGATCCTATTCGAATAAAAAATAATAATAATAATGTCTCTGGTCGAGGGTACAACACGACCAGAGGAGTTTATTACTGAATAACTGATTTTCTGTCGCATCAAAATTTTGTTCCCCCATTTTGAATTCAACTTCAAATTGAAATATGACAAAGTCAGAAGACAGAAAACTTACTTTGGTCATATGATACAGAATTTCAAGAGTTTCTTTTAAAAGGGTCATTAGATGATAGGTATGATTGGGGATCCTATTCGAATAAAAAAAATAATAATAATGTCTCTGGTCGAGGGTACAACACGACCAGAGGAGTTTATTACTGAATAACTGATTTTCTGTCGCATCAAAATTTTGTTCCCCCATTTTGAATTCAACTTCAAATTGAAATATGACAAAGTCAGAAGACAGAAAACTTACTTTGGTCATATGATACAGAATTTCAAGAGAAATGAATGGTGAAAACCGCACCGATTTCTCAAACCGTTCAAAAGTTATTCTCATTCAAAGATACTGATAAATCATCCATATATCCATCATCTATATAATAAGAGAGAGTAGGGTTGTGTTTGTTCGTGTGTTCGTGTGTTCGTTTGTTCGCATCAAAACATGTCAACTTAAGGATTGCATACCGGATAAATGGAAATGATTCAGATCTCCAAATTTTGCACATAGATTCTAAAAATATCAATCTCGTGTACCTCGAAGTCCAAATTTCAATTTTCCTTCTAGATTTTTCATTATTAATGTTCAATTTTTTTCAAATTATGGGACATACGATGTAAATGATTTCAAATTATGGGACATACGATGTAAATGATTTCAAATTATGGGACATACGATGTAAATGATTTCAAATTATGGGACATACGATGTAAATGATTTCAAATTATGGGACATACGATGTAAATGATTTCAAATTATGGGACATACGATTTCATACGGCGATTTCACAGTCAAATCATATGATAAAATTAAAAAAGTAAAAAACAGCTGTTCTATTATAGCTTTCTACCTGATTCAACTTAACCTCAATAATATTGTTTTGATAATTGTATCGATAAATATAAATATTATGACAATTTCTTAGTCTTTTTTATTCAATATTATCATTAATATTATAATAGTATTGTTTTGATAATTATATTTTTATTTTCACAAACTCTGTATAATAATATGGTGAATGTGAAACTGCTGCATCAAAGAAATAATCTCAAAAACATCTGTTTAGAAAAAACATAGTTTTGAAACTTCGTTTTCCTGATGCAATGTTCAGGCCTACACGTGGCATGGATTATTAATTTTTCAGCTATAACAGTTTCTTGAGACAAACTGCTAAATAAACGTCTACAGTTTTATCAATGCTGATCAGCAATATGAATAGGCATGCATTTAATATGGCTTTGAATATTTGTACATAAATAAATTATTATTCTCTTCCATTTTTATTTAATTACAATTCCAAAATTATCCGAGCCCTGATAGAATGATTGAACAGTTTTATGAGACAAAGTGCTAAATAAACGTATACAGTTTTATCAATGCTGTATCGGCAATATGAATACGCATGCAGTTAATATGGCTTTGAATAAAGGTGCTGATATTCTAAAATTATTTGAGCCCTGATAGAATGATTGACTCACTGTCAGTTGAAAATTTTAATATTGAAATGAGGGGTATTTTGGCAAGATGAACAAAAAATAAGGTCCTATGCAACTTTTCGATATTTCTTCAAATGAAAAATGAGTTTTGTGGGTTGTCAAAACTGCCCCTGAAAGGGAAACTATTCAACTTATCCTATCATTTAGTAAAATAACAATGATTTCTGCATTGAATAACATGTTTCTTGCCAACAACAATCGAACTCTTTGTGAATTCAGATATGACCTATACATTAGAATTATATAATTCTATCAATTAAATACATGGTAATTGAAGTAATTATTCCAGTCAGTTTATGGGTAGTTAATGAAATTGATTATCAATCAAAAAAAAAAGGTTATAATTTCATCAGTACAGAATTAGTTGAATGAATTGTCGTTGTACTGAGTTCTTGGTCAACAATATTTTAATATTGGAATTTATCCATTCATTATTTTTCCAGGAGTTATTCTTTTTTGATTTAGAAAATATTAATCAGGTCCTATCAATTTATCATTCGTAACAATGAATCGTTCAAAACATGAATTTATAATCAAATAAAAAAAGACCCATATACTTCTGTATTCATGTTCACGAACGTGTTTGCATGTTTACACTTGTGATGGATAGCCAACATTGTAGAGCAAACTGCATGGCGAATTGTAATGGAGGACTCTGATGGCCTGAAAAGTTCACCGTTCGGAGTACGGTACGGCGAACAGTTAAGACAGAGGCGAGTGGCACGGCGAACGGTTCGGAGTACGGTACAGCGAATTTTTAACAGCTGATTTTTAACTTTATGAAACATAATATGCTCATGTTCGCTGAAAGGCGTGATGTTCGTTGGAATGCACGGTTTGCTGCACGGTTCGAGGTTCGGTTCAGCATGTGTGGTAGCACCTTTAGATGTTACAGGACTTTTTTACAGATCACAGGTCAAAGCAACATAATACTATCTATACTATAATAAAGGAAAGAACTGGCTAATACACGTACGGAATAGAAAATTATGTTTGACACATAATCACGTCTTAACGTCTTAACTTGAAATTTTGCATATAGATTCTTGATTAAACGAGGATGGTTATAGGCTTTTTATCGATTCATCAAAATTTGTTCACATAAAGTTTTCAGTTTGTCAAGTTTTCAATTTGTCATGCTTCCAGTTGTTGTATGGAAGCAGCTGAACATTTCTTTTAAAAGGGAAATAATATGATAGGTATGATTGAGAATCTTATTCGAATAATAAAAACAGTTTTCCTTCCCACCAAATTTCGTCCACCATTTTTGAACCGCCATTTTGAATCCAACTTCTTTTTTTTTAATTGGAAGGTGGTCATATGATACATGATTTCGATACAGGATTCAAGAGAAAATATGGTAAAAGTATGATAAAATAATATAATAATATGGTGAATGTGAAACTGCTGCATCAAAGAAATAATCTCAAAAACATCTGTTTAGAAAAAACATAGTTTTGAAACTTCGTTTTCCTGATGCAATGTTCAGGCCTACACGTGGCATGGATTATTAATTTTTCAGCTATAACAGTTTCTTGAGACAAACTGCTAAATAAACGTCTACAGTTTTATCAATGCTGATCAGCAATATGAATAGGCATGCATTTAATATGGCTTTGAATATTTGTACATAAATAAATTATTATTCTCTTCCATTTTTATTTAATTACAATTCCAAAACTATCCGAGCCCTGATAGAATGATTGAACAGTTTTATGGGACAAAGTGCTAAATAAACGTATACAGTTTTATCAATGCTGTATCGGCAATATGAATACGCATGCAGTTAATATGGCTTTGAATAAAGGTGCTGATATTCTAAAATTATTTGAGCCCTGATAGAATGATTGACTCACTGTCAGTTGAAAATTTTAATATTGAAATGAGGGGTATTTTGGCAAGATGAACAAAAAATAAGGTCCTATGCAACTTTTCGATATTTCTTCAAATGAAAAATGAGTTTTGTGGGTTGTCAAAACTGCCCCTGGAAGGGAAACTATTCAACTTATCCTATCATTTAGTAAAATAACAATGATTTCTGCATTGAATAACATGTTTCTTGCCAACAACAATCGAACTCTTTGTGAATTCAGATATGACCTATACATTAGAATTATATAATTCTATCAATTAAATACATGGTAATTGAAGTAATTATTCCAGTCAGTTTATGGGTAGTTAATGAAATTGATTATCAATCAAAAAAAAAGGTTATAATTTCATCAGTACAGAATTAGTTGGATTAGTCGGATTGTCGTTGTACTGAGTTCTTGGTCAACAATATTTTAATATTGGAATTTATCCATTCATTATTTTTCCAGGAGTTATTCTTTTTTGATTTAGAAAATATTAATCAGGTCCTATCAATTTATCATTCGTAACAATGAATTGTTCAAAACATGAATTTATAATCATATAAAAAAATACCCATATACTTCTGTATTCATGTTCACGAACGTGTTTGCATGTTTACACTTGTGATGGATAGCCAAAATTCTAGAGCAAACTGCATGGCGAATTGTAATGGAGGACTCTGATGGCCTGAAAAGTTCAGCGTTCGGAGTACGGTACGGCGAACAGTTAAAACAGAGGCGAGTGGCACGGCGAACGGTTCGGAGTACGGTACAGCGAATTTTTAACAGCTGATTTTTAACTTTATGAAACATATGCTCTTGTTCGCTGAAAGGCGCGATGCTCGGCGGAATGCACGGTTTGCTGCGCGGTTCCAGGTTTGGTTCAGCATGTGTGGTCGCACCTTTAGATGTTACAGGACATTCATACAGATCACAGGTCAAAGCAACATAATACTATCTATACTATAATAAAGGAAAGAACTGGCTTTTACACATACGGAATAGGAAAATTATGTTAGACACATAATCATGTCTTAACTACTGGACTGATTATCTTGAAATTTTGTATATAGATTCTTAATTAACCGAAGGTGGTTATAGGCCTATTTTCGATTCTTCAAGATTTGATTACATCAAGTTTTCAGTTTGTCAAGTTTTCAATTTGTCATTCTTCCAGTTGTTGTATGGAAGCAGCTGAACATTTTTTTTAAAAGGGAAATTATAATAGGTACGATTGGGAATCCTATTCGAATAATAAAAACAGGCTTTCCGTCGCACTTAAATTTCGTCCACTATTTTTGAACCTCCAAACTTCATTTTTTTTCAAATGGAAGGTGGTCCTATGATACATGATTTCGATACAGGATTCCAAGAGAAAATATCGTGAAACTATGGTGAAACCCCACATCGATATCTCAAACCTTTCAAAAGTTATTCTAATTCAAAGATAGTGGAATTCAAAGTCAATAATCCATCCATCTATCATCTTCTATACTATAATGAAGGAAAGAACTGGCTTATACATGTATACACGTGTAAAGGATAGGAAAATTATGTTTGACGCACAATCACGTCTCAACTACTGGACTGATTTAGCCTACTTGAAATGTTGCATAAACTCTTAATTAATCAAGGATTCTTATAGGCCTATTTTCAATTCTTCTAGATTTCATTACGTCAAGTTTTCAGTTTGTTAAGGTTTAAAGTACACCCTTGCGAAGCACGGGTTACCTGCTAGTCCATTATAAATTAAAATAGTGTAATGAGATTTCCCTGAATGTTCATTCCACGTTTCACATTATCAGCACCTTTTTGCTTTTCCTCAGAATGAACGCGAAGAGCGAACTTCCAGCAAAAATACCGAACTAATTATGTGGAATGCAAGCATATAGTGAACAAATACTGAAAACTTAATGCTGTATATTATAGTGAGAGCTAGCTTCATTTCACAAGTGAAATGAATATTATATTAAACTAGATTACAATAATCATGTACAGTAAATATTAGGCCTATATTGGACTACATATATGCATACACAAATATTTATTTTTCTCCACATTGGTTATGTTAAGACGCATGAAT
Source organism: Nilaparvata lugens (assembly GCF_014356525.2). Classification (NCBI taxonomy): domain Eukaryota; kingdom Metazoa; phylum Arthropoda; class Insecta; order Hemiptera; family Delphacidae; genus Nilaparvata; species Nilaparvata lugens. The sequence continues at coordinate 40,023,422 of NC_052507.1, forward strand.
ATCATTAGTCGAAAACGTCCAACAAACTTCTATTCAGTGGTTCTGGTTCCACCAATAATTATGTTGTAAGCCTAAACTTCATTGGTGACACTCAAAAGTAGTTGGGTTATTCCACATTTTAATAGTATTATGAACTACCAGTGTTAAGCCGGAAACTTTCGAGGAATAGAATAGAGTGTTTGCTGTAGAGTGAGTTTCACTATATTCTGGCAGCATCCTTAATGAATAGCATCATCGCTTCCCTTTCCACCTATGCTGTCAGTTCATGGTGAATTTCGGTGATGCCAACTTGCTCGATCCTTATCCGTCGGCCGCAAAACCGACCGATTGTAGGTCCTCTGTCCAAAGTCAACACAGAGAAAAGTTTATTCTGGATTGGAAGTTATTGTGAGATTGTTGATAGAGCACGCTGTATCGGGACCCGAGATGTCTGGGCACACAACTGTTAGTTATTACACAGCAGTATATCACTCCCGACAGTATATCATGTGCTCTGCTCTGCTCTGCTCCTCTATTCCCCGCAGAGTAAACTCGCTCAAGTACCGATAGACATATTTGTTTATCACGTAATTAACCGCGGTAACTTTGATCAGCCGCTAGTCGTCTATTTAAAACTTAATCCTCTTGTCATCTAGCACCCCCTAATCGGTGATCTATGGACAAAACAAGCCATACTAATGTTCCTAGTCCATTTCAGGGAATGACCATTCATCATTGAGATGTGGAAGAAACATACTAATTATGATACCACTGAAACAGATGCTCATAACTCCTCCGTTTAAGTATCCCACTCACTCTGTTCTCAAGCAATATTTACATTTTATGTGGAATTTGTTCACTCAATTCCTTATCCCCTATATATTATTCCATTTTTCTCGTCAATATCTTGAAAGCCAAATGATAGTGTAGGCCTACTGACGTTCAGTGTTTGGAAATATGGTCAATCGGCAAAAAACTGGTCTTCACAACATTGCTTATCATGGAAATTTCAATCTGTCGCAGACTCTCATCTTGATAACAGGGGAAGAATCCCGTTAACACAGTACCAGCCTCAGATATCTCTAAAACTATTTCAATTAACCATTGGACATTCATTAATTCATGTATATAGTTATTATACTTCTAAATTTTTAGAATTGTTGAGATTTTTTCTCTGTACACCTAATTTGTAGTTCATAATGATTTTATTGGGCAAGAATAATAATTGAATGTCTATTACCAGCACAAACCTACGAATCCTTTAATAATTCATCGAGAGCTAGGATGTATTCATTGGTTGATAACGTGGATTAAAAATTTCTAATCCAATGGTGCTTTCCATCAGCTATTACTTTCATCAAAGCTAAAATCTCACGTAGGCCTGAAATACATTACTTGATTAAAGTGACCAATTTTTTTCTTATTCATCGATCTATATTTTTCAACACCACGATTTTTGAATCATCATTTTCATTCAATTATTCCATTCTCAATCTATGAGAAAGTGAGATAGTAAAGATGAAAGAGTGTGTCGAACTTAAACGTCATTAATGGAGGATTTCAGGTTGATGAGCGTGATAATTATCAGGATGATAATAATGGAATTCACCTCTACACGTCCTCAGAATCTATCATATTCAATTATGTATGATAAATAGAGATTACCCTTGCAATTTATGAATCTCCATGGTAGATTCCATGGCAAGAAGGATGTAAATACAAGTGTATATTATGTCTGAAATATTTCATATAAATCCTTTCTAATGATTTCTTCAAACTGTTTTAATATAATCAGTGAAGGTGGAATAAAAGTGACATTTCCAAGAATGATGACGGTGGGAATAATCTATTGGAAGTTCAGTGTAAAATTTAAATACACCTTAAAGTAAGTAAAGTCTAAATGTAACGCTCTTTAGACACAATTTAAATAATAATAACTACCATTCAAATCAACTACCATCACATGATACTTATTTCAAACACTTTTCCAGTCAAATTTTACTGGAGTAATAATCCCCGCAAAAATGATCTTGGGACTTGAATGAAAATCAAATTTGCATCGATTTGGTCGGTTGGGGGTCGTGAACTTCACAACAGCTTGCACAAGAATAGCCTTCACCAAATCAGGAATTACACAGCTGGCTGGAACCTTAACTGTCATGAACATTCCTATCGAACCAATATAAAAATCAAACTATCGTCAAACTCTACTCGGCCACGGCTTAAATCGTTTCCCCTCTCTCAATATATATGTAAATCTCAAAGCTCCCAGAAATCTGGCGAAGGGTGGAGGAAAAGTTCGCTTTCGGCTTGTATCAAACATATTTAATCAACATTTTCCGTTGAATAAGAATCCTTTTTTGTCTGTATGTAAATAAGGTGCCCTATTTACATTTTCAATAAGTGAATGAGTATGATACCAGTGAGACTGGTCGCCTCCTCTCAATCTCTTTTGTTTGGATTAATTTTGTAGGTGTTCCTAATAACTATTCAACATTATCTTCCCAACAGGTAGGGCAGTTGGGAGTGTTGTTCTGATTGAGGTATTCTTTTCATTTGAATTGAAGTAAAACAATATTGAGAGTTGAGGTGGAACCAGTAAACTCGTTCAGTTCACTATGTTCAAAATACACAATAGTGGAATAAAGAATACAGAGAAGCTTTAGAATTCTTGTAATGACAGTTTTACAAAACTAATTGGAATGTATAAACATTCAATCATGACTGAATCAAATTCTCGCGCTGGATGATTGGAATACATGATTCATTGAACATTGATCAATGATTTTAATGTTTTGTATTGATTTCAAGAGGGAATTCGCTTCATTCATAATTCGTATTCAACATAATATATCCAATGAGTATGTGAATAACATTCAGTTTCCAACCAGTGCCCTAATAATCCTTCCACAACTTTCAGAGAATCTAGGGTAAATTTCACAGTCTGACTTGTAGAATGCACCTCTATGATCAATATGTAATAATATTACCTCGCAAGATTTTACTTACAGTACATTATAGGGCATTGTAGGCCTGTGTGCACGTTTGTAAAATCTCTAATCTCGCTGATAGACTCTGTGAACATATATTGATTCATCAATTATTGGCTTCATTATTAAAAATAGATGAGTACTATATAGATGATACAACGAATCATTACTACAGATACAACGAATCATTTACTAAAATATTCTAATTATTAAAGACGAGGAACCACCCGAATAACCCTTCAATTCTCAGCCCAAAATGTTCAGGAAAGTCAGTATCAGTTTGAGGATGTATTTTGATGGATACAGATGACATTTTGGATGAAAGTTGAGAGGAGACTCAATTAACAACTCATATTCTGAACAAATTCAATTTTATCTGATTCGATTTTATTCGTCCAATTCTAAGCTCTGAATATCATCGTCGCGAGGGCGGTAAGAGTTTCTAAAAGCCAGGAGTTTGTGAACGAGCTTGCAAGTTGTGAAATGTTGAAACGTTAAGGTCAGTACATGGACACAGTGTCAACTGAATCAACTTTGTTTGACAGCGCTATTCTTAACATCAGAGGCAGTGGTTGCTATGAATGTCAATGTCTCCTTTTTGAACCACTGATTCACAGCACTGCAGTTGCAGGACTATCTGCTCTGTCATTAACTTAGTACATGATCAAAGTCAATTAATTTGATAGAAAATTCTGGAAAAGTCTATTTTAGATACGCTTAACAGGTAACACTTGTAAAATTTCGTTTGTTAACTTATCACACCATTCAACACCCTATGGAATCGTAATCCTATTATCGTGACTACTAACATGTCTATTTATACATATATAGCGAGTTTTTGCAATTTCAGTTATGTCGCTTCTCGCATCCCAATCGCCATCTTTCCTTGTATATCCAGTCTTCTCCAAAGAGACCTTTACTCTTTATTTATTTGAATGTGGACTATGTGCACATAGATATGTAGATATGATTGACAAGATTCAAGTGGTAACGTAGCAAGTTGGAACAAATTTGATAACGTGGGGTCTTTCAGACCTCCAACACATTTTCATTAAATTTTTCATTTTCTGGTAAAAATAATTCATTTTTGAATGTTTGAGAGTGATAAGTCTTCAATAAGAATTCATTTTGAAGTTAAATATGTTTTTTATTCAGGCAATAATAATGAATTGAACGTTTCTCTAAAATATCTATCATAAGTTCTATATTTCCCCATAGAAAACACAAAAATGATATATCAATGTTGATAAGAATGTCATTACATAGATTTGAGAAATTTCAATTGTTATTACATATTATTACACAAATATAATTATACAAATTACATATTAATCCTTCTCATACGAATTAATAAAAATGTCACTACACTGATCCTTCTAATACCTCAGCCGAGTCATGCTACAAGCAGGATTCACAAACAGTATTCATATGTTTCACACACATTGTTTTTTGCACTTGAAACACGAGAACTTTACCTTCATATCTTTTTTTCTGGGGCATATAGAGCATCTGTACTTTGTTCCAGGTGCACCAGTAGGATCTACCTGAGGTAGAGGTAGAGGATCTATTTTAGCCCTCTTTGCTGCTCATCCCCTTATTTCTTTTGGCAAGTGCTTATTACTAGCCCTCATTTTGAGTTGTTCTGAGACTAAGTCTAGGCCCAAGTTTTGAAGAAATTTTCTGCGGGAAATTTTACTCTGAGGGAAGTTACACTGATTTACAATATAGCTATTTATTGCAACAAAATCTAAAATACGAAAGAAGAGTGTGAGAGGCCAGCGGTTTGTTTTCCTGGCTGTTGAGTATGTTGCACACAACTTGTCTATCACATCCACTCCACATTTTGTCAAATTATAAAATGTAATATTATTTATGGTTTATGTTTTTCTCCTGTTGTTTCATCAATTGTGTCATCTTCCAAGTGCATAACAATACAATACGGTCGATAACAATACGTTTTTATTTTTTTGGACATATGAAACAACAGTTTTGTTTCTTTGAAATGCAAATATTGAAGATTTCAATGGCTGCTTTTTAGAAAGAAGTACTGGTGGCAACTCCTTCTTGTTTTTCTTCACTGTCCCTACCATTGTTACTTTTTTTCTAACAATTTGAATTGAATTGGTACTGTCAGACGCATTGTTACATACTATTTGAAACATTGAAGGGCCCATCATTTTGCTTCCCCACATAGACCTCACTGTTGAGAACATACCAAGTTCCAGCATCTACCAGTGTAAAAACTTTCAAGCCATACTTGGCTGGCTTACTGGAAATATACATGCGAAATGAACAGCGTCCTCTTAATGGAACTAACTGTTCATCCAGTGTACAGTACTCAGACACGGAATAATATTTTTTACAGTTAGAATTGAACTCATCAAAAATATTTCGAATGGGGGTCAATTTATCCTGTTGCCTTCTCTCAATACAAGTATTTATATCATCAAACCTCATGTACCTGAGTAAAAATCTGAATCTCTTCAAATTCATGGTCGTTTGACAAATTTCAATCCCCAGTTCCTCAGCATTCCAAATATCATCTAGATTCTGATGACCTGATTTCACAAGACCACAAATTATTAGCAATCCAAAAACTGCTTTGCTTTCATTTCTGTAACATTTGTAGGATATTGGACATTTGTACTACGATCATTTTCATGTTTATCTGAATCTTTTTCAATTTTTATATTTGTACATCTAACTATTTCTTGAATCAAAGAATCATCCAGGAACAATAAAAAAAAAATCTTGAGGTGTTTTGTAGGTCCTACTCTCTGCTCGTACTCCTGGTAAGTTTGTCACAATATTTTGTTGTCTTGTTCTAACATTCCTTTACAATGGATGTCGCCTCCATTTAGTAACTTGATCTTTACCTGTGTATGTTGGGCCATCAAAATTATCTTCATTCGCTTCTTCATCCGACTGCTCACTTACTGAATCATGGTCTGAATGTAGAACTTCATCCGGTTCCGAATCTTCATCAGAGATGTTGATAGGATCTTCATATTCTTGTTCATCCAGTTCCTGGAGAAGGTTTCGAATCTTCTCACATTCAGCATCAGGATCCATACTGCTACAAACAAAATAAATGGATTTTTGGAATATTAACAAAATGATATAAGTAGAATGTAGGCCTAATGTGTTGTATGGTTCTTGACAAACAAATATTCATTATTTTAAGAATAGAAAAAATTATACTTAATTGAAATGGAGAAAAAGTTGATCATGTATATAACTAAAACTATAACATGAATGGTAACGTGGGGGTCCAGCGACACCCCAATCACTTTGAACAGCTGTAGTGAATCAGGAGATACACAGACCTACATAAATTGGCTGTCAACTGAACAGTCTGAAGGTAGAAGAAAGGTATTGGGAGTGAGAGAACTGCTACCAACCGCACAAGAAAAAAAATTCCCACATTAATAGTGATGGGGTCTTTCAAGACCCCACGTTAACAATTGAAGGTGTGTATAAGCCAGTATATATTGTAATATGCATGAATAAAGCACTCAATCAATCAATCTATGTTATCAATCTGATTCTATGCATTTGCATCACACATGAGAACAAAAAGATTTCTGTTGAATTAGTGTACAATGATAGAATTCCATGGAATTGTCTCCACACATCTCAGACTTAGGACACACAGAAAGCAAAAAATTAAAAAAATATCAATTTTTGAATTTTAGCGCCATCTGATAGAATGAAGTATAGTATTCTTTCGTGAATAAATCAATGTATAACACTTGATATTTGCATGAATACTTTATATAAAATAAAATCTTCAAAGAATATGATGTCATTCTCCATTTCACCCAATAATTTGTTGAATCACAAAAATTTTCAAAACAATATAACTTTTGGAAGGAATGACCGATTTCCATGATTCTTTCGATATTGTGTTGGCAATACTTTCAGTCATATGTTTTCAAATCTGCCAATGCGTAGCTCGTTTTGTTGGTTAGTTTGTTCTGTTTACAAGATATTGTATGGTTAGCAGCTTTTAGTAGATTTTTGGACGATTTTCGTGAATATTTCTTCTGGTTCTACTATTTATAATCTATGAACTAGTTATCCAACATTATAATGCCTCGTTTTAAAAATCGATTGACAAAGGAAAGGAAAGGTATTGGACGAAAACCTCGTAATTCACAGCCATCAACTGATAATGACAATACTTCTCCGGTTTGTAGTGCTTCAAAAACTGGTCATAAAACTACTCTGTCCAGCTCTAAGAAAAAACTTTCAAAGTCAGACTGGGATAAATATGAATGCAATGATTCTAATGTGTATGAATTTATAAACATTGAAATTTTTTCAGAAGTGCTAGCCAAAGTGACACTATGTAAAAATTGTAAATCCTGTGGCCTACAGCTGCGAAACACAAAGTGCATGTTAGTGTTGCATCACAACTTGAACTTTATTGTCCGTTTTGTAATTTCAGTGAAAAATTCTATAATTCGAAAAACATTGACAATAGTAGTAGTAGTAATATTTTTGATATAAATATTAGGTTAGTTTACGCACTATAGGGAGAGGCCAAAAAGCTGGTCAAATGCTTTGTGGAGTTTAGAATGTTCCACAGCCTCCAAGTAAGTTCAGCTTATACAATAAAATACTTGGTGAAGCTATTGAAAACTTTGCTGAAAACTCCATGAAACAGAAAATTGAAGAGGCAATTGATGAGAATAGAGAAAGTGAAATCCCAAGAGATATTTCAGCAGCTTTTAATGGGACTTGGCAAAAGCGAGGCTTCAGATCCCTGAATGTAGTGGTTACGTGCACAAGTATGGACACTGGTAAGGTTATAGATGTAGAAATTCTCACAAAATACTGTACCTGTTCAGATAAAACAAATCATGGTGATACTTGTCAGAAAAACTATGAGGGCCCAAGTTGGGGAATGGAGGTACAGGGGGTGAAAGCAATTTTCAAAAGATCAGTGGAAAAACACAATGTTAGATATGTAAATTACTTGGGATATGGGGATACAAAAAGCTTTCTTGCTGTTGAAAAAGATAAGCCCTATGGTGACCTACAGATAAATAAATTGGAGTGTTTGGGGCATGTGCAAAAAAGTATGGGTGCACGTTTACGAAAATTGAAACAGGAGAAACGCGGAGTCCCATTATCTGATGGCTTGTGAATTGGTGGTAAGAAAAGATTGACAGATGCTGCCATTGATCAACTTCAATCTTATTATGGCCTTGCTATTCGAAATCATACAGACAATTTGGAAGACGTGAGAAAAGCAGTATGGGCCATCTACTTTCATAAACTGTCCACCGATGAAAAGCCTATTCATGGATTATGTCCTTCTGGTGAAACATCTTGGTGTAAGCATAATAAATCTCTTGCTGTAAATGGACCAGCAGTACCTCATAGAAATAATCGACAGAGAGTGTTATAGAAGTAATAAAGCCGATTTTCAGAGATCTGAGTCAACCAGAATTGTTAAAAAAGTGTCTGCATGGGAAGACTCAGAATCCAAACGAGAGTGTGAACAATGTGATTTGGACTCGGATTCCTAAAAAAGTTTTTGTTTCCATGGCTACATTGAAGTGTGGTGTGGCAGATGCTGTAGCATCATTCAATGATGGAAACATTTCAAAATGTGAAGTGCTGTGCAGATTAGGTATTCAACCAGGAAAAAGAACAGTTGAAAGTATGAAGAATTTGGATAGGGAGCGAATGCGCGATGCGAAAAATTCCATAACTGACTTTGAACGACAAGCTAGAAGAGAAAGACGATTGACAAAGAAGAGATTGGCTGAAGATTTTGAAGAAATGCCTGCCTATGATCCTGGGATGTATTAGGTGAGTGAGGAGTTCATTTGAATACATAATATTTGCATCTTGAGCTAATATCGACAAATTGTTTAGTTTTTGCCTTTCCTGAGAATTTTGATTTTTCAGTACATAAGGAACATTTTCTCAAAAAGTAATAGAGTTATCCTGATGAAATTTTTACACGTTACTGGCCTCTGTACGTTACATATGCTGAGTTATTTTCAGATTGATCCATCCAAAAATAGTTATTTAAAAAAATATTTTCTTGTTGAAAATGTAAGACAAAAAAGGCAAGTTGAGAATTTTTTTATTTATTTCTATGGTTAGTACGCTTTTGAAATTAACTCAGCTATTATAGGAAGTGCCTATAAAAGCATGTTAAAAATTTGAAAGCAATCGGTTGAGTAGTTTTTTAGAAAATGTTCCTTATGTTAACATGGAGTAGGATAGGGATTCCGTGTCCCCTAGGTCATTATCAAGATCAAAATCAAGGTCATTATTACACATAAATCAGAATAGAAACTGTGAACCCAGCGATGCTCACACTTGGATACATGGAAATGCTGGTAGCATCGTTTCAATCCTCTGCCACCTGAGCAAACATCATCCGCCAACTCCACCAACCAGCATTGGCAACAACTGGCAATCCATCTCTCAATCACTCTCTCATCTTTCCACAACTCTCATGTATCTGCTCTCGTACTCAGCATTTCAGCATGTGAGGGAGTATTTCCGAGCACCATTTCTCAATGTATCTCTTTTCAACCCTAAATAACTCTCATCTATGTGATTCTGTCAATGTGTGATGACACTACTTTCGCAGCGAACAGCTGTTTGACTGTTCCGCTGCTTGAAAACCGATGCGGGCCGGAGACCACAATTCCGGCTTCGGTAGCAGCGAGCTCAATGGGCGTTTGCAGCAGCAGCAGCAGCAGTCACAAATGTCGTGCTGTTGGTGGCCTGTTGTGTGTGGTGGCATGGTGGCATAGTGGCTTCGCCTCCGTCTGCTCGCCAATCCACGGAATTATTGCGGTCGTACCACAATCGCTTTGTTCTCGACTGGAGCCCCAATTCGATCATTCTAATAGCTTCGACCAATCTCGTTAGCCTTTGTCTAATAGTATATTGTAACATAATATTACCCAATCGAGATCCATCTCTCTTACAAGTGTTAACGCTGGTTGTCACTGGATGTCGTGGAATAATAGAACTAATTAATGGAAGATTTTGAATAATATTTCTGAAAGCCTTGATTAATCATAGTTTTAAATTAATTGTATAAAATCGATTTATTGAACGGCTCGTTTAAAATTAGCCTTTGCATGAACTATGATTGAATGTACGAGTATATTACTTGTTTCATGAATGATAAGAGGTCATCATATTGGTATTACAAGATTTACATTCTGGTAGTCACTGAATGATAGCCTCAACCATCCTGTCTAATTGATTGGTTCAATTAATTACACATTATCATAGTGCACAGAAGAAATAGATACATATTTTACTGGATAACCTATTCAATACCTATTTGTTATTAATTTGTGATTTCCACTCTGAAGAAAATGAACGTCATAGAATAATGTATAGTAAAATAAAAAACATCAATCACCCATATTGTCAGTTACTATTAACTAGAATCTGAAAGGCAGAATCTATTGTAATACAGGTGCGTTAAGTAATACTATCGAGCATATCCACTATGGAATTAATATCTAATTTGAGCTATTATTATTCCAATTCTTGCAATACTATTCCTTTCCATGAGCCCTAATCTATGGAGTATTTATTAAAATAGAAGTTACTGTTACTGAACTGTGTAGTTACTATACAGAAATAATGTAGAATTGGTTTTATATTTGATAAAGTATCTTAATTAATTTTTATTCTATATATCTTTCAATTATTTTAGAAAACATGTAGTTGAAACTCTTTTCATACGTTACAGAATAGTAGCAAGAGAGGGTGAGATTTCCACAACAAATTAAGAGAAATATTAGAACAAAGGCTGCGTGTGACTTGTTATGTTCGCTTGCTGGCGTTGGGAACGCGAATGAAAAAACCCTGGATGGAAGAAGTTGCAACAAAAGGAAAAACTGGAATATATATTGCGACAAAAGTCGGTGCAGCTCACCTACAGCAGCTCAATAACAAAGCATTTTTCTGTTCATATTCGGCCACCGTGGATTCTACTAATTGGGAAAAGTTGTCGGTTTCATTATACTGTGTGCTATTTTTATTACACACTTCTACAATTTTATAATTGTTACAATTCACTGAATATTCCACATATAAAGATTGGCAAAAATGGTAAATTTGGGCACGCCAATCTCTTCTTCCAATTATTGAGTTTGACTTGCATTCTTCAACAAACTCGTGGAGTCATACCTGCGAAAATGTAATGAGCAAAATGTGCAATCACCTGAAAAAATCACGTCTGTTTTTTTAGAATCTATTTTTGAAAATCACAATAAATCGAGATTCGAATAATAGTCAAAACCCCTGCTTTTCGTTGTGAAAAAACGGGTTTGAAAACAGCTACAAAGAATGTTTCATTCTGATGTGGAACATTCATGTGTCAAGGAAAATGTGAGCTTTGAACAGATTCATCAGGTGGCTTTCATGCTCTTTTCCCTAGAGGTATCAACTGCATAATAACAGAATGACAAGTAAAGCATATATTAAATTTGTGTATGTTCCAATTCAGTACAATTTTATTCTATCTTCATCAGGCAGTATGAAAACATGAGCAACCTTTTTCAAATGTACATGTTCGATGATTCTTTATTTGGAAATTTTCCATTATCATCGTGTACTGTATCTGAAAACAGTATTCAGTAAGTATTCAGTCAGTATCAGTTCGGCTGTCGAACTAGACGGTTGAATTTTCGAGCGGTCGCTTATCGCTAATGATAACTAGCTAACTGTGTTCTGTTTCGGACTGCCGTGAATTGTTTTGAGCTGTTTTAAACGGAATTTATCGAGATTTGATAGGAATTTATTCAAGTTTGAAGTGTTCAAAGTCGACCTATTTTATCAATTTACACCTACTGCAAACGTTATTTATCACTTTACATAATGAGTTCGTGTGGAAAGTGCCAGCAACCTGTAAATCGCTCTTCAACTGCTTCTAACTTATTATGTAAAGACTGTAATTGTTTATTTCATCCTGCATGTGTTAATATGCAGGAGGCTGATGTTTCGTTTTTGAAAAACAAGTCATGGAACTGTCCTGATTGTATTAGTGTCCAACGATCTCTCAGGGTGAATGACTCTACTCCTGTTAAAATAAATAAACAGTGCTTAGGGGAAAGCGAAGTTTCGGCTCCTAGCAATCAAATAAAATCCATGGAGCAGTTTGAGGGACAGTTGGAGGGCTTAAAGAGTGAATTATTGAGTTCTATTGAGGAACTGAAATCTATTGTCAATGCCGGGCAGGAAAAACGTGATAAATTGGAGGATATAATTGCTAAACAGAGTGGAATTGTTGAACGACAACAGACGCTGATAGAATCTCTTAGAAGCGACGTAAATGGTGTCCAGGAACGCTTGCGAGTCACTGAAGAGCGACTGGACGACCTAGAGATGTATACGCGGCGCAACACGCTGGAGATACACGGCCTCCCCGAACCGGCTAATGAGAATGTGTTGGATACGTTTGCGAGAGTGAGCAGGGCGGTAGGCATGCCTCCGGTTATGGTGGACGCAATCCACCGTCTCAGGCCGTTCAAGGGTAGGCCTGGACCAGCATCATCCCCACCTGGTATAATTGTCAAGTTTGTCAGGAGACTGGATGCCGATTTAATGATGGATCTCAGGAAAAAATTTGGCAAACTGTGTAGAAATCAAATTGAGGGTTTTGATGGACAGGAACCTGTATTCATCAACCGTAGTCTGTCGCCTAGGCGGAGAGAACTTCTTGGTGTTGCACGACGGTTGAAAAGGGAGGCTAAAATTAAGGATGCCTGGGTCGACCATGTTGGCAGGGTTAAAATACGGAAAATTGATGGAGAAATCTCCTTAATTAAAAGTGTAAATGAGCTTAAATTTGATTAAGATGCGACCAACTTCATTGATTGTAGGCTGCTTAAATGTTGTTTGCATTTTGTCAAGTGGGAATAATACATGATTGAATTGATAAATATATAATTTAGAATAATAGACAATAATTATAATATGCAGTTACTACAATTTGAGATGGACAGTGACATAATAAGTAATTCATGTTTGTTATCCTGTTTGCCTTAATTATGATTTTTTGCTTCATTAATCTTAAAATTATCTTTTATCGAGATATTGAGAATATTATAAGTTCATTCTTAAGTTAAATTGTTGAGCGGTTTTCTAATGATGTGTCGCCTAAAATGATTATCTCAATACTTTGTGGCATCTAGCTATTATTGATCAGTTTCATTGAATGGAATAGAAATTATTTTAATGAACTATTGTCGAACAACATTGAGGCTTTAATTGCAATAAACATCGCTAAATTTTTTATTATCAGGAGCTATTATTGATCAGGTATATTGGAGTGAGCAATAGACTGGGTATTATGATAAATGACTTAAAGTAGGATAGCCTAAATGGTGATAATATGTTGTAATAACTTTTAAGTGATGTTCAATCGTTCAAATTAATTTTACAATGTTTTATGACAGCATAATAATAATAATAACTACATGGCTATGACTTTATGGCTCAATTAGTGAAATTTATTATTGTGAACAATAACGGAAATGATTGTCATAGAGTTGCCACTCAATCTTATTGCTCCATTCCTATTGCTCAGTCTTATCGCTACATTCCTTTTGCTCAATCTTATCGTTGCATTATTGGTCAATCTTATCGTTGCAATCGTATTGCTCTATTATCATTACTGTATTTATTTTGTCTGTAGGTTAATGTAATATCAATGAACCTTTTAGTAGTTTGATGATGATTCTCATCACTATTCAATTTTTTTTTCTCAATACATCTGATAGTCAGCTCACATATTATACAGTATAAGTCTTTTTCAATGGATATTTGAATATTGATATTGAGTAATACTAGTAGATTAGTTTTGGTCGAGGCACTTCGGATTCAATGAATTTCATCATTCATATAATATACTATATTTATAGTTCCGAGATATTTAGGTTTACTTCTCATTTAATAAGATAAACGAATAAATATTTTATTGTCTTGCATGGCAGTCCGAAAATGGACTGAATACAGTAACAATTTTTTTTTCTTTTTATCTATATTTAAGAAAACAATTTCAAAGATAATAACTTCATAAAAAAACAAAATTTAAATATTTATGGAAAATTTCACTTCCCTTAATGAATGTAGATATGTTACATCACTTGATGATTTTAATGACACTTTTTTCTCGCTTGATAGTGTAGTTGTTTTTCAAATGAACATCCATAGTATTAACTGTAATTTTGATAATTTATTACTATACATAAATGGTATGAGGAACAAGCCTCATATTATTGTTCTGTCTGAAGCATGGATAAAGCCTGATGATAACATGAACTTATTCAATATTATTATTATTATTATTATTATTATTATTATTATTTTATTGATTCAATGATACAAAATTATTATTTAATATTGATGGGTATGATAAGACGACTTCTTGTACTGATAACAGATGCGGTGGTCTTGTGGTATTTTACAAGCAGTTCTTTCATTGTAATTTAATTGAGAGCTCACTGGCTGGAGCTGATTCCATCGTTTTGAATTTTAAATATGGGCAGTTGAGCTTTGTACTTGTTGGGGTTTACAGATGGCATACAAACAGCAATATTCCGTCATTTCTTGAGTCATTTTCTGAACTTCTTTCTGGGATAGATCATGAAGAAGTTGTTTGTGTTGGAGACTTCAATATTAACATTAATCTTACCAACCCTCCTGTGGATCAATATTTTGAGATTTGTGCTACAAATGGCTTAGAGAGTCTGATAGATGTCGATACTAGAGTTACTGATAATTCTTCTACTTGTATAGACCATATTCTATACAGAGGACGGTCCTCTTCAGATGTTTTCTCTGCCGTCGTGGAGGCTGGTATAACTGACCACCGTGCTGTATGTGTCTCCATGCCCTGCACTAAGGCGGTCAATGATCACCGTGCTTGCACTGAGCGCAATGTAGGTGACTATGATAGATTGAATGATTTACTTGCTGAGGAAGAGTGGGATTCTGTTTATGGGTGTGATGATCTTGATTTAGCATATTCGAATTTTGAGAAAGTATTACACGCTCACATTCAGTTGGCAACCACTAAGTCTATAAGAAACAGCGGAAATCATAGATCTAGAATGCTTAAACCGTGGATGAATCAGGGTCTCTGTAATGCCATCAACACAAGAGATAAATTATTTAAGATAATGAATAGAAATCGGGGTGATGAGTCGGCTAAACAAAATTATATTTCATTCAAGAGGAAGGTTAGAGTATGGATTAAACGTGCAAAAGAATTATATTATAAAACACTTTTTAATGAAAATAGGGGTAATAGTAAAAAACAATGGCAAATTATAAATAGTCTAGTTGGAAGACAGAAAGCTAAAAATTCTTCATTACGTCTTGTATCAAATAATGTAGAAGTTACAGATAAAACTGAGATTGCTGAAATTTTCAACAATTATTTTATTGATGTATCAGGGGTGAGGTCACAACGGGGTCAGCTTCCTTCAGAAGAAGTGATTGAAAGCTATATAGGATCTTTCAAGGTCGACAGCAACACTCAATCCTTGTTTTGGAGACCTGTTTGTCCAGAGGAAGTGACCAGTATTATTGCTGGACTGCATGGTTCCAAGGCTCCAGGAATGGATGGGTTTCCATCAGCGCTCATAAAGAGTATCTCCTCTAGGATACATATTGTGTTAGCTTACCTTTTCAACAAAAGCTTATTGGATGGTAAGTTTCCATCTAAATTGAAAATTGCAAAGATTATACCAATCCCAAAAAAGCGTAATAGCACAACTGTTGAAGAGTTTCGACCTATTTCCTTGTTATCTATATTTTCAAAAATTTTAGAGAAAATAGTTAAATCACGTCTTATTTCGTTTCTGAATGTATCTGATTTTTTCGTGTCAAATCAATTCGGATTTAGAGAGGGTCTGAGCACAGAGCTAGCACTGAGAAAGTTCATCTCTGAAATTCACGCCAATCTGAATCAGGGGAAGTGTCCAGGGTCTCGGGTCTTTTCCTTGATATCAGAAAAGCATTTGATACAGTTGATCATGATATCCTGATTAAAAAGTTGGAGTTAGCTGGAGTCCGTGGGTTGGCTTTGGATTGGTTCCGATCATACCTCCATGAAAGGAATCAATTTGTATGTATTGATGGTGCTGTGAGTACAAATCAATTGATTCAAGGAGGTGTACCCCAGGGATCAGTTTTGGGCCCGGTGCTGTTCCTTATATTCATTAATGACCTTTTTGGTGGACCCTTTAAAGGGAAAATAACAGCATTTGCCGATGACACCGCTTTCACATATGGTGAGTCCAATTTGCAGAATCTTCAGTCTAGTATGCAAGCAGATCTCAATTTACTATCTCTATGGTTCACCTTTAATAAACTAAGATTAAATTCTGAAAAGACAACATTTGTCAACTTTGGCCTTACCCAATCTTATACTTTTCATAGCCCACTCAAGTACCATTCCATTGACTGTGTAAGCTCCGAGAATTGCCTTTGTAGTACAATCCAGCAGACAGATACTGTGAAGTATCTGGGAGTTGTAGTGGAGAGGGATCTCTTATGGAGGGCCCATATCAACATACTCAGGAATGGACTGAGGCAACTGCGTCATAGATTTTATTATTTGAAAAAAGTATGTCCCAGGTCAGTTTTGAGAGAGATCTACTTCTCTTTGGCACACTCTAGGCTCTCTTATGGTGTTGCTTGCTGGGGTTGCACATATATTACCCATATGAAACCTCTAATTAGATTACAGAAATCATTAGTTCTTACTATTGGAGCTGAAAGACATGTAGGTAGAGAAAATATTTTTGCAGTATTGAATATTCTCCCATTAAGATCAATGTTCTGTTACAAAGTGCTCACTCAATTTTATCAAGCAAGTGGTAACCTGGGCAATACAGTAGATGCACAGGTGCTTAGGCCTGCCACACGCTTCATGGAGAGAGTCAGGTTGCCCAGACCTAGAAGCACTTTTTTCCAGAAGTCGTTCCTGTTTCTTGAGGGTAAATTTCATAATAGTTTGCCAGATGAAATTAAACACTGTGACTCATTCTCTCTATTCAAGAGATCTGTTAAAAAATACATTATGTCATTAACTGAGGATGAAACCTCTCCACCTGAAATAGAGCTATTAATAGTGTCAATCATTTCGTAAGACATTCAATTATGGCTCATCATTATTATTATAATATCAAGGAGTAATTTCAGATAGTTGATCTGAATAAGATATTATATCAAGATGAGTGTGGTGAGATATAGGTGATATAGGTGGTATAAAAACATGAGAATAACCAATCAATGGTGAAATTTCCCAATTGAAACGCATCTAAACATAATTTTTGCATCTAAAGATCATTTTACCGACATTGCATGAAAATTCTGATGGACAAGTCGATACTAATTTTGTGTGGGTACCTCATAAATCATTAGCAATGAAATTCATTTATCGGCTGTACAGATTCGATGAAATTGATATCTACTACAACTGTTATCAGTAATACTTGTGGTTACTGGTATCGATAATAATTGTGGGTAGGCTTGTAATCAAATACTACAAATAGAGAGAGAGTTCACCTCTCCAGAAGCTAATTACAGTGGCGCAAGGCTCAATTAATAGTTTTATGATCATGATACAGTTCAGTAGAGCATGGAACTTGTATGCTTATTATCCTAATGAAGATATCCTGTTAACGCGATTAATTATGATCGTGGTGTGTAGGATATAGCCTACAAGCTCATTGATCCCGACACAGAACTATTTACATACCTTAATCCCGCCCTATTAATTGATAACCGATTTAAATTGAACATGGCTACCGCGATTAGTCCCCGTGGGTGGGAGCACAGACTCAATACTAGCCAACTTGCATCTATCTGATAATGAGGCATCAGCGTGCTTGAACATGTTAACTGGAATTACTCATCTCCATCCAAGCTAGGCAATTATTCAGAACACTCATTATCTTGACATGCTACAAACTTTGAAAATTCAACCACTCTCACAATTTGGAATATTCTTCTTTTTGATGATTTATGTAAACATAGGAGGAAACTAGTTGACCGAGCGAAGTGAGGTCTAAGATTCAAGTCGACGGTTTGACATTTCTCTTAATGTTTAAATGTTTATATGTTGCGCATTTACGGCGAAACGCGGCAGTAGATTTTTATGAAATTTGACGGGTATGTTCCTTTTTTAATTGCGCGTTGACATTATATACAAGGTTTTTGGAAATTTTGCATCTCGAGGATAATATAAAAGGAAAAAGGAGCCTTCTTCATACGCCAATATTAGAGTAAAAATCTGGTGTGGCGCACTCACACAACTTTCCTTGCCGTTATGAAAATTGATCACCTGACGCTAGTGTTCCCGCGCATATCAAATCTACTATTCTAAGATCTGAGACAGCTGGTAACAGGACAATAGCGCTGCAGACACACGAAGTCTGCTATCTCTTCATCGTGAATGATTTAATAGAATCAAAAGTTGCCAACAGTTTGCAATTGAAATAATAACATTTTCTCAAATTTCAAGCTTATTTTCAATTTTAGGTGAAAATGTTACTTAACATTAATTGTAGAGATTTTCATGATCAATCTTTTACATTCAAATTTTTTTGTTTAAATTGTATTTGAAGCCTGATAATTGGGAACCCAAAATCGAACTTTGCATAGATGGGGCAGAGCTCCTGTAATTTTTACAGTTATGAGACTTGTGGCAGTTGATAGAGCTTATCAATGACTATTTTAGATATAAATTTGATCGAAATCTTTGGAGCCGTTTTCGAGAAAATCGCGAAAAACCCTGTTTTTGACAACATTTTCGCCATTCTAGCCGCTATCTTGAATTGCATTTGATCGAAATTGTTCGTGTCGGATCCTTATAGTGAAAGGACCTTAAGTTCCAAATTTCAAGTCATTCCGTTGATTGGGAGATGAGATATCGTGTACACAGACGCACATACACTAACACATACACACACACACACACACACACACACACACACACACACATATATATATTGGGGTACCTTAATTTTTTTCGGAAAGCAATACTTTCCTTACCTATGGTAATAGGGCAAGGAAAGTAAAACTCAGACTATAGAATTATTCATCATAAGTCAGCTGACAAGTGATTACACAGATGTGTGGAGAAGTCAGTCTATTACTGTATTTCCATACGGTCTTTCAAAGGTATTTCAAAGGTGGATAAGAATACTGCGTGAGGTCTACCAATACCTACTATTACTATTATAGTAATGATAGGTATTGGGTCTACTGTTCAAGAACTAATAGTATATATGCAAAGCACATGTTTCAAATTGAAAGATGAACCATGACCTCCTAAATACCGGACCTGCGCCTGTATTAAAATCTAGGTAAAATGGCGCCGTTAGTTGGTGGAGTCTCAACTCAGCTGACACTGATATTCTGTCATCAGTTTTTAGTATTTTAGTTGTAGTTAAGAGAAGTTTGTTTACAAATGTCACGGGCTTTATAATATTTGCGAGTATTATAATTGACTAGCCGTCAGGCTCGTTCCGCTCGCCATATCCGTCCAAGAATGAGATCAGCAGGCTCGTTTCGCTCGCCTGCATTTTTCATTCGAGCATTTTTATCATATGTTAGGACGATCCAGTCGGGGGTCCAGACTAAACGTCTGGCTAAACGGATATGGCGAGCGAAGCGAGCCTTAAGGCTAGTAATATAATATTCCCAGGAAAAGCTCTGATTGAAGTAGCAGTGCCCAATCAATTTTTCCGCGATAAATGCATTTCAATCTTCAACTTGGTGCCAACCTAACAAAGTCAACTTAACTTAATGCCAACCTCACAAAATTATTAATTTAGTTACCAGTTAACAACTGTTTCGAAGAGGTACTCTCTCTAGATTAACATATGGTATGGACATTTTTCAATTATAATTAAGAGAATAAGAAGAATATACATGCTAAAAGACGAACTTTAAACCCTAAAAAACCACCCTTAGAGTTAAAATATTGCCAAAAGATTTCTTAGTGTCAACTGAACATACCTACCAAATTTGAACGTTTTTGGTCCAGTAGATTTTTAGTTCTGCGAGTGAGTGAGTGAGTCAGTCAGTCAGTCAGTGAGTGAGTGCCATATCGCTTTTTCATATATAGATCAATAATAATCTTTGTAATTGTAATTGAGATTCAAATTAGATTTTTTCAGTATTCAAAGTGTTAAAGTGTTTAGTAAGTGTTGAATGAATTCAATTTGTGAATAGTAAAGTTTTAAGAATTCAAAATGTATAGTGAGTGTTGAGTATTCGAAGTGTATTTAGTGTTCAAAGTATTTTGAATCAACAATAATTTTATTATATTCAGCCGTAGATTACTTTTTGTTTATTATCCGCAAATCGACATTTAGCTTCATACAACAACATGCTACAATGAGTATGAACAGTTATTGAACATGCCTAGAAATTGTGTTGTCCCTGGGTGTAAATCTAACTATTATAGAAAAACCCTCTTAGTGACAATATTTACTTTTCCCCAAAGATAAAGAACTGAGGAAGGTGTATCCGTAGGAAAGATTATAAGGTCACTAAAGATTCTGCTGTGTGTATCAATCATTTTAAAGCATCAGACATTATTAAAGAAGACACTTTCTTGTGTGATGATGGTTCTTATGTGACTGCTCCAAGAAAAAAAAGTAAAACTATGTGATGGTGCCTTCCCTACAATTTTTCCGAATCAGCCTTCTTACAACATAATTAAATCATGTGTAAAGGTATTAGGCAATATATTTCTAAACAATTACTGCAACATAAAGAATAATAATCAGTTGCCCACGCAAGCAAAGTCGCGAAAATTAAGAACATTGAATTCTTAGGGTAGAATAAAATACAGTAACGATAATTATAAGCTGTGTGCATGTGAATTCACATGCAAGAGAATACACTTGAATGCTATGTGCATGAGAATAAATAAAATCTAGTTACCCTATCAAATAATTACTTCTTAAATAACAACCTTATTTGAATTCTTAGAAATAATTTTGAACAGTAATGAGTTATTAGAGAGAGCTGAAACCTAGCTGATGGCAGTAAGTTAGTCAACCGACTACAGCGGCCAACTTGTTTGTATGCTCAGGTCCGGTATTCAGGAGGTCCTGGATGAACTTACCACTCAATACAGAAATTAAGGTGCTTATAGACTTGTGCGCCACGAACACGCGCATTTCGTTTTTCATCAGCTGATGTTTAGCTTATCATATCTGTATTTGTATAGGAACATTAAGATACATTTATACGTATAGCATAGCATGATGAAAAGTGAAATGCGCTGAAGTTTGTACGCTGTAAGCTTACACATACTTTGAACATAGACTACGAACACTTTTCCAATCTAAGCGGTCTTCCCACTCTTCAATCATTACAAAGACTTGTTTTCCCAGTCAAATAACATAGATTATCTGACAATATAGCTCGACACCAGCAATCAAATATTAATCCCAGAATTCGTATTTCACATCACTGGCATGATGTGCCTACATGACTACTATCTGGTAGCAACACATGGAAGATGGGCTGTCAGCGTTCGATCGCATTTGACAGGAGCGGATAGATGAAAGATTCCAGGATCTGTCTTGGATGTATTAAAAACTGTCCTCTTCGAATGACGTGTTCCCAAAGTTTATACAGCATCCATCATGGTGCTCTGTTTGCTCCAAACTTCATCGCTTCTTTGTCTCGTCGTCTGCCTTCATTTATCGATACTTCCCCACCTTCGATCATTCTGAATCTTATTTCACTCTTTCAAGCTATCTCTCAATATCTCCTTCTTTGTCAGTGGCAGGTTATCCATGAGCGAGTCCCGACAAGTGGTGTTCCTCTCTATGTGGCCCAAAAACGGTCAGCAGCCTTGGCTTTCTCTCTGCTGGCCTCTGACGTTGACTAATGGTGGTCGATGATCTCCCTTCAGCCGCAAGCCTGTATCTTTTCATCTCTGCTTTCGATCTTCACTATATCGATTGTAACAAGCTACGTTCATGAAGTTTCCAGTTTTTTGATTCAATGCTGCATTCATCGAATACATGTGGGGCTGGTTTATCATATCTTCTGTTACAAAAAAGTTATTAACATTATCTGGTAAAAAGTTTTTCCCAGACTCCAAAAATATGAATTTGGATGTGAATCAGATTTATTAAGACACATTAATGATAAATGTGTAGGGGAAAAATAAATGATTCAATAATTGACAGCTCACTTAGCAGCAATAAGCTTGGTAGAATTCTCTGTTGTATATCCATACTTTTCCACTGTTAAAATTAAACTTGGATTTTAAAAAACACTTTTGAAGTGAAAATGCACTTACTTTTGTAGTGACAATCGTTTCGACCTGTTGTTGGTCATCAATTCAAAAGTGTTTTTTTTTAAATTCAAGTTCAGTAGAATTATTCCAGTTTATTAGAAATAATTGGCTGATTAATTATTCATATCAATGAAAAAATAACTAACTTATAACACACGGTGTGTGTTAGTGTATTCGCACTTATGTTTCTGTACATTGATTTGTTAACTTTGTTTGGTCGCCATGAACAATGATACACTATAAGCTCAATATATATATAAATAAAATGTTATACATTCAGATATACAAAGAGATTATCAAATTTATGATGAGTGGGTGTCTGCAAAATGAAGATGGGATCTGGGAGCATCACTAAATTGAATGCTGTTACATGTTCCTCATACTCTTCTACTATAAATAAGTATATTTCACTTACTTTAATTAATATACAGGAGTCCATTCCTAGTTTTAATAATTCTGATGACTACAATAATGATGAAAGAAATATTTCAATAAATTGAATGAATAGTACAGTATTCAGCTTCTCTGTTTCGAATTTAGAATTTAGCATCTTTTCATCGGAAATGAAAAACTCCAAACTCCAGGTGGAATTCATTCCATATTCAGATCTCTGTAGATCTAATAATGTTTTTAATCGTTGAATATTGCTGTGTAGAATAGAGTGCAAGCAAATAGAATATAGGACTGATGGGAATGTCAGACATCATATTAAAAAATAGCTTTGGCTTACTTTTATGAGATGAATAAGAAGCCAGTGAGCCGTGTTACACATGAAAGAAGTCAACTTCAATTTCTTCTGTATCCATCTAATCGCAAAAAGGCATGAAGAATAAAAAATTCCCTGAAGAGCTCTCCAGAAAATACAAATTAGATTTTCCGCTTCGTACTCGTTCATAAAACTTGACTAAGGTGTATTCCTCCGAGATGCTGATAACAATGAGTTGAAGCATTCTTTATTGACACATTTCTTCTACAATTTACAGACAGTCGTGTATTTCTGAACAAAAGGCCTAAGCCATTGTCTTCTAATCCTACTGATTTTCATACTGAGTTTCAACTTGACTTTATTAGGCTCGAAAGCAGCTTATAATTTCCTGCTTTGAATCTTGTATTTTATGTAGGACAGCGAATTAACTAATATTAGTTTAGCGAATTCGAGTGATAACGGATATTGATGACTCAAAACCCATCTGGAACTGTGGATTCATTCGTATTTCATCATCCCTTCGTCTCCGGTGCACTTCAAAAACCTTGCGCACACCTCTGAATTCGCATGACAGCAACGGGAGCGGGATAACTCTCAACCCATTGTTAAATGGTTGAAATCGTCGCCGTCGTCATGCAAATCGCGGTGGTGTGTGAAGGCTTCATAATCGTATGTGACCTTCATCCCCAGCAAAGTACAGTAGTTACTTAATCTAGATTACCAACTTGTAAGTCAGAGTAATCACTATAGTATAGAACTTGTAGTTTAAAATAATGACCTGTATTCCTGTAGTTGCAGTACTTACCTTGCACCATTGATAATACTACCTTATTGAAAGAATAGTGATCAATAGCGTTTAATAGCATGGAAAAACCAGATAGAGTCAAACCTATATGCTTCAGTAATAATTCTGTTGATAGTAATATCCATTATATTTCTTCATTAGTAGGCTATATCGATAGTGAATTCTGTAGCCAATGCTTGAGTAATACATGTAGGCTATAGTATAAGTAGAAAAAATGAGAATAAACTCCTGTGTTTCCACCATAATAGATTATCTTGTTGTATTACTGTTCAAGTAGCTGTAGGACTACCTGTTAGAGGTCCTGTAGTTGTATTCGTAGTAGTAGTAGTACAAAGAAGTGTAAGCTATTTTAGCAGTGAAATATTCTGATCCAAGTGTTGATATCTGGCTCAGTTGGCTGTATCTCTACTTGGCAGGAGCTTGCAAGTCTGTTGATAAGCCAATTAACCAAACTCACCACGAGCTTATACACGAGTTATAATAGCTAGCGCCCATTCTGTCGAGACAAGGTGATTATTCTACGCCATTGGAATCAGTTAGCAGCAGACGTCTGCCTTAATCCGGCAGATTTCATCTTGTTGCAAAAAACGACGAATTTTGTGCAGAAGGTATTCTTTGCGAGACGGGGAAGGGAGGGGATGATAAAAAAGGGATACCGTCGTGGGGAGTGTAGAGTGGCGTTTCCGGCATATAATGAATGTGGAAATGATATTTATTGTCATCGATAATCCTGGGGAAAGCTTCGCGGTTGTCGTTTGGTACAGAGGGGGTGGGGAGGTAGGAAAACTGGTAATCGGGTTTCTAGAAGTATCCAATCCGAGATAAGTACAGCGTGCAGCTCCATACTCCACACTCGAATTTCTAATCATCTCTCTCTTTTCAGCGTCCTCTCTCTCTCAAAAATCCCTCTCGCTCTTTCGTATATCTTTCTCTCAATACTATCTGAGCTATTAATTACTCCACGCTTCAAACTTTTCCGCGGCGACGATAAAGCCCTTCGAAAAATACCAATTTACTTTTTACAGCCCTTGCCGGTGGGGCAAATCTCTACCAAATGTGCCTCCCCCACCTTTCATGCGACAGAGTTATTTTCAATTGTTCCAAATTCCACACCAGTCTCCGCCTACAATGTAACACACTCGATCTCATTACTGATACGAAGAATTATCGCTGTGCGCTCTTCTGTTTTTTTTTCATTTTCTTTGTCTCTTCTATCGTGTATCATCCCATGAGATTTGGATGTAAGTCCTCAGCAAAACATTGTCTGGTAATATGTATGGTGGTGCACACATATTGAAGGACTTTTTCACGAGAGTCCAATTATAATTCTTGTAATCTCCCAACAACGACTTGGACAGTTTGATTGATTTAACTAGTTTGATTGATCTACTTGGACAGTATAGGAGCATTAGAAATAAAGTCAAACAGGAATCACGGACCTCAAAGATTAGGTACTAGAATTCGTTCATGACAAACAATAGACAAGATTCTCAATCACTTTGGCAGGGAATAAAAGAATTCGGGCTTGGCAAACAGGAATCAAATCCCCAAATTGATTTACAATCAGACAATATAAATGACCATTTCGTTTCACATTCCAACCAACGCGACGAAGTTGTCATTGGTAATCATATCAATGATCTTGAAGAGCAGGTTACAAACTTAGATATACCACTTATTGATCAATTTTATTTCCATCCAATCTCAGAAGAAGACTCTTTCAAAGCAATTCAACGTATTCATAGTAATGCTATGGGTGTAGACAAAATTCCTATTAAATTTATCAAGAAGATGTTATTTGCTGTTTTATCAACCATTACATTTTCAACAAGTCACTTGAAGAAGGCAATTAATAATAATAATAATAATAATAATAATACTAATAATAATAATAACTTTTATTCACTTCATTGTACAATTTTACAAAGCATAATAACATAAAAAATATCAAGTGCACTCCTCATTAGGCTAGGCCTGCGTCGAGGAGTGGTTCGTCTTATGAATTACAGAAAATATATAAGAAAAACAATTCAGCTGCTTCAAGTACTATATAGAGCTACTTACATAAATAGTATTATCTTATGCCATCAAGCAATCTAAACAAAATTACACATCTTCCACATTTTTCAATTTCCCTGAAAACTGGAAGTTTGCTCTGGTTCGCCCTCTAAATAAAGTCGCATCACCCAATAAAGTTGAGGATTTCAAACCTATCAGTATTTTACCTGCATTGTCCAAATTGTTAGCAAGACTTATTCATGCTGAAGTTGTAAAATTTCTAGACAACAATAGAAAGCTTCATAACTTGATTTTTCCAATTCTAGAGCATTTGATACTGTTGATCATGAAGTTATTTCAAATAAGTTAGCTATTCTTGGTTATAGTCACAAATCCCCAGTTTGGTTCAAATCCTATCTCTTAGGTAGGAAACAATGTGTTTCTGTTGGTGACAAAAAGTCAAATTGTAAAAATGTTATGCATGGAGTACCACAAGGTTCAATTTAAGCACTCTTCTATTCACTTTGTATGCTAATGACCTTTCTTCCAATATCAAGTTTCCAGCTTCCATACTTATGCAGATGACCTTCAAATATATATTTAAGCTGTCCCATAACAAAAATAGATGAAACAGTTGGAATTATGAATCAAGATATCAATTCGATATTTGAATGGACAAAGAAAAATGGATTAAGCTTAATCCCATCAAAACACAACCCATTATAATTGGATATTCTCGTCTTATAAACAATATTGACCTTGAATCGATTCACATAATTAGTGTAGATGATAATGACACATTCCTTACTGTAGCTCAGTGAAACATTCATGAATTATTATGAATAATACTCTTGACTGGTCAGAACAAGTGAACAAAACATGTGAAAAGGTTTTTTCAGCGATGCATTCATTGAAGAAAATGCACGACATCCTCTCTAGAATCATTAAATTGTTATTGGTTCAATCTCTTATCTTCCCACTTTTAATGTATTGTAATTCTGTTCTCAACGATATGCAAGTCACTCTGAATGATAAACTACAGCGTTGCCAAAATTATTGTCAACGTTTCGTCTACTCTCTTCAACGTCATGAACATATCACCCCTGCCCACATTGCCAGTTCAACATTGAAGCTTCCCGATCAAAGACGTTTTCGAATAGTCAAGCTTGTTAGAGATATCTTGAAATACGGAAATCCGAACTATTCCGAAGATGATTTCAAATTTGTTTCTAAAGGTAGGAGGATAGATGCTTCACATACTAGAACCGGGGAAAGTACGTTAAGAATACCCAACCATCGAACCACTATTTCCACAAAATCCTTTTTAGTCAGTGCCTGTCGTGCATGGAATGCACTCCCTGTTTCTATCAGGTCCATCGAGAGCCGAGCGAGCTTCATCCTGACTTTGGAAAAACATCTTTTGGAATAAATGACTGAAACTGTCCAGCCCTAGAACGATCACATGACAACCATCCCTCACCCATCTCAAGGTTTAAGGTTGAGTGGTAGAAAGGACTTTCTAGTCCTAACTCCGCCTAATAAAGAGTATTTTCATTTCATTTCATCTCACCAATACAAAATTATAAACCTGTTATGCATGAAACCAAATTGGAAAATGTTATGCATGGAGTACCACAAGGTTCAATTTTAGGCACTCTTCTTTTCACTTTGTATGCTAATGACCTTCCTTCCATTATAAAGTTCTCCAGCTTCCATACTTATGCAGAATGACCTTCAAATTTATTTAATCTGTCCCATAAGAAAAATAGATGAAACAGTTGGAATTATGAATCAATGAGTTTATATTATATAAACTCATGTTATTTTAATCATCTACTGCATACTGCTGTATATTACTGGAAGTTGATTACCCTGATCTACTTTCAGCCTACTCCATTTTATTAATCAATGATTTGATCTTATCTACCTATATAATTATTTTACTTTATTAATTTTCTGTTTTTTCTCTTAAATATTCATATAAATTAAAACTTTTACAATATTTCCATTTATAAATAAATTCTTAGTTTTATTAATGAAATTAACGTTTTGGTAGAGAGTTAGTGGGAAGGATATTTTTAATATTCTTTCCGAAGAATGGACATTGATATGTCCAAAGCTCCGCCAATTTATGTAGATGCACAACAAGATATATTGTTCATAGCTATCATATTACAAATTGTTTTTTCATATCATATACAGTTCAATAATTATTTTCTTAGTCTATATTATGTGAATTCATCTATAATTTTGCTGTATTGTGAGCTATTGTATTTAAGTGTATAAGCCAGTATATATTGTAATCTACATAAATAAAGTACTCAATCAATCAAACAATATATATTGAATTCAATCGAGGATGTTTGAAAAAAAACAATATTTCAATCCTACTTGCACGTTGAGATTTGTGCATAGTGAAAACTTTCAATAATAGCCTTTTGTATTCTTCCCCAATTCGCTATTCTTGGATATCTTTATGTACTCATTGCTATTCTCTATCAATATAGTGACAAAGCAGTACCATCTGAACTTGTAGGTGATGATAAATATATACTTCACAAAATTACATCAATATATATAATAAAATTCAGAACATTTTCATGGAAGGTGATGGAACCTTCTACCTATAATATTATATAGTTATATCATAATATTATATCAGTTTTCCATCAATTTTCTGTCTCTGTTATCAAATTCATGTTTTTGAGTCTCATTTGGATTTCTCCTCATTGCTCATTGGTCAGAAGGTGTTTCCATTTGTCATTGAAGATTTTAAATTTAGATAAAAACAGAAGTATCTACAAAATTAATATCGGATCTTTTTTGATTTGTGATAATTCTAATTTCTATATTATTAACAATTTATAGCTCTCATTTATCATCAATAATAAATTGAAAGTTCACAAGAATCATTAATCGATTTCCTTACCTTGGCAGGTTTCAGTACCTTCTCATATTCCCATTCGATTATACTGTAGATCGGTTTCAGTTACCAAGGTGATGTAGAAGTGTTAATAATAACTCTCTATGAATGTGATGCGAAAATGAAGTCTAGGAGTAAAAAATGTATCTCATTTCTATGATTTTCCTCTCATCTCTCTTTTTCGATTTTCAATGGCTAAGCACCGCCACTACTCGATAACCCTCGTTTTAATTAATAGCAGTAGCAGTGAATTGATTGAACTCATGGGAATAAAATTGAATGCCTCTAGAATATAGCCTATCATTCCAGTTCTGTTTTCAAATTAGCGATTGGTTGATGGACGTGAGAGGATGATTATAACTGGCAGTAGGTGATCTGTTGTTGAGTGATAAAATAGTTGAATTAGCGAGTACAAGTGCGATGAGGTCGACTATCGCAATCCATCATTCTATGATCCGAAGCTCGTTGACCGCCCACTTCGAAAAGCAATTAACTCCACAAAATTCATTGGTCGAACATGAAATGAAAACACTTCCAATTCGGACCCAACCGCATTCCGCCAATTGTGGTTTGTGCTAGAAAATATTGAAAACGTGGCCATAATCATTGAATTCGAACTGTTGTTTTCGGACTCAACATACTGTATACGCACACTGAAATACGCGTAATTGCTTTTTGTGCTCCTAAATCTCTATGAATGTGATGAGAAAATATCATTGAAACAGGATTGGAGATTTAATATGGTGAACATGCACTAATGTAAATCTGTTCCGAATCCAGAATACTATATTATTAAAAATTAATTTCACAAGAAACTCGAGTAGTCTACTTTGTAACAAAAAAAAGAAACTCTATTCTTATATATTATGACTGGAATTTGGTGATATCAGATCATCAAACACTGTACCGAACATTGTATTTTTCTCTATTCTTCGCATACATTGTCAATCCTTCTCAATCATTGTTAAAATATAAGGACCGTTTGCACAGTATCAATTCAAACAGATTTTCAGCTTGAACCTTGAACTGATTCGAATCAATATTAGTTTGATTTTTCGTCTGATAAAATGTGATCCATCCTGACATTAATCACCACAATTATCCATTAACTCTTTTCACTTTCACAATCAAGTCTTTTCACTTTGCAAACGGCACCAAAAGAATATTATTTGGGATTTTCTTCGCAGATTATTTCAAAAATAGATTCTTTTCAAACAATTATTATTATATTTGTTTCTTATTTCCCAAAATCGTTTTTCTTCGAATGATGTCTGAATATGATGGAGATCTGCGGCTCATAACCAGAGAGTGTATAATGTAGATAGGATTACATTCTATACTCTCTGCTCGTAATGGATTGGTTCCTTTGATTCCAACTCCATTACAAAGATCAATTTTTCACAATTCAAATAATTCAAGGCAACCAAGTATGAGAATTCGTCATTTTATTCCTTCAGTT
The DNA here is from genome assembly GCF_014356525.2 of Nilaparvata lugens. Classification (NCBI taxonomy): domain Eukaryota; kingdom Metazoa; phylum Arthropoda; class Insecta; order Hemiptera; family Delphacidae; genus Nilaparvata; species Nilaparvata lugens. The sequence goes on from NC_052507.1 coordinate 40,053,618, forward strand.
CTTCTATTGGCTCAAATATCAAAGCTTCTCTCTCCATCATATATTCTAGAATTTCAATTTCCGCTATTATTACCGTATTTCAAATTCCATTCTTGATAGTGGTGATGTTTCTAGCTAGATATTTCCAGATGATTCGAATAATCTTATTTGGTTGAGAATCTCTCCTTCAGATTTCTTCCCCTTGTTTGCTAAAGCTCCTGAACCTCAGTAATTTTTTCTGAACACCCTGAAGTTCACATTTCAAACAATAACAATTGATTTAAGATAGTAATCTTGTGATTTTTGGATGTGGGAAATTGAATGTAGCCACGAAATCGATGAGCGAGGGTCGCAAATATTTAGAGCCAGGAGATTGATGACTTTCCATATTTTTCAGTGTCTGACACAGCGAAACCTGCAGGCAACCCTCGAGCAGACTCAAAGAAATAAAAAACTGAACTTTCAGCTTTCTGTTTTCTCTTTAGAGAGTTTGTTCGGCATTCTGGAAGAAACTTCTGGCGTATTATCTCTACTCATTTTTCACTTCTTCATATTTTAAAGGTAAAGGATTGGGGAGAGAGAAGAGTGTGAGATAATATAGAAGAATGCGTAAAAGATGGTAGATTTGTAGTGTTGATGTACGCGTGAGACGAAGAAGAATGCCGAAATAAAGGAGGAACGAGACCGAAAATTAATCAAAAAAATTGGTGCTGATTTCCAGTGTCTGTCAGGTTTTGTGACACTCAGTGACATTTTTCGAAAAATGCTCTCCACTTTTGGGTGGGACTTGAATTCTGCAATTTATCCGATATTGAAAAAAGTCAATTTTTACAAGTCATTGTATTCATCTCCATTGAGCCTTCGTTTTAGATTGAAACTCATTCAGGTATATAGATGCTGGAGAACATTTTATATCTACAATAATATATAATGCAGAGCTGTATCAAACTTTGAAATAAATGAACCCGAGCATGAGTACCTGCAAAGTTTGAAGCGTCACAAATGTTGAGATTCGAATACCAGTTTTGAACTCTATGTTTCTACATCCCTCTGCATGTAGGTCTTGGAGTAGATTAGAAATTATAATAGTGAATGTTGATAATGTAATAATTGTGAGAAACCTATTGATTAGAGATAAAGGCAGCTTAAAGAATGATACACTGTGATATAAGATGTATTTTAAATAATTAGACGGCAATTGATATCATATTATGAAACTACTATCAATTTTACCAAATTATTCCAATTCATTCGAGAAAATAAACTTTCATGAAATACAGTGATGATGACAATTATGATATTTCAATTATTACTCTTTAATATCAAACTACTCTTATTTTTTCATCTTCAATTGAACGGACAACTCACTTCAATTATAGCTTATTTTAAGAATAATATTACATACTTTCCGAGTAGTTGTGAAGGTGATATTGTGGTAGTTATACAAACATAGATTATAATACAAAATAATATTATATATGTGGTTGGACAATATGCAGTATTTATATTCAGATGAATATAAATTTCAACATACGATCCAACTTTGAAAGCTATGGATAGTTTCATCTTTATTGTTGAAATAGACACGTCAATCAATCATTATTATTTTACTATCTCTAGCTGAAAAAACATATTTTATGAATCTGGTGAACCTGATAACAGCAAAACGAGACTTTGAAAATATTATACCAGTGATTTTCGCTTGAAAATTCTTTCCAACAATGTTAAACAAAGACTAGAAAACAAAGACCTGGAGCTTGTTATATAATTTCGTCAGCCATAACTTTAATTTGCTGAACAGCACCAGTACTTTTCGTAGGCGGAATAGGAGTATCAGCGCTTGTTTTAAGTTCTTTAATTTTGTGTCGGTTTTTGTAAGAAATGCCATCGGGATGATGATGGGGTGGTGGAGGTTGAAAATAAATAAAACACTGTGTTTTCTGTGAAGCCAGAAAAAAGGGTTGATGGCAAAATCAACGGGAGTGTAGCCAGTAAGTGTTCCGGATGGGTTCTGCCCCCCTAGCGTGTATTATGGTGCGTTTTTTCAACTCCATCACTCTGTTTCTTTTTTTAGGGATTTTTTAACAGGGCTATGAAATCTTAATTCTTTTCTCGCGTGGAGCTGCTGGTCTAATGCAAGGGTTGCGTCCGTCCAGAGTGAGAGGGTGGAATGGGTGCCCATCCAATAATAATCAACGCGGGGCCAAACCCCTCCCCCTCATCATCCACCTGATCAAACACTGGCTGCTCTGCCTTACTGACACTCCCCTTATCATCAGTAATTGGATAATTAGCTTCCCTCACACCACTCCTTTACCAATGTTGGCCTCGATAACAACCTTCAGTAAATGGTATCATCACAATTTTAAATCAATTTATTTCCCTGTTGCGATCATTAACCATCAGCAGCAGCACTCGAGTTGCGTGCAGTAGATAGCTTTGATAGCCGTGGAAATGTTGAGCAGAAAAAGCTGTACCAATTTGATATGATATGTGTCTTCATGATTTTATATTATTTGGTTATATTACAATATTTCATAGCTGTTCAATTACAAATTTCACATATTCGATATAAATCAACTGAATAGATTAGTTACTTATTCCATTTCCTTAGTACACCTTATTAAATTATTTTGAAGTTCAAGTTCAATTTCCGTCCAAAAACATCGAATCCATAATTTTGTGCAATTATATTCTATCAAGTTGAAATTTTTATGATAAATTTGGCGTTGTTCTTCCGTCTTGTAATCTGATCCATTCATGGTCTATTACCTTACTGCATGAAAAATTCAAGGATGATAATATGCTTCAAACATTGGATGCCAGATGGTGTTGCAGATTTCCATACTGATACAGCAGCTTTATCGTTTTATTGGTGATCTTGACAATAAAAATGTACTTGAACAAATTTAGCAGCTTTTGTTTCCAATTAAATTCATATTTTATCTTGTGCAATACAGAGGAGGCAATCAACATGATTGTTCATAATTAACATGAATTATTTTTAAGTGATAGCACATGTGGAATAAAATCGTTCTCAAAATCCATTTGGTCCTTTATATAAATTACTCACTGCCAACCGTGTCAATAATATTAATTGTCATACAAATTGAAAATCATTTCAGACCTCCAAATAAATTGCTGTTAACAACTGGATAACTGTGTGAATGGATACATTTTCACGTTACGTCATTCTTATAAACTGATGATAAGGCTGCTTGACAAAATTCCCTCTTGTTCATTCAATGGACGTTTAGATGTGGGAGTATGACTCTTTCCCGGTCAAGTAAGACTTTTCACATGGCTGTCAGAAGTTAACTCGATCCTTTTACTCTCTGCAATATCATCGGAGAGTAAATAAGTGAGATTCAATAGATATATACTTGATCTTATGTTGGCCAGCAGTGAGCTTCCAATATGTGGGTTCCAATATTGCCAGTGTCGGCTCAACCTACCGCTGCCACAGTGGAAGCCTTTTGCTACTTAGGGTCGCTTTCTGGCCCTATGGCAGGACGGGCTCTATTGATCTGTGTCGCACGTGTGTGAAAGCTTCCACTGAAATCAATGCTTTTCAAAGTAGTCACAGAAATTCGTGCCTCTAGCAGCTGGATCTGTGATGCAGCCTAATTCAGTTACCATTAATTAACCTTCTCTCTCACTTGGCTTGCTATCAATGTTTCACATTGTTTCCATGGTGCCCTTCCAATCCAATGATCGGAGCTGGATGTTTTTTTTCGATTGATGAGTCTATTACCATTGACTCCACAAGATGAATGACAATTTCAACTTACGTTCAAACGAGATAGAAATTCAATCATCATGTGCTTTATCACAAGTGAAATGACTTTATACGAGGTCCTCACATCCTCACAGTAGGTTTAACGACCCGCATAAGATATGCAACAATCTCAAACTCTTGATCTCACATTTATGGTTCCATAAACTGCTTCACTAAAGATCGAGCAGTATTTTTATATCCGTCATGGCACCTGAGATAAATTTTCTTCACTTAAAATAATAAATCTTTCTCAGCTGCTCTAATCTTCTCCTTTTTTATTCCTTATGTTTTACTATATTGGAATATAAGATGAATATCATTATCCCAATTATAAATGCAGACACAATCCGTATAACTATTATATACTGTCTCTTCTCCTTCAAAGTCATCCCAATCATAATATGTATCTTTTTTTGACATTGATTCAATTTCACCATCATTTGTCACCGTCACCGAGCAATTAACATTGCATGTAATTTAAACGTCATTCAAACTTATTTCCTCACTAGCTACATTTTTCCACTACGATAATTAGTTATTTATGGTTTTCAATTGGTAGAGATAGCCCAGATTATGGAATGTACTTTATAGAAAATTTATTTATACTTAAAATATTATATTGAATATAATAGTATCTTAATATATTCTACTTAGAATGCTAGACTAAATGCATCCAGACACATAGACTCTACAGTCAGATGCTACACGTTAGATTAAGGAAATTAATTCAAGTATGGAACGGACTATTTTCCATATTGTAAATGTTTTTCCATGTTCAATATACCTCTGACATCGGTTACATGAGAGAAAAAAGATTAAAATTATGTTCCATTCATGTTTGATATCATTAGCAGATTCCCAGCAAACTTATGATTAAAAAAGAACTCATATTCTTACATTTTTATCACGTTGCTCCCCTTCATTACTCTTATACAATAATATAATATTCTGGAACCAGTAACAAGTCTTTATTTATTCCATTGAAGTCTATTTTCATACAATTCCAACTATTCTTATATATTTCAATGAATAACTGTTCTCATATACTGTTATTTCCTGCTTCTTTTCCACTTCTCCACTTCCCCCTGCACATTTCACTTGGACGAATTTTCCTTTTTGTCCTTGACTCATCTCACTAACAGAGAACAGGGATGTGAAATCCAGAAGTCTGAATGAAACTCACGGCTACATCATTAGAGGTAGTTTTATGCTGTCCCGTTTAATGCTGCTAACATTGTCAATGGATGATGACGCCTGAAGACTTTCATAATTGATATTTATTAAGAGAATGGAGCTTGGTATTTGATGATATGAGAATAACTTACCTGGTACTTTACTTAAATTATACAGCATTCAACGGATTCAATAATCATTGTTATTGTTTTCATGTCATGCTGCTAGAATGTTTATGTCTTGAACAAATGGATAATCTGTACACATATAAGCTGTCCATATTGCAAACCGATACAAAGTGGAACTGCTGTCTAGGAAATATTCTTTATCCTTTCAGTTATTTGTTGGAAAAAACCAGAGTGGATCTTACAATACTGTGGAATTGCATCTGCCATTAGTGATGAGCACAAGAAATTTCATCTTTGAAGAAGATGTAGTTTTCCAAGATGGGAAATTTTTGTGCAAGAGATAAAATCATTGGCTGTTTGTGAAAAGAAGGAGCGGCAAGAAGTAGTGCAGATTCGATGTGGGGCATCTCAGCTGAGTGCACATTCCCGATTCTTGAACGATTCTACGGTCAGATGGACGATTCCGTTTTATGTTCGCTTGTTTTACATCGTTACATTCCCATTATTTCCCGATATACGTTGTTTTTCCATTAGAGAACATGGACTCGCTCACGTGGAAGACATTCAAACTCAATAAATTGCAACAATGATGACGAATTTTTGTTGGAAGAAAAAATCGGGCGACAAACTATGCGACATTTTCCAGGACGATTGTCAAATGGATTTCGATTTAAAGTTTTGCTGGTTTGTGTGACATCCACTATTCTCTTGGGGTGCTTGAACTCTCAAACTTTGTCTTTCGACGTGCGATTTTTTCCCGAGTTGTTGTTTCTTGGTTTCCAAGTCATCAATTTGAAAGTTTGAATCAAGAGACCAAACGCGGAACCAGGATTCCGCGTATGAATTTAAACAACAACGAGTGAGCCAAATCGATATTTTCTCAGGACGTTCTATGTTGTGTACAGCGTACAATAGCTTGATATCATGTAGCTTTTAGTCCATGATAATCATCGGCCAAATATGTGCCAGTGAAGCCATCTATCAGGAAATAATAATTCTAATATGTTTCAATGATGAACATGCACTTTTTCATCCTCATCTACAGCAATCGTTCCATTATACCACTGAGAACCGTCACCCACAAGCTCATCACAATTAGGCATTTATGAGAATTCTAAATTATTTGAATGACGCTTAAATAGTGTGCTTCATTTTATAATATAGATTTTAATATCGCACCTTCAATACTTGAAAAGAATTGCATCTAAAAAAGCAATTCTCACAAAAATACTAACATACGTCACCAATCAGGTAAGTGAATCCCAATATTTTTGTTTTAAGGTTTATCCAGTCCAGTCATGTCGCTATAAAGCTAGAGTAAATAATACAAACAAACATTTGGACATTTCCATGAATATATTACAAATTATAATCACAATGCTTGAGCTCCAATGCGCGAATAATAATACATTTGCAACATACAATATTAATCCGTGATATAGAAAGATTGAGGGAGATTGCGACAATACCACATCCTCTAAATTCCATATTGATGGTACATTTGGAAAAGACAGAGTACTCATTCGTTATTGAGACTGTCAATTTCAGACTGACTATAGCGTTATTTTTGTTTTTGAGGGAAAATATGCTGTGAGCTCAGATACAGAGCACCGCTTCTGGGAATAAAGTGGCCTCACGACCCATTTCATCCTTGTTTTTTTTCCTAGAATGCTGCGAGTCTTTTACAGAAAGCGGTTCAAACAGAAAATGACAGCGACGAGAGACCTGTGGATTCCCCGGAGCCACCACTGAAAAAAATTCTCCCTCTTAGAGGGGTCCGTGTTGACAAGAATACATATTATATAAATCCAGTGGCGCTGGATGCTCAAGAGTTCTCGATAGAAGTTTAGTGTAAACACACGAGCACGCCAGATGGATCTCAAGTATCCATCTAACCATGCTGTGATTTGCTCTCTCATTTTGTTCAATTAAGTTGGTCATCCACTTTACCCTTTCCAGAAAATATCCTCTCAAACCCTGAAATAGTTGAACTCGTTGTATACTTCACTCAAAAAGTACTAGAGTAGGAAGTAATTTCTTGCCCCAACTCCAGAGCGTCTTTAGAGAATTGAATTGAAATCTGCTTGATTACCAGTGTGTCTCACACAGTACATTTCTAATAGAAAATCAAATGAATATTATATAAATAAGCTTTTAGTGCTCAGTGCTACTTGAATATAATCTTTGTCAGAAAATTTAACCTGCTAGTGAAAATGTTTGCTTTATATCTCAAGTATGGAAAACTCACTTTTAGAACAAATATAGCTATTATTTTCTACTATCAAGTTTTGGAACTCAATTCTTATTTGATAACGTCTTCAACATAGAAAGTGTCGATCGAATGCGGACAATAACTTGATCAATGGATTCCTAGGATATTGTAATATCTCCACATTTATTGACATCATCCTTGAATTCCAAGCTTGAAGCTACCTAATTACTACTATTCACTAGTTACTACATTTTAATCGGTCTAATGAATTACAAACCGTTGCGTTAGCATGTCACCAAAGTTTTAAATATAAATCACATCTTGATTGTAATATCGCGTGTGCGTAAGTCACAGGCATCTGAGATTGAAACAACTACTTCGTGCCTAATCACGGTTTTCTGGACGACCTATAATCATTGGGTAATTTTGTCCATATTGAATGAAAAAGACTAAGAAATTGTCAAAAAACGACTAATTTATTGATAATTAGAAAGACCGGTTTCGGTTATTACACCATTGTCAATCTCTGATAAACTGTTTATCAAGTGGTTTTTTGACAATTTCTTAGTCTTTTTCATTCAATATGAATAATTACCACAATATCAACTTCTCAACTACACAAAAAGTAATTTTGTCCACCTGTTCATGAGCTATAATAGAACAAATATTCCAGTAATGTATCAATTATGTTCATATGTGATTGTTGAATAGGATAAAACTTGATCTTTGTTATCTGTCCTTGATTTTGAGGTGTTTGGTACTGAACAAATTCCACTTTAGTGTATTTTTGCGTTGTCACAGGCTATTGTTGGAAGAAAACGTGGAGCAAATGTTAGAGGTTTAGTAGAGCTCTGCTAAAATTTTGTAAGAATAGGATCATTTTAACATTATTTCTTTATTGATTTTGTATTTGGTCGATTTTTTTAAAAAAATAGGAGTACAAGTTAGAAACCTCAAGTATACCCTTGTATTCATTCTACCTTGGATACCTTCGTATTCAAAGTAGGTCCCTCCCAGCATGCAGACAATTATTGAATTATTGAATGATTGACAATGATGCTTAATTTCTAATTGCTCAATATTACTAATGACGCTCAATAATCAATTAGATTTATTGGTAAAAATGATTACCAATTTAAATCAATTTAATTTCAAATTTTTATCTGAATTTTAAATAATTTATTCTCCTGCATTTTCCAGGTGAGTTCGTGTGGCTTTTTATGAGGTCTGTCCAGAACAAAACTTTGTTCGTTTCCAATGGTGAGTACACACACACACTTGAACATGTTATTACACTTTTTACATTTGGACATTGATTAAAATTTTGTTTAATGACACATGGAACAACTTGTTTTCATGGATAATACAATGGAAAAAAGTATCATAAGACCAATATTATTCGTCTATGATAATAAGTGATAATTAGTCAAATTAACACTGCATAATTACTTTATAATCATTGAAAAATCTCGTTCAAGAGTCCAATTAATAACTTTAACAACTATATAAGAAGAGAAAGTAGGGTTGTGTTGGTTCGTGTGTTCGTTTGTTCGCATCAAAACATGTCAACTTGTGGATTGCATACCGGAAAAACGGAAATGATTTAGATATCCAAATTTTGCACATAGATTCTAAAAATATCAATCTCGTGTACCTCGTAGTCCAAATTTCAATTTTCCTTCTAGATTTTTCATAATAATTAATGTTCAAATTATGGGACATACGATCTCATACGGCGATTTCACATTCAAATCATATGATAAAATTAAAAAAAAAACAGCTGTTCTATTATAGCTTTCTACCTGATTCAACTTAACCTCAATAATATTGTTTTGATAATTGTATTAATAAATATTTTTAATAATAATATTGTTATTATTATTAAGGTTATAATAGTATTGTTTTAATAATTATATTTTCATTTTCACAAACTCTGTATAATAATATGGTGAATGTGAAACTGCTGCATCAAAGAAATAATCTCAAAAACATCTGTTAAGAAAAAATATAGTTTTGAAACTTAGTTTTTCTGATGCAATGTATAGGCCTACATGTGGCATGGATTATTAATTTTTCAGCTAGAACAGTTTTATGAGACAAAGTGCTAAATAAACGTATACAGTTTTATCAATGCTGTATCGGCAATATGAATACGCATGCAGTTAATATATGGCTTTGAATAAAGGTGCTGATATTCTAAAATTATTTGAGCCCTGATAGAATGATTGACTCACTGTCAGTTGAAAATTTTAATATTGAAATGAGGGGTATTTTGGCAAGCTGAACAAAAAAATATGGTCCTATGCACCTTTTCGATATTTCTTCAAGTGAAAAATGAGTTTTGTGGGTTGTCAAAACTCCCCCTGAAAGGAAAACTATTCAACTTATCCTATCTTTTAAAATAAGAATGATTTCTGCGTTGAATACATGTTTCTTGCCAACAACAATCGAACCTCTTTGTGAGTTAAGATATGACCTACACTGTAGATTTATATAATTCTATCAATTGAATACATGGAAATTGAAGTATTTATTTCAGTCAGTTTATGGTTAGTTGATGAAATTGTTGATTAATTGTAGAGCGAACTACACGGCGAATTGTAATGGAGGACTCTGATTGGCTGAAAAGTTCAGCGTTCGGAGTACGGTACGGCGAACAGTTAAAACAGAGGCGAGCGGCACGGCACGGTGAACGGAGTACGGTACGGCGAATGTTTAACAGCTGAATTTCAACTTTATGAAACATATGCTCATGTACAATGAAAGGCGCGATATTTGGCGGAATGCATGGTTTGCTGCGCGGTTCGAGGTTCGATTCGGCTTGTGTAGTCGCACCTTTAGATGATACAAGACATTTATACTGATCACAGATCAAAGCAACATAATAGTCTATACTATAATAAAGGGAAGAACTGGCTTATACACGTACGGAGTAGGAAAATTATGTTTGACACATAATCACGTCTTAACTACTGGACTGATTAACTTGACATTTTGCATATTGGTTCCTTATTAACCGAGGATGATTATAGGCCTATTTTCCATTCTTCAAGATTTGATCACATCAAGTTTTCAGTTTGTCAATTTTCCAATTTGACATGCTTCCAGTTGTTGTATGGAAGCAGCTGAACCTTTTTTCCAAAAAGGAAAATTGGTATGATTGGGAATCCTATTCGAATAATGAAAACAGGTTTTCCGTCACACCCGAATTTCGTCCATCATTTTTGAACCGCCATTTTGAATCCAACTTAATCTTTTAAATTGGAAGGTGGTCATATGATACATGATTTCGATACAGGATTTCAAGAGAAAATATGGTGAAAACCGCACATCGATATTTCAAACCTTCCAAAAGTTATTCTAATTCAAAGATACTGTTAATCCATCTATCTGCCATCTTCTATACTGTAATGAAGGAAAGAACTGGCTTATACACGTATCACGTGTAAAGGATAGGAAAATTATGTTTGACGCATCATCACGTCTGAACTACTGGACTGATTTACTTGAAATGTTGCATATAAACTCTTAATCAACCGAGGACTCTTATAGGCCTATTTTCAATTCTTCTAGATTCCATTAGGTCAAGCTTTCAGTTTGTTGAGTTTTGAAATAGCCCTTGCAATGCACGGGTTACCTGCTAGTATTCAATTAAAAGAAGCGTATCTTTCGTGTAATTACAATGCAATTCAAATATCAATTTTGTAATACGATCCTGTATCAGGTATCCAATTAAACACAGATCTCGAGAATATGGCACAATCTTATCAATCTTACAACTTTATTCATACAAAATAATAATATCGGAATGGAACAGGAGGATGATTCACCCGAATTTCAGTACATGCTTTCAAGGTAGAAATTAATTGGATTACCGGACGACATTTCATTTGCTATTCATGCAGGAAATAAACTCAACAACATTTGGATGCTCGAGTCTTGAATACTAATTTTTCGAATGAATTTGCAACTCATGAGTTCAGGCTCATGTGTGGATGCGCTATTGTATGAGTTATTAAATATTTGAGTACTTTCATAATGTATTCATCGTCGGACTTGAGCTTGGACTCAATTATTGTATCCTGGAATCTCTTGATTCTTCAATGCTGTAATTAGTTTTCGATGGAATGATTCTATTATTATAATGGTAGTAGTATTGCACAATGGATCTTATGAGATTAGAATTTACATATTGATAAGGGAGAATTTTTGTAATTAGGGAGTAGTAAAGGTTTCAGATATTGAATATATTTGCTTGACTAATAGAAGTATCAATATCAAACCAAGTTCATCAAGTTTTAACAATTTTTAACTCTTCTATAAACAATGTATCACCCCAATGTTTTGTATTTTAATGAATATCTAGAAGCCACCTGACTCATCTTTAGCCAATAATGGATTTAATCTTCATTTTCATAATTTCATTTTGTATCACAGCTTAGTGAACAAGTATATCAGGTGAAAAATCCAATTTGCAATAATTACAACTTGTATTAACCTATTTCTTTTTATTATGAAAAGAATGATTTCATTTTTTATCTAATGGAACAGCAATATCCATCAAACTCATCTCTCTTTCATAATCTGCCTATTCGTTTCATTTCAAGATTTATTTAGGAGTGCACAATTTTTACTTTCCATGCCCTATTACCATAGGTAAGGAAAGTATTGCTTTCCGAAAACAATTAAAGTACCCAAATTTCTAAATATCCATACGTTTCAAGGTCCCCTGAGTCCAAAAAAGTGGTTTTTGGGTATTGGTCTGTATGTGTGCGTGCTTGCGTGCGTGTGTGTGTGTGTGTGTGTGTGTGTGTGTGTGTGTGTGTGTGTGTGTGTGTGTGTGTGTGTGTGTGTGTGTGTGTGTGTGTGTGTGTGTGTGTGTGTGTGTGTGTGTGGTGTGTGTGTGTGTGCGTGTGTGTGTATGTGTGTGTGTGTATGTGTGTGTGTGTGTGTGTAGCTGCGTACACACATACGCGCTTCCAACCCACACCGAGCACGCTCCGCTCCTCCATCGTACCGCAGTCGCTCCGCCCCCGCACCCATCATGAACGTTACGGAAGATGTTAGATCTTCTCGCGTTCCCCGGTCGAACCACTATTGCTCCCCGGTCGATCATCAATCGCTCTGCTGGAGTGACGTTCGGTTGCGGAGCAGAGCACATGTTTGTGTGTGTGTGTGTGTGTGTGTGTGTGTGTGTGTGTCTGTATGTACACAATATCTCACCTCATAATTAACGGAATGACTTGAAATTTGGAAATTAAGGTCCTTACAATATAAGGATCCGGCACGAACAATTTCAATCAAATGAAATTCAAGATGGCGGCTAAAATGGCAAAAATGTTGTCGAAAACAGGGTTTTTCGCGATTTTTTTCAAAAACGGCTTCAACGATTTTGATCAAATCCATACCTAAAGGTGCGTACAGACTTTCGCTCTGCTCCGCAACCGAACGTCACTCCAGCAGAGCGATTGATGATTTTGATGATCGACCGGGGAGCAAGAATGGTTCGATCGGGGAACGCGAGAAGAGCTAACATCTTCCTTAACGTTCATGATAGGTGCGACTGCAGAGCGGAGGCGGAGCGACTGCGGTGCGATGGAGGAACGAGGGCGGTACGAGGGCGGAGCGTGCTCGGTGCGGGTTGGTGACGCGTATATGTGTACGCAGCTTAAGATAGTCATTGATAAGCTCTATCAACTGCCACAAGTCTCATATCTGTAAAAATTTCAGGAGCTTCGCGTCATCTGTGCAAAGTTTGATTTTAGATTCCCAATTATCAGGATTCAGATAACAAAAAATACAATTGAAACAAAAAAATTCAATTGGAAAAGATTGAGCATGAAAATCTTTAAAAATTGATGTTCAGTACCATTTTCACCTACAATTGAAAATAAGCTCGAAATTCGAGAAAATGTGATTATTTAATTGCAAACTGTTGGCAACAGTTGATTCTATTAGATCAACTTATCACTATGAAGAGATAGCAGACCTCGTGTGTCTCCAGCGTTATTGTCCTGTCACCAGCTGGCTAAATATTATTTGAATAGTAGACTTCAGATGCGCGTGTACACTAGCGTCAGGTGATCAATTTTCATAACGGCAAGGAAAGTTGTGTGAGTGCGCTACACCAGATTGTTTATGTATTGTGCAATATAACTTCTCACTATTTTTCTTGAAGTGTAGTCACAATGTACTTGATGTGATAACACAGCAGGAATGTTCACTGTTCGATACTAGGTTTTTAACAATAGATCCAATATTTATCCCGCAGTAATCGACTTCCAAGTAATATCATTCATTAGGGGTGCCCGCAGGGGGCTGACGGAGACCTTGAGTTTTGGGGGGTTCTTCCTTGGGCTTTTCGGTGTGAGGAGGGGAAGGGTCATGCATCCTTCTGCATTCATCAAGGAAATATTTCGATCGATTGACCTATTAATAAAAATATAGCATTGGTACAAAACTTCCAATCTTAAACGTTACAGTACACCAAATATTCTATTCAGTTGATTGAAAGCTACAAAACGGACATCAATATCTAGTTTGTGTTATAACGCTTTAGAATATTACGAGCCTCTTCCATGTGGAGTTCATTCCTTATTGATTGATTCATAGATTTGATCAGTTGTCCTAAACCTGGATAGTTCTGAGTGGAGATCGTGTTTTCTCATTCATGATGTGTTTACCAGATAGAACGCAAAAATTTTCTTCAATTATTTTGTTATCGTTTGCAATGGATACGCATATCGCTGTTTTTCATGTTGTCTTTTATTACCAATATTATGCGAATTCCAAGAATCACCAGTGAAAATCGGAAAATGGAATTTGCGAAACACGTTGTCTGGGGAAACAATCACTCTCTTTTTTACCGTTGAAATCATACGATACACCACTGTCGCACTGATAGTGTTGTCCGTTTTCTCTTTCCAACCCCCGCTCCAAAATAACCTCCTCTCTCTTTTCCAGTTCTTGTCTTTCGGATGCGCTCTCGGAATTCGTGTTGGAGTGCTGCGTACCATCCATTCTAAAATGAAACCATGAGAGAATAGAAAGTAAGCTGGATGATGGGCCTTTCCGATCATTCAATCGCAAGTTCTCCCTCTTGTGTTTTTTCTTCTTTTTAGAATGAACATCGAAAATGTTTTTCTTTCCTAGAAACAACTTTTTTATCACTCTCCATTCTTCGTACTCACCTTCGCCCTAACTTTGCGTTGAACAAATATTGCCTTAATCCAACGCAAATATTTGCTGTACTCGACGCTCACCAGGAAAGCTCATGCCTATTCAACGAGTACTTGTTATCTATCAGTGTAGTAGCTGTTATCCAATAACATTCATTTCGATTATTGGATTTAGATATTGAACGTTTCATTACTAAGAGTTCAGTCAATTTATAACAATGATATCGTATTCATTATTGCATCTTCATCATATTGTCACCATATGTGAATTAATATCCTTCTATTAACGTGATTGATTCCACCATAGGGGAAAGATAGCATAAGTTATCTCAAGCTATCTTTTCTCTATAATATTACTCATTCAATTCGACATGTTGACCTAATGAACCTTGAAATCGGGAACAGTTTACTTATCAGCTTGACATTAGACTTACGTAATGCCGTATGAGTCTTCTTCATTGGGATTAATGATCAAATACCGGGGCACCGAGCTTCGCTCTGGAGTACAAAAGCATAAAAACATAGTTTGTATTTATTCATTTATTGATACACAGAACACAATTATTTCAATTTATTGGGTAAAAACCAACAGGCACAGCCCAAAACTGTGTATCTTCACTGAACCTGTTCAGTCTATAGATTTAATAGAACATACTTTGATCAATGAATAATAATTAATAAAAATAATAATTTAAAATCTCAGGATATGTGGATTCGTGCCATGCATGGAAATAAGCTTCCTATATACATATATCAAATAAATTCATAAAAAGAGTTCTTATAAAATATATGATAGTGTTCGACACGTCATAGTGTTCGACACATTGCGAATTTCTTAAACTTGAATAAAAATTTATATAGCGCTTTGATTAATCCACCAATTCACTGATAAAGGCCTTCTAATGAGCTCATTAGAATAACTATCACACTCACTCTAATGATGTTCTGAAGTTCTTGTAGAATAATTAATTATCTCCAATAATTAATTAGCCAGATCCTTTCGACTCTGCAGGGCTCGTGTATGGTCCAGATTATGTACAATTTTCTATCAGTATTAAAGATATATTTACAGGAATGAATTACAGTTAAGAACTCTTTAACAAACACTGAGTTCACAAACAATCAAACAATAATTACTCATACTTGATATTCTTAAAAGGGACTGGCTTGATGCTTTCAAAAATTAATTGAAAAGAGACCCTATCTTCATGTGCTGCCATATAGGTCGAGATCACAAGCCAGAGAGAGCAGTTCTCAGAAAAATTTCATCTCTTCCTTCAACAATTTGTAAGCCTTCTTCTGATTGGCTTTCTAATCTTAGTAAAACGTGATGTTATTGGTTACTTGAGATTCAGGGTTTCTCCAACTTTGTTATACAAAGATAAATAAAAGTTTATACATAAATAGCTTAGATAATAGCCTGTGAACATTCCAATAAATAAATCTCAATATATGAAGCTATGATGCGATATACATTTAATTTTTTATGTGAGCTTTGTATACTCTTTTTTTCATACTTTTTTAGATTTCAATAAATATTCGAATAACATAATAATCATTGTTTTCTCATTACATAAACCTTCTTTAACACACAATATACAATTTTATGAGTAAAAATATAATTTAATTCATAATAGTTGATTGAGCAATCAGCTGATTTGTTCGATATCAATTCAATAAAATGTCGATTGATCCAAGATTGATTGATATATTAAATCAAAACAAAGGATTCCAACCTCAAATTGTACAAGCAATCTTTTTTTTATAATCTGCCAATAATAAACAAGCCGCTTTATAATTTTATTTCTGCCAAAGAATTCTCATTACTGCATAATTACAATTTTGTATGGTTCTCTTATCGCTTTATAGATAATATGATTACTCTTCATCATAAATAGGCTAATATTCGATTTTATTTGAGTGATACCTTGACTAGGTTATCTATTCTTTCAATTTCACAATTCTACTAAAGAATTGTTCAAAATTATGTTCAATTACTTCAAAATTATTTTATGGTGAAGAGACACGACGTCATAGAATGTAAATCAATTTGATCATTTCAACTGTGTAAATGCAGTTTGCTTCCTTTTCTTTTTCTACTATATTATTCATGATGTAGAAAAGTTAAATTGTTGTTTCAGTTACTTGTGTGAATAAGGCTCTTCATGGATTTCTATGAGCCTTTGTATGTAATGAAAATGAATGAATAAATAAATAAATATGATTACATGAATTGAGGAATTACTACCTGATGGTTACAATAAATATCATGTCTGAATAATAAGAATGAAAAGTTAGTCGTCCTAGCTCTCAACTTGAATCAAACCCACGGAATTGAACTTCTTCTACAGTTGATTCTCTTGGTACGATCACTATAGATTAGATTAGAGTTCCTTATTCATGTGTGTTACAATATATACTGGCTCACAATAATCACGATAACAATTTGTGCTGTGGTGATATGTTCATGGCGTTGACCCGTTGACCTGATTAAAAAACAAGAAAATTCACAGATCAACACTTCTCTTCTCCAATGAAGTATTTCAGAACTGGAATTATTGGTGTCGGTTTGTCAATATTGAGAATTTACTCTTACGATTGTTAAATTCTTACATTGTTTTAGTCTTCATTAACTCTTACATCGTTTTAGTAGAGTATGTGATTGGATAAAAAATATTTATCTCAATATGCTTTCATAGATTATAGTTTATTTTAGAATCAAACTAATGGAATTAAGCTTGTACCACTGATACAATTTGCATTTTTCTCTCTCAACATCAAATTGTTATTGTTACTGGTAAAGTCATGAACTTTGAACTTCTTCATTTACCAGTTCAACGCACATTGATGAAATCGATAAAAAATTAAAACGTCAAGAAGCACCTTGGTGTATTTTGAGAAGGGAATGCTTCCACCTCGCAGCTGTTATTTATCATTCACTTTCAGATTGAATTCAGCTGTATTTGCAGCTATGATTCGGCAACTGGCCGAGATTAAAAAGAGGTGCCGCCGCGATTTATTCGTCTAGCGAGCATCCTTTGTGCACACTCTATATTGATCCTGAGAGAAGCGGAAATTGAATAAGCGATAGACCTTCCCTTCCCCAATTTAATCCTGTTATTCTCCTTTATCTATCTTGGTCAGGGGATCCCAGTTCTGAAAAGCCACTTTCTCTCAAATTCTCATCGCTTATTTTCAATCTGAACGAGTTTGGCATCCTTGAAACGGCTGAAAACAATTAATAAGATTGAATACTTCAACTCCCTCGTATGTCAATTTATTTGGTGGAAAATCAAGAAATCAAGACTATGAGAATTCTAGGTTCCCTGATAGTCATTCATATAATTTTTTTGGTATCACCGAATAAAAATGGAATTAGCCTTAGTACTGAGAAATAAGGAATAAGTGTAGAAGAATGACAAATTGTCTTGAAAAGCAAAAATTCAAATACTGTAATCCAAAACAAATCAGTGGAATACAAAAATAGCATCTGTATGGAAGTGATTTGGTGTCTGAACTTGGAATGTGGAAACTCTCTGGAACGCCCCTCGCACAATTCCGTTCAGTTTTAGTTTCCTGGTTACAAGTTTTTGTAGGTTTCCTTTCGCGAGGAGTGCAGAGGGAAAATATCGGAAATGTATGACATGAATGTGCCATTCGTTGCCACATGGACGTGCTGTTACTTTTGTACTGACATGCTTTTGTACTCATGTCAGCTCATTTCCATCCTTCACATGTCATCTATCAATGATGGAGGACTAGATACTTGACATTCGAATTAATCAAAAAAACCTGTGACGAGTGTTTCAAAGGTACGTGAATTGGAAGAACCAGTACGGTTCGCATCCGTATTACAAATTTAGAACAAAAATTATTTGAAATACAATTTTTGTGGTACAGTATTACAACTGAAAACTGTTACTGGCTGCTTTGTCAACTTAGGATTATGTTACAAAACATTTTGCCCATTTCCTATCGCTCTATGGATTGTCATGAATGTGAATAAAATAAATGTAATTGTCATAAATGTGAATGGCCATTCATAGAATAAAATTGTGAATTATATAATAATTTATAACATGAGAAATATCTAAAAATATAATAAATGTTTAATCAGGGAGAATATCATAATAGAATTATTTTTAATACTTGAAATTTGAATTAAAAGAGGATTCATACTCTGTGACTGAACAAAATTATTACAATATTGACAGTGGTTTTATTCCAAGAGAATCTGGTTTGTTTATTTATTTCCTTTCTTGAATTATTCCAAGAGAATCCATTTCTTAGATTGATGAGCCAAAAATCTACTTGAATCAAATCCAGTGATTAGAGAGGAAGAACCTTCATCACTCTCCTTCCTCACTCATTGGTGGAATTGGTGGAATTACATGGCATCAATGCCCGAAAATTGGAGTGAAATCAAGTTATCCTATTGGCAAAACATCTCGAATGTCTGACAAATGGTGAAGTCATTATTAATGTGGGAGTTGATTTTGACTCATCACCTCTAAACTCCTATTCACTTTGGTCGTGTCAGCACGTGAATAATCGCTGGATAATAGATTGAATCCGCCTAAGTAGGTCTTAAGTAATTGGCCATAGCCGGGGCGATAAAGAAGCGGGATTTCGTCGGACGAACAATTATTTTGTTAATGGGTGTGCGCGCGCTGCGCTTAGACAAAAGGGCTAATTTCACTTTGTAGTTTGTTAATCTTATTAGGTTGGGGGTGGTGGTGGTTTAGTGTCGGGTGCGGGGTAGGGAACCACTATAGTGGTGTGGTCAAATCGATAAGAAGCGGTGGTGGTCGTCCCTCGCTTGCGAAGAGGTGGGTTACTGAATCAATTAGGCCAACCGTGGTCCACATTTTTCGTCGTATAAATCCATTAGACGCAGTCGAATCTATAAACTTTCATTATTAAAGACGTTAGCCGGTTGCCTTCTATCTAACCTCCTCACTCCTACAACAACACACACATTCACGAAATAAACGTGTTCCTTGCCGTTGTTATAGTCGTAAATTGTTTTGTCGCATTATTTCGCTTTCAAGTCGCGCGGCGAACAAAAGACGTTGCCTCCCCCCACCACGCGGACCACCCTGTCATCCCTCCTTCCATCATTCAACTCTGTTCTACCGTCTTAACTGCTTCCTTGTATTGTTTTAGCGGAGGCTCACACTGAATTGTTAGTTTATTGCCTGCTATTGTAGGGTTTCAATTTCAGACTTTGTGGTGAGAGTTTCACGTATTTTTTCTACTTGCATATTTTTAATTCTATGAGCAATTGTGTCAAGTGGCATTTGAAGTGGAAGAGATTTGCTTCGCTTGATCCGGATTGAAGGTACGTGAATAAAAAAGAATATTTTATAGAATCTTCATATTTGGTGCAATGTGTGAAGAAAATTTTCAAGAATTGTTGAAAACATCGTTGGTGGAATTCCTCCATCATTTGCCAAGATACCAATCAATAATGAAGAATGACAATAATCTATTTTCTTGTTTCTATTACGACTAGGGCATTAGAATATTCCATTTTTGTGCTTGCAACATTATAACTATATTGCTAATAATACAATAATTACGTAATTTCCAAATTCATCCGAAAGGAACGATCTGTTGTAAAATTATCAAATACGAGGGCTATTTTTTTTTCAACTTCCGATCGTGCTGCTAGATGGCAATGCGAGCGGCATTGGCCAACAATGCACGGCAGCTGACTATGCACATCTCACACTATAACCTCACTCGTTTTCGGCCATCTGTCGTCATTACCAGTTCATCTAGCGACACATAAACATGGCTAATATGATAGAATCTCCCGCCAAGTGTGAGTTGCGAAGTGTAATTCGTTTTTTGCAAGCTGAAGGGTTATTCGCAGCAGAAATTCACCGTAGAATGAAACGAGTATATGGTGAAAGCTTTATGAGTGACAGTGCAGTGCGTGATTGGTGTAGGAAATTTAAAGATGGACGAGTTGACATTCATGATGAAGGGGGCCAAGGGTGACAACGCCCGTCCTCACAGTGCTGCTGTGACGAAGCATCTTCTTGACGGATTTAAATGGGACGTTTTTGACCATCCGGCATATAGCCCAGACTTAGCACCAAGCGACTATCACCTTTTCCCGTAACTGAAGAAAATGCTAGGAGGGCAGAGCTTCCGAACACATGATGTGCTGCAAGATGCTGTGAAAAACCATCTCAAATCACTGGCGGCTAACTTCTATGAACAAGGTATTAAGAAGCTTGTACCCAGGTATGAAAAATTCCTCAATCTGAATGGTGACTATGTTGAGAAGTAACTAATAATGTAAATAACTTTTGATAATAAATTCATTCAATTACTCTCACTAGTTTCTTTTTTATACCACATGGGAAGTTGAAAAAAAAAATAGCCCTCGTAATTGGTGGAAATTTACTCAGAATACGGGTCCCTCAATACCATAGAGAATGACGAGGTAGCTTATAAATGATAAATATTGTGAGAAAAAGTAGATCTATTATAATAGAATATCACTCTGTCACGAGTTGTAAGTAAACCACTTCATTATTTTAATTGACTGATTTTTTTGGTGCCCTTCCAAAGTCACCGCTGTTGTTATAAAGTTTCGCACTGGATTGTTGAAAATAGTTTCCATACAATTTTAGTTTGCCAACGTGTTGGCAATAATTTAGTGAAGCAGTTACTCACAGAGCTTCCAGAGTATTTGGTCGGGTTACATCCTTCTGACCTGGAACAACAACAGGGTAATATACTGGGCAGGAGGGAAATGGAATGATGGCGAGGAATGGTGGGAGGAGGATGGTTTGGTTGGTGTTGAGGAAGGGTATGTTTTTGGATGGAGGGGGAGGTCTGGCACTAGCACAATAATTCTGTGATACTGTTTATTACTCCCGATGGGCCGAGCGAGCTGGCTAGCTTGTACAACAGACAGGGCTCTGTTAGTGGTCTATTACTCTGAGGGATATTTCCACCTGGGGTGTAATATAATTTTCTTGGAAGGTGTCTTCTTCTCACGCGCGCGCGCGCACGCACTGCAAACTGCTTTCTGATTTTTCTCATGGAGCATTACTGTACGTGCAACTGGAGCAATGTTGAGATTATCGTATAATGGAATCGGGGAACTCGTTACAGTGGTAGAAATTAATTCGAAAATTTCAACAAATTAATATGATTGGCTATTTAGGATTCAGGGTTTCCTCAGCTTTTTGTTACACAGTAAATTAATAAGGAGGTATTCCAGAGGGCGGTGGAAAAAGATCTCTTCTGAATTTTCTCAAGGCCAGACGACATTCTTGGATTGGGCACATAATAAGACACGACGCATTCACTTCAAGTATTCTGGAAGGTACAGTTGATGGACAAAGGGATCGTGGGAGACCCCGGCTACAGTACTTAAGACAAATGACGAAGGATCTGGGTGCTATGAGCTATGAACAATGGAAGAGAGTAGCAATGGACAGATTTAGATGGAAGGCTGCCAACCAATCAAACGATTGAGCTGTAAGAATAAGAGAAATGAATAAGTTCATGCTCAAATAAATTACATAATAGACCGCAAGAATTTCAATTAAATGAATCTTAATATATATACTAATGTTATAATGAATAAATTTATCATTTATGTGAGCTCTGTACATATTTTCATATTTGTTTCTCATATTTTCTAGATACTAATAAATATTCAAAGAAACATAATAATCACTACTTTTTAATAATATAAAACATTCTCTAACATATAATACTTATACAATAATTACAAAAATAAAAAAATCTGGTGTGGCGCACTCACACAACTTTCCTTGCCGTTATGAGAATTGATCACCTGACGCTAGTGTTCACGCGCATCACAAATCTACTTATAAACAAAGATCTGAGCCAGTTGTTGACAGGACAATAACGCTGGAGACATACGAGGTCTGCTATCTCTTCATAGTGAATCATTTAATAGAATCAACAGTTGCCAACAGTTTGCAATTGGATAATCACATTTTCTCGAATTTCGAGCTTATTTTCAATTTTAGGTGAAAATGATACTTGACATTAATTGTAGAGATTTCCATGCTCAATCTTTTCCACTTGATTTTTCCTGTTCAAATTGTATCTGAAGCCTGATAATAGGGAATCTGAAATCAAACTTTGCAAAGATAGGGCGGAGCTCTTGAAATTTTTACATATATGGGACTTGTGGCAGTTGATAGAGCTTATCAATGACTATTTTAGGTATAAATTTAATCAAAATCGTTGGAGCCGTTTTCGAGAAAATCGCGAAAACCCTGCTTTTGACCACATTTTCTCCATTTTAGCCGTCATCTTGAATTGCATTTAATCGAAATTGTTCGTGTCGGATCCTTATATTGTAAGGACCTCAAATTCCAAATTTCAAGTCATTCCGTTAATTGGGAGATGAGATATCGTGTACACAGACGCACATACACTCATATACACACACACACACACACACCACACACACACACCACACACACACACACACCACACACCACACACACACACACATACAGACCAATACCCAAAAACCACTTTTTTAGACTCAGGGGACCTCGAAACGTATGGAAATTGGGGTACCTTAATTTTTTTCGGAGAGCAATTTCCTTACCTATGGTAATAGGGCATTTATTTCGTAATAGTTGGATGGTCGGTCAGCTGATTTGCCCGAGCAATAAATCAAATAACTTGTCGGCTGATCTGAGATCATGTGACTTGCTAAATCATAATAAGAATTCCAACCTCAAAAAATATAGATATTTCTGGATCTGCCAATAAACAAATTAAGTTGTAATATTAAGTTGTATTATTTTAATTTTATTTCTGCCAAAGAATTCAAACTAGTGCATATTATATCTTTATTGTTCTCTTATCGCTTTATCGATATTACGACTACTTCTTATTAAAAAAAGGACTCAATTTTATTAGAATGTTTCCTAGACCAGACTGACTATTTTTTCAGTTCCATAATTTTCTATCTAAGATGGTAGGTTTTTTCTGAATTATTTCATTGTATGTCGATCGTGACGTCACAATGTTTAAATGTTTAAATGTTTAAATGTTGTCATGTTATTCTTTATATTTAAATAACGATTAGCCTCCTGCTTGGCATCAGTCGGTAGAGCATGAAATATTTGATATAATTATAAAAATTAGGTCGTGGTTTTTTAATAGGATACAATCTCATAAAAATCTTTATAGGCCCAGGTATGAGCTTCCCCTATAATACTTGTAATTCATTAAAAAATAAATAAATAAATAAATAAATAAATAAATAAATAAATAAATAAATAAATAAATAATATATATATATATATATATATATATATATATATATATATATATATATGGTACTTATCCTATAGTGTTGAGGAATTGAAATAAATTGCACACCATGAACAATTGATACATATATTAACAAATATTGCAAAAAATAGATCAGGGCAAAAAATATAAAGAGCGATAAAAATATATAATATAAAAATAGAACAATAATCGAAATCAGTAAACTATCACAGGCTAAATATTATTCTCTAAATTTATAGCACGAAACGTTACCCTGTGCTTTTATCTTTTAATCATAATGCATCCTTTTGTATGTATCTGCGATATAAGCTTGCTAATACTTGTCGACTTGGACATTTCTATTAAAAATAGGTTCCTTAAAATCAACTTGATAAATTGGCAACTAATAATCCAAATATATCTATTAAATTCTCTAGTATCTAATAGATTTCTTTGTAATGGGTATATATTTTATCTCAGGGTGCAAGATTCGGCACCTGATGGAATAAGTAGAGCAATTCATCTAGTGAATCAGAGCTACAACAAACTATCGCAAATTATTGCAAAAATTAAAGATCATATGAATATGTATTAATAGCCTAGATTTTATACTTCTTTGATTTATTAGAATTTTCTGAAATGTACTGACTCATTATTCCTCTAATAAAATACCTTTAATACTATCTTTACTTGCGCAAGTATTTTTTATTAAATTCTTAATTTATAAGAAAACCCTTTCGACGAGCTAGCTTTGATTATTAGGTAATTTCGAAGCACTGAGGGCGCCCATCACTAATTCAATATTTCTCACTCACGTGTCGAAATCTTCTTATGAGCCGCTGATGTCGATCCAACTCCTGGTGGTCCTGGACTATGGTAGCCGGAGTCGTCTCTTCCAAGGGGTTACAAAAATTATTTAGAAATGAAAATGACTTCTGCTTTATAAGAGCATCACAAAGTCTTATAAGAAATTTAATAATTCAAACTAACTTTAGCTTTTTACAAGTTATAGCAAGGTATTACGCTCTATAATATTTAGGGACCTCTCATGGTGGCATTTGGCAGGCGAGTGTTGGTTCTCCTTTCTCAATTTTACAATTCTTATTTCCGACTTTCAAATTTACATAAAATTTGAATATCCTAGTCCTCCGCCATTAAAGGTTCAAATAGACCGTACTAAAATATTAAATTATTACTTATGTTGTGTGTTTAATAATTTCTTTGCCTTCGGGCCATATCCATAACATAGACTATATAACAATTTTATACAAATTCTAATCATTTGTAGAAATATATATAAATATTTTTGAATTGGCATACTATTGCCGCCTATTAACTGCCATTATGTGATTGGTGCATGCAAATTGTTTCAGTATTCATGCGCTTGGTAACCTCCTATTTCCTGGATACATTTAATTATTTTTATTAGGTTTTTTAAGTATGCCCTCTACATGCTAGTTAATTTTCTATATATTACTATTTATTTCATGCATCATAATAGTTAGCCACGTGACCTTTTGTTCTTCCAAATTGCATACCGTTTTGCCGCAATAGATCTCTGCCAAGGGGTTTGGTCAGATTCTACGTTGCATGGCTCGGTCGATCGTTAGGTCGCCGATCACTGAATGTTTATGCCTAACCTCAATCTTCAATATTTTATATAATATTATATATTAGCAAAAAATTATTTCAATTCCTTTTAGGCTATTGTACCGTTTAGCCAGGACAAGCTGATGCTATCTAATCTTTATGTTATCTCTTTGGCGATATTAGCCAGTTACTTTACTCAGACCTATTAGTACTTCAGCTAGGGATTTTTATATCTACCCAAATTTCAATATGTTACATGCGCCCCCTGGATTTGAATTCAAAATATTTGAGAATCACAATGTTTTTAATGAAAATCCACCCTTCAATACATCGATATATTCCATACTTTGTTTACAAATTATACTCTCAAATTTTTATCATAGTTCGCAGATCTATCTGCTGCGCCTCCCTTAGACCTCTATCAAATACAATAACAAATTCTCCTCATCAACACAAAAAAAAAAATATCGTAAATATAATCTCCTAGACACATTCCTCCTTACAACACTTAGAACATAGTATTTTTAAATTTGCCGCTCGCAAGGCCGCCAACCTAACTACACACATTTCTTGATTCTCATAATTGATTCCTTTCAAACAATAATTTCGATGTACAAAATTTCTGGGGCTTATATTTTATAGTAATTCCTAGGTCTTAAAATAAATCATTTTTCTATACATCAGGTACAATTCTTTTCTTTTTCTAATGGTTCTTTGGCTTTAGGTAACTAGCATTCATTTTAGGTTTTTTAGGTAACAAACATGGCATAACTAACGGTAATAAATATAAAACATATAAATAAATATATAACATCGATAAATACAATAAATAACAGTAATAAATAACATTTTTGGGTTACAATACTTTTCTTCTCATAATCATATGTTGAGCGCTACGTTTGATTCAGGTGGCTTTGCTCAGCAGGTCGCTGGCTCTACATTCATACTGCTTACATCAGAACTTGCTGTCGAATCTCACAATTAACCTAACTGCTACATTTTTTCTTTTAAAGGTAATTAACAAATTTTAAATATACTATCCCCGATTGTGTCCTTTTTTATCTGATGTATATGATTTAATTACATAATTAAAAATTATTCTTTTGCTTGTTGCAGGCTTTGACAGTTGGAAGGAATAAAAACGCTGGATTGTTGATACAAGGTTGCTTCATCAATATTAAATTTATTAAGAAAGGTCAGTAATTGGCTTGATAGTGGTGTTTTCCTTGATTACTTATCATATTTATTTCAAATTCTGTGATGTTGCATGTAAAATTGTTGTGGTTTTCCCGTATCTATTGGCTTTCTGCTTGTAGATGTTGTTGTAGGCCGTTCGGTTATCTGCTGTCCGGTTGTTGATTGTTGAGGCTGTCCTAATTGATAATTTATCCATCATAAATTTAAAGCCCTTGTATCTTGTGAATTCTTTCTTCAAATAACTCCTTGTTCCTTTAATAATAATTTCTTTTAATTGATCCAAAGCCTTCCATTTATTTTCTTTCAATACTATCCACATAGTTTCTTTATAAACAACCTTAATCATATCAGAAACAGTTTTGTAAAGCAAGATTTTTCATAGGCCATAAACTTCTTCAATAATATTATCCCCTTCATTATTTCATTAACATCACAATTTTTAACAAACATCACGGCCTTAATAACAAACATTTTCACCATACAAGATTTCCAACAGTCAACAAATTCCTTCAACAATAACATGGTCTTAATTATAACATCAATAGCATTACTTTTCAATATTATCACAGCCATTATAACAAACATTACACACCATATCAAAACATTTGTCATCTTTTCAATAGTATAATCTCTAATCATATAATATCCAGGTACTTTCACTTTCTTTATATTACTTTTTATTTCTTCCATTCTTCTCAAACACCGTTTATCCTTAATTAATCTCCACAAGTAGTCCACTTTATTGTTGCCCATGCACGAATCCATAGTATTCCTATCAGTTCCGTTTCTGTCATATTTCTTTGGCCTATTCTTCCGGTCACATCGCTGATTGGCTCTCTTGAAGCGTATGTGCCGGGGATGCATGCCGTCGGTCCCTTCCTGTCCTCCTCGGTGTCGGTCCGGTATCCTCCTTGGGCGTTTGAAACGTGCATGCGGCCGGTATGCGCGCGCGCGGTTCCTCCTTCATCGCTTCTTCCGCCTCCGGCCTTGTGATGCTGGCGGTCTCCTCCTGGCAATTGTTTATTTTTGGCGGTAATGGGATTTCGTCACTATTGTAATGGATCGTTCTTGTTGTAGGGTGGTGGCCGGTAGTGATTCTTCGGTGGGAAACAGAATACTTAATATGGGTTGATGTTTGCGGCTGGTTTTTGGTGGTAGTATATCTGGGTTGGGTCGTTGGGTGTTGGGTTCTGTGTTTTTTGTTGGTTTAATCCTGTTGCATGCGCTAATGTATAATTTGTGCTTACTTGTTGAGGTGGCGGTTTGTAATTTCTGTTGTAATTATTCTGAGTGTAACCATTATTTGAGTTTAATCGATCACGGCCATCATAGTAATTCCTGCGGTTGCTCTGATGGGCGTAATGATTAGTTGTGCGATTTTGAAAATTTTCATTATTCCAGTTACTATTTTGCTTGTGCTCATAGCGGCGTTCAAATTGAGGGGCAGATCGGGAGCGATCATATGATACCGGTTCATAATTTTGGCTGGTATACTGATTACTTTTTGAGTTATGTTGATTCCGTGTGTATCTTTGGTCTGATCGGTGGTTTGACATTGCCATCACAGACTGTATGCCATATAAATGATTTATTAGCTGTTTGCAATCAGTAATGGGTTGTGTGGCGAGTGCCATTCTAACTTGATACGGTAGTTTCTTCAGAATAATACTTGCTAATGCCGATTCGTTAATGGGCTCGCTCAATTGAGAATTTTTGAACTGTAGGGCAGTGACGAAAGTGGTACATGCACCGTCTAAGTTAGGGTTGAAATCGCATGATATGATGTCCGCTAGCACGTCCAACTGTTTACTTCTGCTCCAATACTGTTCCAGGAAGACAGCTACAAACTCATCCAATGATGTAAATTCATGGGCTCTACTCCGAAAGAACATCAGGGGTTCGCCAATTAATAAACTAGTCAAACGAAGACGCCACATGCTCCAAGAGGTAGGTGCAAGAGTTTGTACTAATTTTATCTGATCAATGAATGGTTGAGGTTGCAAATGGCGATCAGTATTATCAAATTTACCCAGTCCTTGCAATATACTATGTGAATTGATGTTATCTGCTTGAATTCCTTGAGGTCGTTGTTGGATATAATTTTCTAATACTGTTATTTTCTCCTGTGCCATCTGCCATTGACTATTATGTGTAATTTTATTAGCATTTACTTCTTGATCTAATTGAGTCAGAGTGGATTTTTGAATTAGTAGAGTTCCGTTTAAAGCCTTACAGGTTTCTGTGTTCTGATTGATACTACCTTGCAGTTGGTTCATTTTTGTGGACATATTAATCTGTTTATTTTGTATATCTTTAATACTGTTAATATTTTTATCAACTGTAGTTGTTAAATTTTGATTGGCAACGGTAATTTGTTTGTTGATTTCTTGATGGCAATCGGCCTTAATGTTAGTTGTTAAATCCTGAATAGGTGTAGTGATTTGTGTGGTTAAGTTATCTATCCTTTCGTTTAGTTCACAGGTAACCGTATCCAACCTTTCCGATAATCCTGCCGTAACTTTATCCTGACTTTCCCTCTGTAGATTTATCATTGCTTTTAATTCTTCCCTATGATTCTCTACTTTACTCTCAATAGTATCTAACCGTCGTTCTACTGATTGTATGGCGCCTGCTGTCTCTTTCATGCCCTGTTCCACTGTTTGCTTATTTGCCTCTTTTATTGCCGCATTCTCTTTTTTAATTCCTGCATCATGTTATCCATTGTGTTTTGTAACATAATATTGAACATACTGCTAGTTTGTTCCATTATTACCCTTTTAAATGGATCTAGCTCTGTGACTGAAAATATACTTTGTTTGCTCAGATGTGACTCGGCCTCTGGAGATGCGGGTTCTGCAGGCTGCTCCTCGCCCCCTTCGAAGTTGATCTCTGCTATCCGTTGATTCAATGGTATGTCAGCGGCGTCGATTCGAGTGGATGATAGAGGTTGCAGACCTTGTGGATCGAAGACTATCGACCCGACACTTCCTGGTTCCCTTTCTCGTGGCGTATTGGCATCTACCATGGTGGGGTTTGATGTGCTGGGAGTCGACAAAGTGGGATCTGTGCAACCGCCGTACATATATGAAACTTCAGAGTTTGCGGGAGTGTGATTCATTGTGTCAAATATGATAAATGCTAATTAAAAAGTGATGAATAATATGCAAAAATGCTTAAAAAAGAGACACAAACCGGGACTTACAGTGAAACAGTTATGTGCAAAGTGTTTGGATATCCAAAAATAAGGTATTTATACTTAAGTTTTTTATAATGCTCTAGCGCTCCAATATTGAATATTGATTCCTGACTAGTTTACAGACTGTGACTTATTTTCCAACCGGCTTATACATAATATATTCTTGACTAGAAAGTAATAGCAGTTTAGGCTTATAAAATATAATATCTCTCTCTATAAAATATATTTTCTACAATAACAATAATATAAAATTTTCTTTAAAACATATAATTTCTCTTTATTTAAAGCTATTGATTCCCCAAAAAGTAATACAAAGTTTAATTCGCCTGTTTTCCTCAATACTCATATATCTATAGTTTCATTATCCATCCACGACAAATTTCAATATGACTAGACTTGTCTTTAATTATTATCCTCAATATGGGTCTTGACTTAATTTCAAATAATTATTTAATGAGCTCAGCTCTCATCATCAGTCCCACGTTGGTACGGCATGTTTTATGTCGTATCCGTGGCCTATCACGTTGGGCGACATGTTTTATGTCACGTTATTCTTTATATTTAAATAACGATTAGCCTCCTGCTTGGCATCAGTCGGTAGAGCATGAAATATTTGATATAATTATAAAAATTAGGTCGTGGTTTTTTAATAGGATACAGTCTCATAAAAATCTTTATAGGCCCAGGTATGAGCTTCCCCTATAATTCTTGTAATTCATTAAAAATAATATATATATATATATATATATATATATAATATATATATATATATATATATATATATATATATGGTACTTATCCTATAGTGTTGAGGAATTAAAATAAATTGCACACCATAAACAATTTGATACATATATTAACAAATATTGCAAAAATAGATCAGGGCAAAAATATAAAGAGCGATAAAAATATATAATATAAAAATAGAACAATAATCGAAATCAGTAAACTATCACAGGCTAAATATTATTCTCTAAATTTATAGCACGAAACGTTACCATGTGCTTTTATCTTTTAATCATATGCATCCTTTTGTATGTAGCTGCGATATAAGCTTGCTAATACTTGTCGACTTGGACAATTCTATTAAAAATAGGTTCCTTAAAATCAACTTGATAAATTGGCAACCAATAATCCAAATATATATATTAAATTCTCTAGTATCTAATAGATTTCTTTGTAATGAATATATATTTTATCTCAGGGTGCAAGATTCGGCACCTGATGGAATAAGTAGAGCAATTCATCTAGTGAATCAGAGCTACAACAAACTATCGCAAATTATATTGCAAAAATTAAAGATCATATGAATATGTATTAATAGCCTAGATTTTATACTTCTTTGATTTATTAGAATTTTCTGAAATGTACTGACTCATTATTCCTCTAATAAAATACCTTTAATACTATTTTTACTTGCGCAAGTATTTTTTATTAAATTCTTAATTTATAAGAAACCCTTTCGACGAGCTAGCTTTGATTATTAGGTAATTTCGAAGCACTGAGGGCGCCCATCACTAATTCAATATTTCTCACTCACGTGTCGAAATCTTCTTATGAGCCGCTGATGTCGATCCAACTCCTGGTGGTCCTGGACTATGGTAGCCGGAGTCGTCTCTTCCAAGGGGTTACAAAAATTATTTAAAATGAAAATGACTTCTGCTTTATAAGAGCATCACAAAGTCTTATAAGAAATTTAATAATTCAACTAACTTTAGCTTTTACAAGTTATAGCAAGGTATTACGCTCTATAATATTTAGGGACCTCTCATGGTGGCATTTGGCAGGCGAGTGATGGTTCTCCTTTCTCAATTTTACAATTCTTATTTCCGACTTTCAAATTTACATAAAATTTGAATATCCTAGTCCTCCGCCATTTAAGGTTCAAATAGACCGTACTAAAATATTAAATTATTACTTATGTTGTATGTTTAATAATTTCTTTGCCTTCGGGCCATATCCATAACATAGACTATATAACAATTTTATACAAATTCTAATCATTTGTAGAAATATATATAAATATTTTTGAATTGGCATACTATTGCCGCCTATTAACTGCCATTATGTGATTGGTGCATGCAAATTGTTTCAGTATTCATGCGCTTGGTAACCTCCTATTTCCTGGATACATTTAATTATTTTTATTAGGTTTTTTAAGTATGCCCTCTACATGCTAGTTAATTTTCTATATATTACTATTTATTTCATGCATCATAATAGTTAGCCACGTGACCTTTTGTTCTTCCAAATTGCATACCGTTTTGCCGCAATAGATCTCTGCCAAGGGGTTTGGTCAGATTCTACGTTGCATGGCTCGGTCGATCGTTAGGTCGCCGATCACTGAATGTTTATGCCTAACCTCAATCTTCAATATTTTATATAATATTATATATTAGCAAAAAATTATTTCAATTCCTTTTAGGCTATTGTACCGTTTAGCCAGGACAAGCTGATGCTATCTAATCTTTATGTTATCTCTTTGGCGATATTAGCCAGTTACTTTGTTTAAATGTTTAAATGTTTAAATGTTTAATGTTTAAATGTTTAAATGTTTAAATGTTTAAATGTTTAAATGTTAAATGTTTAAATGTTTAAATTTTAAATGTTTAATGTTTAAATGTTAAATGTTTAAATGTTCAATGTTTAAATGTTTAAATTTTAAATGTTTAATGTTTAATGTTTAAATGTTTAAATGTTTAATGTTTAAATGTTTAAATGTTTAAATGTTTAAATGTTTAAATTTTAAATGTTTAAATGTTTAATGTTTAAATGTTTAAATGTTAAATGTTTAAATGTTTAAATGTTTTAAATGCTTGAATGTTTAAATGTTGAGATGTTTAAATGTTTAAATGTTCAAATCTTTTCATGTTTATATGTTGCACATTTACGGCGAAATGCGGTAATAGATTTTCATGAAATTTGACAGGAATGTTCCTTTTCAAATTGCGCGTCGACGTATATACAAGGTTTTTGGATATTTTGCATTCCAAGGATATAAAAGGAAAAGGGAGCCTCCTTCATACGCCAATATTAGAGGAAAAATCAGACTATAGAATTATTCATCATAAATCGCATAGTATGAATTGCATGCCTCATTGAATGTAATTCTCACGCACTATTAAATGGGATGCAAAGATTTTATAACAGCTTGTGTGGGCGCCTAGATGTCTTCTGGTTTTCTCGCGCTAAATTCTGGAAAGCGTCATAATTGTGATAATTAAATTTTGTGTAAGCGTGATCTGATCAAATAAATAGTTGGTGTATCAGTGTGGATGTGATTTGGAACGTCGTTCAGTTATGAATGTTATTACTATTGATAAAATTTTTGTTCACTATTTGTTATGATATTCTTTAATTTTTATAAGTTTTGGAATTTTTAAATCTCAATTTGTTTTATTTTTACTTTTTTTTCATAAGTATTTGAAATCTTTGTACTTCTCATTTTTGAATTATATTTATAGAAGGTGGTATTTTTGTTGTTTGTATTATTCATTATTGCATAAGTTCGTATTATTTTTATCATTATTTATTTTTTTCATTTGTATCGGTACAATTTTTATTGTTAAAGAGACATATTTGGGGAAATCCGTTGTCTCCATTGTGAATAAATTAATAAATAAATGAACCATTGATTGCGTGCAATAACGCATGCAATTAATAATTAAAATAACATGGTATTGTCTCTCGAACTTTCTCTGCTTTGAACTTGGACTGTCCTGTTGCCAGTATGTCTTGAAGAAGATTAGCTTTTGATGTTTGCATTTTTGATACACCATCCTTAACAGCAATTTGCCGTTTTCACACCGATATCTCGCCGACACGACATACAGACAGGATTTACTCTGATGGACAGTATAAGAGGAGGCTGCGGTTTATTACTGCGCCAGGTCTACTGTTCACAGAACTACCAGAATATTATTATTTAACTACAAATTTTTGTTCATGATAATTTAGGTTTTGAAACAATTCCATCCAATTGGTGTTGAAAAAAAATTGCTAGACTATTCTATAAAAACATTCTATTCTGTCAAAACAGAATGAGAACGATGGGAAAATAGCAAAGTTTGAATGGTATGATAATCTTCATGATTTCAACAATCCTTAATCAAAGTTCTTCAATTAAATTTTGATAATAGTAGAAGATCAGACTAACGTCTCAGAAATAAATAATTTATATTTTCAGTCGCACTATAACGTTGATAAATTTATTTGATTTGTAGGAGCATAAGACCGCTGCCAGCAGATCGCTCTCTGTGTGATCAGACCTTGAATGAAGGTGTGATGCCAAGTAGATGCTCTCAAACACCCAATACCTATAACTGTTGCTATGGTAACCACATCTGGGTGCCATTACCATAGAGAAGAGACAAAGAAGATAAGAAGATATATCCGATAGTAGCCTATAGTATAGACTATAGAGAAACCAGGCTACTGTTCTGTCTTGTGTAGATGAGATGAAAAAATATTTGAGCTTATGGCAAACCGAATATTGTTCTTATTCATTGTTCTAGATATCATCATTGATAACCCTGATTTCGTGAAAAGTATCATATTATCGAAGAAAGTAAATATCAAGAGGAGAATATCAAGAAATCTCGAAATTTTATCGATCACAGAATTTTATTGAGAAAGAAAATTGATTCGACAAGAATATTCCACAATCAACTAATCGCACTGATAAGGTTCAGAGAATTTCAAGTTCTTAAAGTCAACTCTACGCACAAACATTTCCGCGACTATTTGCAACTTCAAGTTACCTTAATTCTTCCAGACAAGTTGTTGTCAAGTTCGAAGTTTACATCTTATTTGCTAGGCTATTCATTACTGTCAGTTGAGCCTGTGTAAGTCAAGACGAGTTTTAGAGAGGAGATTCTAGAGAAAATCATTGGATTGAAGTATCCTCGGTGTAAACGAAGAGCTGAACGTCAATAAGATACAAACTATCTTACTTAAAATTGTCGAGAGATGTATTGATATCGATCACTATTGGTAAAGGTTATATTATGTCGATTTTATTTTGTTTATCATCCGTGACTTGTGTGCACCATGATTCACCTGTCAATGGAAGCCATAAGAATGAATAATAATTAAATAAAAATACTCCAGGACGAAATTTTATTTTAATGATAAAATTAGTTTCTATAGTGACTAAAACACGATTTGTAACACAAAATCATAATGATCCATGAGAGAAAAAAATGAAGGTTCACGATTAATCTTTAATATGCATCATTACTATTGTTCACGATTACGAAATACTAATGGAATTAATCCCTAAAGTTTCAACCGGTTGCCCATATAATGCCATGACAGAAGCTCCTTCTGTTAAAATGTCAACATTCCCAATGAGTTGCAAAATATGAATGAATTTCAAATCTCTCGATATGGAATATCAGTTGATTTCCTGCCCAAAAATTGAGTTGAAAGCGACGACTCCTACATGCGAAAGCATAATAATTTTTTTAATTTCCTCCAAACATTTATAATCTCACAGTTGGTAGTATGATGTATGTTTTAACATATGCTACATGCATTCAATACAACCTCCATGTTGAATATTGGATAAATGTTGGCTAAATTACATACTCACAGAGTACTTCATCAACTAGGAGACTGAGCGCGAAAATTAATTTGGAATTTGTAATGAGCGTCTAATAAATGTCGACAGTCACTCTCTCACCGTTGGGAAATCAGAGTTGTGCAATAGAAGTTGCTGATTCAGGTTTGAATAACTTTGGATGAATTATTTCTCCAGTTCAGTATAAAAAGGAGAAAGGGTCAGAAAAACATGAGTGCTCACTATACAAACTCTCACATCAGAAGTTTAACTCAGTTCTCAATAGTTTCAAATTGAATTGTAGTGTATTTCCAAGTTGAAATAATTCAGTCAGAATTATTTTTTTAACACTATGATTTTGTTGAATACATTATACTGTTTTTCTCTCCTCGATTTCAAACAATATTCATAACTGAATATTTTCCCATATTATTCATGATCAGCTCAGATTGATTTTGCATCCTGAAAGCAGAGAAACCGTATTCTTAGATTGTTTTAAACTTAAAGCTTATCCTTAACTCAGATTGTTTTATTCTGTGCTGAAACATCTTGAATTTCTATTTTTCCTGTTTTAAAACCATACCTTCTCCATTGAAATTATTGATATAATATGGATTGGTTTTCAGATTCTATTGTGTATTGTAGCTCTAGTACAATTCCAGTCTTAGATCCAGTCTCTCAATACAGTTTTGTGTGATAATCACCTTGTTCTGGTTATGATGTTTCAAAGTTACTCAAAGTTCGATTAAAACTGCATCCCTTCTCCTTCCTTTGTTATGAGCCTGACATTTTCCTTGTTTAAATTCGCATGATACTTATTGTTGAAGGACTCTACCATCCAAAACTTTCAATGCAATACCAGTTGAGATTAGCACTACAATAGTTGAGAATTAATGAATTATGTAGTAGCAAAACAGGAAAATCATTCCTTACATCACGAGAGCATAATTTTGTCACTCGTGTAATGTTTGAACAACAGTATTTCTGGGAGCACACAGTTATCTAACATCAATCACTATGAGTGAATCAGGGCGGTGCAGAGAGCTCTGCAGATACGATGTTTGTCTCCTTTATTTTCGGAAATCGGCGTGTATACAGGGTCCTCACGAAATACTGTCGGGTTCGTGTCGAAAGCGTACATTGGTGAATGCTACTACCGATTCTGCCGTCACGTTTCGGTTGTGTGTTGGTGAGAGGGGAAGGGGTTTGGGGTGTTTGAAGGGGTTGAGGTGTGGTCTATTCCGACAGCGGCGGGTATTTTATTGCGTTTACGCCTTCAGCTCTGGAATCCTCAGCTTGGCTACTGCGTGCGCTCTCTTTCAAAGGTACCGTCGCTTTTCTCAGATTCTCATCAATATATTCATGACAATATGAATGGCTGAGGCCTCTTTCTACCTGGTCGGTCACACACGCAGGCTCGGCCGGTCACTGCGCCGCAAATCACCGGGATTCGGAAATAAAAAGACAGAAATCTCCCAGAATGATCCCTCTCTGACTCTTGGGGTGAGGATATGGATAAATAGATCATTTTCTTTGTGGCTTTTTTTATATTCACATCGGAATTCTCCTTTCATTTAGTTATGTAAGGAAAATATGTGATCCGGTTGAGTTTTTTATTTCAAAATAGGCATTGATTGAAATCATTACATTATACTGTTCCTTCGAAGTAGCATGATCTGATTCACAAGTGATTTGCAATCTTTAGTAAAACTCTAAAAAAAAGCAGTTTATTACAAAAACGAAGTTCAATGATTCCTAGATAATGTATCTTACTGTTGTTTATGTGATTATCATTGCTATGTATCATATTATTCATTCTCTATGGTAAGAACCTTCCACTTATTGATTATCTTAAATGAAAATCTGGTGTGGCGCACTCACACAACTTTCCTTGCCGTTATGAAAATTTATCACTTAACGCTAGTGTTCACGCGCATAAAAGTCTACTATTCAAAGATCCAAGACAGCTGGTGACAAGAAAATAACACTGGAGACACACGAAGTCTGCTTTCTCTTCATAGTGAATGATTCAATAGAATCAACAGTTGCCAACAGTTTGCAATTGAAATAATAACATTTTATCGAATTTCGAGCTTATTTTCAATTTTAAGTGAAAATGTTACTGAACATTAATTGTAGAGATTTTCATGGTTAATTTTTTCCACTTGGAATTTTTTGTTTAAATTGTTTCTGAAGCCTGATACTTGAGAATCTAAAATCAAACTTTGCATAGATGGGGCGGAGCTCCTGGATTTTTTACAGATATGAAACTTGTGGCAGTTGTTAGAGCTTATAAATGACTATGTCCGGCCATCTTTAATTGAATTTGATCGAAATTGTTCGTGTCGGATCCTTATAGGGGAAGGAACTTAAGTTCCAAATTTCAAGTCATTCCGTTAATTGGGAGATGAGATATCGTGTACACAGACGCACATACACTCACACACACATACAGACCAATACCCAAAAACCACTTTTTTGGACTCCGGGGGCCTTGAAACGTATAGAAATTGAGAAATTGGGGTACCTTAATTTTTTTCGGAAAGCAATACTTTCCTTACCTATGGTAATAGGGCAAGGAAAGTAAAAAGACTAGATATTGTCAAACCACAGATTTATTGAAATCGAGAAGAAGAATCATTCAAGATACTGGTTTCGGTTGTCACACCATTATCAATCTTTGGTAAACATCTCTTGCGGAGATTGATAATGGAGTAACAACCAAAACCGGTATCTCGATTTTTAACAAATTTGTAATTTTGGAATACTGTATCTGGTATTATTACAATATGGGTGATTGCCACAATATTACCTTCACAACGACTCAGAAAGCTCCATCATTTATTCAATGTTGTCTATTTCTTCTTTGGATATCATTGGCTTTCGATTTCTTATTGTTTTGATTTCTTATTTCTTATTTCTTACATGTGTTATGGGGTAGTTATAAAATAAACTTTGATTATAATTAGAAAAACAGATAATTCATTGGAGAACTAAATAATCGATTTAATTTAATTGAAAACTCAAAGTTAAAGCAGAAACTAAAATAAAATATTAAGAATACCTTTTAAATAAACAATAGAATAATAATTACAGGATTTGCCTTCAATAAAAAAACTATGAATAATATATATTGATAAAATTGATGATATAAGTAACTTACTGAACCAGGAAAATGGTGTCTCGGAACAGAGGGGTAGAGCCGGGCCAGATTATCTGCTGTAGATAGTTCCAGGTCCCGTCCTCGTAACCGACTGCCTAGAGGCATACATTTTTCAGTTCAATTTTACTTGTCATGAATTTTCACCGTCGTCGACTCTCTTAATACAATGGGTACTCTCAGACTGTGAGAATGCATGTCAAATAGTCGGCCACATTACACATGATAGCCATTTTCAAGAAAGGTAATTATTAAGAGAATTTACTTTTGATGCATTCTTCACTAATTCATTTCTCTAACTATCTCCCGTTTGTTCCAATATTTGTAGCCTACACCTACTCTTTCACTATGAGTAAGTTTGTTTTTTCCCTTCTATTCTAGTCCGGTAGAGTCCCTCTGTATTATTCCGCGTATACTGTAGAGTGAAATGCGTGTTTTCTCTTATTCCAAAATATTCCTGCTCTAATGTGGGCTCTTTTCCAGACCTTTATTATTGGAATTAGTGATATTTGACATCCTAGAAGACTGTTGTATTAGAACTACCACTTGTCATAGGAATCGTTTATGATGCTGAATTCTAGAGATAACCTTCAGGCTTAGGAGGGGTCGTCTACTGCTAAGTAGGGCTTGACAAACTGTTGTGAAACCAAGCTGGGGCTTGATTCTCTATTTTTCACTGGTTGTCTCATATCCTATCTCCCTAACCCTCTCACACTTTCCTTGATCAACTCAACCGCTGTTATAACTTTGAAAAAGATATTACTAGCAAGTATGAGTTAAATAAACTTCTTCATTCTTGAAAGATGAATCGGCCATAGATGGCTTACAATAATAACTGCATGATGGGTAAGTACATTTTACAAGTGATTTAATGCACTGTTTCATGATTCTTATCTTGAAATACTTATTGTGCATACATTGAGTCTACTAGTCATATTGTTCATGAATACAGCATGTATTCTTATTCTTAATAAATTGAACATTGGGTTCGGTTTCCATCCAAGTGATTGACATAATGGAGAATCGCTTCATTTTTTATTCTTCAGTTTTAAAAACTCAAGAAAAAGCATCACAGCCGAGGAATGAATAAGATATTTTAATCAATTTTCCAAGATTGATGAGACTCGAATATTTTACTCGAGGCAATATAGTAAATAATACATCAAATACAGTTGAGCCCAGTACCCCGTGATAAAATATTGATTAACTCCAAACTCACTTGAAAAATTAACAATGTTTTTTTTTCAAATCTCCTCCAACATAGAAAAAAGCTGGGACTACCCCAAAAACATTTGTGAAAATTTATTGATAAACTTTTTCACATTTACGGTCACAATTTAAACCCCAAACTTTTCCCCTTCATTGAAGAGACATTTTACATTAAATAATATATGAAAATGAAGATGTCGTACATGAATGCTTCAATTTAGAGGTGTATATTCATGAATATTACACGAAGAAGAGTTTTTCATGTGTTTTACACCACATTGCTAAGAAAAGATCTCTTTACTCACAATCTATTATCTATGTTTTCAGAAGCCTACTGGTAGTAACTTATCTGCAGATGTGCATTTCTCAAAACAAATCAGCAGAATTTAAAATAGAGATCATTCACTTTTGCAACCGTACGTCCCGTGCTACAAAAATGACAGGGTGGCAGAGAAGAACAATAGAGTGGCGGACTCATCTGGTATGCAGTGTTGCGTGAACCAAGCGAATCTGAGATGAAATAGAAGGTAATGTCCGACCGAATTTATATACTTGGATGCGTTTGAAATTCGCTTTGCTGTCCCATCTCATCTCTAGGCATCCGCTCCAAACAGGAATATGAAAACTACTTCGGCTTTCCGTTAGGAATGAAGAATTCCACTATTAAGAAATAGCCGGGACTTGCTGCATATTTGATCAAGCAGATTTCAAGCCTTGACGTTTCTCCGCATATAATTCAGATCTGTATTATGAGTTAGTCGCAATTTCATGGGAATACCTTGGCCAATTTCCCTGGAACTAGCATGGATAATATTCTCCTGGAAAATTCTCAAGGTCTCTACACATGGTGGAAAATACTAAGTTGATGGCAAATGTACATGAAGGCACCATGCATATTTGAATAATCATGATAACGAGTAAATTGCTTGAGCAGCAGTCATGACACAGTGTTTATGATTCAACTAGTAGCTCTGTGAACAGTAGACCTCACGCAGTATTCTCATCCACAAGTACCAGATGTCAACTGTTTTAAATGTTAACAAACTCAGTTCACGTTTGAATTTGTATTTCATATGATATAATTCATCCAGTTCCGTGAAGATCTTTCTATGTGATGAAAATTAATTCTTAAGAATCAAAAATATTATAATTTCTCCAGCATTATTTAGTTCATTTGTTTATTTTTATTCACCTATCAAATTAGTTGTTTCGAATGTGAGAATATTGATACTGATGGGCACGCATAATAGTACCATGACTGCAAAAAAAATATTGAAACCAAAGACCAAAAGCTGCGATTAGACCAAATTTATTAAAAAAATGTTAATAAATCAATCCTTTTAGATTATATTAGATTGAACATAACTTATAATACACATGATGAACATATGTGTTTGTCAACTTCCGTTCAGTCTAATAGAATCTATAAGGATTAAATTATAACCATTTTTTAATAACTTTGGTGTAAACCCAGCTCAAAGAAGCATACCTCTTTAATGTATTTGATTGAAACTATAGACCTTATACAAATACAGTAATAGACTGGCTTCTCCACACATCTGTGTAATCACTTGTCAGCAGATTTATGATGAATAATTCTATAGACTCATTTTTACTTCGATATTGACGTATGAAGGAGGCTCCTTTTTCCTTCTATATTATCCTTGAAATGCAAAATTTCCAAAAACCTTATATATACGTCGACGCGCAATTTAAAGGGAACATACCTGTCAAATTTCATGATAATCTATTACCGCGTTTTGCCGTGAATGCGCAACATATAAATATATAAACATATAGACATATAAACATTTGAACATTTGAACATTAACATTTAAACATTTAAAATTTAAACATTTAAACATTTAACATTTAAACATTTAACATTTAAACATTTAAACATTTAAACATTTAAACATTTAACATTCAAACATTTAAACATTAAACATTTAAACATTTAAACATTTAACATTCAAACATTTAAACATTTAAACATTTAAACATTTAACATTTAAACATTTAAACATTCAAACATTTAAACATTAAACATTTAAACATTCAAACATTTAAACATTAAAACATTTAAACATTCAAACATTTAACATTTAAACATTCAAACATTTAAACATTTAAACGTTTAGAGAAATGCCAATCCGTCGATTTGAATCTTAATGAATTTATAATCACACAACATGAAAGATAGGTACCTATGATTCAATATAGTATATTCAGAAATGATTAATGATCATAAGATATAGTATTTCAGAACAAAATATTGACAATATTGTCAATTACAATTTAATAATCTCAATATAAGATACAGTATGACCAATCTAATACTGTGAGCTCATGAGAGATTGGTTCTATAGTGAGATCCACGTTATAATGACAGTGGATTAAGATGGGAGAATAGCGTTGCCGATTCTCTGCCTTGGTTAATTATCTTTCTACATTGTCAAAAACAGACTTGGCATCGTTGTGGAGCAAGAAAAGGATAGTACTACCTGCTTTGTCGAATAATAGACAAGGATAGCAACACCAAAGTTGATCAAATACTGTTATTATAACGTGGACCTCACTATAGTAGCTGCTGATTAGAAAGTAATTACTGAGGTAAATAATTATGCTATTTCCAATTTTCAACGAATTTCTTGTCAGTTGCAACTTCTTTGAGTTTAGTATCAATGTAATAATCAATTATTACGCGCTATGCCTGTTGTCTTCTCCCAATCATATTATATTGTGATTATGATTTGTTATTGTCAATGTATAAATACATTTGGAATGTTATTGGAAAAGTTGGGAGTTTGTTAGTATAATGCATAACAAATTAATTAAAATAGCTATGATTCGAGAAACTTTTTCAACATCTGGTACTGTATTTGGATGTAGGATGACCTTAAATTGATCCACCAGTCCTTAAAATCAGCTACTGGAAACTATTTTGTAATAATATAGTATTCCTTTCAATGCGTCCGACGAGAGAAAGTTGGGAATTCATTGTCAGTGAAATTGGAATGTCAGATCTTTTCCATACTAATGTTCAAAATCAATAAGGATTGATGTGAGCTTGGATGAAATCATTAGATAAGAGTATATTCCATTCTGAATTCAGCGGTAGAATTGTTATTCAATTTCAAAGATAATCTCTCCAACTGATTATTACTCTCAGATTTTATTATGAATGCTTCAGCTTTCTAGTCAGCATCATGGTCATAATTTCGGAGCACTCTGGCCGTTACAATTTTGAAACATCTAGTAGCTGAATTATAGAAGATGCCATCAAACGAGCGAGCCAACCCAAGTTTCAAAATGCTGCACCCTATTCAGAGTCCTGTTTCAAGTCCGTAGGAGTCTACCATTATGAAATATTAGTTCAGAATCTCGTATATAGGAAATTCCTCGAGGAAACCAGAAACTTCTCTTTATGTGTGCTTAGAAAGACCCAAGTCAGAAACATAAGTGGGCTTCATTGCTATTCATGTCACCGACTTGAGTTAAGTAACTTTATTTAATGAGGTTGATACTATTTGCAAAGTTCAGTGACGCCCCCTCCCATGCCATGTTCTCAGTGTGTACTATTTATATGAGTTCAGCTCAGTCCTCTGTCTCTGCGTTATTAAATTAAATTTTGAACACCCAGCTTAATAGAATCACATACAAACGTCCTTCATTCGAAACTACAAATTTGCTGGCGCAGAAAGGGATAGTAGTGTGTTTGCTTAAATATGGGTCGCTACAAAACCCTCTGATACAGGGCCAACTCAGATCACTAGCGGCGAAAGCATATAATTAACTATAATAATGAAAGTTGGTTCCAGTTCACAAATAATACAGCACTCTTCCCAAAACTAATCAGGTGACTAAGAAGTACACTACTGTTGAGAATATTCTAAAATAACTTAAACTGGAAGATGATAGGGTGGAGAAGAAATTGGAAAAGAGTGAACTAGGAAATTATTGGAGAATGAAAATCTTCAATTAAATCTAGAACTTATTGCTTGTTCAAAT
This sequence comes from Nilaparvata lugens, assembly GCF_014356525.2. Classification (NCBI taxonomy): domain Eukaryota; kingdom Metazoa; phylum Arthropoda; class Insecta; order Hemiptera; family Delphacidae; genus Nilaparvata; species Nilaparvata lugens. The sequence continues at coordinate 40,097,280 of NC_052507.1, forward strand.
TCTCCAACTACTGATGTAAGATTTTTGGATGAATTCTTCCCATTTTTCAACATTTTTCTAGCCTTAACCTCTTTTCTATCCAAAACTTTGCCAAAAACTAGATGTGGAGAATGCACATGTCCAAATTCTAAGTGAACTGTGTCAGGGACTTCGATGGAAGACAACTTCTTATCTGAGAGTATTGCATTTTCCTCATTAAACCCAACAGCATTCGACATTGAATAATAGTGTTTGGTAGCAAGTAAAACCAGCTTCATACAGTGTTTTACATTTTAGCCTCAATTCCAGAACCTGGAGCTGCTAAATAGGGAGTGGGGAGTCGCTGTTTTAAATATCCACTGCTCATGAATATGCATGCAGAAAACTTCACTGAGCATTTCTATGCCAAAATTTACTCGCCAATCCATATCCTCGACGCTTAAAAATGTAGAAGTAATTTACTTATCCAAAGTGCGTTTCCCATAGAGAACCATTCCCTCATCAAATTTAATGTATTCTTGGTTTAAATGTTATTCATTGTTAACATGGGAGTGCGGAAAACAAATTTGACGAGGAAGAGGTTTCAAAACGACTTTATCTATATAAGTCACCCATTCTAAAACAAAAAATGAATAAAATAAATAATTTTATTCATGGAGGCAACAGGTAAAAACCCATTTTGCCTCCTTCACACATTACAATCATACACTATACAATCCAAAAATGTATTTTAAGAATTAAGTATGAAGAAATGTTAAAAAACAAGAAATGTAATGTAAGTGAAATAATAAGAAATAGAAATTAAATGAATCAAAAATACTAACAAAAGTATGTCAAATGAATGAGAATGAAATTAAATATAAGATTTTAACAATTTTAGAAAACTTGAAATCAATAATTACTGTATTCAATTAATCAATTATCAATAAACTACAATAAATTAATCAATAGGCCTGAAAAATAATTATTCAATTAATCAATAATTATCGATAAATCACAACAAATAAATCAATATTTATAATGAGAAAATTGCAAAGGTAATTGATTAAACCCTGAACTTTAAAACTTAATAAAAGTCTGTTGATTCAAGTTTAGCCTACAATGAAAAGAAAAATAGAATGTCTGTGAATCACTACCACATGAAATTAATGGAAGAAAGAAATGCAAATCACGAAATGACAAATCACATAATATTATCGACTAGATCGCACGCCATCCTACGGAATTTGTACGGGGAGAACCAAAAGATATCCAAGCGCTGAGAACAACTATTGAAAATTCTCTGTGCTCTATTCAGAGGAGAGTTATAATGACTCACCGTTCTGGAGCGTGAGATATGAAAAGAAAAAGTCGAACGGCGAGCAATGGTATTTATATAAATATTAATTTTGGAAAGCAGATACGGAGAATCAATTTTGTTATTTAAGAGATTAAAAAGGAAAAGAAGAGATTTGACGTCACGTCTGACTTTCAGTGATTTAATTTCAAACATACTTCTTAAAGAATTGGTAGGGTAATCAAACGGGCAGAAAACATTGTGCTTTTTATAATAAATACATCTCAAGAATTTATTCTGCATTCGTTCTAGTATTTGAATCTGTTCATTTACTCTATTGATTAAATTTAAAATTGTACAAAGCATATTCTCTCATCATGAGTGATTCTCAAAAGATAAATCTATGAGTTTCTAAGAAATCATGTAGGCTAATCGAAGTTGTTTCCTTCTCTTATCAGGTTTCTGTTTATTCGGAAACTTCACCTGGTTAGACTTAAAACTCTAGAATCTTAATTAGAAACTCCATTATTATTTTTATTTATGCAATCAATTGGATTTGATACAGAGGGATTTTTTAATATTGTTATCCAGTTTCTATTCAAAATCCGGAAGTCAGTTGTAATAAAAATGCATTGTTGTTAGATAAAAAATGAATATAATATTTCGTTATTGAAGATTATGATCAAAATATCCACCCATTGAAGTAAAAATATTGAAGTTATACATTTTCACCATAGTATTCATGTTCTTTGGTAGAAAATATTCTGTTTATGAGACGACTGGAATCCACACTGAATGTTACACCGCTTCAGGATAATCAACTCGCACTTCAGAGTGTATACTGATCAAGAAGGGCTACCAACTTATGTGACACACCAAATTTCCCTTAATTAGAAATGAATTACCACAATTGAAAGAATAAGACGAAATATCGGGGCACCAAGCTTCACTCGTTATTTTATTAATTGATAAACAGAACACAATTCTTTAAAATGATTGGGGAAGGACTAACAGGCACAGCCCAAAACTGTTTCTTCCCCGAATTTCGATTTATACACTATAAATAGTCCAATAAGTAGGTTATGTTCCATACACTTGAATTCAGGTTCAATTTTCAGTTTAAACATTTGAAAACAGAAAAGTTCTAATTTAGATTGTTCACAAACCAAATTCAATAACAAAATAACACTCACTTATCACTTGAAACTGTAAAATAATTATGAACTTCGAAAATTATGATAAATTTGAAAACATAGCGAAAATAATATTACTTTCCTTGTCCTATTACCATAGGTAAGGAAAGTATTGCTTTCCGACAAAAATTAGGGTACCCCAATTTCTAAATTTCTATACGTTTCGAGGTCCCCTGAGTCTAAAAAAATGTTTTTTTGGGTATTGGTCTGTATGTGTGTGTGTGTGTGTGTGTGTGTGTGTGTGTGTGTGTGTGTGTGTGTGTGTGTATGACTGTATGTGCGTCTGTGTACACGATATCTCATCTCCCAATCAACGGATTGACTTGAAATTTGGAATTTGAGGTCCTTACAATCTAAGGATCCGACACGAACAATTTCGATAAAATGCAATTCAAGATGGCGGCTAAAATGGAAAAAATGTGGTCAAAACAGGATTTTCGCGATTTTCTCGAAAACGGCCCCAACGATTTTGATTAAATTTATACCTAAGATAGCCATCGATAAGCTCTATCAACTGCCACAAGTCCCATATCTTTAAAAATGTCAGGAGCTCCGCTCCATCAATGCAAAGTGTGATTTTAGATTCCCAATTATCAGGCTTCAGATACAATTTGAACAAAAAATTTCAAGTGGAAAAGATTGAGCATAGAAATCTCTACAATAATTAATGTTCAGCGACATTTTCACCTAAAATTGAAAATAAGCTCGAAATTCGATAAAATGTGTTCATTCAATAATGCAAACTGTTGGCAACTGTTGATTCTATTAAATCTCTAGCCGTCAGGCTCGCTTCGCTCGCCATATCTGGGGGCTCCGCCCCCTGGACCCCTGACTGGAGACCGTCCAAGAATGAGATCAGCAGGCTCGCTTCGCTCGCCTGCATTTTTCATTTAAGCATTTTTATTATATGTTGTCACGTTTTTTTTTATAGTTAAATAACGATTAGCCTCCTGCTTGGCATCAGTCGGTAGAGCATGAAATATTTTAATAATTATAAAAATCAGGTCGTGGTTTTTTATAGGATACAGTCTCACTTTGGTACGACATATTCTTGTCATCATACATTAATGGGCTCATACAGGAGCTTATAAAAATAATACTGATAATTTATTAAAAAAAAATATATATATATATATGGTAATTATCCTATAGTATTGAGGAATAAAAATAAATCGCACACCATAAACAATTTGATACATATATTAACAAATATTGCAAAAAATAAATCAGAGCAAAAAAATATATAGAGCGACAAAAAATATATAATATAAGATAAAACAATAATCGAGATCAATAAAATATCACAGGCTAAATACTATTCTTTGAATTTTATAGCACGAAACGTTACCATGTGCTTTTATTTTATGATCATATGCATTTATTTGCATGTAGCTGCGATATCAGCTTGCCAATACCTGTCGACTTGGACAATTCCATTAAAACTAAATTCTTAAAATCAGCTTGATAAATTGACAACTAGTAATCCAAATATATATATATTAAATTCTATAGTATCTAATAGATTTCTTTGTAATAAATATATTTTTTATCTCAGGGTGCGAGATTTGGCACCTGAAGGAATAAATAGAGCAATTCATCTAGTGAATCAGAGCTACAACAAACTATCGCAAATTATATTGCAGAAATTAATGATCATATGAATATGTATTAACAGCCTAGATTTTATACTTCTTTGATTGATAGATCTTCCAATATATGAATTGATTCGTTACTTTTCTAATAAAATACCTTTCATACTACATTTACTTGCGCAAGTATTTTTTACCAAATTCTTAATTTATAAGAAAACCCTTTCGACAAGCTAGCTTTGATTCTTATGTAATTTCGAAGCACTGAGGGCGCCCTATCACTATTTCAATATTTTTCACTCACGTGTCGGAATTTTCTTATGAGCTGCTGATGTCGATCCAACTCCTGGTGGTCCTGGATTATTGTAGCCGGAGTCGTCTCTTCCAAGGGGTTACAAAATTATCTAAAAATGACTTTTGCTTTATAAGAGCATCACAAATTCTTATAAGAAATTTAGTAATTCAATTTAACTTTAAATTATTACAAGATATAGCAAGGTATTACGCTCTATAATTTTTAGTGACCTCTCATGGTGGCAGTTGGCAGGCAAGTGTGGTTCTCGTTTCTCAATTTTACAATTTTCATTTCCGATTTCTAAATTTGCATAAAAATTTGAATATTCTAGTCCTCCGCCATTCAAGGCTCAAATAGACCGTATTAAAATATTAAATTATTACTTATGTTATATATTTAATAATTTCTTTGCCTTCGGGCCATATCCAAAACATAGACTATACAACAATTTTTTATGAATTATATTTATTTGTAGAAATATATACAAATATTTTTGAATCGGCTCACTATTGCCGCCTATCAATTGCCACTATTTGATTGGTGCATGCAAATTATTACAGTATTCATGCGCCCAGTAACCTCCTACTTCCTTAATACATTCAATTATTTTTGTTGGGTTTTTAAATATGCTCTCTACATGCTAAGTAATTTTTTATAGGTTATTAGTTGTTTCATACATCACAATAATTAGCCACGTGAGACCTTTAGTTCCTCAAATTGCATACTGTTTTGCCACAATAAATTTCTGCCAAGGTGTTTGGTCAGATTCTACGTTGTATGGCTCGGTCGATCGTTAGGTCGCCGATCAGTAAATATTTATGCCTAACCTCAATTTTCAATACTTTATATAATATTATATATTAGAAAAATTTATTTCCATTCCTCTTAGGCTGTTGTACAGTTTAGCCAGGACGTCTGATATTATCTAATCTTTACGTTATCTCTTTGGCGATATTAGCCAATTACTTCACTTAGACCTATAAATATTTCAACTAGGGATTTTTATTTATCAATCCAAATTAAATATGTTACAATGTTAGGACGATCCAGTCGGGGGTCCAGACTAAACGTCTGGCTAAACGGATATGGCGAGCAAAGCGAGCCTGACGGCTAGTAATATAATATTCCCAGGAATAGCTCTGATTGAAGTAGCAGTGCCCAATCAATTTTCCCGCGATAAATGCATTTCAATCTTCAACTTGGTGCCAACCTAACAAAGTCAACTCAACTTAATGTCAACCTGACAAAATTATTAATTATTCAGTTACCAGTTAACAACTGTTTCGAAGAGGTACTCTCTCTAGATTATAGTTCTATAGTAAAATGTGATATGGACAATTTTCAATTATAATTAAGAGAATAAGAAGAATATACTTGCAAAAAGACGAACTTTAAACCCTTAAAAATCACCCTTAGAGTTAAAATATTGCCAAAAGATTTCTTAGTGCGCCTCTAAAGGGCCAACATACCTACCAAATTTGAACGTTTTTGGTCCGGTAGATTTTTAGTTCTGCGAGCGAGTGAGTGAGTGAGTGAGTGAGTGAGTCAGTCAGTCAGTCAGTTAGTGAGTGCCATTTCACTTTTATATAATATAGATTCACTATGAAGAGATGGCAGACTTTGTGTGTCTCCAGCGTTATTGTCCTGTCACCAGCTGGCAGATCTTTGAATAGTAGACTTGAGATGCGCGTGTACACTTGCGTCAGGTGATAAATTTTCAAAACGGCAAGGAAAGTTGTGTGAGTGTACCACACCAGATTTTTTTTATTTTGAATATGATTATTTATGAATAACTTGACCCATCAAACCCATAAGGTTTCTTCATCTTTTAGGTCATGTTCATATTTTAGAGCTGGCTATACGTCAGCTTATGAATTTCGGGGATGAGATATTTTGATTTTCAACAGACGCACTGGCTCACTCACTTCTATTATCCACATACGACGAACGGCTCAGCTGTTTTTCCAAGGATGAATCATCCTTTCAATGTCGTTCAGCGAGTTTTCCTAGGGATGAAACCTAGTGCAATCGAACTATAATTATTATTTTATTTATAAGGCTAAGGCCCGACAGAATGAAATCACACCACAGCCCAAACTACTGAGCCTAAAATATTGTAATTTTGCACAATTGTTTATGGTAGCCTCAAGACATCCACTGAGAATGGATTTTCCGAAATATGCCCCCCTGAGGAAGCTGGAGCCCCCCAAAAATTTTGTACTTTTTAACCGCTCATTGCACAGCAAAGTCATGTGGTACTTTTTTGTTCAGCTACGAAAAAAAATTAGATCTATGCAGAAAAATTCTGATCAGGAGCACAGGGGGGTTCAGGAGAGGGCATTTTTCGAAAAATTTGATGTAAGATCACACTACAGCTCATACTAATTGGCCTACAGACTTAAAACTTTGCACAAATATTCTTCAAACATGCTAGACGCGCACTAAGAACGGATTTTGAGATATTTTGCCTCTAAGGGTTTCAAAGGATGAAAAAGGATCCTATTTAGTAAGGTTATGAACGTGGTTAGGTGAATGCCATTTGGAACTGAGATAATTGACACATGATATTCTAACATAAATGTTGTAATCATTGGAAAGCTTAAAATAATTTCATCAATCAGCTGATCGAATTTAATTTTCTGTGGATCGAAAGCGCGAGCTGTTCCACTGCCACGTGTTTGTTCCATTGTTGTATGCTTGGCCAGTTCAGTTTGCGCCTTCTATCAGCTGTATATGGAGTCTCATACATTCCTATTAGAACAGAGCACAGAGATTTCCTTTGGTTAGGAGTTTGTTGATGATTCTTTTTTCAAATTCAAATTTTATTGCAAACTACACAATTTTTTTTGGTAGTACGATTTTTTGCCGTTCTTATAAATTCTATACATACTCTTCGAACCTTTTTACCGACAAGTTCGTTGGACAACGAAATCAACTCACTCCTTCTTCCTTTTTCAGGATTTAACAAGATAGTATTGAATTTGTATAAGAATAAATTGTTGTGATTCATCATTATAGCCGGGATCGACGACTTAATGTGTCCGTCCGAAACACAGAGTGTAAGGCCTAGCCTATTAATTGAACCCATTGAGATAACACCACAGGAAAAGTGGTGGCTATGAATACTGGAACGTACTGTACAAGAAGGAGCACTTTATGCTCTTGGCAAAACGACATGCTTACATTATCGTGCACTTTACATTAGGTGACTTAACACATGTTTTTTATACATAAATAGTGATACTATCTTGCAAAAAATCCTTGTGTATTTAACTGGCTAAAGGGTGTATTTCGTTGTAACAGATGATAAAGTCATTGGTTACTATTCGGCTAACAGTCTGTTGATTGGAAATGTGTTTTTGCTGTCCGCAGCCTATCGCAATGTAGTCGTTGTATTACAAGCGCCTAAGCCTAAACACGTGTGATTGAGAGCACCAACAATGCCCTACAGAATATTGTGGATTGGAGCCTGTAGCCCGACGAAATTACCGACCAGGTATGCAATGCATTTCACGTTCACTGAGCCCTAATGACTGTGTGCAGGGGTCGTGGCCTATTCTTGACAAGGGATTAATGGCAGCATGTCAAATGACCGGCGTCGTGGGAGATCGCTTACCGCATTGGAAATGCGGTCCTTTGAAGGCCCCCACACACTGACTGACCGAAAATCGCCACTACATCGTCTGAAAGTCGGTTGGAGCGTGTGAGTGGTGGTGTGGTCTCGTCTCCTAAGCTGATTCCTGTACAGTGTGCCAGGTGATTGGACATGAGTCATTCCTTGTCCGCTGCACACAAGTGACTTGTCTGCGTGTGACACAATTTGTATGATGTCATGTAGTGGTTTGCCACCAATGAAATCTGTTGGGCTACAAACAAACTTGATTTTCGCGTAACACAGATTGGTGGGTTGGTACATTGCGGTTATTTGATGTAAGGTCCTCGATTTGAAGTTGGTAACCGAATTCCTATGAGAAATAGCTGGTTTTCCCATTCATTAAATTATTAAAACTCTAAAGTCTTGAGAATTTTGATGTGGAAGTTTTAAAGCACTCTCACATAATTTCTGCCCCTCATGTTGATATCATGTTGTGAAGATGGTATGGAGTTAGAAAGTAACGGTATATATAATGAATGATGAAGATGTCTTATTCCCTAAAATGGTGGCTAAACCAGCATCAATAGCCTAGTTAAATACCCTGGAAGCATGCCTCTAATTTCCAGGTCAAAAGTGACCAAGGTATTTTATTCGTTTTATTTATGAATTTTCTATTGTTTTCTTTTTTTTGCGAATTTTGTGATTATAAATGTGTTGTGTATGTTGCCATAAATAAATAAATCATATGATGACAAAAAAGCAATCGGCGTTTTATCAAACAATTGAAGGAATTATTATTAATAGCAGACATAAAAAGCATGTAATTAATCTCAGCTCATCAAGTTATTAAGGAACAAGAATTGAAATTTTGACTGAACGTTTCATTCATAGCTCTCATCCAGTTCAGGCGAATGGAATTCAATAAGTTGAATGCGTGAACGCATCCTAGTAGTCGTGTATCTTTAATTGACTCGCACTATTGCTTTAGAGATAGTTCCATATGGAGAACACCTGAATGAAGAAGCTGGTTGTCGAGAATAACTACTCGTATTCTTGCCTGCAATTATTGATACCTTCTGTTTCTCCTCCTATTTTCTTCAAACAACAACATGAACTCAGCACCTAGTCGGGTCTCCTCGTGACATCGGGAAGTGACTCTTCTCAATGCTCAGAGGAGATGAAAGTATTTCCAGTTGAATCTCATAATCCTATCAAAGCGGAAATCTCTGTCTGAAAGCTTCCTGGAACTTGAGTTCTGCCTTCTAAACAGTCAATCTCACTTCTTGAATAATGAATAAGATCCAGCAAATTTTCTATGATGAAAAGTTTTTACTACTACCTACAAATTCAACATCACGGTATATCTTGTCAAATCACTCATGTAAACTCGTTAGCAACATGAAACGACTTTATTTCACTCCATAATAAATAATCCTCAGCTTAATCTTCCGTCCTTTCTTATTTGTTTTGTTCTTCTTTGGAACGAAGAAGGAAATTCTAGCTTTGGAGAAAGGGAACTGTATCTGGAGAGAGAAGGTTGTATAAAGGGGAGGTCAAAAACGAGATTTGAGAGATCTTTGAATCCAGTTGCCGTCTCTACTTGAAGGTTGAATATTGTACAAACTCAGTCATTTAGTCATTTATCGCATCATCATCCCTGTTATTACCAACGCACAAGCCAAGGGCTCACATGGACATATGGATCATAAGAACATGAGAATAAGCTATATTTATAGTACGTAATTTATAACAGGAAAATATACAAGAGTTCAACGTAAATTTCTGGAACTGTATTCCACATTCCGAAGATTCAATATTGAAACCCTCAATCATAGAGAATTACAATAATAATGGAAACAACCAATATCTCTATTTTTAGAATGACAATGCAAGAATGTTTCACAAGACAATTTTTCATAAACAAAAGACAATTATTCATATTAATATTATCTGTGAATAATATCCAAAGACAACTCGTGAAATACCATTCTAATTGTAAATTCAAAATCAATTTATCTCAATGTAGTTCCAAGTGATAAGAGACAGCAACTTTCAAGGTGGTTTAGAATGAAAATTTCACCGAAAAGGTTCTACTCAATCCTATTCGTCTCTTTTTCATCACATTCATTCTCAACCACCGAGCGTTCTCTTCCACTCGGTGCTCTTTCGATTCGACATTCGTTACTAAAAGCATCAATAGCTGCCTGCCAACAAATTAAAAATTATACGGTACATCGCATCCTACAATTAGGATCGAGAAATATTGTAAGATAAAATGTGACTGGAATGTCCTTCACGAAGTTACACTATGTCCTTTAGTCCTTCTATAAACAGGACTAGAGACTCTCTTCATCCTTCAGTCGGAAGCTGAGGCACGTCGTGATTGTTCCTGAAGGAGGGAGGGAGGAAGGTTGGATTTGAGGAGGAGTTTGGCTGTCGTGAGAGGAAGCAGAAGGTTGTGTTGCTGCAGACAGAGTCATCTTCTCCTCTGCCGCTGTATCCGAGCAAGGGGAAGACTAGACGATCGTGTTATCTGCTACAGGGGATTCACAGAGACAATAAAACACCGGGGAACGTGCCTGAGATTGGGGGTTCCCGAAAGGGGGATTCAGTTCGTCTTGATGACAAAGGTGAGTCTCGTACAACGGTGCCACTCACCTCCCTTAACGAACCTCTCTCAGCCGTCAACAATTTTCTAGAGAGGCGGCAAGTAGGATGAGAAGAATATCAGCACCCTTCTCAGCTCAGTTCACTACCTTGCTGCAGTATCATTGTCACCAGACCTGCACTTTTCCCGCCTGACATGAAATCGATCATTCGATATAATTTTAATGAGATCGCTAGCAATCTGTTGGTGGATGGTGTCACCTGAATGGAAAGTGGGTGTGAGAGTGAGCTTTTTAAAGTGTTTCAATGTGTTTGTAATAGACTAATTTGGTTGACTTTTTATTCTTTCTCATCCATTTAGTTCCCTCTATCAACTACAAGCTCTGGACTGTATTTTACGTACAAGGACTGTTATAATTATTGTATTCCTCTATTGCGTACTAACCAATCGCTTGACATTTCAGAGATTGGAATTTGCAAAATTAGATTGGATTTCCATCAACAGTTATAGTATCATATGAATTTGCTTAATAACAAATACAAAATAGAAATTTCTGAAAATTATATACCAAAATGGGTGTTGAGTTATCCCATGAATTACTTTCGATAAAAAATGAATATTTGAAAAAAATCCTAGAAAAACAAAAATATCAATGTACTTCATTTCCTCAATATCAATCTACTAATATTTAATATACACTATACTTGAATAAATTTGATTATAATTTTTGATGAAATATAGATGATCATACATTATGCAATTCTATCTTCCCTAAATCCTATTTTCCGCAGTCAAGCTTTAAGAATCATTCAAGTGACTTTGACTTTCATAAGTTCCTGATTTTCCTTTTTCCACAGAGACATTCAAATTCAATATGGATTTTTTGAATGGCTCTGGTCCAAAATACGTTTTTAAAAGATTGCATTGTGATTCCAAGTCTTCTTAGCCCATGGAATAGCAAATGACTAAAATTGAGCAAGATTGAATGTCATTGTTTACTGAGTTTCCTCTGGAACCGGAAGTTGGATGAGGAGAGAATCTATCGGGAAGATTTGATTGGTTTCGAACTTGTCTGGAAGAAGCAATAGTCCGCTGAGTGCTATCGGACCATCAAACTTCCAACTTCTTTTTTGAACTAAAAAGTAAAGAATGGTCAGTGGGAATTACGAGCTGGAAAATACTTTCTTGCAGCTGGATACTCCATCCTTTATACTATTTTTCCTAGATTACAAGTAATCTTCATTACGTAAGTGAATTATCAACTTGACTTATAGTGTAGATGATTAACTTGGATTAGATGGAAATTACTGAGATATTGCAATTAATTATAAATAATAATAATTAATTCTATGTATATTTCATTAGTAATAAATATTTCCAGAAAACATTGACTTTTTCAGACAAGCATGAAAACAATGAAATGATTACAACAGATCTTGAAAACAATAAGTAAAAAAATCGACTGAATATTAGCATGTGAAGTATCAACTTTGTGTCACTTAACTACAATTAACCTCATATATTCATCAACAGAGTTCAAAAACTTGGGAATAATCTATAAAAGCGAAATGGCACTCACTGACTGACTGACTAACTCACTCACTCACTCACTCACTCACTCACTCACTCACTCACTCACTCACTCACTCACTCGCAGAACTAAAAATCTACCGGACCAAAAACTTTCAAATTTGGTAGGTATGTTCAGTTGGCCCTTTAGAGGCGTACTAAGAACGGATTTGGAAAAATTTTAACTCTAAGGTTGGTTTTTAAGGGTTTAAAGTTCGTCTTTTAGCATGTATATTCTTCTTATTCCAATCTCTTAATTATAATTAATTGAAATGTCCATACCATATGATAATATAGAACTATAATCTAGAGAGAGTACCTCTTCGAAACAGTTTTTAACTGGTAACTAAATTAATAATTTTAAGGATTGGCATTAAGTTGAGTTAACTTTGTTAGGTTGACACCAAGTTGAAGATTGAGATGCATTTATCGGCGAAAAATTGATTGGGCACTGCTACTTCGATCAGAGCTATTTCTGGGAATATTATATTACTAGCCGTCAGGCTCGCTTCGCTTGCCATATCCGTTTAGCCAGACGTTTAGTCTGGAACCCCGACTGGATCGTCCTACAAATGAAAAATGCAGGCGAGCGAAGCGAGCCTGACGGCTAGTATATCATATTTTTGACCATTTCAAGCAGCTGCCACTCATCCAATTTATAGGAGGGCTTTGAAAGATCTGTTACCTATGAATTGGATGAGTGGCAGCTGCTGGAAATGGTCAAAAATATGATTAAACAGCTAACTGACATATGAAATGGGATTTTGTATGTGTTCTGCCACTACCTCCGTGAAAAGCCATAGTGCATGACAGGTGGTTGATGGTAATGTAAGCACAGGTAGGGCTCCTACACCAGTAAAACCACTAGCTGATATAGATCAGCTGGAATCAACACATTTTCATTGGTGTAGGAGCCCTACCTGTGCTTATGTCACCAGAATGCACTATGGCTCTGTTTACGGAGGTAGTGGTACTGCTGGACTCTCAGCTCATGACAGTTTCTCGTTCAAAGTGATGACAGTAACACTATTTGTGTTATACCTGTCTAAATTACTATGCACAGTCATTTCGAGACTTGGATCTTGTCGGCACATTTCGACAAGTCAGAGTGGATTTCAAAGTTGCGTATTCCAAAGGTCAATACAACAGTTCATGAGCGACTTCTCCAACCCAGGGGGTCACTAGTATTAAAATTTAAGAGCCTATACTATAATTATCCGTACTTTTCTCTTCAAAGCTGAATTCATAGAATCGATGGAGTACAATACATCAATTAGTATGCTTTTAATTTATAAAACTTCCAAATAACAAAGTATAAAAGCAACCATAGAATGTTCAACCATTGCCAAGATCCGTAAGCTAAAATATGAATGATGAAATGTACCATGTGAATGGAATATGTTCAACATACTTAGGTATGTTGATGATACTAGACCGGCTTTGGTGACACTATCTCTACTTTTAATAATTTTTTGTTTCGGGTGAAATAGCAAACATGAAACGGTGGCATCTTTTTTTCTTTTTTTTTTTCTTGATTTTTATAGCACCTAGTTAAAGACTAATAAGCTATTCTATTTTGACATAAATTGATAAGAATATTGTTTGTGAAGGTAAAACCCATTGGTTAAGCCTTCTATATTGGTCAAGGATTAAATAAAGATTATTTTTAGCATAAAAGGATACAGTATTCTGCCTTTGCACTTCCAATTGAACACTTTAGCACTAAACTAATTCGTGTGGCTTTCTGCGTTGCAGTCTTCTTACTCCATGCACGTTGAGCAGCTGGATTGCTTCCACGTTCACATGTTGATGAAGTCTTTTCTCATGTTTTTCTGCAAATCTTTGGATTTCACTGATGACTGTCGCCACTCCCAGGTCGCGGTGGAGATCAGAGTTCCTGATGTACCAAGGAGCGTCTACACAACTTCTGAGTACTTTGTTCTGGAAGCGTTGGATGATGTCGATATTGGATGGTCGGGTGCAGCCCCAGAGTTGAATTCCGTAGGTCCACACCGGCTTGAGAATCTGCTTGTAGAGAAGCAATTTGTTATAATTTGACAACTTTGATGTCCTCCCAAGTAGCCAGTACATTTTCTTGAATTTTATGCCAAGTTGTTCTCTTTTCTTCTTCACAAGCTCCTTCCATCTAAGCTTGGCATCCAGCGTCATGCCTAGATACTTTGCAGTGTTGGAGTAGGATACAATATTCCCATTGAGTGTTAGGGGATATATTGAACTCTTCTGTTTGTAAAGTTGACTTGAACTGATTTTGCTTCATTCAATTTTATAAGCCAGTGTTTTGTCCAAACATTGATTCTGTTGACTGCCACCTGCAATTTCTCTGTAGAAACTTCAACAGTTTCACCAACTGATAAAACTGCTGTGTCATCAGCAAATGTTGCTACTGTTACGTTTTCGGGTTGAGGTATATCAGATGTGTATAGGAGGTACAAGAGGGGACCCAGCACACTTCCTTGAGGAACTCCAGCCCTGATTTCTCTGAGAGATGAAAAAGCATCATCTTGTTTTATCCTGAAATAACGGTCTTGAAGATATGATTTCAGTATTAGACTGTATTCTGTTGGTAAGAACTGGTTCATTTTGTAGCACAATCCTGAATGCCATACTTTGTCGAAAGCCTGTGCTACATCAAGGAAAATTGCAGAGCAAATTTTCTTTTCCTCCAATGTATTTTCAATAATATTTGTTATTCTGTGCACCTGATCTATTGTACTATGTTTATCTCGAAATCCGAATTGATGGGTTGGTATTAATCCATTATCGTCCAGATAAGGCTTTAATCTTTTCAGTAGAAGTTTCTCAAATAATTTTGATATTACTAGCAGTAGTGAAATTGGCCTATACGAGGTTACATCATGTGGTGGCTTTCCAGGTTTTGGTATCATGATGACATCGGCTACCTTCCAGAAACTTGGCACATATTTCAATCGGAATGAAGCGTTGAAGAGATGGCATAGCTTCACAATTGCTTTTCTTGGGAGCTCCTGTAGAATCTCTCCAGTTATTAAGTCGAAACCTGGCGTTTTCTTTCTGCTCAAATTTTTAATCTCATATTCTACCTCCCTTGGCGATGTTGGAGTGATAACTCCTGCTCCAAGATAATGAGGATTCTCATCTATAATTGTTTCCTCATGAGGTGAGAAAACCTTTTCCAGATGATCAGCGAACAAATCGGCTTTCTCTTTATTGCTCCTTGCCCAGCAATCTTGATTCTTCCATATCGGTGTAACTTGTTCAAGAGGTCTCTTCATTTTCCTGGTTGATCTCCATAATGAAAAATTTGTAGTAGACTCATTGGTTAACTCTTCTAAGTATTTATTGATATCATGTTGTTTTACATCCTGTATCATCTTTCTCAGTTCATTAGTAATTCTATTAAGTTCTGTTTTAATTCTTGGATTTCTTGTTGATTGCCATGATCTTCTTGTTCTTCTTCTTTTTTCTATCAACTCTCTTACCGCTACAGGATAGCAATTACATCTTTGGCATCTTTTAAAACAATTAGTTGTGGCAGATTAGCATCCTGGGAAATGGAGCCGACACATGGCTGAGTAATGTTGGTCTGTTTGAGAGGATCACAGACCAGTCACAGACCGGCGGCAACTATAATCTGCCTCTTGTTCGGTTCGGCACTTGTAAAATGGAGTTGCCTCCTGTAGTTAGTCTCCTGACACCAAGTTGTTCTGACTTCAGTGCTAGTTTCTAATTTGTCTGTCACTGATAACAATTTCCTCAAATTAATCGAATTTTCCCCCTCAAGCTAAAAGGACAAAGTTGTATGAAGTGTGTTCGTTCATATAAGAGGCATGTAGGCACCCTTGAGAAATTTATATATTTTAATTTAAATACGATACGAAAGGTTTGTGAAGGAATGATAGAATTGAAGTAGATTCAAGGTGTATGTGAATTCCATTCCAAAAATAATGTACGTATGAGACTTCACTGACTTATCTAAGACATGATGATAACTGGAAAATCTCTAAATGAAACTGAGTTGAATCTGAGATCTCTTCTTTATCTGGAATAACTGGATACCTGAAAAATCTTAGAATGAAACTGAATTGAATCCTAGATCTTAGTCCAGTCAAGGAAATATTATATAGGGAGACGTTGGGAAGACAAGTTTTGACCCCGCCGCTCTGTTAAAGGTAGTAAGGAGGTAAACATAACAAAAGTCCCCACCCCTACCACCTGTGCTAAGGGGTTGGGGGTGGTTCAAAGGTACCATTCTTTGGTTTCTCGCATAGAAATGTAAAACTATGTATCCTAAGGACTTGACTGTCTCATAACAAATTGAAGCTTACATAAATTCCTACAATATTCATTTCACAACTTTTTTTATATCTCCTCTAGCTTTCGAGATATCCGCTCTTGAAGGTGTGACATTTTTGAAAAAAAAACACGTTTGCCACCAAATTTTATGTATTTTTGTTCTTATAACTGTTTAAAAATCGATGGAAAATCAATGTTTATCATGAGCTTAAAGAGCATTGAAATCTCTTCAATTAGATGTATAATTTCACACTTTTACGAATTTCCCTACATCTTTTGCAGCAGCTTTAGTGTTGAGTGTGAAATCTCCATTTTCGTAACAATAGACTAATTGACAAAGGAATTTTGAGGGAATGTTTTAAATATAATTTTTGACTTTGCAGCTTTGTTGAGACTAGTTAGGAGGAGAACATATCAAAAGTCCCCATTCCTAAATCTTGCGCTAAGGGGATGAGGGTGGCTAAAAGTTGAATTTTCTCGCGTTTTGCTGCCTCGCTCATATCTTGAAAACAATGCGTTCAACCGACATAACTAACTATTCAAAAATGAGGCTTAATGAATTCTCTACACTTTTCGTTTTGTCCTTTCATTGTTATTGCACCTTCAATGTAGGGGGTGAAATTTTCATTGCTGCAACAATTGATCGTTTGACAATGACATTTGAAGGGAATGTCTGTGACACAATTTTCCACTTTCTAGTTAGTAGGTGAACATAGCGAAAGTGCGCACCTACATCCTCTCTGTTGAAGGTGTGGAACCGCTGAGTTGACACTTGTTGCAGCAATGAAAAATTCACCCCCTACATTGAAGCTGCTATAACAATGAAAGGAAAACTTGGAATAGTAGAATAATTACAACATTTCAAATAGAATTCAATGCTCTACAAACCTACGATGAGCATCAGTTTTTATGATGCATTGTTGGAGAGTGATAAGCCCTGAAAGAGCAAAACATTGGATAAAAACCTGTTATTTTACAAATTACACACATTCAAGAGCAAATATCTCGGTAACTGTTGGGAATATCACAAAATTCTACCAAACGAAAAGTGTAGAAAATTTATCAAGCTCCATTTTTGGAATAGTTAGTTAGGTTTGTTTTCTTAGATATTATAAACGATTGATTGTAAGTATTTGATACTCCTCATGAACCCGTTCGACAATTATCAATACTATAGTCAATGTAGAACAACTCACTCCTAAAAATTGACTCATCGAGGTTTTCCACCAACAAGTTACAGCAAATCCCTACCATAATTAAGTGCTATGAGAATTTTATATTGTATTTTTAATGTTAAGATCACAGCTGAGAGACAATATTTTTGATTGGGGATAATTTACAACTATAAAAGTACACTTGTTCAATCTTACCCGATGATGATGTAGATAATCATTAAGCGTTCATTGTCATTATAATATTAGAAAAAAATTGTTAAGCTCCTACATTGAAATTGCAATTTGTTAACTTTGATCAAAATTTAAATTGGAACTTCCACATTCAAAGCTTGCATAAGAGCATGAAATCATCATTAAGAACGTTTTATCTCTTGAACAATTTTTGTGATCCTAATCTCTTAAGAATATCATATTTTGCACTAGTACAATCCAGCCTGCAGTATGAGATTCTCAGCTGGTAGGGTGCTTGTAAGAGTTACCTTGAAAAGTGAAAAGCTGAAAATATCTCAGAATAATATAATTCGTATAATGTGCAATGGTACTTGTAGAGAAAGTTCTTTTCCATTATATTCCTTCATAAGAGCATTACCTCTACAACATCTATTTGTATATAAAGTCTTAAAAGCTATTCTATGCTGGCAATACTGGTACAGAGAATTGATATTCCAATACAAGAAGAATCACACAAAGAATGTTTCTTCTACCAAAAGTCAATAAATCAATTTTCAAGCAATCGTACCAATATGTAGCTCCAAAATACTTCAATCAATTACCATACGAAATTAAATCATCTGAAAATATTGAATATTTTTTAAAACTTTCAAGAGTTCGGCTATATGTCTTTCCGAAAATTACTTTTTCTTGATGCAACACTGACATAAGTATGAATATTCATATAAAGAAGTAGGAACTAATAATAAACAGATTCAACATTTAAGCCGTTCTCCTGGTGACAAATGATTTTGTCGGAGAAGGCTCAGTTGTTGAAATTAATTGTGCTAGGCCCTGAGGTCTGCGGACTTGAATCGTATCAATAAAGTGATCCCTTTTTTTTTTTTTTAGATCACGTCCTAAAGACTCCAGTCATGGAGTATAAGACAAGTCATGTTATTACATAATAATTCTAACACTAAGTAATTCAACCTAGTTTAGGTTTGAAAGGAATTCTTGTACACTATAAAAAGCTCTATCAACTAAATATTTTTTCATTTGTTTTTTTGAAAATCTTCAAATCATCATTACTTTTCAAGATTTGAGGTAGCTTGTTATAAAATTTATAACTACCAATATAATCTGGTTTTTGTTCAAATAACCTACTATTGTGACCCATTATATGATAATCTGCTCTGTTCCGCGTATTATACTCATGAACATCTGAATTCTGGATCACACCACTCGTTTTCACATGCATTACAACTCATCTCTATACTTATAAAAGGCTAAGCCCCGACAGACTGAAATCACACCACATCCCAAACTACTGAGCCTAAAAACTTGATATTTTGCACGATTGTTTATGGTAGCCTGAAAACATCCACTGAGAAAGGATTTTCAGAAATTTGCCCCCCTGAGGGAGCTGGGGCCCCCCCAAAATTTTGTACTTTTGAACCGCTCATTTCACAGCAAAGTCATGAAGAACTTTTTTGTTCAGCTACGAAAAAAAATTAGATCTATACAGAAAAATTTCGATCAAGAGCACAGGGGGGTCCAGGAGAGGGCATTTTTCGAAAATTTTGATGTAAAATCACACTACAGCTCAAACTAATTGTCCTACAGACTTGAAACTTTGCACAAATATTCTTCAAACATGCTAGACGTGCACTAAGAACGGATTTTGAGATATTTTGCCTCTAAGAGTTTCAAAGGATGAAAAAGGATCCTATTAAGTAAGGTTATGAACATGGTAAGGTGAGTGCCATATGGAAATGAGATAATTTATTTATTGACATGTGATATCTCTATACTTATAAAAGGCTAAGCCACGACAGACTGAAATCACACCACAGCCCAAACTACTGAGCCTAAAAACTTGAAATTTTGCACGATTGTTTATGGTAGCCTGAAAACATCCACTAAGAAAGGATTTTCGGAAATTTGCCCCCCTGAGGGAGCTGGGGCCCCCCAAAATTTTGTACTTTTTCACCGCTCATTGCACAGCAAAGTCATGAGGAACTTTTTTGTTCAGCTACGAAAAAAAAATTAGATCTATGCAGAAAAATTTCGATCAGGAACACAGGGGGGTCCAGGAGAGGGCATTTTTCGAAAATTTTGATGTAAAATCACACTACAGCTCAAACTAATTGTCCTACAGACTTGAAACTTTGCACAAATATTCTTCAAACATGCTAGACGCGCACTAAGAACGGATTTTGAGATATTTTGCCTCTAAGGGTTTCAAAGGATGAAAAAGGATCATATTTAGTAAGGTTATGAACATGGTAAGGTGAATGCCATATGGAACTGAGATATATTGACACATGATATTCTAACATATGTTATAATCATTGGAAAGCTTAAAATAATTTCATCAATCAGCTGATCGAATTTAATTTTCCATGAATCAAAAGCGCTAGCTTGCCACGTGTTTGTTCCATTGTTGTATGAGTCTCATACATTCCGATTACAACAGAGCACAGATATTTTCTTTGGTTAGGAGTTTGTTGATAATTCTTTTTTTCAAATTTTATTGCAAAAAAATCACATTGAAAAATTTCTTAATAGACAACAAGATTACAAAAACAAGATATCAAACATAAACCTATATTCATTTGTAGCATGGCCAGAAAAAGGCAAACTTGAGTACTAGCTGTGAGTTCATTCAATATAACTCATATTTTTGTGTTAATATTTTGTGAACAAGAAGTACGAGTTGATAAGAGATGTAAGTAATATCTTTTATTTGATCTAAATGGTTATTCATATTGTAGTAGTCGGGGTCACTTCAAAGTTTTTTTTTTTGTAGCTAATAAATGTCATACGTATTGATTGTCCATAATGTAAGTGATTAAACTAATCAAAATTAATGGCTTACTGGTCCTTCACAGAATTTATAGTATTCCTGGTGATTGAGCCTGTCTTTTTTCAGTGTTGACTATTAATAATAAAGCTTTATTCACAACTAGCTTACCTGGCGAACTTTGTACTGCCAAAAGTCAATGTACACTTCACTCTATTTGGTGAATCATGAAATTTATCTGACAATCAATATTTTCATTCAATTCTAAATACGGACTTCCTATGTACTTAGAATTGCAGCATTCATTATTCCCAAAACATATTCTTCTCAATCAATTGGTAGTAATATCTAACAGTAAAGTGTTGAATTAAAAAAAAAAAAAATAGATAGGATAAATTAGTTTTTCAAAGATGAGTTCAATGTTTTCATAGTTGTTGATTGTCAATAGATGGTCCAGGAAATATGCGATGTACGATGTATCATCACCAGGAATTACATATTCTTTCCATCTTCCATTTTAGGATTTTCAGGATGAAAATAAGCTAAGCTAAATTCAGAAAAATTGTGAATTATTCTGACATTCTTCAGTAATAATAAATCCAATATGAACAACTCTCTTCCATGAGGTGAATAATTTTTTCCCAACATTTTCCGGTTACTCAATGATAGTTATTGTATATTTTGGGAGTGATAATTATTTGTATAGGTCTTCTAAGGAACCATTATCTACAGCTGGTACCAATCAACTACACTTCAACTCCAAACTACCGTTGTAATACCAGTAGCCTACACAATTTATCATAGGGTGGCGTGTTTATTACAGCTGGTAACTTTAGATGCTAAATCATATTATCTCAATATGATCTTGAATCATGATCATCTTTCCGTTCTGCTAGGCCGACAATTTCGAAAACATAGGTCTGTAAAATAGATTAATAAATAATTATTATTAGCCACCCTATTAAAATTTCTGGTCAGAAACCATCCCCAATATTCACACAACATATTCCCAGAGTTTCATGCCGTTATGTCAAGTATTTTTCAAGTCATAGGGAACAAACACACAGACATTCATTTTTTATATATATAGAAGATAGAAGATTTCATTCGGCTCAAACAAAAGCCTCTCTAAATGGAGGTAGAATAAGGTTGACAACTTTCAGTTCTGTTGTTTTAACATTTTTTTTTAAATCACTTTCAAAAAGTTCATGTAGTACCTACTATTGTGTTTGAGACACTTCTGGCGCTATCATAGTTTCACAACTATTCTGTTCCACACTCCTATCTCTTGCAGTCGTTAACCATATCTATAATAAAATAAAGAGTTGGCTTATACACGTATGGGATAGGAAAATTATGTTTGACCACGTCTGAACTACTGGACTAATTAACTTGAAATTTTGCTTATAGGCTAGATTCTTAATTAACCAAGAATGGTTATAGGCCTATTTTAAGTTCTTTAAAATTTCATTACGTCAAGTTTTCAGATTATCAAGTTTGAAAATAGATCCTTGCGAAGCACGGGTTCCTGCTAGTTCTAACATATGTTGTAATCATTGGAAATAACAAAATAATATGATAGAAATTCAAAAAAGAACATCTGTTCTATTATTGCTTTCTACCTGATTCCTCTCAACCTCAATAATATTGTTCTGATAATTGATAAATATGTTTAATAATATTATAAATTAATAATCAATCATTATCATTAATATAATACCGTAATAGTATTGTTTTGGTAATCAATAAATATTTTTATTTTCACAAACTCTGTATAATTTATAATGGTGAATGTGAAACAGCTGCATCAAAGAAATTATCTCAAAAACATATGTTTTGAAAAACCATAGTTTTGAACTTCGTTTTCCTGATGCAATGTATAAGCCTACACGTGGCATGTATGATTAATTTTTCAGCTAGAACAGTTTTTTGAGACTGCTAAATAAACGTCTACAGTTTTATCAATGCTGTATCGGCAATTTAAAAACGCATGCAGTTGATATGTCTTTAAATAAAGGTGTTGTTGATATCTACATGATAATTATTCTCTACCATTTTATTTAATTAAAATTTCAAAATTATTCAAGCCTTGATAGAATGATTGACTCACTGTACAGTCAGTCGAAAATTTTTATATTGAAATGAGGGGTATT
This sequence comes from Nilaparvata lugens, assembly GCF_014356525.2. NCBI lineage: Eukaryota > Metazoa > Arthropoda > Insecta > Hemiptera > Delphacidae > Nilaparvata > Nilaparvata lugens. The sequence goes on from NC_052507.1 coordinate 40,119,961, forward strand.
TTGGCAAGCTGAACAAAAGAGTAAGGTCCTATGCACCTTTTTGATATTATTTCTTCAAATGAAAAATGACTTTTGTGGGTTGTCTAAACTCCCCCTGAAAGAGAACTATTCATTTTATCCTATCTTTTAGTAAAATAACAATGATTTCTGCATTGAATAACACCTATCTTGCCAACAAGAATCGAACTCTTTGTGAATTTAGATATGACCTACATTTTAGATTTATATAATTCTATTAATAAATTCATGGGAATTGAAGTACTATTTTCAGTTAGTTGATGATTAGTTAATGAAATTTATTATCAATAGAGAAAATGATTAAAATTTTATCAATACAGAATTAGTTGAATCAATTGTCGATGTAGGTACTGAGTTCTTGGTCAACAATAATTCAACATTGGTATTAATCCAATCATTATTTTTTTCAGAAGTTATTTCATTTGAATTAGAAAATATTTATAAGCTCCTATCAATTTATCATGCGTAACAATGAATTCTTCAAAACATGAATTTAATCAAATAAAAAATTGCCAATAGGTACTTCTGTATTCATGTTCGCATGTTTTCCACTTGTGATGGATAGCCAAAATGTTGTGGAGCGAGCTGCACGGTGAATTATAATCGAGGGCTCTGATTGGCTGAAAAGTTCAGCATTCGGAGTGAGGTGAGGCGAGCAGTTAGAACAGAGGCAAGCGGCACGGCTTGATTTTTAACATTATGAAACATATGCTATTGTTCATTGAAAGGAAAGATGTTCGGAGGAATGCACGGTTTGCTGCGCGGTTCGAGGTTGGTTCGGCATGTGTGGACGCACCTTTAGTTGCTACAGGACATTTATACAGATCACAGGCCAAAGCAACATAATAATCTATCTTCTTTTTCTTCTTCTTGTTCTTCTTCTTTTCCTTCTTCTTCTGCTTCTTCTTCTTCTTCTTCTTCTTCTTCTTCTTCTTCTTTTCTCTTCTTCTTCTTCTCTTCTTCTTCTTCTTTTTCTTCTCTTCTTCTTCTTCTTTTCTTCTTCTTCTTCTTCTCTTCTTCTTCTTCTTCTTCTTCTTCTTCTTCTTCTTCTTTCTTCTTCTTCTTCTTCTTCTTCTTCTTCTTCTTTCTTCTTCTTCTTCTTCTTCTTCTCTTCTTCTTCTTCTTCTTCTTCTCTCTTCTTCTTCTTCTTCTTCTTCTTCTTCTCTTCTTTTCTTCTTCCTTCTTCTTCTCTTCTTCTTCTCTTTTCTTCTTCTTCTTCTTCTCTTCTTCTTCTTCTTTCTTCTTCTTCTTCTTCTTCTTCTTCTTCTTTCTTCTTCTTCTTCTTCTTCTTTTCTTCTTCTTCTTCGTCTTCTTCTTTTCTTCTTCTTCTTTCTTCTTCTTTTCTTCTTCCTCTCTTCTTCTTCTTCTTCTTCTCTTCTCTTCTCTTTTCTTCTTCTTCTTTTCTCTTCTTCTTCTTCTTTTCTTCTTCTTCTTCTTCTTCTTTTCTTCTTCTTCTTCTTCTCTTCCTCCTTCTTCTTCTTCTTCTTTCTTCTTCTTCTTCTTCTTCTTCTTCTTCGCTTCTCTTCTTCTTCTTACTCTTCTTCTTCTTCTTCTTCTTCTTTTCTTCTTCTTCTTCTTTTCTTTTCTTCTTCTTCTCTTCTTCTTCTTCTTCTTCTTCTTCTTCTTCTTCTTCTTCTTCTTCTCTTCTTTTCTTCTTCTTCTTCTTCTTCTTCTTCTTCTTCTTCTTCTTCTTCTTCTTCTTCTTCTTCTTCTTCTTTTCTTCTTCTCTTTCTTCTTCTTCTTCTTCTTCTTCTCTTCTTCTCTTCTTCTTCTTCTTCTTCTTCTTCTTCTTCTTCTTCTTCTTCTTCTTCTTCTTCTTCTTCTTCTTCTTCTTCTTCTTCTCTTCTTCTTCTTCTTCTTCTTCTTCTTCTTCTTACCTACATTTATTTGTAGCGCGGCCAGAAAAAGACAAGTTTGAGTACTAGCCGTAAGTTTATTAAATATAACTCAATATATTTATTTTTTGTTAATATTTTGTGAATAAAAATTACAAGTTGATGAGAGATGCAAGTATTCCTTATATTTGATCCAAATGGTTATTCATAATACAGTAGTCGGGGTCACTGCAATCAAAATTTTTTTATTCTGTACGGTACCGCTAATAGATTTCATACGTATTGATTGTCCATAATGTATCCAGTGTCCATAATGGAAGTAATTGAACTACTCAAAATTAATGGCTTACTGGTCCCTCATAGATTTATAGTATTCCTGGTGATTGAGCCTGTCTTTTTCAGCGTTGTCTATTAATAGTAAAGATTAATTTACAATAAGCTTACCCAGCGAACTTCGTACCGCTAATGTATCTCATGTTACACTTGACTTTATTTGGTGAATCATAAAATTTATCCGACAATCAACATGTTCATTTACATCTCAATACGGACTTCCTATGTGCTTAGTCATGCAGCATTCATTATTCAGAAAACATATTATTCTTCTCAATCAATTGATAGTAATATCTATCAGTAAAGTTTTCAATTAAAAAAAGGGTTATATCAGTGTTTCAAAGAAAAATATTCAATGTTTTCATAGCTGTAGATTGTCGATATATGGATATGGTCCAGGCATATGCGATGTACGATGATCCACAGCAAATTCCATATTATTCCATTTAGGATGAATATAAGCTAAGCTAAATTCAAAAATTGTCAATTATTCTTTCATTCTTCAGTAATTAATGAATGCAATATGAATACTATACATATATACTATACAATATATATTATATATACTCTCTTTCATTAGGTGAATAATTTTTTTCAACATTTTCCAGTTTCTCAATGATAGGGGAGAGATAATTATTTGTATAGGTCTTCTAAGGAAGCATTATCAACAGCTGGTACCAATCGACTACACTTCAACTCCGAACTACCGTTTTAATACCAGTACACAATAATTCATCACAGGGCGATATGTTTATTACAGCTGGTAACTTTGGATACTAAATCATATTATCACAATATGATCTTGAATCATGATCATCTTTTCGTTCTTTAGTAGCCGCTCGGCCGAAAATTTCGAAAACATATGTCTGTAAAATGGATTAATAAATTATATTATTATTAGCCCCCCTATTAAAATTTCTGTTCAGAAACCATCCCCAATATTCACACAACATATTCCCGAAGTTTCATGCCGTTATGTCAAGTAGTTTTCAAGTCTACAGGGAACAAAAACACAAACACACACAAACAGACATTCATTTTTTTATAAATAATTTCCATTCGGCTCAACAAAAGCCTCTCCAAATGAAGGTAGAATGATAAGGATTCAGTTCTGTTGTTTTAACATTTTTCAAATCACTTTCAAAAAGTTCATGTAGTACCTTCTATTGTGTTTGAGACACTTCTGGCGCTATCATAGTTTCACCACTATTCTGTTCCACAGACCTATCTCTTGCAGTCGTTAACTATATCTATAATAATTATAAAAAGTAAAGAGCTGGCTTATGCACGTACAGGATAGGGAAATTATGTTTGACGCATCATCAAGTCTGAACTACTGGACTAATTAACTTGAAATTTTGCTTATAGATTCTTAATTAACCAAGGATAGTTAAAAGGCCTATTCTCAATTCTTCAAAATTTCATTACGTCAAGTTTTCATTTTGTCAAGTTTTAAAATAGATCCTAGCGAAGCACGGGTTCTTGCTAGTATACATACAAAGATGGCACAGTTAATAGACCAAGCTTTTTAAATAAAAGCCTACAAGAGTCTAACCTATTCACCTTCTCTATACATCTGAGTGCCTTCTATTGAATCTTAAACACTCTGTCCATATTTTGTTGAGATGAATTACCTCATATTAAAATAGCATACCTAATAATGAGATAGTATAAGTCCATGGTAAGCAGTTAACAGTGATTTTTTATCATTCAGCCTAGCAAGCTGCCGCAGGACAAATACCCCAGATGATATCTTATTACATATCCTCTCAATGTAAGGATGCCATGTTAATTTCCTGTCCAATAAAATTCCCAAGAATGCTACTTTCTCTTCTTGGTCTAATTCATTTTCCTCTACAAACACATTTATTTCTCTATTCTCTACTGAATTAATTCACTTTTGAATTGTAGGAATTGACATTTCTTACTATTTATTGTTATTGCCTTTGCTTCAAGAATTGGACAATTGACTGTACTCCAGTAAAAAGCATTATTTCTAGACTATAATAAATAATTGTTAAAGATAAGCGATGTGTCATCAGCAAACAACAGAGCTCTGTGATCTTTTAACTCTTTTGGTAATTGGTTCACATACAACAGAAACAGTAAGGGACCCAGAATTGAGCCTTGAGGTACTCCAGCCTGGCCTCCAGTTTTTGAGATTTAATTTTTACTATTTCATTCCATCCACCTTGGTAAGCTCAACACACTGGTTTCTACCTATAAGATATGATTCAAACCATTTTAGTTCTATACCATTCACACCTACAGTTTTTAGTATTTCCAATAATATTCTATGGTTCACAAAAGCTTTGGATGAATCAAGAAATATCGCGGCTGCCTTCTCACCTGAATCTATTATATCTATTAGTCTTTCAACAAGGGATACTATTGCAGTCTTAGTAGATTTTCCTTTCTGGAACCCATGCTGTTCATCACATATGAAATTAATTTCTTCCAGGTGCATCAATAACCTATTTAAAACTACCCTTTCAAAAATTTTACTTATTACATTTAGAATACTAATGGGTCTATAATTTTCAACTATTTCAGAATCACCGGTCTTGAAAATTAGCAAAATTTTCCTTGTTTCAGATCATCAGGGAAAATACCCTACTCTAGTGAAGTATTAAGGAGATGCAATAAAGGGTCCAGTAATTCATTTTCACATTCTTTTAAAATTTTTCTTGAGACCCCATCCAATCCTACTGTTTTTTTGTTATTCAAATTTTTTATTATTCTTGACAACTCATGCTTGATAATGGATGAAATTTAAATACTTTTCAATTGGCTCAGCATTTAATGTAGTTATTATAAGTATTAGTGTTCAGTGACTTTTGGAGATTATATGCAACCTAGTTGTGTGCCTGCCCCTTTTTAAAGGTGATAAAGAAGACAATTTTGAATAAAATTTAGAATATATAAATAGGCCGACACATCTAGAAAATACCTGAGTCTATACCTAATTCATGCAGGTGAACGGGCTAGAGTCAAGAAACTTCAATTAATCTTGCCATGCCTGATTTATAGGTTCATACTATAGAATAACACTACAATTTGAAATAATTGAAAAAATACAAACAGCTTCAATAACATTGGCAACTAAAATCGAACAACAGAAACAACAATTTCATGTTACTTTGGTGACATTCTTCGTCTGATTCGGGGGCGCATTACTATCCCGATTGGATAGCAATACGTCACAAAACCAAACAATATCAGTCATCAAATAACAAGTTCATTTCAACATGGAATTACTCAAGTAAGAAAAGCCCGTTGAACCCAAGTTTCGTCGATAGTAACCATATAACCCACTTCATAATAATTTTGAATCCCCACTTTTGATTGACATTCTCGAATGAACCTTTGTTTCTACACTGCACTTTCGTTGGTCTGTACGTTGCTTTATCGTCGGGGTTACAGTACCTTGTTTTGGCGGTGAGCTTTTACCGGTTGAATTTGGCTAGACGGCGACGTCCTCTTACGTCCTAGACCTGTCGTCTGAACGGGTTGTCTTGAAGCGGTGTTACATAAAGTTGCGAAACCAAAGGGGTGGTAGTACAAGAATTGGTTTGGGGACACACATGAACCGCTGTAAATAAATGTATTACAGCATAATTTCTAACTTCCTACAATCATCAAAAGCTAAAACAGGAGTTTATTTGTTATTCAATTTAGATTTTATCTTGACGTTCTGATTCCATTCTCAAAATTTAACAGATTTAAAACAAATTTACTTGCCAAAGTGTCATTAATATACAATGCAACATTTATGAAAACACCCGTAATAAATTAATATAATGCTTTTAGAAAATGAATACTTCATTAATTATGATGTTAACTTTTATATAAGTTTGGTTTGCAAAATCAAATATAATTTTTCATATAGTAGCTCGACTAGTATTGTTGGAAACTTTTGCGCTAGCCAACATTTATTAATATTAATTCATGGAAAAGAAAAACTTTCTTCTTTGTCTATTAAGATTCTATCATAAAAATTTACCAAATTATTCGAAAGCCTAATGACATAAGAAAACAGAGTCTGAAAAAAATATAAAATTATAAAATGTCATAAACTCAATATGAACATAATCTTAAAAATTCCATTCCAATTTAAAGGCTATCTTCCTGACTTTCAGCGATACTCTACGATAATATATTTCCAGAAACAATAACTCAAATGTAACGTAACTGAAAACTTTCTATACTTCTTTAGAAAAAAATTTATAATTATCTTCCATCACTAATAAAATCAAAAGGATTATTCTCAATCAATATTATTAACTTGAAAAATAACAGGCTTAATTAATTCAATACTCTTATGGAAGTTTCAATCAATTAAATTCCCTAAATTATATTTTAACCTTATTTTACGTACCTTAGCGGTTATTTGAAGAAACAATTATTCATACATGAAGAAGAAACACAATTAAACCTTTCAGGACATGGCACTACTAGAAAATTAAATAAAAATAAAACTAGCTCCCACATTAACTAAAAATGATATAAACTTATAAACTTGCCCAAAAAGGGTGAAACATAATGACTACATCTTTACTCTCGTAGTGCTCCTACCAAAGTGTCCTCCGAAACGTAATCTGGTCTCTCGACTGAGGAATCCCCACTACTGTATTTAGAAACAGGTCTCCTATTGGGCGAATGGGAATCAATTTGACCAATCGTCGCGTGGCTTCTAGAGCCTTTGGACCAAATAGTAACTGCAAAATCGGTAGTTTGTTATAATTTCAATGCTTGCTGTTTTCCAACTTATCACACTTTATGTCGCGACAGGAAGGCTAAGTTTTAGAGATAATTCCATAATCTACATTCCTTGACGACTCGGAGCCACAATTTTTAAATATCTATCATGGGAAACTCGAAGTCATGGCCGTTCATAATAGAGAGAGAAAATAATTTATTTCGCTAACTCACTTACAATAATGGCTCTAGTCTATTGCGTATTAAATTTACTATTATAACTTGGGAAAAGGCCTGAATTAAAAAGAGTGCTCGGCACAAGTGACTTTTGGAGATTATATGCAACCTGTTGATAATATTTATTGAAAAAGTTACAAATGTCTATACTATCATCCATATAATTTCCATGTTCATCGATTATTCTAGGGACATTAGTAACTGTATCTTTTTGAGCTGCTCTCCTATTTCTATTAATTACCTCCCAAACAGCAGAGTTAAAATTGGTACTAGTTGTTAATATTTCAGCTGTTTTCTTACACTTAGCTTTCCTCACTTCTTTTGCATAGTTTTTCTTTAGACATTTGTATTTGACTTCACTCGGAACATCCCTCACTAATTTAAATTCCTCATAAGCTTCCCTAACAATATTTCTTTGAGTAAGAATATCTTCAGTTATCCATTCATCCACTTTGTTTAATTTACTTTTTACTTTGACTTTTTTTATCGGACAGCATACACTAATCTGAAATCTTAGAGTATCAATGAATTGCTCATATTTGTAATTTAGGTTACAACTGTTATAAACACTACTCCAATTTTCTTGAAGCAGTTCCTGCTTCAAACAATTTATATTTCCTAGCTCCTATTGCTGATTTTCTTTCACAAAAGTTTTTTTTCTGCTTGGATTCTGGCCCTGCAACTTAACATCTACAATTTGATAGTTATGATCTGATAGATCTGAGCTACCTAACCTGACATTACAAACTTCTATATTTGTGAGGATATTATCAATAATTGTCTGTGAAGTTCGAGTTACTCTTGTATATTCGTGGACCTTAATTTCTAAATTATTGATATCAATAATATCTCTAATATCCTCTGTCATTTTATCCTGCCTGGAAAAATCGGTATTGAAATCTCCTACTACTATAAAATTTGTGAAACGAGCGGTTGTAATTTCCAAAAGTGTATGGAGCAGCTCACAAAATTTGGGGTCTCCATTTGGTGACCTATAGATACCTAACACTGCTACCGTACCTCAAATCGATCATCAATTTTTAACCTTATTAGTCCCGTCACCTCTAAATCCATCTCAACAGAAAATCTCTTAACAAAATCCAGTTCATAAGTCTTATCCTAAGTCTTAAGTCTTTAAGTCCTATAAGTCTTAAATCCTAATTCTAGTGGTTTGAGGGTCTTGGAAATAAAAACCTAGATATGCGGTTGACTGACTGCTCTTATAATAATGAAAATAGTATTGAGAATATTACAAAATACATCCTTACATGGATAATCAAATAATCAATCTGTCTTTAAGAGACCAACACAACATGTCTTTAAGAGATCAAATACTCATGTCTCTAAGAGACCAAATACACATGTCTTTAAGAGACCAAATACAATACGTCTTTAAGAGACCAAATACTCATGTCTTTAAGAGACCAAATACAATACGTCTTTAAGAGACCAAATACTCATGTCTCTAAGAGACCAAATTTACGGGGACACATCTGATATTGTAGTGGGGGGTATCAAGTACTTATTTAAGATCTGCCGTCCTCGAGTCCGGTGTCCAAAGGGTGATGGATGAGGATGAAGGGTGATGGCCTCCAGGCATCGGGCTAGTGGCGTCAGATCGAAGATCGTCTTTCAGCCCCTCACGGCAAGGTCAGATGTCCGATATCACCAGCCATCTCGGTCGGCGAATTCGTAAGCCCTCGTTCGACAGCAAGGCATATTTACAGCTCGATCCTCGAATGAGTATTCAAGAATACACACACACACACAGAAAAAACCTGCAACACAAGTCACAACTACTTAGTAATGCTAGAATAAATAACATCCTACTAAATATTGTATTCAATGAATTATTTCTCAAGAAATCATCTAATGAATACAATACATACAATTTACATCAATAATTAAATTGAAGAAATATTATAGGTTTTAATTGTAGAATTCGAAATCTAAGTTACAGAGTTGCAGTTGATGTACAACCAGTGAGTATTTCAAACTTTACTCACAATTACAAAATTCCAGAGATATACTCTAAATGACTGTACCAATAAAATAAAGAGTAGCAAGATACTCACTCCATTTAGTATCACTTTCTTATACATTAGGATATTGTCATACATCTCAGATGTAAAACTGCAAAATTGAGTAAAATAAAATTATCAAAATAAAGACAATACAACAATACTATAAAATATTCATTACTCACCCTTAAATGGGTTTTCGACTGTTACTGATCCATAGCCTACAATAATAATAAAGTGCAGCAGTCAACCGCTCTGAATTGAATAAAATACTTCATGAATAAGTTATTGAAGAAAAGATAAGCGATTAAAAACTGTTGGAATACATGATTCCCAATTATATAATTTTAGTCTCCAGGAGAGAACGAAAAGCAAGATGAGTATGTCATGATTCAATCAGACAAAGATATAATCAAGCTCAAAAACATGTCTGTACTCTACAGAATCTAAAAGCGGTCTCTTGTTCAGGTCTCCAAGTTGACCGAATCATGCTCAAAAAATAGGTATCAGGGCTAGCTATATTATACATTAAAAAATACCAAATTACAAAGGACGTGGTGGGGACGACAATAATTTCCCTCAATAGAACGAGAAAGAAATAAAACTAAGAAGGACAAAATACAGGAAAGTTCCCTCAGTCAAAGTAGGAGACTCAGCAATAGAATGGACGTTCAAATGATTTTTTATGATGATTTTGCGTCTATAACAATTCTAAGTACTCAGGGAAAACGTTGGAAAACAATAGAGGAAATATCAGAATTCAATTACACAATGTGCTGGATTACATCATGAAACTACTCCGATACCGTGAGGATCGCAAGTCAATCCAGCACTCTAATAAATTTTTATCTTGGAAAAGTTTTAATTTTGAAAAAATAAATAAATTTCGGCACACATTAAACACATATTTTTTCTCTTTTCTATAATATTAGAATCGTGAATAACACATATGAAAATATATCGTAGAAAAGTAATGGTATTTGATACATTCATATTAAATAATGGTGATAGCCTATATTTTTTGAAATTCAAAATAAATTGTACTGGTTGCATATTTTTGATCACTTTTTTTCACATTGGTTTGCAGACGTCACGGAGTGCAAGAGATTTTTAATTAATGCTGGACTCAAAAATCAATTATTTTTATTTTGTATAATTTAAAATCAAGTTATAACCATTCTTGTAATTTGTTTTGTAATGATGATTATGTTTTTTTTCTGTAAGTTGACCACGAATACTGGTTAGTGAATACTGGTTAACTTGTTTCCTTTTTTTTATTGTAATTTGCTATGTTTTTGTGAAAAAGAAATCAATAAATTTCATTTTCAAATATAATGATTGTAATGTTTCAGAACAGCTCTGGTTTGGCAATCTAGCTTTTCACCTCAAACTTTGAATAATTTGTCGAGAATGTTGTATAGTTGAATAGTACTCAAACCAAACCAAGGAAGAACTAATCTCGAGTCTCGGCGGCACCCTCTTCTATTACTAGCACGTCTGCTGGTGTTCTGATTTCGTGGGAGAAAAAGTTAGAGAGTTGGTTACAGTGAGTGTGAGTGTGTTGGTCGTTGAAAGGCTGTCTGGTAATCGTTGTGAAGGGTTTGGCATGACTGCTACTGCGGGAGAAGATATTTCATATTTTTGAGAGGATGCCCGCTCGAGCTGTACAAACGACAACTACTGTGAAAGTAGTGGTGGGGAAAAAGGGGTGAGAAACGAAATCAAGCCGTGGTGGAGAACAAGGAGGAGAAGGATGAGGAGGAAAATTAGGATGAGGAAAAAGAGGAGGATGAGGGAGAGAGAGAGGTGGAAAATGAGAAGATGGAGTAGCAGGAGATGAGAGAGGGGAAAAATAGAAGAGAAAAAGAATCAGGTGGTGGAGTAGGAGAATAAGAAGAAGTAAGAGGAAGAGTAGGAAAAGAAGAAGACTAGGAAAATGGAGATTGAATATCGATGAAGAGAAGAAGGAAATGAAAAAATAATAATTATGATAAGAAGGAGAAATGGAAAAACGAAGAAGTGGAGAATGAAGATAAATTTTTGGATGGTGATGAGTATGAGAAAAGAATAGAAATGAAGATGAAAATAGCAGGAAATTAAGGATAAGAACAATGAACAAGTATAAGAACAATAATTACGAAAATAATTATATGAACAATAAGTTCAAGTTCAAAAAACATTGATAGGAGTTGGAGCTATTAGTTATTGATGCGAGAGGGAAGGATATAGTGGAAAGGATAAGAAGGCAGAGGGAAAATGCAGTTAAGGAGGACTAGGAGTGAAAGTGAGGAGGGGAAGCAGAAGTTGGAAGACGAGGTGAAGGAATGAGAGGAAAAAGTGAAGTATTTGCAGAAGGAAGTGTAAGAGAACCTATAGAATGATAAAAGACAGCATGTGCCAAGGAAGAACAAACAGAATACACAGAGAGAGAGTGAGATGGAAAAATAAGAACTTATCAACATTACCTACAATATCATGAGAGGTTAGAAAACATTGGATTGATATATAAAGAGAGGAAAATTTTTCGTTCTAAGATGTGTGAGCGTGAGAGAGAAGACAGTCTAAGGACAAATGAAGAGAGAAGTGGTGTAATGAGAGACAGATTGGAAGGCGACAAGGGACTGGTGACAAACAGAGATGGAAGCGGGAGTGAGAAAGGGTGGCAACCGAATAGATGTTTCGTCTTATTTATTCTCATCGCTAGTTATTTCAAGGCAGGAATTGGTCATTTATTACAGCGAAATAGGCAGACTCGTTGTGTTGGTTGGCCCAGTGTCGTGTTTGCCAACCATTTCGCTCGTTTACGGGTCTCCTCTTTCTCTCGCACCCTCTGCTTCGCGTCAACAGCCTTTAGATTTCATCTTTATCTCGTCCTGCCACACCTGTTCAGCGTCTTGCCTTTTATAGGCTACTAGCGTGTCTGATTCAGGACTGAGATTCGCCTTCACTAACCCAGTGACGCACTCACGTCGCCGACATCATGTTAACGCAAAGCAAGCACTGAAAATCGAATTGACCTCGTGTCTCGTGTGTGGTGTGCTGTTCCCCTGTTCCTCTCCACTGTTTATATGTACCAATTATTTTGACGCACCAATGAACCTTTATGAGAGAGATGTTGATGGTTACTGCATTCGGTATATAGTTTGCTTCTACTACAGTCACATGTTGTAGAACTTGCTGGATTTGCAGAAGAGCTAGTAGGTAACTTGCATGACTGGAATCTGGAAGCTCTGATTCCTTCCACTCGACAATGCACTGTTTTTTCGTACAGAATCATGATTTTCTTGAGAAAATATACATTATTTTTATAAATGCGTAAATACATCCAGTTCTGTACTCTAGAACAATAACTTTGTTTTATCACATCATGCACATCACAATATAAACTTCGGTGAACAGTAGTATGTTAAATGAAGGTTATCGACGGAATCCTTATCTATAGAATTGTAGCTTCAACCTGAAGCTAAGAAAACCTCCATAATGGGAACATTGGATAAAGTACAATCCGCTTATGAAAACAGTTCTGCAATTCAAATATTATTATCTATAATCTTTTGTATGTTTATTTTGTAAATCGACCATAACCATCACTAGTGCTTATTATCTGAGTTTCTACCGACGTATTTATGAACGGCAATGTTCCAGAATTGGCCTGATTATAAGAATATAGTTTATTTCATTTTTGTATCGATAATCTTCTACTGAAATTGTGAGAAATCAGTTTGTATCATCAAGTCTATTATTGAAATAATTCTCTCAATATTCCAAATTTCTTCAATTCATGACATTTTTCATTTATCTAACGTTGAATGTACTATCAATTCAACTGTTTTTTCTGTTCACAGGTGAGATGAAAATCGAAAAATGACTTCAATAAAAACTGACCAAGCAGGTAATTGTTGTCTCTTTAATATAATTTATTTACTTAGTTCTCTATATGGGCTCTTTTTTACTGCGGAAAAACTGTTCATAATTCCGTTTCTATCCTATCTATTATGATATCTATCATCAATTCCAACCAAAAATGATCACACCTTCATATTATATGATAATTTATTATAATTTTGATAGCAAATTGGTATTCAAAAATTGTGTTTGAAACTCTGTGACAAATGGACTATTCTCGCTTTGTTAGTACACAAATTCTGAGTATTTTCGAGATGAATACATTCGATTGTATATTGATACATCCCAAATATTCATAAAATAAATTGGTGCAATATTACACAAATTATCTTATCAAGCGGCTTCAATTGAAGCGTGAAAAAAACATTTTGTTCCTCAATTAATATTCCCCAATAAAAAAAGAAAAACAGCTTCAAATCCTTTCATCACTAATGCTGATAAATCTACTTTCATAAATCACCATTGAAAGGTGGAGGTTCTATTCAGATCCACTCGCTCTATCCTCCTTAACAAAATTAAAAAATAAAAACCAGCCCAAGCATTTTAATTGGTTTAGTCAGATTCTGGTCTCCAATTGGCCAGCAGAGGAATAATCGAATTGTTAGAATGAGGAGCATTGCTGCTGTACGAGAAGCCCTAAATCCACAGTAACATGACGGCCCTGAAGTTTTTAACCGTCTTTGTTGACATGTCAAGATTGGGCAGCAGCTGATGAAGTTCATTCGTTGTTGACAATCATGGGACTCGTAACTCTTCATCAGTCCGGTCATCCTTTAATCTCGTTGTATTCGAGTCTGGATCCCACGGTCCGTTCGCACAGCTACACGTGTTTCACTTTGTCTCTTCTTTATCAACTACCATAGCCTCACTGCTGACTGCTGATATTAATCTTGCCAATTCCGAGTCAAATTGATCATTGCTGCTGATTACAAACAAAGCATTTCCGCACGTGCATGATATTTGTTCGCAGAGAATCCAATTAGGCAGCGATTCTAGAAGCTTGGAGCGATACAAAAAAAAAAACGGTGAGAATTGGACCTTCCGAGAGATCTTTTGAGATAGCATTAAATCTACCAGTTTTTCCACAATAATTAAACGATTTTCCTATCAATTGAACTCATGAAATAATGCTTGCTGACCAAATTTCAACTGAGTGCATTGAGATTAATTAGAAACCCATAGATAGGAGAATTTGTAAGTAAAAATAAATAAATTCGTATGGCTTTTGTTGGTGGGGAGTCCCTTGCGGGAAGGTCCCACCGCTTGAATATATAATTTGAGCCGTCAATAGGCCTTACGACTGTCATACTTCAGCCGGGACCGACGTTTAACGTGCCTATCCGATAACACGGGAGTGATCTGGTTAGAATTTTTTTTGTATTGAGAGGGTTTGAACCCGGGGTCTCTATGCTGCTACGCAGGCACTCTATCCACTAGACCACGGATCACTCCAATTTGTAAGTGCAGTACAATCATTGAATTCGTAAATTGAGTTTAGCATAGCTAGTGTAATATAAATATTTCAACCAAAAATTTTAAAGAATTCTCTACATGGAATGATGTCATTATTTTTTTCCATTCCAAATTAATGGGTTTAAAGTCAGAGATGAAATCATTACCGGATACCCCAGCAGACGCTGATAATTGCATACTTGCATATATAACATTTTTTAGGAATAAAAATAGTACCCTTTTTCAAAATTGTTCAAAAAAAAAGTACTCCGATTTTCTTATTCATATTCAAGAGTAGCCCTAACAAAATATATAATATTGTTTGCATATTATGATCTATGAAACTTTTATTTTAGTTTAGAAAATGTAAATATTGTATGTAAAAGAATGCATTAAAAGTGTTATTCATTTATTTTTCAATACCATTGAAGTGGACATTCATTTAAAAGAAACTTCCTAATCCTTGAGGTTTTCTCAAATATGATTCCTCACATTACTCTATTGATCTTATTATATCCGTGCACTTACTTCAGAAAAACATATTTAACTATTGATGGTTCATCCTCGAAACTCGCATTGCTAACAGCTAAGTTCTCAATTTCTTTTTCACCGAAAAACAATTCTTTTCTTATGTTCGCTGAAATCTGCTGCTGGAGTATTATGAAATGAAACGTTCTATCCGAAAATAAGAAACAGAATTCTTCTACAAAAACAAAAATATAAGGTATAACAGATTTGAGATTCCTGATTTGGTAGTCTTCAACTTGGGAGACCGGAAATATGAAATAAAGATTCTCTTGAAAATAATGAGTATCTTGTCCAGTTTCCTTCATTCTTTACCTTCAAGCCAAAGCGTAGGTTTTCATAACATGAATGATATAAACGAATAATTTTTTGGGGAGGAAGTGTAGGTCAGAGTATATTGGTGGAAGATGCTATTCCACCTGTGAATATTATCTGATATAAGAATATGGAAAATATTTGCAGAATTTCGCCAACGTTTGAAACATACATGTTTTGCGAAAGCAGCCGGGAGATATGAATAATGATTGGCTGGTGAAGCAGCTGTTCAGAAGAAATATTAGTTTCCCTTTCTTGAGGAAAACAGTCACCCGCAGACCTGGTGCAAGCCAATAAGTATCGAGTGAAACATATCCTGGAGGCGTTCTTTGAGATCGTGGAAAACAAAGCGCTGCATACCTATTCGCTTCCGCTTCGGTGAAAAAAGGCAGGTAAACAGAAAAGAAATCGAACACTAAGTTTGGGCTGCACAGTACTTTATGTAGCTCTCTTGGGGCCAAGTTGGACCTGGGTCAAAAAATAAGAAAGGAAAAAAGCAGTTAGTGTCGCTCAGGTTCAGACAGTACAGTTCTCCAGGGAAGACTAGATGGATGTCTCCGATCTCCAAGGCCTTCACTTTGATGATAAATCTTCCAAGACAAGTGCTTTTTATTGGATGCTGGACGATTTTCTCCTGAATTGTCGGTTATCCTGTTCAACAGGCCGCATCTGACATTCTGGTATCCACTAGATTTGAATGTAGCCTTTACAACTGTATAGTTTCCTCCTTATATATTCATTTTCCCTAAATATTCGTTTACATCTTGTAATGGTTTTTTTCCTAGGGTAAAAAGATTTCACAACACATTCGAAAAGGATCCCCAATCATACCTATCTCCTAATTTCCCTTCTAAGAGAAATGTTCTGCTGCTTCCTTACAACAACTGAAAGCATGACAAATAATTGAAAACTTGACAAACTGGAGGGAAACTTGATGTATTCAAATATTGAAGAATTTAAAATAGGTTTATAACCATCCTCGGTTAAGCAAGAATCCATATGCAAAATTTCAAGTTAATCAGTCCAGTACTTCAGATGTGATGATGCATCAAAAATAATTTTCCTATACTTAACACCTGTATACGTGTATAATCCAGTTCTTTCCTTTATTATAGTGAGAAGATACTAGATGGATGGATGATCATTGTTATTTTACTAAAAGATAGAATAAGTCCAATAGTTTCCCTTTCAGAGGGAGTTTTGTCAACCCACAAAACTCATTTTTCATTTGAAGATATAACGTAAAGGTGCATAGGACCTTATTTTTTTGCTTAGCTTGCCAAAATACCCCTCATTCCAATATTAAAATTTTCGACTGACTGTACAGTGAGTCAGTCATTCTATCAGGGCTCGAATAATTTTGGATTTTTTATTAAATAAAAATGGAAGAGAATAATTTCTTTATAAATATCAACACCTTTATTCAAATTACCTGCATGTTTTTTCACATTGCCGATACAGCATTGATAAACTGTAGACGTTTATTTAGCACTTTGTCTCAAAAAGCTTTTCTAGCTGAAAAATTAATAATGCATGCCACGTGTTGGCCTACACATTGCATCAGGAAAACAAAGTTTCATAACTATGGGCCAGTTGCACGTAAGTCTGTTAAATATGGACATTAACGCCGATTAACAAATCAACGTTAGTTTTACGGATTCATTTCTGTTCCACAAAGATCGGTTAGTTTTTAATTCCGATTAAGTTTTCCGGTTTACTAACCAAGATTTTAACGGTTCCACAATCCAGCATCTCTGTAATTCATCCGACAGTGATGTTATTGAAATCAATATTCTAAACAAATGGCAAAAAAGTGAGGTTATGCTATTGAAGCGGTCACTATTCATTACGTATGCGCCATAAAAATGTTCTGTCTGTCGCCAGTGTTGTGCTATCTGCAAACGAACCTGATCGAAAACTAACCTCAAAAATCATAATCTAATTTTGAATGCTAATATCAGCTAAATACTATTTCCTATATTATTAATGAATGAAATTCATTCATATATTTAGCTCATATTTTGAATTCTGTAGTTTTTTTTTACCAAAAACTCATTTTGGAAGACAGCTATCAGTAGGTACCTAATCGGCTTTTGTTTGATTTAATTCCCCGTGTAATTTTTTTAAATACCAGATTAGTTTAATCGGCGTTATCGCTTGAAATTTCTTTTTTGTGCAACCAAAATGCATCGTTTAGCGCTAATCTAAATTAAAGTATAGCATCTTATCCCGATTAAACGTTAGCCGACGTAGGTGCAAATAGGGGAAAGTTTTTTTTTTAAATAGATGTTTTCGGGATAATCTCTTTGATGCAGCTGTTTCACATTCACCATATTAATATACAGAGAAAAATGAAATGTGAAAATGAAAATATTTATCAATTATCAAACCAATATTATTGAGGTTAAGTGGTATCAGGTAGAAAGCAATAATAGAAACAGATATTCCTTTTTTAATTTCGACTATATGATTTGGTGATTTTTTCATGAAATCGTATGTACCATTAATGGAATTTGAACATTAATTTTGAAAAATCTAGAAAGAAAATTGAAATTTGGGCTTCCAGGTGCACGAGATTGATATTTTTAGAATCTATGTACAAAATTTGGATATCCAATTCATTCCCGTTTTCCCGGTATGCAATCCACAAGTTGACATGATTTCATGCGAACAAACGAACACACAAACAAGCAAACAATACAACCCTACTTTCTCTTATCATATAGATAGTATTTAGTGCTATTTGAACATTCATTACCATCATAGGAGTCTTCATTACGCCCATTTTTTTCAATTATCAATTCTCTTGACTATTTTTGGTATACAGCAATCAATATTATGACCTACTCAAGCTTCCTGTACTTTTTACTTTGTTGTTCTCTCATATAAGCTTCCCGAAGACAGTTATCCCATCTCGATCGATTCAATACATCATAATAACACTTTCTTCAGTATTTATTACAGCCTACATTTTGATAAATATATAGTAATTGATCCAGTTAAAAGTGTCACATCCTGGTCACAGGCCTGGTCGTGGTAGGAGCCTTCTTTACAGATATATTTTGTATGTTCATGAAGAAAAACTAAAAATATATCTATATTTTTAGTTTTTTTCCAAAATAAATAATTGGGCACCATTTTCTGAACGGGAAATATGTAAGAGAATTTCACTCGAATGAATTATCAATATTTGAACTAGGCTTATGATGGACAAATGACAGTGTGTTGGTACTCAATTGAAAAACTAAAGTAATCATAAGAAACCATTTCAAGAATTCTATGGTTAATCTTAGGCTATTTTGGTTCTCTAAAGAACCAAAGAAGTTAATCTTCTGGTCAATTAATCATTAGATATAGAAAAATGTTGGAGGTTGAATGACAAGAGATGTTGACTATAAATAAGTAGACCATTAACCAAACTATAACTTGACGTTCGATTATTCAGGAATAAGTTTTCTGAGCTACATTATTCAAAAAGCCGATATCAGTAAGCTTATTCAAATACGTGAACGTAGAATACATCAATGACATCAATGATAGAAAGCTTCACGAAGAGAATTATAATCATAATAATTTAGATTAGTCTATTTGTCAAGAGTAGGGTGAGATTGACATCTCATTCAGACGTTGAGAAATTAGATGTCAAAATTCAGTACATTTTTCATTCGCTTCCAGATAGCCAGCCCTAGAAAACGATTGAAATGGAAATAAACTGTTAGTCCAGTAAGAGCCGAAGTTAGGGTAAGAGGTACTTGAATTTTGAAATCCAGCTATTCAAGCCAATAAAACAGCTCTGGAAGGTGCGACTTATTCTCAATCGAATCAATCCATTTGAGAAAGTTCTTATGCAACTGAAAAGCTGCAAAGCAATCAATTACTCTTACTCGAGCACCTTGAGAAAGTTTCGAGTGGAAACTTCCAAGCATTATTTATTATCATTTTTCAGTTGGAGAGCAATTTAGAAATGTGTTTCGATCAGATTACCGATTCATACACTTGCCCTAGGAGTGGAGCCCTCAATTTTTTAACCTGTGAAAATTATCGAAAAATACTTCGTTTTAGTATTACATTAGTTCTATGATTGTGCTTGGGTAATAGGACGTTTGATTATGAGAAATATTGATAATATTTAAAATAAAAAATCCTATATTGTTTGATTCAATGCATTCTTCGATATTTTCATAATTTCCAACAAATTAGTCAATATTTACAATGTGCAAACTTCTATTACAGTGGCATATCCAGAAAAAAATTTCGGGGGGGGGATCATAACATTGGAGTAGAAAGCACTTGAACTTTGACAGAGACACCGGGGGGGTGTGGGGGTCATGGAATACCTGGAATACCCCGCACCAAAGGGGGGTCCCCCCCGGAAAATTTTGAAGATATACCTTCAATTTGGTGCGATTTTACTCAATTTCCACTTGAAAACAAACATTCAAGTTTTTTTGGTGATCAGTAGACCAAGTATTATTTCGATTTCTCCTTGAAAATTTCATAGGCCTATGGGTTTTCGATTAAATAGCAAATAGAATGAGACGGAATAGAATTTTATTAGTCATTCAATTGTTGAGAAATAGTGATTTTGTAGAAGGGCTACTCATTATTAGATGTCCCTCCTTTCAACGGTAGAAACTACGCCCGTTCATCATAACCGGAGTACTCTCTAGTAGAAGCTGCTGGAGCTTTGTTTAAGAATATGCATGGAACTGAATAAACTATAATCAACTATAAGCTATATTAAATTCCTCCATAATGAAGATGGTGAAAAATTAACTAACTTTGAAGTGCTATCTGTAGTTTCTCTATCCCCTGCGATCTAGTCACAAAAAATTCAGGTTCTATTTCGGGGGGTGGGGATAGATCCCGATATCCCCCCCCTGGATACGCCACTGTTCTATTATCATGTGTTCACAACATTGTCACTCACTTGTGTTATAGTATTTGTACCATTTGGAAAATACAAAAAATTCTATTGTTATTTAGGGCACTTACAAAAATTATTCGTTCGGGATAATTAGGGTTCTTACTAATTAGGCAAGAATGCCTTTTATCAATGCCTATGAGCTGTGTACTGCTGCTTATTTGATAAAATTATTAAGTTGCTTCTTTCTGAAACAATTCTTATTTCAACAGATCCTGACAGAATCTTCAAAGTAAAAGACAATCTTACAGTATATCCAGTCAGACAAGTACTTATATTACTAAAGGAAACATTACCGTTTCATACCTGATATAAATGAAATGAATAAAAATGAATAAAATGTTTATTTCCCAAAAAAAACTAAAACTACAACATCAATTACACAAAATATTAGATAAATTACAATATTACATACAATAGTTGGTTAAAAAAATTCTTATGTGTCCTCTACTTGTTCAGATTTTTCTGTGTGGAAATTGACCTACTCCACTATGGCGTACCATGTTCTAGAGTAGGTTTTGTTAGTTTTTTGTGCGTATTATTAATTAGTTAGTGTTTAGTAAGTCATTAGGTGGTTAGTTGTTGTTTGAAATAATGTTTTCTATGTTCTGTCTTCCTTTGCTCATCAACCAATTGTGTACTATTGTTTTGAACTTCCTAGGATGATTAATCTGTTTAAAGTATGCAGGGAGTAGATTATATAATTTTGGTGCTAAATGATTGAAATGTCTCTGGTATAGAGCCTTCCTTGCAACACTGGTGATGAGAAGATTCCTGTATCTGGTGTTGTGGTTGTGGTTTCTGGTTTGGAATGTTGTTGGGTTCTTGTGTAATCGGCATAGTATCTCCTTACAGTAAAGCTGTCTTGGATCCATCACGTCAAACTCATTGAACAGCTGGTCTGATGAATAGCGTGGAGGCTTCTGGTTGATGACCCTCATGATCAGCTTCTGTACCCTGAGGAGCGGTTCGATGTGCAAGAAGCTTGCACCCCCCCATCCCACAATCCCATACAGCATGAGGGACTGTGCTAGAGAGAAGTAGATAACCCTTAGACATCCCTTGTCGACCAGTATCCTCAGAATCCTGAATCTGTAGATGGTCTTCCTCAGTCTCCCGCATAATTCATTGAGATGATGATCCCAGCGCAGAAAAGAGTCGATAGTAACTCCCAGGTATTTCTGTGACTGTTTCCTGTGAACTGTGTATGAAGTGTTATTCCGTTGATTCTCGATTACTATCTCATCTCCTCTTGGCTGTCCATGTTGATTCGCCGAAAAGGTCAGAAAGAAGGTTTTCTCATATACAATTTCTGATGTTCAAGCATTCCTCATTTCTGTTCCAATTTCCATTATTCATATCAGAAATGATAATATCAATAGCATTGTATTCTTTCTTTCAATCTATTCACATTCATAGATCATAATTTTACTATCAACACTAGCCGTCAGGCTCGCTTTGCTCGCCATATCCGTCTAGCCTGGGGGCTCCGCCCCCTGGACCCCCGATTGGATCGTCCAAAAATAAGATCAGCAAGCTCGCTTCGCTCGCCTGCATTTTTCATTTGAGCATTTTTATCGTATGTTGGGACGATCCAGTCGGGGGTCCAGACTAAACGTCTGGCTAAACGGATATGGCGAGCGAAGCGAGCCTGACTGCTAGTAATATAATATTCCCAGGAATAGCTCTGATTGAAGTAGCAGTGCCCAATCAATTTTCCCGCGATAAATGCATTTCAATCTTCAACTTGGTGCCAACCTAACAAAGTCAACTCAACTAAATGCCAAATTATTAATTTAGTTACCAGTTAACAACTGTTTCGAAGAGATACTCTCTCTAGATTATAGTTCTATATTAACATATGGTATGGACATTTTTCAATTATAATTAAGAGAATAAGAAGAATATACATGATAAAAGACGAACTTTAAACCCTTAAAAACCACCCTTAGAGTTAAAATATTGCCAAAAGATTTCTTAGTGCGCCTCTAAAGGGCCAACTGAACATACCTATCAAATTTGAACTTATTTGGTCCGGCAAATTTTTAGTTCAGCGAGTGAGTGAGTGAGTCAGTCAGTCAGTCAGTCAGTGAGTGCCATTTCGGTTTTATATATATAGATAACATATTCGTATGAATAATATTGAAATTACACTTATTGTAATATAAGAAAAACTTCAAGCTTCCATTATCTAGCTCATGGAATTCAAAACATCATTTTGAATGTGAATTTCGCCAACGTTTATAAATCACTAATGCTTTATCCTGCAGTGTATATACCTCGTACTAAAATGTAAATCTGTAGGAGAATGCGACTCGGCTATGTGGAAACTATGAGCTGGCGCGTTCCAAACCCATAAAAAGTTACCACTCAAAATGACGCTTGCCATTATCTGTAACAGCTTCTGAAATAAATGAGTGTGAAGTTTGCCGCACCCAGCGTTCAGGCCAAATACTGCTTGCTGCTCTACATCCACGGCACTTGTGAGCGAACCGTAATAGTCGGCATGTTTATTCTATAGAGATATTAGCATTTTGTTAGTGATGAGCTGATTTGGAGCATGCAATGAACACTCATAGAACGGTTTTAAGCCTTATTATCAGGAACTCATTGAAGCGTATTCTTCGTTCATACAAGTACAACGCAAGTAGCTATCTTATGGTGGAATATATTAAGGTTGCAGATTCCCACTTCAGAATAATTATGACTCTGTTTATGCAGTGTATCTTCATAGTTATAGTGTATCTGCCCATTGGATATCATAAAATAATTATATTATAATTCTTACAGTCGTTGAAAGAACTTGTTATTAATAAGAGTGTTACTAGTCTAATTGCTCAATAAATTTCATTTTAGTCGGCGAACCAATATTTTTCCCATTAAAAGGGCGGTGATCGTTCAGTGAATGGAATAAAATATTTACTAGTTGAGACAGTGTTATCAAATTCGACTCTCTGTATTTTGAATTTTCCAATGCATGAAATTTCAATATTATAATATGTTCAGTATCTTGAATTTTCATGTGAATCCTTCATCTGATTCTCAGCTCATGTTTTTGATGTATTCTACCACATATTATTATATCACCCCATCCACACGAAATTCATCTCTCCATTCTAATTTTTTCTTACCTACAACACTCGTCCCAACTCTCGGAATCCAGCGAAAACTTCTATTGCACTTGAGTAGAGGGCCAACATTGTTCCACCATTCATAAGTATCATTAATGGAGAGCTATATCACCGGCAACTTTTCGCAGTTTATACTCTGTTAGGACTAAACGAGTAGACATAAAATTGCTGCATACTCTAGTTGTTGAGATTGTTACCAGCTCACTCTTTTGCGAACGACATTGTGCGAGCGAAGAGTACCTTAAAGACGATAAAAGTTTTCTTCTGTGACTTGATGAAATTTTCACGTCAAGTGTTCACCTAGATTGCAGAAGTTTGCCGATGCACCCCCTTCATTTTTGCACGCTTTATCCTGGCCCGGTGCTGAGAGTCCTGAGTCTGAGGTTTTGCCGACCCAAATAACGGATAGTGAGAGGGGTAGTGGGCTTTATCTGTGTTGTAGACTGTTCGAAGGGTTCGTCCCCCGGGAGCCCGGGACTGGCCTGTGCATATTTCATCACACAGACGGACAAGATGCTCCTTCATCTGTCTTCTTCCACCTCGACCCCTCCGCGCCATCTTTACCGCTCCCTCCCGCAACTTTTAGTCATATTTCTTCATCGCCCCCTTCCACATTTCCCATACTCGCTAGTCTGCTGGAAACAAAACGATGTCATCGCTTTTTCACGCCATCTTGTGTCCCTTTTTTCTCAACGACTACCCTTTCCCTTTATTATCATGATGCCCTGCTCTCTAGTACAGCAGCCGACTGACTCGACCTCATTCAGAAATATGCCCCATAAACTGTTTGTCTCTCGGTGAAGGCAAACGTGACTGATTCGATGTATTTTCTCTACAAGAAAATTCGTCATCTGGTGTGATTAGGAAACGTGACTCAATTGAACGGATCTCTCATTACGAATTTTAATGTTTCAAAGAAAAGTCCCTTAGAATAACTAAGTCATTGCCTTATTATAGAAACATTATTATTATATAAGTTTAATCCCCGATTCAAATCTTTCTCTTAAAAATTTTGAAGTCATTAGAGGTTGAACTTTGATGCAACTTTCTTTGTTGAAAAGAGAACTTCAATTTTCATTCCCTGTAGTTAGTTACATTACACATTTATCTCGAGTTTCATTGGTCTTGAGAATGAGTTTCATATCCCTAGGTATTTGAATTTAGTTATTTCACAGTATCCTCCAAGAAATATTTTGCATTTTATGTTCATTTGTCCGCAATAATGAAAAAATCTGGTGTGGCGCACTCACACAACTTTCCTTGCCGTTATGAAAATTGATCACCTGACGCTAGTGTTCCCGCGCATCTCAAGTCTACTATTCAAAGATTTGAGCCAGCTGGTGACAGGACAATAACGCTGGAGACACACGAGGTCTACTATCTCTTCATAGTGAATCATTCAATAGAATCAACAGTTGCCAACAGTTTGCAATTGGATAATCATATTTTCTCGAATTTCGAGCTTATATTTAATTTGAGGTGAAAATGTTACTGAACATTAATTGTAGAGATTCTCATGCTCAATCTTTTCCACTCGAAATTTTTTGTTTAAATTGTATCTGAAGCCTGATAATTGAGAATCTAAAATCAAAATTTGTATAGATGGGGCGGAGCTCCGGAAATTTTTACAGATATGGGACTTGTGGCAGTTGATAGAGCTTATTGATGACTATTTTAGGTATAACATTAATCGAAATCGTTGGAGCCGTTTTCGAGAAAATCGCGAAAAACCCTGTTTCGTATCGGATCCTTATATTGTGAGGACCTTACGTTCCGAATTTCAAGTCATTCCATTTATTGGGAGATGACACACACACACACACACACACACACACACACACACACACACACACACACACACACACACACACACACACACACACACACACACGTAAGTAAAATGAAATCAAAATGAAAGTAAAATTACAAATCACACAATTATTTCAACAAATCTTTACTCATACATCTAAAGCAGTTTCCTTATATTCTCGTTCTCACCTCCAAATCGTGATGATGATTATTATAGTGCTGTAATTATTTCCTATGCTTATTCACCATTCTTCATCAATCTGCAAATGTCATAATGATTAAAATATCATTCTTATTGAGGAATACAGTTGATATTCTATGATATTTGAGCTTTGACTCCCTTAATTCACCGATACATGATTGAGCCTTCAATTTTTGTTTATGCGTGATTATAGAAGACTGTAAAATGAAGTTAACTTTTTTAACTCTAAACTATGACTGTCACAGTTCATGAGAGATTTCAATAACTGTTCAAATAACTCTTCCATTACTGAACTCTATAATTATCAATAAATAGAGTTGCAACAGGCCGCAGAATAAATGATTGATTGATTGAGTACTTTATTTATGTAGATTACAATATGTACTGGCTTTTACACTTATATGCAATAGCTTACAATACAGCAAAATTATAGATGAATTTACATAATATAGACTAAGATAATGATTTTTGAAGTGCATATGATATGAAAAAAGAAATTGGTAATAGCTATAGATAATATTGTTATGCATCTTCATAAATTGGCGGAGCTTTGGACATATCAATGTCCATTCTTCGGAAAGAATATTAAAAATATCCTCCCCACTAACTCTCTATCAAAACGTTAATTTAATTAATCAAACTGAGGATTAATTTGTAAATGAAAATTGATGAAGTGAAATAATTATACAGGTGAATAAGATCAAATCATTGATTAATAAAATGGAGTAGGCTGAAAGTAGATCAGGGTAATCAACTTTCAATAATATACAGCAGTATGCAGTGGATTATTGAAATAACATGAGTTTATATAATATACAATATATAGTCTACAATTTATTCTATAACAGGTTTATAGGTTTGTATTGGTGGGATGGGTGAGGATGGTTGTCTTGTGATCGTTCTAGGGCTGGATAGTTTCAGTCATTTGTTCCAAAAGATGTTTTTTTTGAAGTCAGGATGAAGCTCGCTGGGCTCTCGATAGACCTGATAGAAACAGGAAGTGCATTCCATGCACGACATCCACTGACTAAGAAGGATTTTGTGAAAATAGTGGTTCGATGGTTGGGTATCCTTAAAGTACTTTCTCCGGTTCTTGTATGTGAAACATCTATCCTCCTACCTTCAGAAACAAATTTGAAATCATCTTTGAAATAGTTCGGATTTCCGTATTCCAAGATATCTCTAACAAGCTTGACTATTCGAAAACGTCTTTGATCGGCAAGCTTCAATGTTGAATTAGCAATGTGGGCTGGGGTGATATGATCATGGCGTTGTAGAGAGTAGACGAAACGTAGACAATAATTTTGGCAACACTGTAGTTTATCATTCAGAGTGACTTGCATATCGTTGAGAACAGAATTGCAATACATCAAATGTGATAAGATAAGAGATTGAACCAATAATAATTTGATGTTTCTAGGGAGTATGTCGTGCATTTTCTTCAATGCGTGCATAGCTGAGAATACCTTTTTACAAGTTTTGTCACTTGTCCCGACCAGTCAAGAGTATTATTCATAATAATGCCTAAATTTTTAACTGAGCTACAGTAAGGAATTTCATTACCATCCACACTAATTTTGTGAATTGATTCAAGGTCAATATTATTTATAAGACGAGAATATCCTATTATAATGGGTTGTGTTTTGATGGGATTAAGCTTAAGGCCATTTTTCTTTGTCCATTCAACTATGGAATATTGATATCCTGATTCATTATCCCAACTGTTCCATTAATTTTTGTTATGCGACAGATTAAATAAATTTGAAGGTCATCTGCATAAGCATGGAAGCTGGAGAACTTGATAATGGAAGAAAGGTCATTAGCGTACAAAGTGAATAGGAGAGGGCCTGAAATTGATCCTTGTGGTACTCCATGCATAACATTTTTCCAATTTTACTTGTTGTCACCTACAGAAACACATTGTTTCCTACCTAAGAGATAGGATTTGAACCAAACTAGGGAGTTGTGACTAAAACCAAGAATAGCTAACTCATTTAAAAGAACTTCATGATCAACAGTATCAGATGCTTTAAAAAAATCAAATAGGGTGAGGATGGTGCATTTTCTTTGGTCCATAGCTGACCTTATATCATCAGTGACACGGAGGAGAGCTGTCTCAGTTGAATGGAATTTCCTAAAGCCTGATTGAAAGTTATGAAGCTTACTTATTGTTGTCTAGAAATTTTACAACTTGAGCATGAATAAGTCTTTCTAGCACTTTGGATAATGCAGGTAGAATACTGATTGGTCTGAAATCCTCAACTTCATTGGCTGATGCAACTTCATTTAGAGGGCGAACCAGAGCAAACTTCCAGTTTTAAGGGAAATCGCCTTTTTCAAGTGACTTGTTGAAATTGTATGTAATGGTTGGTAAAAATGCAAATAACATCTTCTTAATAAATTATAGGAATTTTGTCCACACCCATGGCGTTACTATGAATACGTTGAATTGCTTTGAAAGTGTCTTCTTCTGAGATTGGATGAAAATGAAATTGATCAATAAGTGGTATATTTAAGTTTGTAACCTGCTCTTCAAGATCATTGATATGATTACCAATGACAACTTCGTCGCGTTGGTTGGAATGTGAAACGAAATGATCATAATTATATATTGTCCAATGGTAAATCAATTTGGGGATTCGATTTCTGTTTGCCAAGCCCGAATTATTTTATTTCCTGCCAAAGTGATTTAGAGTCTTGTCTATTGTTTGTCATGAACGAATTCAAGTACCTAATCTTCGAGCTCCGTAATTCCTGTTTGACTCTATTTCTGAGGCTCCTATACTCTATCAAACTGTCCAAGTCGAATGTCTCTTCAAATTTTCTATGTGCTTTGTTTCTACGTCCCATCATCTTAAGTATGTCTTCAGTCATCCATGGTACTAATCGTTTTCTAATTATCCTCCTTGTCACATAAGGTGCATGTTTGCCATACAAAGTCAAAGTCCAATTCTCAAAAGTCTTGACCATGTCATCAACTGAGGTTAGTGCTCCAATTTGATGTCATGGAGTCTGAGCCACATCATTCAGGAAGGCGGGTTCATCAAAGTTTTTGAAGTCTCTATGAGTGATAATTTTCTGTTCTGGCTTAGATATTTTATTGGAAAGTACACAGTAGATCAAATCGTGTCCAGAAATAGCTGGGACTGGGATTTGACCTGTTTGAGCAACCTCGTTGGGATCGCTAACAATGAGAAGGTCATTGAGTGTGTCTGATTCATTAGTATGATGAGTTGAATCGAGAGGTGAAATAGTCATGCTCAGGCATTGGAAAATTGTAGTCAGTTGAAAGTAGTCAAAGTTACGATTTGTCATGTTTAAGTCAGTGTTCATATCCCCCATAACTAGTATACGGTTATAACAAGGCATAAGAGAAAGCAAGGCATTTTCGAAATCTGTAAAATGACCTATTTTTGGTGGGCGATAACAGATACCAACGAGTAATTTATCAGAACTAGATAAGGATAATTTAAGTAGCAAGAACTCTGGTCTGGAACAATACTCCTGTTTCGATATGATTGAAACTTTTGTTTTGATACCATCTTTCACATAAACTGCTACACCCCCACAAGCTTCATTTAATCTATCATTCGGAAGAGATTATATCCAGGTAATGCAACAAGATTTGATGGAATACTAAGCTTAAAAATGATTCAGAAATTCCAATTATATTGAAGTCCTGAAAACGGAAGATTGCTCTGAGTTCATCAATGTGACAGCTGAGGGATTGGACGTTAAGGTGAGCAGCATTGAGAAGTTTTTTGAAAGAGTGGAGATTTGATAGAAACAAACCTGCGTCATTATTACTATCATTGAAATAAGCATACCTACTTGAGTGTGAGCGAGCTGACGTGTCAGTGAGAGGCATCATGGAAGCAGCAGACCAACCTTGAACCTACCTCAGAACGAAACATGACGGGGAAAATGGGGACGAAACTGATAAAACTTAACCTAAATGAAAAATTCTCTTGATTCGAGTGCATTCTGTATACCTTGACAGTTCGACTCCCTTCACTATTTGAAAACACTAGTTCTAAAATCCACTAAACACAATGAGATGTAGATGTTGTGATCTGTGGAGTTCCCGTGGTGAATAATCCGAATGGTGAAAAAGGTGAAGATTGAGGAAGAACTGATCTAGGTAGTGGAAGATCTAGTCCAGATAGAGTAGAGATTTCCCATCTAGTGGAGATAGAGCGAGAAGGAATCCAGTAGTGAAAGATCGTGACCAAGTGGTGACAGAGAGAGATGGAATCCAGTGGTGGAAGATCGAGTCCAAGTGAAGATAGAGAGAGATGGAGTCCAGTTATGGAAGATCGTGTCCAAGGTGGAGATAGAGCGAAATGGAATCCAGTAAAATCGAAGAAAAAGCCAGCAGAAAAACGAAAAATCTTTGAAGAAAGTTATCACTTGAGAAAAGATACATTATTCAACTTGTAATGAATAATATCTCCATAAAATGGAAGAGGAATAGTATGATTTACTGTGTGAAAGAATCGAATATCAAATATGGATATTAGTAGAAGGTAATCAGATAGAAAGAGAAGAGGTAGAAAGAGAAATGATCATTTGAACATGCTGGATAGCTAGTGGAAAAATCACAGGGAAAATAATGATGATAATAGGGAAGAAGAGAACAGAAAGAAGTAATGTGGATAATTGAGAAGAACCTATGAAACTGAACTATAGAATAAGAAATAGATCATCATATATTATTGTGATCTTGAATCAATCAAGGGAAGAAGAAAAAAAGAAAGAGAAGAAGAAGAAGACGACGAAAAAGAATAGAAAAGAATAATAATCATCATCGCAACAATCACAACAGTTATAATAAATGTAATAATTACAAAAATATTCTAGTGATCATAATAACTATGAGATTAAGAAGAGAAATGAGAAACAAAAATAAGAAGTAGAGGAGACGATTGAGAAAGTGCTAGATCATTTTTAGATTAATTTTAAGTAGGATTGAACGGTGAAGTATGAGAAATATTATATAGTATCAGAAGTATAATTAATATAAATTTAATTTATATAATATTTATTCGACCAATCAACATACATTGTACAAAATATTTCATAGAAAAACACTCTTAACTGGTGTAGCAAACACCTTCGCATGCACAATACATTGTATATCAAAGTCTAAATGAAACCCCAACGGTAATCCTGTGTGGGGCCCTTCTTCATACTTTTATTCACAATAGAAAAATAATGAAATGAAATAAGTATAAAATCAAATGGAAATATAGTCATACTTGGATATTACACATAAATTTTAAGAACTGTAAATTTAAAAAAAAAATTACTAGAGAAAAAGTATTGAACATAAAAAATATAAAATCATAAAGCAATTAAACAGGATTTTGTGCGGGCAGCACATTCTGAGTGATCATCAGTATTAATCAGTTAACAGAAAAAGCCATGTAAATTGAAGGTGCTATGACAAAATAATTACACAAAATTACATATGGAATTCACGTTTTCAAGCATATGATAACAATTGATACAAACATGAAAATATCGACCTTAGATTATGGAATACTCTTATAGAAATAATTGAATATCATCAATTTCAGCAATGAATTTTTTCAATCTGGCCTTAACCGCTCGGCTATATTGAAACTTTTGTAGGTCAGGTTGCAAGGCGTTAAAAATCTTACAACCTACATACTTGAAAAATCTTCTGTTATGTTCAAGCCTAGGTCTTGGTAATTGAACTCTGTTTCTGTATCGAACATTGTCAATTGATTTTTATTTATGAATGTATCTAGAGCTGCTTTAAACAAGAAAGAATGTCTGACCGTTAGTATATTAAGGGACCTGAAAAGGGGTAGTGAGTGCTTGGTCCTTGGCCTACCACAGATTAATCTTATAAAATGCTTTTGTGCTACAATAATTGGCTTCAAATTTGTGATGTATGCACTTTCATAACAAATTAGTCCATAATTGATTCTCGATTCTACTAAAGTGTGATATAAATGGACTAGAAAATATTTTGGACACATACCCTTCAAAAAGTAAAAATTTCTTATCGAAATTAGCATTTCTAATTCCAATTTGTGGATATGCTCATACCATGAAAGCCTACTATCTATTAGCAAACCAAAGTACTTGACACAATCTGTTTCCTTTATTATTTCACAATGGCAATTGAGCAAGTTATCCTCACAATTAAACCTATGGTATTTTAGAATTGGTAAGGTATTATTTGATTTGTTGTTTTTCAGCTTGAAATGAACTAGATTTGACTTATCTGCGTTTAGCAATAATCTATTTCAACAAAACCACCAGTGAATGAATTTCATAGCCTCTTTCATTTTACCATGCATTGTCAATTCATCTTGGCCATTATAGAAAATTGCAGTGTCGTCTGCAAAGGATACGATTTCCCCCAAAAGATTTTCATTACTTAAGTCGTTCACGTAGATTAGGAAGAGTGGAACTGACAAAACTGACCCTTGGGGTATGCCATACTTCACTAAGCCTGAATCGCTCATTTTATCATCTACCCTTACTTCCTGATATCTATTTCGTAAGTAACTTGCAAACCATTCCTTTGTCACTCCTCTTATCCCTATTTTTTCTAGCTTCTCTGATAGCAACTCATGTTCTATGGAGTCATAGGCTTTGGAAATGTCCAGGAAAATTGCGGAGCATTTCAACCCTACATTGAGACTGCTATCCACTTTGGAAAGTGAAGTTTTCAGAGCTTCCTCGGTACCTCTACCTTCCAGAAATCCGTATTGAATCTTGCTGAAGAATTTACTGTAATTCAAGAAGTTCAGAATCCTATTTTTCATCACCCTCTCAAGTATTTTAGCAAATATTGACAAAAGTGTAATTAGTCTGTAATTGTCAATATTTGTGTTCCTGCCACGTTTGGGAATGGGGATTACAATGGATTTTCTCAATATCTCTGGGAAAACTCCCTTTTGTAAGCTCAAATTGCAGAGTTCAATGAGAACATCTAGGATGTGATCTGAGATTTCTTTTATTGTTCGAGTAGAGATGCCATCCACTCCAGGAGCAGTATTCATCTTTAGATCTTCTATCATGTTCCGCATTTCTTCTTCATTTACGGGGTGAATAAAGACTGATCTAACTTGATTTTGTATTGGAAAAACATCAGCTAGACCTTCATTTTGTAAACAATCTTCCAATTTGGATCTATTATTATCTACAATAGTGAGGAAGTACTTATTTATGCTATCAGCTATATGTTTAGTATTATCTATTGTTCCACCATTTTTGAGAGTTATTCTTTCAATTCCCTTCCTTTTTTCCCACCTCCCTAGCAATCGATTTACAATTTTCCATTGCTCCTTAGCATTGTTCTTACAGGATTCAAATAACTTTTAAAAAATATTCCTGTTTTGCGTTACGAATTTCGTTTCTTAATTTATTCCTATATTTTAGATATTTTTTCTCATTTATGGAATTATTTGGTTGCTCTTGATATTTCTTATGGAGATAATTTTCAAATTGTATTTCTTTAGTTAATTTTTCAGTGATCCACTCTGACCTGGGTTTAAATTCTTTATTTCCTATAGTTTGTCGAGTTGTTACTGCTTCGTTGATTGTTTTCTGTAAATATGTAATGAATTTTTGCCATGCTGTTTCAACAGTACGATTCTCTGTTTCTCCGAGAACATCATTCCATAATGTCGCTGATAATAAGTTGTTGAGCTTCCTGTGATCTATCCTACTTTTTCTCTGTATTTCATTTGGTGTATTTTGATTCATAACGGCTATTTCGTATTGTATTTTCAACTTTATCATTGAATGATCGGTTATATCTAAATTTAAAATTTCAGTTTTGATATTCCTTACTATGTTATTGAATTTATTTTTAGTGAACTGGACAAAGACATGATCAATGCACGATTCTGTATTATTGAATAGTCTAGTAGGCTCATTTATCAATGAATCAGAACCAAAGGAACTCATAATTATTCTATATTCATCCACAACATTCTCATTAGATAATAGATTTATGTTGTGACATAAAAATTTATAGAAATAATTTCTTCTTTGCCTAAAGCTATTGTTTCCCAAAAATAGTTTTTTACTTTGCTTGCAGTCACAAATAAACTCTCACTGCCTATCATCCATTCATGACAAATCTCAATCTGTATTGACTTGTCTATACTTATCAGCGATATACAGCCCTGATTTACTCAATAATGTGATTTTATGAGCTCTGTTCTCATCACCAGTCCCACGTTGGATAAGCCATATTAATGGCGTATCCATGGCCATCCATGTTGGGCAACATTTTGTCATGTTATTTTTTTCAGTAACGTGTTGCCCTGCTTGGCTGCAGTCGGTAGAGGGAGATTTGTAAGATATATAACCTTTTTTCGTGGTTCCTGGAAAAGTAATAATACCAATTTCTTACCGGCTCTCTCAGGAGCTCACACAGTTCTCTGCTTTTGATGGTTACTGACGTCAGCCGCTCTAACAGTTCACAATTTCTGTGACTGATTTGTTGAATTCCGCAAATGCAGATGCAGTAGATACAGACAGATATAAGGGCTCTGATTATCGTGCTAGACGATGCGACACCGCCACCAATGCCACCCGCCACCATTCACCAAAGTGGTCAGCAATGAAAAATGATACCGAGTGGAATCAAAGGCGATATTCTATCAGAATACCTTATAAATTCTATTAATTTATGTGCTGCAACTTAATACTATGACCTTGAGATTCTTCAAATCAGATTTGTTGGTACTGGATAATTCATATGAAACTCGGGAACGTATTATTTCCAAAGATTTGATAATCAATGCTGTATATCGCTGCCTTATCCAACTTATTCGGTGAAGAATATAGTTGGCTGGTAATCTTAATAATATTTCAATACTGGTAACAAAATAGATTATAACGAGATTGGTCATGCATGGAGATAGGGAAATAAATCATCTATGTTTTTTATAAAATTAATAAATTAAAGAACCTTGATATAATAAGAAAGATATATTTTGCTTATGCCCACTCAATATTTCAATACATTATTGAAGTTTGGGGAGGTGCATATGATACACATTTAAACAAATTGTTTATTATCCAAAAACACATGATAAGAGCGGCGCTTGGTAAACCTAGATTATATCCAAGTAGAGAAATCTTCCTTGAGTTTAAAGTTCCAACGCTAAGACAAAATTATGTAAAAAAGGTCATTCTCCATATAAATAAAAAAAAGTCTCAATATGTTTTGCGCGAAACGCCCTACAACACTCGTCCAAACAATAAATACAATATCAATCTCATAAAACTTACAACATGCAGGCATCAATTAACATACTTTAGCAATTACATGGTAAACAAAATTCCCAATGATTTTATAACCAAAAAATCACTCTTGCTCTACACATCAGTATGGATAATTGGATATACCAAAATATTTTTTTTAAGCTAACTGTATAGATCTGTGATTTGGATTAATATTATATTTTTAGATATTTAACATTTGGTATATAAATAATAAACAATCCTACCCAACAATTTTATAAATTCTTTAAAAAAATCATGGTGGCCTCCCTACATCGACTTTCAGCTAAATTTTCCTCTTTTCTTCTTATTTTTACATCTCCTTTCATGTACTTTCGTATTTCGAAATCATTGTCACTGCATAGCAAATAGTGTAAATGAACTACAACTCACTGCCAACACACAAGTGTTACTTATGTTGGCAGTGCCAAAAAGGAAAAATTGCTTTTACAATGAAGTTAACTGAACATTTCATTTTACTTCTACTACTGTACTATGTCAAGTTTATTTATTGAGTTATTTACTTAATCTATTGTACATAAGTATTTAGTATAATTTATAATTTTGTTTCTGTTTTGTATAGTTAAATTTTCATTTTGTTTCATTTTATTTTAAGGATGTAATGTGCTTTTTTGGCGAAATAAATTCATTCATTCATTCAAATAAAAGGTACACCATTCAAATAATGACACAAATATATTACATAAAATATCAACGAATAAATGAAAATATAGAGCAACAAGTATAAAAAATAAATAAAGAACAAATATATATATATTGAAAATATCACAGACAGCTCACTAGTATTGACTTTGCTTTTAGCACGAAATATTACCTTGTCCTTCTTAAATCAGCAATCATATGCATTTAAATTATGCAGCTCAGTTATCGACTTGCTGTTGCTTGTTGAATAGAATCTTATATATCTTCTTTCCAAATTAATATAAATAACTAATTATAAATTATAAATCTCTGAATATATTAATATGTATCTCTCAGGGCTAAGGTTCGGCCTCTGGTGGAAATCAGATAAATCAATTTATCCAATGAACATGAGCTTCATTTATATATTTATAATTTACTAATAAAAAGAATTATTGAGTGAGCTTATATATATGATAACATCAAAATTTAATAAATATTTTATCTGTGCATATTTAAACATGTAAATCTGATATATCATTCTTAATATAAATCCCTTTATGTTTAAAGACTTGCGCAAGTTTGATATTAATTTCAATATTTGAATTACCTTTCGGCGAGCTAGCTTTATGAATTTTGATTTATTCGAAGCACTGAGGGTGCCCTTGATATTTCTTTTTGAACTATAGAACTCACGTGTCGAATTTCACAAAGTATGATGATGATTTGGATTCCTTCGACGTCCTAGGCTTTCTGGTGGGCTGATGTCGTCTTCTCCAATAGAATAATAAAGTATTCTATATGACTCATGCCTTAATACAACTTCACTGAGTCTTATGAAATAAATTATTGAATTCAAACTTAAACTTTTAAAACATACAATTATTAAAAAGGGATTTTGTGCTCTACATAATTGGTGGCTGTTCCCGGTGACCTCTGGCAAGCAAGTGGGTTCTCATCTCCGCTATTCTTTCCACGATCATACTTCCATATTCCAAATTTGCATATTATTTAAATATTCAACTACTATGCAATTACATAATCAAAATAGTCCGTTCCAATCTGCCAGGTTATTACATAAATATTACACATTATATTTTTTGATTATTCAAATTGCATATGTTACTTGAACTGAGTATTGTATAACTTACAAATTCTTATCATTTATATACTGTAATAAATAAAGTTTATTTTTGAATCAACTTGCTTTTACCGCCAGTCAGTTACTGCATTTTGATTGGCTTATTCCAAAATTACAATGTTATAGTGTCTTTTGAGAACCTAAATTCTCAGACAACTATAATTAAGTTTGGAAATCATGCGAGACCCCGATGGTGGAGGGGTTAGTGAAATTTCTAGTACTATTCCGGTGGTGAGGAATCCGAAATAAAAATCATTTGACGATTGATTGCCTCTATATAAAATATTTAGATTCAAACAACACTCTACAATAAATACTTTCTTCAATTAAAGATTATCTTTGTCTTTAAGAGACCAAATTTAATTGTATTTATGTCTTTAAGAGACCAAAATCTAAGGGACACATTGAATTCTGATGAGGAAAGATCAAGTACTCATCTTGTAGTTGTCGCCGCGATGTCCGGAGTCCCTGGCGGAGATGGATGAAGGGTGAAGATGATTGGTTGTCCTCCAGGAATGTTCAGGCGTCGCGGCGACAGATCCAAAAGGGAGTTAGTCTTGTTCTCTCCTCATCAGCATTCAATGACTACGATTCCATCCATGGTTGGTAGAAGTCGCCGGCCCTTTTACAATGGAAATTCTCAGCCTGATACAGAAACCTGATGACAAATTTACAACAGAATTAGAAACATAATAATTACCAATATCTAATAGGATTGTATTCAATTGATGATCTAGGTAGATCATCAAATAAATACAATTCACCGCTTCCTATGAGGAAATAAATAATATTATTAACATATATAAATCGAACACTTCCACTTCAAAATTGATAAATTATATTCAATGACAACAATGAAAATACTCACCCAAAAGGGGTATTGAAGATCCGAAGTATAGAGGGAATCAATCGTCAATTATCTTAATCTATCCCATTAGCATATTCTATAAGGGGGACTTTACCTCTAAATATTACTCTTAGCCTACATTTAAAGTAACTTCAAAAGATGTCCGATTTACTTGGACAATCAATCTCCTGGAGAGAATGAGAATGTACCCCCAAACGAAAACATATTACTGGAAATTGTAAGAAAATCTCAAGAAACAGTTAACACTATGACAGCTGGGATTAGAATGATCGCTCTCCTAGTTTTCAGAGGCGTCCAGACTGATCAGTTTTACCATAATTACTTTGAAATATTTACCCGATCGCCTGTGAATTTCTCTTCGCCCACTCTCTTTCTCCTCAGTAAATAAGGAAGGTGATACGTTCAAGCAAGAAGGAAACTAGGAGAGAAAAGTTATTTCCCTTTTGCAAGTTTAGAATTATGGGGTTGATTCAGCATACTTCTGGCGTCTAGATCTGTCGTGAGAATAGATAATTCCAAGTGGGATCGTGGGAACCAAGGACTTTAATAAGATTCTGATCATAATTATAATGATTTTAGAAATGCTGGCTAAGTTGCCAATGAACAAGAATAAATTTACTATCTTTATGGGATCTGAAAATTACTTACTTAACATAGAATAAATTCCATTTAATAACTCAAAATTTTGGTACAATGTATCCATGCGCCAAATAGAATATATCACACTTCCTTAATATTTTTATTTATTTTACATATTTTGTACATGCTTGTTTGATATAATAAATATTTTTGTGTTTTTTTAATTGTTTTTCCTTTTACATTAACATGCCATGTGGTTACCAAATCCTCTGGTCACATTTTAAGCAAATGCTATTTGTATACAACTAAAATTTGCCCCAAGTGTCTGGCTAAATTTCAAATTATACAGCTTGACCGATTATTTAGGTTGCCGACCAGTAAGAATCATAGAGCCTAACCTCAAAAATTCATTATTTTATATAATTAAATAAATAGCAATAATATTCTTTTCTATTTGGCTGTTCGAATTTGTAGCCAGGATACCCGTTATTATCTAATCTCTAGCTTGTTGATATCGCACTCGGCGATAACAAAGCAGCTGTTGGCTTGAGACCTATAAAATCTTTTCATTTAGCGATTTTGCCAGTTATTCAAAATATTCTGTTACAATGTTCATGTCACCAATAATAAAGAAAGGATTGGAATAGTTTTCAATCTCAGTCAATTCTATCAGAAATTCCTTTATCTCATTTATATATAGTCCCGGTGAATATAGATGTAGTCTATAATACAGATAGGAACGAAAAAGATAAGCCTCGGTACGTACATTGACAGTAAATACAGTCAGCTGATAAAAGATCAACCTTTCTCGCCTCACAGTTTACATCGTTACTTAGTTAAACTAAAGTACCTCCGGCTCGATAATTATGATTGTAATTACCTACCATAGTATAGCCATCAATTTGGTAGCAATTAGCTTCACTCTCCTCTATCCATATTTCAGTCAATATTATAACAGAGGGTTTATACTATAACTGAATTATATTGGCAAGAAAGTTATCAAAATTTCTCCGCATGCTACGAATATTTTGATGGATAATTACTATTTCACTAACTGTACTCTCCATTAAATTTAATTGATATATAGAAGTAGATCATTAATGTATGAGTAACAATTATAAAAACAACTAGACAAATCATCATTATTAGTTTTCATTAACCTTAAACAAGTTTCGTAGCTGCTCACTTGATTTTAATTCTATCACAGGACTACCCTCCTCTATCCTCATTAGTATTTCACAGTTTCTGATCCATAGATACTTGAATTGTTTTGCCTTCCAAGCATCTCTCGCAGCGGCGAAGACCTTTTTCCGACTCGGTGACAAACATTCATTTATGTATATGCTGTTGTCCATCTTGAGATTCATGTGTCTAGTAGAGAAATCCTTCTTCACTCTCCGCTTGTTGAGAATCGCCTCCTTATCCGTCCGCCTGACGAATTTGACGAGAATAGGCGCCGGTCGCTCATGTGATGATACGTTCCCCTCCTCCATCGTCATCCTCCTTCCCGCTCGGTGGCAGACATCGATAGCATCCGTACTCAACTTGTGACCCAGGACTTCACTCATTTTGCTTATGATTGACCCCAGATTTTCATTGGGTTCTTGAGGAATTCCTTTCACTTCAAGCATGTTAATCCGGGAGTATTGCTCGAGATCTTCTACC
This sequence comes from Nilaparvata lugens, assembly GCF_014356525.2. Classification (NCBI taxonomy): domain Eukaryota; kingdom Metazoa; phylum Arthropoda; class Insecta; order Hemiptera; family Delphacidae; genus Nilaparvata; species Nilaparvata lugens. The sequence continues at coordinate 40,159,538 of NC_052507.1, forward strand.
TGCTCTCTAAGAGTGGAATTTTCATTTCTCAACCGAACAATTTCCCCATTTTAGCGACAGCCCCGATATACTTGTTCAATTTTTCACTTTGGAGTTTGTAGTCTTTTGATAATTGATCCACTGCCTGATGACACGCCTCAATCGAGTTACCTAGATCGTTTTCAAGTCTTTAGTGATCCTCACGTGCTATTCAACAACCTAACAACGTCCTGCAAGCTCAACTCACCCTCAGCCGCCGTAGTTTCAACAGCTATGCTTCTACGCCGTTCTTTGGAGCAATCGTCACAACGCCAGATTTTCTTATTCTGATGCATATACTTGAGATCGTCCATTGTGAGATTTACGCACTTAGCATGAACACTACTCGCATGACAGTCATTGCAGGTGGTCGAATCATTATTAGCATCACGAACCGATTTCGCACATATTTTACAGGACATTTTCGATAGCGCAGTCACAGTCTCCAACACACTCTTAAACATATGCAATGATATTACACAACTATTAACCGTTTCAATATTATATAAATGTAGACTCAACGTAAAATACAATAAACGTAACTTTCAGGCTATTATCTGACAGTTGCTAGATTGATTGATTGAGTACTTTATTTATGTAGATTACAATATATACTGGCTTATACACTTATATACAATAGCTTACAATACAGCAAAATTATAGATGACTTTACATAATATAGACTAAGAAAATAATTATTGAACTGTATATGATATGAAAAAGTAATTTGTAATATAATAACTATAGACAATTATATTGTTATGCATCTACATAAATTGGCGGAGCTTTGGACATATCAATGTCCATTCTTCGGAAAGAATATTAAAAATATCCTCCCCACTAACTCTCTACCAAAACGTTAATTCAATTAATCAAACTAAGGATTTATTTATTAATGGAAATATTGTAAAAGTTTTAATTAATATAAATATTTAAGAGAAAAAAAAAACAGAAAATTGATAGAGTAAAATAATTATATAGGTAGATAAGATCAAATAATTGATTAATAAAATGAAGTAGGCTGAAAGTAGATCAGGGTAATCAACTTTCTGTAATATACAGCAGTATGCAGTGGATAATTAAAATAACATGAGTTTATATTATATATATATATATATATATATATATATATATATATATTATATATACAATTCATTCTATAACAGGTTTAAAGGTTTGTATTTGTGGGATGGGTGGGGGATGGTTGTCATGTGATCGTTCTAGGGCCGGACAGTTTCAGTCATTTGTTCCAAAAGATGTTTTTTTGTTCCAAAAGTTGTTTTTTGATGTTTTTCCAAAGTTGTTTTTCAGATCTCTAGATAAGAGAGCGCCCGCACAAAAACAACCTTTCTCTCTCGCTTCTCGACCATCACTTGTACTATTATTTCAGATGTAATTAACTATTGGGAGTTGTAATAACGATAAAAGTAGCAAATTGAGTACTGTAATATTTTAGTGATGAATGTCTGAGATAACGTTGAATGAAACACAGCCCCTATATAAACATATGAACAGACTACCTACCCTTCTGTTCTATAAATAATTCTTTACACATGGCTTCTATTGTTCGAGCTGTGACAATAGTAGATGGTATCATTATGTACACCTAATATAGAAGAGAATACAACCTATAACGTATCACCTATAACGTATGTAATCCAATTACATCCAATTCCGCTTATTTATTATTTTTGTACGTATCAAATTTATTTGAAATTCAGCATTTCGGAAATTAATTATTTTGGAACCAATTTTGGTAAGTGATGTAATTAGTAAGAATAGAGATAATAATTTTCTTAGTCCCCTCTGGAGTATAAAAGTTGATTCATAGAACGTAATTTTTAGAATTAATATCAAGATAAATTATCAACAAATGTGGATTTCCTTAATTTGAAATAATTGCCGTAAGTTATATATAAATCATAAAAATAACAGTGGAAAGATTCATTTATAGAACAGAGAGCCAGCTCATAAAAATGTCAAGGTATATCTACTGTGAAATTTATTAATACGATTTTCCAATTATTTTAGTGAAGGGCACCTCAGTCTTCGCATGCTGGCATGATTCAATTTACCTTTAGATTTAGGAGGTCAGTCATCCTCCCTCGCCGATAGAGATCTTGATCCTCCCGTCAGATGACCACACATTTCTATGCCCATGACGGTCGGCCGCAGCGTTGAGGATCTTGAGACTAGAGAATGAGTGAGGATTCAGAATTGTTGTAACAATTCATAATATAAAGAATATGGGAGATTATATTGGATCCAAAACTCAGAGTAAACGAATGGTTCGAAATCTCTTATATCTTGACGTCATCTTGAAGAGGCCTGAAACATCATGCGTGGAAAGAAACAGGATTTTCATCGTTCCCTGTTGAAGCCTGAAGTACCTGGCAGCTGTGAATGGTAGTATCAAACCTTTTCGATCTGTTTGCAGTATAACCATATAATATTACTATATATTATTGGGTTTATAATCTTGAAATCCCAATTTTGAAATATCCACTACTACTGCGGCCTATTTTCATTTGAATAAATTGAAATTGTTTCCATATTTTTATATTTTAAACGGTTCATTATATTTCATAACTGCTCCGAATAACTCAATCAATTAATAGTATTAATAGGCCTGAGGTAAGAGATGTGGTGGTGGTGATGGAATATGCAGGTAAATTTGGCAATATATATATATATTATTGATCAACTCACCGATATATATAGTCCTCGTAAAACCGGTCGACACGATACGACAAAGACATAATTATATGTGTTATCTCTCCTTCACATAATGAAGCACGTTCAGTCCTCAGCACATCATCATACGGCACGATCCGACACATACCTCACAAAACGATAAGATTTTTCTTCACCGCACTTCCGAGATGTGACGTCACACTCAATTGCCAAACTAAGGAAGGAAATAGGATAGGTGGTGAATGGAATTTGATATTTTATTTTATTTCGAATTACTTTAATTTTTTAATAATTTGGAAAATATTATCATCTGTACAATATTTTTGTTTGATTATAATTCTATGCTAAAATTCATCATAAGTTATGTCGAAAAATGAGATAAATCATATATTACAATAGTGTTAACAATGTTTGTTTTCTACAGTTAATATTCTCCAAGCCAGGTTGATCTACAGTTGAGCCAAATATATGACGGCTGAGACATCAAAAAATGTATACATTAGGCTTGTTGAGTTGAAACTTCCTATGATTCTCTCTGTAAAGTAGCTTATCTTCCGTTCGTACTAGTTGGATCTACATTATCTAGACAGTCCAATATGAAAATTGAGTAGATTCTAAAGATGAAAGCCATGCAAACATAAAAATCGAGGAAGAGAAAGCATGCAAAAAAGGTAGGAAAATCATGAAAGTGTTTCACATTTAACCACAAAGTACCCTACCGTATAAGATTAATTGAAAAACGATTCATCATCTTCTATTATTTTTGTTAACACATCGATTTTTCACCTCCACTCGCATCTTGTCATTCACTATACAAGGTTGGCAGAAGCTTTTCTTTATGTCGATTAATGTTGATTGAAATTGATTTTGATTAGGGCACCAAAAGAATAGATCATTTTCTATTTGAAGCATTCAAATTGAATCTATTGAACATGATTTCTTATGACTTAGCATTCACAGATTTAGTTGGGTGAAGGGTGAAGCTATTTGAAAAATGTACCTGATTATCAATTCCATGATTTTTATACCATTCTAGTTCATTGTGATCATTGAAGGGTTGAAGTGATAAGTTAGTTCAAATGAATTCTAGTACACAAGTATTTTGTGCTTATGATGGGCTCTCCTTTATTTTCTATCGATGTTTTGCTCCAGTAGAGAAAATTTAAAATGTTGGTTTTACCTTTTATAAGCTTTATAAATAATATAAATTTGATAAGTCCAATATCAAATTAATCGATGTTGACTTTCATTGTATCGCTTTGTATCAATGTTACTTGCACTGTTTGCAATTCATCACTATTCTCTCGAGAATTAGTTTTTTATGAATTTCATGATCTGAAAATTGAAATTCAAATGCTTTTTGGATGACGTTCACATTCCACTGGTTTTTTTCAATAATTGTTACGTTGAAGAGTGAGGCAATTCAATAGATTCCATTTGGAAGTAAAAGGAAATCACAGTGCGATTTGAACAGTGGATAGTAACTTTGAAATTCAGTTGCTCAATTCATTACGGCTTGATACTATCATTTATAATTATAGTTGATCAGAAATATGGATTGTCCATAATGTTTATATTTCAGTTTGACCAATCTTCTATCACAGTCTCGCTTTCATTCATAAACATGATAATCCTAAATACGTTGGTTACCTTAAAGATGTAGCTTACCGTATCTTACGTCGAACAATGTACAATATAAACAATTTTCATTAAATTACTATTATGATAATCATTGGAATTTCTGCCTGTGATTGAGAAAAAGTCATTTTATGAGCCTTGAAATTCATACCTAGAAAAAGTTGCATTATTACTAGAAATTTTGTTATTTTTACTATTTATTATAGGTACTGTAAATTGATTTTTGTGATTATAGAGATCAACTACTTTATTCTGAATCAGGATAAGGATAAATAGGGAAATTGTGAGATGGGGATAACATCCATAGTTACATAGCATCAATTTGAAAGCTCTGATAATAATTATTTGAACGGAACTGCGATTCTGGCTTGGTATTGCCTCTTCATGTTCAGTGAGAATAGTAAGCTTCAGAATAATTCGTTCTCACTATATGTGATAATATTTGGTAACATTTGTTAATATTTGAACCGAATGTGCAACAAATTAATCTACTCTCAGCTTCAAAATTTTTTAGTTCACGTGATCTGATGATATTCATTCCATTATCAAGTGTTTAAATTATAAAGAGTGATGAAACAAGTTAAAACACAAGAAAAGCTACGAAAATAAATTTTGAATCTTAATTTTTCACAAAATAAGGATAAGATGAAGCAGTCGGACACATAATATATCATGAAACTATTGAAAAACATCAATATCTGAAACTAGAGTTATCAAATTGTGTTACCTCTGACTCGTATGGAGAAGGCACACTTCAAATTAATATAATAAATTCTGTGAGAAAACAACGAAATCCTGATTTTTATCATGAGCATGGTTGAATCAAGAAAATTGTAATATTTTTCAAGAGTATTGAAAAGTGAAAATCTATATACAGCGCATGTCAAAACAATAGACAAAATTGATTGTTTCGAGCGCCATACTGTAAAAATGAGATGCAATGTAGACAGCAGTATTATTCTGTTTACTATGGTGAAGGGAGTCAGCCGCGTCGGCTGATTCCCCTTCCACAGCATCAACTTGAATCGAAAATACATAACAATATACATCAATGGATTCGAAATGAATGTGGCTACAATAATTATTCGTCACATTGTTCTTTAAAACTGCTTGCTCCGAAGTTAATCGGAGAAAACAAAAAAATCAAATCGAAAAACCCCTAAATTTTTACATTATATTATTTTATTAAGGAAACTGTTCGATTTATTGAGGAGATTAATTCGACTAATATTGTAGTCCCTAATTTAACGAATCGAACGGCATATGATAGAGCTGTTTTCGATCAATGGGTACAGAGATAATTGATTTCCAGTTTGCTGTTTACTATGGCTAAGAGAGTCAGCCGCGCCGTTCCGCGTCGACTGTTTCCCCTTCCACGGCGTCAAATCGAATCGCAAATACATAACAATATACATCAATGGATTTGCAATAAGAGTGGCTACATTAATTATTCGGCTCAATTTTCTTTAAAACTACTTGCTTCGAAGTTAATCGAAGAAAACAAAAAAATCAAATCGCAAACCTCCTAAATTTTTACATATATATTATTTTATCAAGAAAACTGTTAATTTTATTGGAAAAATGGATATAACTAATATTGTAGTCCATAATGTAACTAATCGAACGGCATATGATAGAGCTGTTTTCGATCAATGGGTACAGAGATAATTGATTTTCCGTGATTACCTGCATTTTTCAACTTTGAGGGGTGCTAGGGGGGAAAGCTCCAAGGGGATTTCTTGGGACTTTTGGGAGAATGACCCTCTGGGAGGGTTCTATCGATGGTAGGAGATTCAGCTTTTATTTAATTTTCGGATCGAAAAAACCTTTATTGACTGGGCTATACTATTATTTTAGATGTAATTAACTATTGGGAGTTGTAATAACGATAAAAGTAGCAAATTGAGTACTGTAATATTTTAGTGATGAATGTTTGAGATAACGTTGAATGAAACACAGCCCCTATATAAACATATGAACAGACTACCTACCCTTCTGTTCTATAAATAATTCTTTACACATGGCTTCTATTGTTCGAGCTGTGACAATAGTAGATGGTATCATTATGTACACCTAATATAGAAGAGAATACAACCTATAACGTATCACCTATAACGTATGTAATCCAATTACATCCAATTCCGCTTATTTATTATTTTTGTACGTATCAAATTTCTTTGAAATTCAGCATTTCGGAAATTAATTATTTTGGAACCAATTTTGGTAAGTGATGTAATTAGTAAGAATAGAGATAATAATTTTCTTAGTCCCCTCTGGAGTATAAAAGTTGATTCATAGAACGTAATTTTTAGAATTAATATCAAGATAAATTATCAACAAATGTGGATTTCCTTAATTTCAAATAATTGCCGTAAGTTATATATAAATCATAAAAATAACAGTGGAAAGATTCATTTATAGAACAGAGAGCCAGCTCATAAAAATGTCAAGGTATATCTACTGTGAAATTTATTAATACGATTTTCCAATTATTTTAGTGAAGGGCACCTCAGTCTTCGCATGCTGGCATGATTCAATTTACCTTTAGATTTAGGAGGTCAGTCATCCTCCCTCGCCGATAGAGATCTTGATCCTCCCGTCAGATGACCACACATTTCTATGCCCATGACGGTCGGCCGCAGCGTTGAGGATCTTGAGACTAGAGAATGAGTGAGGATTCAGAATTGTTGTAACAATTCATAATATAAAGAATATGGGAGATTATATTGGATCCAAAACTCAGAGTAAACGAATGGTTCGAAATCTCTTATATCTTGACGTCATCTTGAAGAGGCCTGAAACATCATGCGTGGAAAGAAACAGGATTTTCATCGTTCCCTGTTGAAGCCTGAAGTACCTGGCAGCTGTGAATGGTAGTATCAAACCTTTTCGATCTGTTTGCAGTATAACCATATAATATTACTATATATTATTGGGGTTTATAATCTTGAAATCCCAATTTTGAAATATCCACTACTACTGCGGCCTATTTTCATTTGAATAAATTGAAATTGTTTCCATATTTTTATATTTTAAACGGTTCATTATATTTCATAACTGCTCCGAATAACTCAATCAATTAATAGTATTAATAGGCCTGAGGTAAGAGATGAGGTGGTGGTGATGGAATATGCAGGTAAATTTGGCAATATATATATATATTATTGATCAACTCACCGATATATATAGTCCTCGTAAAACCGGTCGACACGATACTACAATGACATAATTATATGTGTTATCTCTCCTTCACATAATGAAGCACGTTCAGTCCTCAGCACATCATCATACGGCACGATCCGACACATACCTCACAAAACGATAAGATTTTTCTTCACCGCACTTCAGAGATGTGACGTCACACTCAATTGCCAAACTAAGGAAGGAAATAGGATAGGTGGTGAATGGAATTTGATATTTTATTTTATTTCGAATTACTTTAATTTTTTAATAATTTGGAAAATATTATCATCTGTACAATATTTTTGTTTTTTGGTCGATCAATCTATCAGCTGTATGGAAGGAGCGCTCTCTGTTATCGGAAATAGGAGATAATGAACTCAGAGATTGGCGCCTACTTTCAAAATTCTTTTGATTTAGGCTGTTTCTATTCTTATTGGAAAATATTCCGTGACAATATATACATGGTATGTGTGCTATGGATTTTCTGATGGCAAGGCGTCAAAGATGGGGGGATGGGCGTGCAAGAATTGAGAGCCAACCTGCATATTGCAATTTGCATAAAATATGCAACGCTCTTCCAGGTTAGATTTTCAACTCTCTTATTTTAATATTTATATAAAGAAACGGCTCGCAGAGAATAAAACGTGGCCAGGAAGAAGAATAACGATTATCGGATCGGGGAGCTGTTGAAATGTAGTTTGGAACAAATGGACCGAAAATACGTTTCCAATGTGAAGAATAAATCACAATGGGGAATAATTCGATTCATTCTGACGAGAGAATTCTATCCGTCCAATGAGATTGCCGATGCCGGCTGAAGAAGATTCAAACAAGATTCTAATGCAAGCTGGCCCGAATCGAAATCGCGAGTTTTCCAATTGAATTTCAACTCAGCGAAGAGATTGAATTCACGACCAGAACGTTGAAATTCAATTCCAATGTCGTCACAAACGTATATGTGTTTCGTAAAGTTAGTCTAGGATGACAAATTGAGGGTGAATAGTTATGAGTTTATCATCTTGAAAAGTATAGTTGAGATCCAATAAAATGTACTTCAAGCACATGAACATGGAAATTCCATGTTTTTACGAAATTATATGATTTTTAACAAAACAAAATAACAGAAGAATTGTTCCCATAGATTGGAGAAAAATAATTATTGATGGGATGAAATATGAATGCGATTAAAACAATATTCCGGAATGATTCATGGTATTATCATATTCATAACACATAACTCATAAAGTTCATAACAAATACAATGAAATACATATTTAAAATTATATTATGCTTGTATAAGTGTTTATTAATCAAACCAATTTCTAACAGATAGGCAAGTAGGTTCTTTGGAATACTTTATTATTCATAACAGAGATATTCAAATAACAGAATCTGCCTCCGGCTAATCAAGGGAAAATGTTACGGATTTTCACCGTGGGCAGAGCGACAGGAATTGAATTTGAAAATGTTGGAGACGAATAATTCGTAGATAATAAAAACGAGCGTGGTATTCGTGAACCGGGCTCACCGGTTAACGTTCACAGTTGACGTTCACTCATGTTAAAATCAATCTTGTCTGCTATTAATTAAGTGCAGCCTCTGTGCTTTGTGTCAGAGATGACTTTTTATGAAACAAACAAAAATAATAATAATGATGAAATGCTTTGAGGGAATTTTTTCCCAGCAATGAACCGACGTTAACTGGCTACCAAATTTAGAACACGCATCTTGTTTATTAGTGGCCTTGTCGAAAAATTGTCACCCTACCTTGCAAACGCACACACACATACACTCTCTCTCTCTCTCTCTCTCTCTCTCTCTCTCTCTCTCTCTTTGTCTCTTCACTTCATCTATTTTTCGTATATAACCCCCTCATGGACATTTATTTCATTCTCATCCTTTTTTTCACCATCTTCACCTCCTCACTCCCAACATTGTGATCAATCTATCAATAAATTATTCTTCTTCTACCACTACTATTTGAATTATATTATTAAGTTGAATCTCATGATACTTTCAAAATTAATTTCTTGGCATTCCTCATACAAGTAACATGCTGATATACTTTGCATTAGATTTGGCAATTTTTGAAAGTGCTTCATGAATTGGTACATTACTCTGTTCATCTTTTTATGAACTGATAAATGACGATAAATTATGCTTCATATGAATTATCATTGTAATCAATTCGATCTTCAAATTATTCTTACCCCTTGATAAAGCATACTCCATTTTCATCTCTGCTACGCTCCCCTTAATTTACCAACTCCAAATTGTACCTCAACAATGAAACAATAAGCTATTTGCCTCAGCTAAACGTTCCTCGTAACGTTAGTGATTCGTCCTTAAAATATCCACATAATGCACTCGAACAATGAATGCTATTCAGAACAACTTTTGCCCGCAGAAAACAATTCTTCTCTTCCTCTCTGGTGTAACCTTTAATTTGAACGTTTGTGCACGTGACCTGTTGGAATCTAGCGTACGTGCCAAAGTTCCTAGCAATGTACCCTCTCTTCGGGACCACCCCCCCCCCTCGGGGGTGTCCAACCCCTCACGCACCGTACGTCACCAATAGGCTTTTCCAAATTCTAAATGCAACAGTTGTTAGCTACCGCTTCCACTCTGATGAGCATTCGCTGTTCTGGCTCTAATTGCAACTGGTGAAACAATGAATTGAATAAACAGTAATTGTTTGATCATCAGACATTCTCTGCCTCAACCATCTAACGTAAGTTGTACCTATGTTGGCTTCTATGACGTCACAACATGAATGCTCGTTTCCCTCCAGCTAGCTCTGCAAAGCATATCATTTACATGAGTGAACGTCAGTTTCTAATCATGCCTTGATGAAAGCTCTATTCATTTGATGATGGAGTGAATAAGTTAAAAACGAACGTGTTCCCCAAATTTTGAGGCTACTTTTTCAGATCGTTTTGGTTCGATGTGAAACTTTCCTCAATCATAGAGTGAATTTTCAATTCGATTTGTTTTTGTGTAGTTACCAAAAACTCATCTCATTTCATCAGTCATCATTATTGTTTGCCTTCGTTTAATGGAGGGTGAGAATTTCATTTTATTGCTATTTTTTATCACCTCAATTTCAATATTTTATATGGAATAATGGAATCGCCTCCAGCGTTGATATAATATAAGCATTATTTTCTACAACGCCCCATTCAACAATAGTTTGGATGTGAAATGAAAGAAGACTCGACTGTTCTGGGGAACAGTGCAATTCCACATCAAGTAGGGAAGGTTATTGACCGAACGTAGTGAGGTCTATGTTTCAACTCGATTTGATTTTGTCTGTCTATATGACAAAAGTCATAGTCAAAGTCAAAGTCAAAGTCATTTGCTTTTGTCTGTCTATATAACACGTTGATAGAAATCGATGAGATTTGGCAGGAATATTCCTTTTTCAACTGCGCGTCGATGTAAACACAAGGTTTCTCGAAATTTTGCATTTTAAGGATAATATTATGAAAGGAAACGGAATTTATCTACACTCCGATATCACTATACAGTATATACATGTTGTTTCAGAAGTAGTGTCGAACATTTTAGGGTATTGCTCCTGGATGAAAGGAGACTACAAATGCCATATTTTAAGTGTCCAAAACTCAGCGGTTATCCTTATAGCTGCCATTTTATTTTTTTCACTTGGGAATTTTTATCTCAAGAACGAAATGATGTATTGATCTGAAATTTGACATGAATATTTATGGAATAAAGAATCAACTTTTAAAAATAAAATGAAAACTTTTCGATGTGAATTTTCAAAATGGCGGCCATTTCAAAATTTTGATTCTAAATTTCACGAAAACCGTTCACTTTACAAAGAATTTACAACAGACAAAAAGTTAGCAAATTTTATCAAGATTCCGAGGATACCTATTTATCAATATTGGTCGAAGAATAACAAAGAAATGTATTATTTTCGTATTGCATGCATGACCACTTTTTACAATTAAAACATCAATATTACATTTTTAATTCCAATTGTATTTAAGACTATCAAGAACCCGTGCTTCGCAAGGATCTTTTTCAAAACTTGACAAAATGAAAACTTGACGAAATGAAATTTTGAAGAATTGAGAATAGGCCTATAACCATCCTTGGTTGATTAAGAATCTATAAGCAAAATTTCAAGTTAATTAGTCCAGTAGTTCAGACGTGATGATGCGTCAAACATAATTTTCCTATCCCGTACGTGCATAAGCCAGCTCTTTACTTTATATAATTATTATAGATATAGTTAACGACTGCAAGAGATAGGACTGTGGAACAGAATGGTGGTGAAACTATGATAGCGCCAGAAGTGTCTCAAACACAATAGAAGGTACTACTTGAACTTTTTGAAAGTGATTTAAAAAAATGTTAAAACAACAGAACTGAATCCTTATCATGCTACCTTCATTTAGAGAGGCTTTTGTTTGAGCCAAATGGAAATCTATTTATAAAAAATGAATGTCTGTTTGTATGTTTGTTTGTTTGTTCCCTGTAGACTTGAAAACTACTTGACATAAAGGCATGAAACTTTGGGAATATGTTGTGTGAATATTGGGGATGGTTTCTGAACAGGAATTTTAATAGGGGCGCTAATAATAATTATTTATTAATCCATTTTACAGACATATGTTTTCGATATTTTCGGCCGTGCGGCTACTGAAGAACGAAAAGATGATAATGCATGCGTTTACATATTGCCGATACAGCTTTGATAAAACTGTAGACGTTTATTTAGCAGTCTCAAAAAAATCTGGTGTGGCGCACTCACACAACTTTCCTTGCCGTTATGAAAATTGATCACCTGACGCTAGTGTTCCCGCGCATCTGAAGTCTACTATTCAAAGATTTGAGCCAGCTGGTGACAGGGTAATAACGCTGGAGACACACATGAGGTCTGCTATCTCTTCATAGTGAATGATTCAATAGAATCAACAATAATTTGCAATTGAATAATCACATTTTCTCGAATTTCGTGCTTATTTTCAATTTTAGGTGAAAATGTTACTGAACATTAATTGTAGAGATTTTCATGCTCAATTTACTCCACTTGATTTTTTTTGTTTAAATTGAATCTGAAGCCTGATAATTGGGAGTCTAAAATCAAACTTTGCATACATGGGGCGGAGCTCCTGGAATTTTTACAGATATGGAACTTATGGCAGTTGATAGAGCTTATCAATGACTATCGTAGGTATAAATTCAATCAAAATCGTTGGAGTCGTTTTTGAGAAAATCGCGAAAAACCCTGTTTTTGACAACATTTTTGCCATTTTAGCCGCCATCTTGAATTGCATTTGATCGAAATTGTTCGTGTCGGATCCTCATAGTGAAAGGACCTTAAGTTATAAATTTCAAGTCATTCCGTTTATTGGGAGATGAGATATCCTGTACACAGACGCACATACACTCATACACACACACACATACAGACCAATACCGAAAAACCACTTTTTTGGACTCAGGGGACCTTGAAGCGTATAGAAATTTAGAAATTGGGGTACCCTAATTTTTTTCGGAAAGCAATACTTTCCTTACCTATGGTAATAGGGCAAGGGAAGTAAAAACTGTTCTTGCTGAAAAATTAATAATACATGCCACGTGTAGGCTTATACCTTAGACCAGTTATAGAATAGACATAGAATAGAAATTGTATATTCAAACTGAAAGTTGATGAAGCCAACATCTACTGCCAAATCCACCCATCTAAACGTCACAACAGTGACGTCACGCATCGTATAGAAATAATTACATTGTTGTTAAACATAGCTTGTTTTCCATAGCAGATTTTTATTTATTTATGTAATTATTATTTATGAAAATGGTAATCTCCTCCGCAGCATATAATGGCACTGAAATTTTTAGGAAAAAAGTGGAATATCTTTTCATGCGTAAGTTGAAATTCATACACATGAATATTGTAAGTTGTAACTGAAATATTATCCTTGGTTATGATGTAAGTGAACTCATTGCAGCATGACAATAAATTAGTTTTGTAGGCTACCGTACCTTATTATTTTCATTATAACACATTATAACTTTGAAGCCGATATCACATAACACAATATAACTTAACCGATATCGTTTTTGCCCATAGCTAGAAATAACCTAAAAACACCATGAATCAGAAATAGACACAATCTGAAAGTTCTCCATATGATGCGTGACGTCACTGCAGTGACGTCAAGATGGGTGGATTTGGCAGTAGATGTTGGCTCAGAGGCTAGAATTCCCAGCGTGTCTATTCTTTAACTGGTCTAAGGCTTATACATTGCATCAGGAAAACGAAGTTCAAAACTATGGTTTTCCTAAACATATGTTTTTGAGATCATTTCTTTGATGCAGCTGTTTCACATGCACCATTATAAATTATTATACAGAGTTTGTGAAAATAAAAATATTTATTGATTACCAAAACAATACTATTATTATATTAATGATAATAATTAATTATTAAAACAATACTCTTATTATATCAATAATAATAATATTATTATTAAACATATTTATCTATTATCAGAACAATATTAATGAGGTTGAGTGGAATCAGGTAGAAAGCAATAATAGAACAGATGTTATTTTTACTTTCCTTGCCCTATTACCATAGGTAAGGAAAGTATTGCTTTCCAAAAAAAATTAAGGTACCCTTATTTCAAGTTTTCTATACGTTTCAAGTCCTCCTGAGTCCAAAAACATGATTTTTGGGTGTTGGTCTGTGTGTGTGTATGTGTGTGTGTGTGTGTATGTGTGTGTGTGTGTATGTGTGTGTGTGTATGTGTGTGTGTGTATGTGTGTGTGTGTATGTGTGTATGTCTGTGAACACGATAACTCCATTCCTAATCAACCGATTGACTTGAAATTTTAAACTTAAGGTCCTTATACCATGAGGATCCGACAATGAGAAATTCAATAGAATTCAATTCAAGATGGCGGAAAAAATGGCGGATAATTACTAAAAAACCATGTTTTTTACGTTTTTCTCGAAAACGGCTCTAACGATTTTCTTCAAATTCATACCATGGATAGCTATCTATAAGCCCTATCAACTGGCATGAGTCTCATTTCCGGGAAAATTTCAGGAGCTCCGTAATATTATTGAGAAAAATGGCGGATAATGACTAAAAACCATGTTTTTCACGATTTTCCAAAAATGGCCTCTCCTGGACCCCCCCTGTGCTCCTGATCGAAATTTTTCTGCTTAGATCTATTTTTTTTTCGTAGCTGAACAAAAAAGCTCCTCATGACTTTGCTGTGCAATGAGCGGTTAAAAAGTACAAAATTTTGGGGGGGGCCCAGCTCCCTCAGGGGGCAAATTTCTGAAAATCCTTTCTTAGTGGATGTTTTCAGGCTACCATGAACAATCGTGCAGAATTTCAAGTTTTTAGGCTCAGTAGTTTGGGCTGTGGTGTGATTTCAGTCTGTCGGGGCTTAGCCTTTTATAAGTATAGAGAGAGAAGAAGAAGATGAAGCTTTGAAACTCGGTATGGCTCCATATGGCCATCCAGCTGATTTTACAATGTTTCTCAGAAGATCTTTTTTGTTCAAGATCATGCATGCTGTACGAAGATAACTAATCTCTTTATTATTCCCTGATCTATTTTCAGCCTACTCCATTTTAATAATTAATGATTTGATCTTACTTACTTACATAATCATTTTACTTTATTAATTTTCTGTTTCTTTTCTCTTAAATCATCTCACTAATTAAAACTTTTACAATATTTTCATTTTCAGATAAATCAGTTGAATTAATGAAATAAACGTTTTGGTAGAGAGTTAGTGGGAAGAATACTTCGAATATTCTTTCCAAAGAATGGACATTGATATGTCCAAAGCTCCGCCAATTTATGTAGATGCATGAAAATATTATCTATTTTATCTATAGTTATTACAAATTGTTTTTTTTTCATAATGAGGCTTACAGTTCAATGAGCAAGGAAAGTTGTGTGAGTGTACCACACCAGATTTTTTGAATTTCTATCATATTATTTTGTTATTTTCAATGATTACAACATATGTTGTAAAGCTGCGAAACTTAGAATATCACATGTCAATAAATAAATTATCTTCATTTCCATAAAATGGCACTCACCTTACCATGTTCATAACCTTACTTAATAGGATCCTTTTTCATCCTTTGAAACCCTTAGAGGCAAAATATCTCAAAATCCGTTCTTAGTGCGCGTCTAGCATGTTTGAAGAATATTTTTGCAAAGTTTCAAGTCTGTAGGACAATTAGTTTGAGCTGTAGTGTGATTTTACATCAAAATTTTCCAAAAATGGCCTCTCCTGGACCCCCCCTGTGCTCCTGATCGAAATTTTTCTGCTTAGATCTATTTTTTTTTCGTAGCTGAACAAAAAAGCTCCTCATGACTTTGCTGTGCAATGAGCGGTTAAAAAGTACAAAATTTTGGGGGGGCCCCAGCTCCCTCAGGGGGGCAAATTTCTGAAAATCCTTTCTTAGTGGATGTTTTCAGGCTACCATGAACAATCGTGCAGAATTTCAAGTTTTTAGGCTCAGTAGTTTGGGCTGTGGTGTGATTTCAGTCTGTCGGGGCTTAGCCTTTTATAAGTATAGAGAAGAAGAAGAAGATGAAGCTTTGAAACTCGGTATGGCTCCAAATGGCCATCAAGCTGATTTTACAATGTTTCTCAGAAGATCTTTTTTGTTCAAGATCATGCATGCTGTACGAAGATAACTAATCTCTTTATTATTCCCTGATCTATTTTCAGCCTACTCCATTTTAATAATTAATGATTTGATCTTACTTACTTACATAATCATTTTACTTTATTAATTTTCTGTTTCTTTTCTCTTAAATCATCTCACTAATTAAAACTTTTACAATATTTTCATTTTCAGATAAATCAGTTGAATTAATGAAATAAACGTTTTGGTAGAGAGTTAGTGGGAAGAATACTTCGAATATTCTTTCCAAAGAATGGACATTGATATGTCCAAAGCTCCGCCAATTTATGTAGATGCATGAAAATATTATCTATTTTATCTATAGTTATTACAAATTGTTTTTTTTTTTTCATATTATATACAGCTCAATACTTATTTTCTTAATTTATATTTTGTAAATTCATCGATAATTTTGCTGTATTGTAAGCTATTATATATAAGTGTATAAGCCAGTATATATTATAATCTACATAAATAAAGTAATGAATCAATCAATCAATCGATCAAACAATCTTAATGAATAGGATATAATTGAAATCTTGATAAAATTTGTTAACTTTTTTATCTTTTGTAAATTTTCTGTAAAGTGAACGGTTTTCGTGAAATTTGCAATAAAAAATTAAAAATTGCCGCCATTTTGAATACGTACATAGAATTTTTTTTCTATTCATAAAGTTGAGTCTTCATAGCATAAATATTCATGCCAAATCAATACAACATTTCGTTCTTGAGATAAAAATTCCCAAGTGAAAAAAAATGGCAGCTATAAGGATAACCGCTGAGTTTTGGGCTCTTCAAATACTTCATTTGTAGTCTGCTATCATCCAGGAACAATAACCTGGAATGTTCGACACTACTTCTGAAATACTCTGTATATATCATCTACTCTGAAGATAGGATGAATCAGAATATTATCAATCAGCTGACAAGTGGATTACACAGATGGCTGGAGTGACACAAGAGAAACCGTTTAACGGCGCATGCGCTTTGTATTCAATCAATCATATTTCATAGCCGCTCTTTCATGAGCTGTCTCATATATACATTCCTATTGCTTTCTCTCTTGAATAAATGAGTCTTTCTCAATTTGAATAGGCTAATAATAATTATTGTACCTGATAAACTGAAAATTCAGTTGAAAAATAACTGATCATTCTGAATAAAAGAAATTGGAGATTAAAGGAATGCTTATGATGTTAAAAATTGTCTACAACTGAAATAGTTGTTGATTAATAATTATAATGATAATTTTTATTTGAATAATTTTTAGTCTTTGATTAATTTTTATGATGATAAATATTGTCCATAGAAATAATTAAATGAAATTTAAAATAGAAATTAAATAAGAAAAATATTTAATTCAATGAACTAAGTAATGCTGGAGAAATTATAATATTTTTGACTGAAAAATATATCAAATATTTTAGGAATATTTTCATCAGATGGAAAGATTATCACGGATATGGATAAATACATTTCAAACGTGAACTGAGTTTGTTAACATTTCAAACAGATGACATTGGATACTTGTGGATAAGAAAACTGCGTGAGGTCTACTATTCACAGAACTACCAGTTCTCGCAATTCATCAAGTAAGAATAGTAGAATATTTTCGCTGAGGATGATGCCTACAAGTATCCGTCTAACATGTCCTACTATCTAAGACCTACAGTTTTAATGAATATTGAACCGTCATGAAATGCTTTTGGAATGACATAACTGATCGTTATGTATTGTTGAATGTTACTGTTTCACATAGTACTGTATGGAAAAATCAATGATAGATTTCTACAGAGTGCTAGAGATAGTGAAAAAGAAATGTCAATGCCACTTTTTGAGAGAAAGTGTACTACTTTGCTACTTCAGCTTTTGACAAATCCCTATTGTTTATCTCTAATCTTTGTAATCGATTATGTTATCAATAAATGGATGAAAACGTGAATAGATCTGGAATACTTCAGCCAATCATTTCATAGAATTAGGGCTAGACTACTTTGAGAGTTTTTTCAAGCGTTTATTCAGGTGACAACCCAATCAGCCTATCGGAGATCTTCCTACCCTGCCGACTCCAAACGCCGTTAGAAAACGCTTGGTATGCTCTGGCCCTCATTCGCCAATAAATTTCAAGTTATTGAATAAGGTGGTGTACACAGACTAACTACTGCTACTGCTTGCTTAGACTATATGCAACTCCGAGTTGTTTTGACGAATTATCGGTTGCAAGTAACTACAGCGGCTACAGTGAATCGCTTCGCAAAGTAAGTTCAGAACCACAACATTCAGGAGATTGCTGAACGTCCTGGTCCCTGGAGCAATAAACCCCACCCAACTTTGTTCTTGCCACACCAAACTTAATACAATTTCCGGGACCGCTCTTCCTGGAACATTCTTAATGAACGTTGTGATCGCCTAGACACAACCTAGCTGGAAATTAACCTGTTGTCTACAATGCAGCTGCTTCTCTATCTTGTGTGCGAGAATTTTCCCAAACAACAGTGCAGAAAGCCTCTTGCTCCCGCTCATTACTAAGCTATGGTCTTGTGTGGCTATTATGTCAACTATTATGTCAAGCCTATTATGTCAACTCCTGTAACTCACTCTAAATTGAGATGTTTCCTAAACATAGAACTGAATGAGCTCTTCTCTTCAAGTCTGTTAGCCTAAATAAAGGCTTGTTTCATAATCAGATTATTCAGCCTTAACTTACGTTCTAGAACCGTAATTAATATGCCTTGCATTTGTATGGGAAATTAATTTTTATACCCCACTTATAAAATCCTGTACTATGGAAAAAACAATTTTCCATGACAATTTAGTTCCTATCAGTACTTGGAGATCAACATAATAATGTTTTGTCCAACGTATTGTATACTCTTGTAAAAATTTTCTGTGTTTCATTGAAATTGTTTTATTCATTATGTTTCTTGGATAGGTACTGCATAGGTTTTGTTAAATTTCCACAGTATTGATTCAGCAACGGATTATAAGAGTGAGTCTATGGAATTATCAACTTCAAACTCTATAATGATTGTTTTGGAATAAGGAATAATGATTGTTTAACGTGTTCAATGTTGTCCATGAAAGTAAACCGTCAATGGAATTGTATTGCTTCTGATCTTTGGGTTTTATGTTTTATTAAGTATTTATTTATTCATTTATTTATCATTTTCATAAGAAAGCACTGACCGGGAGAGAAAAACTAAGGATACTCCTTGTACTATATTTCTCCCAAACTTAGATAACATTTTAAAAGTCTGAAATAGGGTTATGATTACACTTTTTTGAATTTAGTCCATTTTCACTAAGAGAACAAAACAATGTATTACTGGTACTAGAAAAAAATTTTCACTAAAAAAGTGGAAAAAAGGTAGTTATTAAGAATTGAGTATGTTCGAAACGAACATACTAGTTGAACGTTGATGAAATTTGAGGGTTTTTGTGAAAATGGTTTCAGCACAAACAAAAATTGTTTTCAACTCGCATAGAAATCATTTTAAATAATCACAAACCCGAAGCTTAAATAACCAATTATTTCGCAGTAATTCCTGCAAAGGACAGGATTAATGTTCCATCGCTATTAACACCACGTGTTCCTCATCAATATACACATTCCATCTCTTTCCTCTGCTCAGTGCTCGCTCATTCTATTACACTCTTTTTTCCACTGCAGCGCTTTCCATCATAAAGTGTGACTAATACTTTCCTTATTGAGTAAGTTTATATTTTTACATCATCATTGAACTATATGGGCACTCAACCACACTCACCCACTACTTTAGTTTTTAGGTGAGAGGTGGGGTTAAAATCAATGGGTAGCACACGTTTATGTTATCAAAATCGATATGAGGCTGGTAGTAATCCGTTTATGGGTGAAAGGGTAAGTGGGCTCTCACACGTGATGTGTGGAGGTAGCAACCCCTTCCCTTACTCATTCCACCATTTTCTCTTCAACACTGCCGTTTTACAGCTACTAATCTAATGAGAAGTGATTTTTCCCCTCTCCGTTTTTCATGCCTTTTAATTGCTTATCAGCTTCTCACGTGACTAGAGACTGGAACGCATTTAGAAGTAGGTGCTTGGGTAACGTGGCTTATGAGATTTACTCTACATTTCCGCCACCCCCCCCCCTAACAACCCGGTGAACCCCATCTACCCCCTCCAACAAATTACCTGAATAATTTCAAGTATCCTTATGAGGCAATGATTCACTTTTTTGGACCTCGGCTCTAATGCTTCACCTCTATCAACCATTTATTTCAGTCTTATAACTTTTGCAGTTTTCCTCAACCAACCAGCCCACTATTTCATCTTTGCTGTAAAAAATTTATGATTGATGAGAATCCATTCTTTTCAAATGTGACTGATTCTAGAATAGGACTCACTATAGAGATTCACATCTGATGTTCAAGTGTTGAGTTATGTTATTTATAATATATACTTATTTCAATCTACTAAAATTGTTAATCTGTCTGAGCTCTCACCTTGACCCTGTTTATATCTGTTAAAAATCCTCTTCAGTTATATTTTGTATTAAAAATGATCATATCAAATGCTACTACTATCTAGTATGAGAGTTGTTTCATCTAGTATTATTATCACTGTAATTTCAAATCAAGATAATAATAAAAAAATCAAGAAATAATATTCTTCATTCCACGAGAAATCAGTTTCACAATAATAGGACATTTTCAAGTGCTTTCAGTTTGATTACATAGGAAATTCGATCGAATGAACAGTAATTAATTTGCAGTGAATCTGAAGTCGAAAATGAGTAAAAATATATGAATGAGTGAAAGCAATCATACTCAACTTAGAAGTGCATTGTTTCTGGCACCGGGTTGAAACGTTAAATGAGTCGATGAAGAGTACTAACGCTCAGGGCGGTTATGAACGGAAGATGATTATTTGCTAACGACCCATTAGGCAGGAAATAGTTGAGCGGCTGTTGCCTTCTGGCAAACCCGTTGGTGGCAATAACTCCGCGAGGTGTAAGCCTACCGAACCTGTGAGGTGTACCGCCTTCGTCACTGTTCGCGGGATTAGCGTGTTTGAAATTCCCGCCTTTTTCCCGGTGCCGTCACATTAAAGCACTTTAGACTGTCAACATTTCATATAAATTATATTATTACTTCTCCTTCAACTAATGCTGTCAGTTCTAGGAGAATCTCACTATAGCTATAGCAGAAACCGACAAGTGCCTCTTCAGCGGCTATAAATCAATCTCGGTCTCTGCTTCATAATATTTAATATGCGTTGAGCTGAATATGGCTACAATAATGTACACCACAGAGTACTTCAATTTTCTTTCAAAGATCTTTGACGGTTTGTCGTACATGAAAACATGACACTTGACAGGTTCCGAACTCTATTTAGTAGTTGAATATGCTATCGATCACTGTTGCTGCCAAAATTATCTTGTTTTCGGTTAGATTGTGCCTTCAGGTCTGGCTCTCGATCTAGACGGAAACTAATGTAGTTTCTATAGTGTCTTCACTGAACTCTATTACTCCATTTCAGTTCATGTCTCACTTCAATATACTGAGAAATCTTGATATTCGTTTTTTATTAGAATTAGATAGAATTTACAAAATGTGACAAGCTGATTTGACTGAACTTCAACATTCATATACTGTAAATCTTCTATAATTCGTAGCTCGTGAGCCAATAATATTTTTTTCTACTTTTGCCAGCATGAATTTATAATCGTCAATATATACATGATCATGAACAAGTATTGAGAAGTTTGAAAAAGTGTAGTTTGAGTGGCATCACTTGATTCCAATTCATATCTATGAGATCTTCGAGAATTCTTAATTTTTATCAGAAGGAGTCTTACTCAATATAATCGTTCCTTAGTGCACAGGTTCATGTAACGCATAATATGAACAGAAAGAGTTTCTACTTTATGATATTGGTATCCAACCCAATCCATTATTTACTTCATCCTCGATGGGAACTCATCATCATCATCTTCACTTCAGGGATTAGGTTTATTAATGAACCTGTTCCGGTACATATCTTTCTTGGTCTCCCTACATCTCTTTTTCCTGTAGGTCTATAGTTTTGGACTACAACGGGAATTCTTCCAGGTGGCATTCTATCCAAATGACTGCACCAGTTCCGTCTATTTTGAATAATTCTTTGTAAAAAGCCAACCACTTGCAGTACCCAGAACAGCCTCGATGGGAACTATCTACAATATTTATGGATGAATTTTATGATTTTACTTTCCTTGCCCTATTACCATAGGTAAGGAAAGTATTGCTTTCCGAAAAAAATTAAGGTACCCAAATTTCCAAATTTCTATACGTTTCAAGGTCCCCTGAGTCCAAAAAAGTGGTTTTTGGGTATTGGTCTGTATGTGTGTGTGTGTGAGTGTGTGTGTGTGTGTGTGTGTGTGTGTGTGGTGTGTGTGTGTGTGTGTGTGTGGTGTGTGTGTGTATGAGTGTATGTTCGTCTGTGTACACGATATCTCATCTCCCAATTAACGGAATGACTTGAAATTTGGAACTTAAGGTCCTTACAATATAAGGATCCAACACGAACAATTTCGATCTGATGCAATTCAAGATGGCGGATAAAATCCGGAATGGAAATGTTGTCAAAAACATGTTATTTGCTGTTTTACCAACCATTACATACATTTTCAACAAGTCACTTGAAGAAGGCATTTTCCCTGAAAACTGGAAGTTTGCTCTGGTTCGCCCTCTAAATAAAGTTCCATCACCCAATAAAGTTGAGGATTTTAGACCAATCAGTATTTTACCTGCATTGTCCAAAGTGCTAGAAAGACTCATTCATGCTCAAGTTGTAAAATTTCTAGACAACAATAGTAAGCTTCATAACTTTCAATCAGGCTTTAGAAAATTCCATTCAACTGAGACAGCTCTGCTTCGTGTCACTGATGATATAAGGTTAGCTATGGACCAAAGAAAATGCACCATCCTCACCCTATTTGATTTTTCTAAAGCATTCGATACTGTTGATCATACAGTCCTTCTGAATAAGTTGGCTATTCTTGGTTTCAGTCACAACTCGTTAGTTTGGTTTAAATCCTATCTATTAGGTAGGAAACAATGTGTATCTGTCGGTGACAAAAAGTCAACTTGGAAAAACGTTATGCATGGAGTACCACAAGGTTCAATTTTAGGCCCTCTCCTCTTCACTTTGTATGCTAATGACCTTTCTTCCATTATCAAATTCTCCAGTTTCCATACTTATGCAGACGACCTTCAAATCTATTTAAGCTGTCCCATAACAAAAATTAATGAAACAGTTGGAATAATGAATCAGGATATCAATTCGATAGTGGAATGGACAAAGAAAAATGGCCTTAAGCTTAATCCCATCAAAACACAACCCATTATAATTGGATATTCTCGTCTTATAAACAATATTGACCTTGAATCGATTCACAAAATTAGTGTAGACGGTAATGACATTCCTTACTGTAGCTCAGTTAAAAATTTAGGCATTATTATGAATAATACTCTTGACTGGTCAGAACAAGTGAACAAAACTTGTAAAAAGGTATTCTCAGCCATGCATGCATTGAAGAAAATGCACGATATCCTCCCTAGAAACATTAAATTATTATTGGTTCAATCTCTCATCTTCCCACATTTAATGTATTGTAATTCTGTTCTTAACGATATGCAAGTCACTCTGAATGATAAACTACAGCGTTGCCAAAATTATTGTCTACGTTTCGTCTACTCTCTCCAACGCCATGATCATATCACCCCAGCCCACATTGCTAGTTCAACATTAAAGCTTCCCGATCAGAGGCTTTTTCGAATAGTCAAGCTTGTTAGAGATATCTTGATATACGTTTTTTATTAGAATTAGATAGAATTTACAAAATGTGACAAGCTGATAGAATTGACTGAACTTCAACATTCATATACTGTAAATCTTCTATAATTCGTAGCTCGTGAGCCAATAATATTTTTTTCTACTTTTGCCAGCATGAATCTATAATCGTCAATATATACATGATCATGAACAAGTATTAAGAAGTTTGAAAAAGTGTAGTTTGAGTGGCATCACTTGATTCCAATTCATATCTATGAGATCTTCGAGAATTCTTAATTTTTATCAGAAGGAGTCTTACTCAATATAATCGTTCCTTAGTGCACAGGTTCATGTAACGCATAATATGAACAGAAAGAATTTCTACTTTATGATATTGGTATCCAACCCAATCCATTATTTACTTCATCCTCGATGGGAACTCATCATCATCATCTTCACTTTAGGGATTAGGTTTATTAATGAACCTGTTCCGGTACCCATCTCTTTCTTGGTCTCCCTACATCTCTTTTTCCTGTAGGTCTATAGTTTTGGACTACAACGGGAATTCTTCCAGGTGGCATTCTATCCAAATGACTGCACCAGTTGCGTCTATTTTGAATAATTCTTTGTAAAAAGCCAACCACTTGCAGTACCCAGAACAGCCTCGATGGGAACTATCTACAATATTTATGGATGAATTTAATGATTTTAGTTTCCTTGCCCTATTACCATAGGTAAGGAAAGTATTGCTTTCCGAAAAAAATTAAGGTACCCCAATTTCCAAATTTCTATACGTTTCAAGGTCCCCTGAGTCCAAAAAAGTGGTTTTTGGGTATTGGTCTGTGTGTGTGTGTGTGTGTGTGTGTGTGTGTGTGTTGTGTGTGTGTGTGTGTGTGTGTGTGGTGTGTGTGTGTGTGGTGTGTGTGTGTGGTGTGTGTGTGTGGTGTGTGTGTGTGTGTATGAGTGTATGTGCGTCTGTGTACACGATATCTCATCTCCCAATTAACGGAATGACTTGAAATTTGGAACTTAAGGTCCTTACAATATAAGGATCCGACACGAACAATTTCGATCTGATGCAATTCAAGATGGCGGATAAAATCCGGAATGGAAATGTTGTCAAAAACAGGCTCCAACGATTTTGATCAAATGTATACCTAAAATTGGCATTGATAATCTCTATCAACTGCCACAAGTCCCATATCTGTAAAAATTTCAGGAGCTCTGCCCCATCTATGCAAAGTTTGATTTTAGATTCCAAATTATCAGGCTTTAGATACAAATTGAACAAAAAATTTTGAGTGGAAAAGATTGAGCATGAAAATCTCTACAATTAATGTTCAGTAACATTTTCACCTAAAATTGAAAATAAGCTCGAAATTCGAGAAAATGTTTTTATTTCAATTACAAACTGTTGGCAACTGTTGATTCTATTAAATCATTCACTATGAAGAGATAGCAAACTTCGTGTGTCTCCAGCCTTATTGTCCTGTCACCAGCTGGCTTGGATCTTTGAATAGTAGACTTGAGATGCGCAGGAACACTAGCGTCAGGTGAAAAATTTTCATAACGGCAAGGAAAGTTGTGTGAGTGCGCCACACCAGATTTTTTGTTTACTTGTGTTGAAAGTTTCATCCACTAAATCTTGATGGGAGCTGAAAAAACATGTTGAATGTGAGAGATATTCTATAATATTATTCCATACAGATTGATTTGAGCTATGATAAAAACATAGACTACTGTTTTTCTTAGAGAAAAGAACGTTTCGTTCACAAAGAAGATAGTGTACATGGACAATAGGTCAACATAAACACTCCGTTTACAGAAATTACTACCTGCACCTGTGATTCAAACCATTCAAGACTCACATCTTTGTCCACGGTATATTGAACTGTAATTATCACTGTGGTTCAATTCATATGGACTTGTTACCTGTGAACATAGATCTCTATCCAGTGATACAATCCAGAGAACATGAAATTCAGCTCCTGCAATATAAATAGCACTATAGATAGCTCAGCTTAAAAATCAGTTCTTGTATTATAAAGCACTATAATATGAGATCGCTTGTTACTCCACCAATTCCAACAAATGTATTCCTTGGCGTAGAAAGTACTGTCACGGTGAGATTCGCCAAACAGCTTTGATAAGCAACTTTCTATAATAATAAGCTAAAAATTACACTACCCACCTTATTGGCTGTTGAAATAACAACAAAATCTATGATATATTCATTTATTAAGATCCAGATCCACAAACAGTTGTAAATGGTTTTCGAATAACCTATAACAGCATATTGAATATTTGTTTATAATAAGGGTTAGTTTCTCGATGCAAACTGAGCCGGCTACCTTATCAGTCAGCTGATAACCGGCATGTCTGTTTCTGGTTGTTGACTGCTTGCTTCGATTTTCAATTTTATTATATTGTTTACTGTACACTCTGACCTGCTGAAAAATCTGCTCATTGTTCCCCTATATTTGTTTTTGCTTGTTTTCTAGTTTTAATTTTTAAAATTATTTATTTATTCTATATGGCACACCTGAGCTCATTTCTTCATTTGTAGCCATCCTATTGGTAGATTTGATTTTCTGACCAGTGATTGATCATTAACTGGTCATGTGACCTTTTCTTCACCAAACCTAGCTTCTCAATTTCGGAGAAGAAGGAAGAAAGAGGAGAGATTAACTGAGCATTCCAGTGGAGAGTCGTTTGTAACTCCTATTTGTTATTTTTTGTCGTTTTAAATGTTTCATTGTTAAATTTATGTAAGAGTGCTGAATTCAATTAATGTAGAGTTCCCGTAACGTTAGAATTTAATTTGATTACCAAGTCTCAGTTAAAAAGGAGTTATTAATTGTTGAAATCGCGAGCCAAATAATGAAGCCTAATATGATGCCATGCAGCCTGACGAAAGATGCCAGCCATGCAGTGAACAAATCTTCATGAGTGAGTGCGCGTATATTATGGGCCCATATAAATGTGAGTGATTTATAATATCATTATTTCAAAATCTCTTCGACTCAATTTTCTATAGACAAACTGGTATATCGTTTTTAAAAATTCTGACGTTACACTGTCCAAACTTGAGTCGGGCAACCCTTGGGTGAAAGCACTACATGCTCATCCTTAATAAATTTATAAACTTGGAAGAACTTTTTAAAATTCAAATTATATTGTTTATGGGTTTAACCCTTCATTATCAAATTTATTTATTACTTATTGAACCAACAATATTCTTATATGATTTAGTAAATTTAATAAATGCAACTTGTCATCACATGTTGTTCCTTAGTGACCCTGTGTTCGACCTTGCTTATAGATTATTTATTTGCTAATATCATATTCATTTCAGATGCTAATAGTATCCCATCATCGAGTTACTTGATCTTGAGAAAAAATAGTACAATTAATCCTTTGATTAATTGTCAGGAAAATAATTTAGTATACTCTAGACATTTTTCCCTATTTCGTGTGAAAAGAGTACGGTACTTCCCAAAACAGGAGTTAACCCTCAGATAAGTGCCGTCACCGACAGGAGACCGGTATAACCCCTCACAGTACCTAAACTTTGGTTGGTGGGGGCGACAAAGAGGTGTGTCAATAGTATGGAATATTCCTCACCACAGGGATATTCGGGAAAATTTTGAAAAAATATGCAATCAATTTGATGCAATTTCATGCAATTCTATGGTATAATTTGAAAATGATTTATAAAAATTATTTTTCTACAATGGGTTTTCATCAAATGATCAAGTATTCTGGTTTTCGATGTTTTTGTTTGTCTTGATGAGGCATTTCTTTTTAAATAGAGTAGAATTTCCTACTTATTGCTTAGCTGAGGATAGTATAATAACTAAGAGTGTATAATAATTACTGAGGCTAGGATGCACTGAAGTTCTGGATCTATTTGTCTCATGCGTTCAGTAAACACAGTCATTGAAACTCGATGTGCTTGTTTTTTAACATGTCAAGAGCTCGAAGTAGTCGAGTTCCGAATTACATCGATTGAACTACACATAGAAGCCTTTTAGAATATCGTATCATAGTTACTTCTCACTAACCGGTAGTTGGATATCTTATAACAGTAGCTACAATTGGCTGGGGCCACCACTGTAAGTGGATATGATCAACTCATTTCACTGCTTCATTGATTTTAGAGGGCGCAATCTCTTTTCCCATTCTTAGCCTGCGATATCGGATATCATACTGGATATTCATTTCCATTGAGGCTGATTAATTCTCCCTCACTCTCACACAACTAACCCAGATATTTTAGAAGACCGAACTCGTTTGAGCAAGAGCTGAGATGATTAATTTTATTACAATCATTGTAACATAATAGTTATCGTTGAGCATGATTAGAGTTCCATCATCACTGTAATTGTATTATATTTGAATGTTCAATCAGTGAGTATAGAGTAAAACCTCACATTTAAACTTGAATTCTGATCTTTGAAAAAAATTAATATCCAAACTCACATTCTATACTCATTGAGTTCAATTTAGTTATAATATTGCTGAGTGGTAATTTACAGCAAGAATCTATTATAAATTTTGGAATATTCTTTATCATTTTCTATTCTTACAACTTGTCAACATTAATAGGATTACTCCGATTTTCTTACATTTCACTAGATTCTATAGCTTTGTCATATTAATCCAAGGGTTATAGCTATGTATTATCAAACATAGAAGCTGGCAAGTGGGATACATACTCACGACTCTCTATGTCTCATCTTATTATTATGTTTGCATTTATGTTGATGTCGATTATGTATGATTGAATGAATGACTATTTTATTTGATAACGTGATGTAGTTTGTACAGTAATATCCACTCTACCAATTAACCCTGTTTGCTAAGATTATAGAATGGTATGACTGATCATAAGACTATGATGATTGACGTATTGTTTTGAATTGATTCACTAATAAGCAGAATTTGTAGATGGCAGACATCGATCATGCATTCATGATCTGAATTTTTGATTTTACAAAAACAGAATAGTTTTTATATTATTCAATTGCGATGCTCTCTGTTGCGACTCTAGGAATATTCCGAAACCCCTTGCTTTTCTCATATTCCAGAGTAAGTACAAAAATCATATTTGGGGCTGTCAATTATTTCATTCAGTGACCGTTTGACCTTTCCTCAGGGCTTCGAATTCCGTTCACAAGTGAAAATCTCTTCTCTCCCCCTTACCGAAAAACATGATAAACTTGTCTGCAACCACGCCATCCGAATCGATCTTCTCACCTGCTTCTTGGTGAAAATAATCCATTTCCGTTCCCTGTGGATGAGATAACACTTTTTTAATCGTATCCTTGAACAATCTATATCAAGTTATCACTGACTGGATATAATTTATTCCACTGAACTTATCTGTGGTCGAACTTAGTTGAAAATTATTGATTTGATTGCACTCTTCAAAGATATGAAGACTTGTTAAATAAAATATCAAGATCATGGACTTAATATAGCAATGTATTTTTAAACTTTACTGACAAAACAAAAAGACGGTTTCTTCTTATTTCAGCTCAATCATTTGATTGGTTGGCAGCCTTCCGTCCAAATTCGTCTATTGTCACTCTCGTGCATGCTTGCTCATAGCTCATAGCACCCACATCCTTCGTCATTTGATTCATTATGATGAAGCCGGGGCCTTCCACGACCCCTTTGTCCATCAACTGTACCTTCCAGAATACTCAATGTGAATATGCGTTGTGTCCTATTATGTCTCCAATCCAAGAATGTCATCTGTCCCTGAAAAAAAAAACAGAGGAAATCTCTTTTCCACCTTTGGAATACCTCCCTCCTCATTTGTGACAATCAGTCCATTTTATTTTAAGCATTCGCCTCTAACACCACACTTCAAAATCATTTAGAGTCATTTTTCTCAGCCTTACTAATAGTTCACGTTTCAGACCCACAGAGAGCTATACTCCACATGCAACTCTTTATAAGTCTCTTTCTTATTTCCAACGTTAGACTATTTGAGGAAAGAAGCCGCCTTTTATCAATAAACGTACCCTTAGCTTCTCGGATTCAGCGTTTGATATCCAGTTCATCTTTCCCATCGTCTGATATAATGCTTCAAAGATATTTAAACATTTTAACATGCTGGAGAGCTTGATTATCTAATTTAATGAACACATTCTCTGGGACTTTTGAGCAGACTATTACTTCTGTCTCTACCTTATTCATCTTCATATCATATTAAATTTCGTAGAATCTTGAGCTATAGCTTTTTTTAAACTTATTTTATTCTCTGCTATTATAGCTCTATCATCTGCAAAACGAAGCATCTGAATCCGAACTCCATATACCTTGATGCCATTACAGCATTCCTTGCATTAATTAATAGCTTGCTCTATAGTGTTAGGATGAGGCCTTTAGAAGGATGGCAAGAGGCGAGGGGTTTCTAGTAAACAAAAAGAAGGGGCGGAAGGGGGTCTTCTGGATCGTTCTAGATCATTCCCGTGAGTTCATGTTGGTGCAGGGAGACGTCAGTTAAAGGTGCAGGAACACACTGTGCGTTTTTAAAAAGACTTTATTCAGGCCGAGCCTGCACACTACAACTACATAATACAGAATATTGCTTAAGACTACTTTACATTGATTCTAATACCGTATTTATATGAAACAGTTACATTGATAACATTGGGGGAAGCTAGATTAGAAATTACACAATAAACAATAACAACTGATCAGACCAATCTAGTAATGGGTTGCAAATAAGATATCAGTAATGGATTGGACTAAGTACATAGAAAGATAATATTAGGGAAAGCTAGATTAGACATTACACAATAAACAATAACAACTGATTAGACCAATTTAGCTTTATATGTTGATTAATCATTGAACTGAGTATATAGAAAGTTATAATCTAACTCCTCCCTCCCCAAGTCCTTTACGTCCCGGAAAGGTATTAAAGTCCAGTTGGTATGATTAATCGACTTGGCAAATTTTTAAGTGGAACAGATTGTACAATTACATTACTATGATTTCTGGATTTCTTGAAATAGAGAAGCAATAAAACTATTACAATTGTTACAGATAAGATTAATCCTACAACAACATAAAATTTATTTTAATCATCAATCATGATTGGTTCAAGTATGTCTGAATGTTTATCTCCTAGGTTCGCTAAATGAACTGTATCGAATTTAACATCAAGTTGTTTCAGGTAAGCCGGAAATTTTGAAATAACAAGTGGTGAAGTGTCCTTGTAAACTGTTGGAGTATTGAAGCCACACATTTTTTCATTTAACGTAACATGTAAGAGTGGCCCAGAGCAATGCTCTGTAAACTGTGGTGAAAGTAGTTTGCCTAGGAGAAGAAAACTCTACACAAATTGACTGGCCCTCCAGGTTGGGGGTTGAATCGTTAGGCCAGCCCCCTGACATTCACAAAAATTTTACTTGCTAAAAATCCCAATAACAAGCCTCGGAATACGGACTGGAATCAACGGAAACAAAAACATAGGACACGGAAACGATTGATGAATATTGGATGTTGGAACATACAGGGACTGAACACCAAACAGGAGCAGGTGTTCAAAGAACTCCTCCGGTACAAAATGGATATCGCAGTACTGAGTGAGACTAAGAAGAAGGGCCAAGGAAATAGCTTCAAAGATGGTTACTTATACTTTTGGAGTGGAGTGGATAAATCAGCTAGGGCTAAGGCTGGTGTAGCTATGGCAGTAAGAAAGAACATGGAGGAAAATATAACAGACTGGAATCCTGTAGATGAAAGAATTATTACGGTTGACATGATAATACGGGGAAGAGAGGTGAGGATATTTGGTATTTATGCACCCACGGATGACTCTGATGCAAACACTAAGGACGCCTTTTTTGACAAACTCTCTGAGGAACTGATCAAAACAAAAAGCAGACAAGAAATAATCTTATTAGGGGACTTTAATGGAAGAGTAGGACAAAAAATAGACAGTGGAATAATTGGACGACATGGGGAGGATGTAGTGAATGATAACGGTATGAGATGGATTGAGTTGTGTGAGCAATATTCACTGAGAATATTGAACGGATTTTTCCAGCACAAGGATATACATAAGTATACTTGGACGCAAAATACAAGGAATCTGAAATCGATAATTGATTATGTAGTGATTAAACAAGACTCGGCCATAACATCTTACGATGTCAAAGTTTGGAGAGGAGCTGAATGTGGTTCGGATCATCGTCTTGTGAAAGCCCCGGTCAATATCAAATACAATAAGAGACAAAGACTGCAGGAACAGAACAATAGAGGGGAAATCGCAACATCATACAACATAGATGGTTTAAAAAATGAATCCACAAGTTTTCTTTATGAGCTGCGTTTGGCACAAAAATTAAAAGATGACATTACCGGCACAGCAGAAGAAATGTATGATAATGTGAAGAACAAAATTCACAAGGCAGCAATGGAAGTATTAGGTCCAAAAGTAAAAACGAAACACAGTAATTATTGGTGGACTGACGATCTAAAAGATCTGGTGGAAGAAAAGAAGAAGCTGTATCATAAATTTTTAGTATCTAAGGATGTCGAAGACAGGAAAAATTATAATAGAATTAAATACACAGTGAAAAAGGAAATAATAAAAGCGAAAAACGAAACTTGGGATGAAAAATGTGCAGAAATAAGCTCAATGATTGGAGGATCTAGGTCTAGGGAAGCTTGGGCCACTATAAACAATCTAAAAAAAAATTTGAATGAAAAAAGAAAAATTAATCCTATAAGAATAGAACAATGAAAGGAGCATTATAATAATCTTTTGACAGAGCACCGTACTGAATATCTAGATACAGGAATAGATGTGGAGGAAATAGTAATAAGAGAAGCAGAGCCAATTAAGTTGGAAGAAATGAAAACAGCACTGCTTAAAATGAAGAATAATAAAGCCCCAGGACCAGGTGATTTGCCTATCGAGCTAATTAAAAACGCCACCATGAGAATGCTGGAACTGCTGTGTGAAATTTTTAACAGGTGTTTGAAAGGAGATCAGATTCCTAAAGACTGGAAGATATCATATATACATTCCATTTACAAAAAGGGAAATCGAAGGGATTGTAATAATTATCGAGGTATTAGTGTAACATCATCCATTGGAAAGCTTTATGAAAGAGTTTTAAAAAATAGAATAGAACAGGAAATAATAGAAATAGAGGTGCAAAGTGGATTCAGACCAGGACGTTCCTGTGTGGACAATCTATTCACCCTGAGACATCTAATAGAAAAGCGACTAGCAAGAGGTATGGAATTGCATGCTACTTTTATAGATCTGTGTAAAGCATTTGATTCAGTTCCATTACAGAAATTATGGCTCACAATGAAGGAAGCAGGCGTAAATAATGTGTTCATAAATGCAGTGAAAGCATTGTACAAGGAAAATCAAGCAGTAATAAAAATTGGCGATAAAAACTCTGAAGCCTTTTCTCAAACCAAAGGGGTCAAACAGGGTTCCTGCCTCTCTCCAACCCTATTCAAAATTTATATGTGTACTGCTCTAAAGAAATGGACACAAAAATGCAGCCCAATGGGAATTGAGCTGGAGGATTCCAAGGTACATACATTCCTCTTCGCGGATGATCAGGTAGTTTTAGCAGAAGATCATCAGGACATGACCTATATGATAATAAAATTGATAGAAGAATACAAAAAATGGGGCTTGGAGGTTAACACAGAAAAGACACAATATATGCAGTTCGGAGGCACAGGACAGGATATTGAAACTGAAAATGGATTGATTAGAAATGTTAAGGAGTACAAGTACCTCGGCGTTGTTATTAGTGATGATGGAAGGGATAGAGTGGATATCATGGGGAAGATAAGGAAGGGAAAAAATATGATAAGAGCACTACATCCAATCCTATGGAATAAAAACATAACCAAAAATACAAAAAAAATATTTACCAGGCAATGATTGAGCCAGTCATGACGTATGGGTCAGAAGTGTGGTGTGTGGACAAATTAACTACTCAAAAACTTCTTTCAGCGGAAATGATGTACTGGAGGAGGAGTTTAGGATTGACGTTGCTGGAGCGAATCAGGAATGATATAATAAGAGAGAGAATGAGCGCAAAAAACACAATAATGGATGTCATTGGAGAGAAACAATTGAAATGGTATGGACACCTGCGCAGAATGAATGAAGGAAGACTTCCTTTGCAAGTATGGAATTGGGTACCAGCGAACAGAAATAGGCGTGGAAGACCGCGAAAGAAATGGGTATCCAATGTCCACATTGAAATGGAGAGTAGAGGTCTCTTTGAAGGAGACTGGATAGATAAGGAAAGATGGCGATTGGGGTGCGAGAAGCGACACAACTGAAGTTGCAAAAACTCGCTATATATATATATATATATATATATATATATATATATATATATATATATATATATATATATATGTAAGAGTGAAGTACTATGCAAATTAAATTAATCAATTGTTCACTACCATCAACACACAATCGTACATTATTGTTCTTATAGATTAAGTAACTACTAATGCTATCAATATATTTTACAAAACCACAAGTCGCTTGCAAAGAGATTAATTCACAATTTTTCAATTCATTATTACTAAATAAATCTAAAATACATGGATCATCTAACCTATCAAGCTTATTACAATACCTAGTATTAGAGATTAAAACACAATCGTCTAGAACATACAATTCGCCTTTACAATAGGATACAATAGATTTGTTGATTTTCATTGTATACTCTCTGTAATCTGTCAGTTTTGCGTTGGGTGTAATTGGATACGAAATAATAAAATAAGAATCTAATAACAAGGTTTAAATAGGAATTTGAATGAAGTAAGTCAATAAATCATTACCAAGTGCGCAATGCACGTTTGAGATCTGCCATAGCACGGAAGCGTCTCGTGATGCCAAATTATCGGGAGTATTTAAAATTATTGAAGATATTTCTGAGCGAGATAAAATACTAGAATGTAGAATATTCTTTTTACAAAATTCCAGAATTTCCACAATATCATTTACATGAAGCTCAAGAAGAGACACACTTGCTAATAGAAGAGAATATTGTTGAAGACGTTCAATGACATCGATTTCATGTGAGGCTTTCAGTAAAAAATCCTGTAAAACAGCGTTGTTGCTTTGAATGATTTTCATATTGTCATTAAATTTGTCTGTTAACCTATGATTATATATAATTTGTGAGTCCAGGTTTTTCTGGATTATCTGTTCATTATTTTCTATTTCACTGACAATTGAATTATAATGTTCTTTGTCATTAGCGTCCATGTTACCTGTGATCCAAGATATTGCTGTACCTAGACCATTGAAAATACCTCGTTTGTGTTTACTTTGCGTTTTATAAGATTTTACATGCTCCATTTTATTGGATAGGTAAGTGAAATGTTGAAATAGCGTTTGAAGGAGCGTTTTATCGATAGAAGAGTTGGTTAGAGAATTAGCATTTAGGAAAAGTGCGTCAATTAGGCCTTGAGAGTCTGGGTGACCGGGTGTTGTAAGATGGAGTTCAATATCATAAAGATGAAGAAGCTGTTTGAAACTGTGGTTATCAAATTCTCGTCCATTGTCTGATTGAACCTCGGAGGGGCATGGGAAAAAGGAGAGATATTGAATGAAGGTCTTATTTATTTCATGTGAGTTGAGAGTTTCTAGGGGGAATGTCGTTAGTTTCTTTGAAAAGCAATCGACAATAGTTAAGATTTTCATTTGTTTGAAGGTATACGTATCGACTTGAAGCTTTTCAAATGGTTTAGTCGGCGTAGGTGTTATTTGATACTTCTCTTTAATTGGGTGGCGTTCGTATTTAGTTTGTGCACAGGTAGTACATTGGTTTATGAAAAGTTTTACATCATCAATCATACATGGCCAGTAGTATTTCTGTTTAAGTTTTGCGAGATTTTCATTAATACCTCGATGGCATGTTTTACCTACATGGTGTTGTGCAATAATCTCTTGTTGCTCATCAGTTTTAGTTACATCAATAACGAACTTAGAATGTATTTTAATGGTAATGGTCGCAAAGTGTTCGCGAATCAAGGAAGTGAACCGTGTTTGAAAGTCTGTAAATGAGCGTTCTAGTATACCTGTTCCTTTACAAAAAAGTCCATAAGTTGTGTTCGGTCTTAGATATTCACGGCAAATAGCAAGCATACAATTTAGATCGAAAAAGGCGTCGAAATAAATGGTTAGCCGATTCTTATTGAATATTTTTTGGAATGTGGGATCGTCTGTACCTCGTTTGATAATTATTTGATTGTGTTCAACATTAACGATCTTGTCCTCATCCATGATTGCAATATGATTATTATCGGAACTAAGTTGACTGTGTACTGTTTGAGTACTTACATTGTCATTATTGGGAATTTCAGGTGGGCAGTATTCATCAATGAAATCCTGAAAAACTGAGGCAAGGTCGTCAGAGTCATCAATATTTAAAAGATCGTGCGTCTCAAGTTTTATTCTAGACAAACTGTCGGCCACAAAATTGGTTTTACCCTTTAAAAATTGAATTTCGAAATTAAATTCCTCTAATAGGAGTCGCCATCGTAATAGTTTTGAATTGGGTTCTTTCAGACTCTTCAACCAAACAAGAGGTTTGTGATCACCTGATCAGTTCTCAATACAAAACGTCGGCCGTATAGGTATGGTCTGAAATGTTTACATGCCCATACGATTGCAAGAAGTCCTTTTTCAATTGTAGAGAGATTTTCTTCTGACCTATTTAAAGTGCGAGAGGCATAGGCAATAGGGAGATCGTTTTTCTCAAAATTTTGCGACAGGACTGCTCCAATCGCAAATTGGCTTGCATCTGTGGTGAGTGTGAAGCTTTTTGAGAAGTCTGTAAGTCTGAGAATTGGTTCGTTTTGCAATGCGGATTTTAAAGTTTCGGAAGCATTTAAAAATTCCTTGTTTGTGGGTTCGACTTTTGCATCTTTGTGAAGACAACGCGTAAGAGGTTTAGCAATTTTCGCGTAATTATGGATCATTTTACGGTAGTAGCCAGTGAGACCTAAGAATTGTTTAATTGCTTTAGGTGTTTTAGGTATTGGAAAGTTCTTCACAGCGTTTAATTTTTCTGGATTAGGGCGTAGGCCATCACTCGAAATTATGTGCCCTAAATACAATAGTTCTCGTTTGAAGAATTCGGTTTTATCCAATTGAATTTGAAGGTTGTGATTTTTCAATTTTTGTAATACCGTCCGAAGATGCTTTTTGTGTTCGGAAAGGCTGTCTGAAAAAATAATTATGTCGTCCATGTAGACAAGGACGTTGGGTGTGTCTGAGAAAATCAGATTCATTGCTCTTTGAAAAGTCGGAGGGGCATTTTTTAAACCGAAAGGCATGCGCAGAAATTCAAAATGACCATTTTCTGTGGAGAAAGCGGTTTTTGGGATAGATTCAGAATCCATTTCAATTTGGTGAAAACCTGATGACAAATCTATCGCTGAAAAGTATGTAGCTTTTCCAATTTTTCCGAATAAATCTTCTATGTTAGGGAGTGGGAACCTATCACTTACAGTGATGTCATTAAGCTTACGATAGTCAATTACTACGCGGATTTTACGCTTACCGGACGCATCTTTTTTCTTTGGAACAACCCAAATTGGGGAATTGTACGGGGAATTACTATGTTGAATGACCTTGTTCTTCAAGAGTTTTTCAATTTCAATTTTAACATCTTCTCTATAGCATTCGGGGTAGCGATAGTTCTTGGTATAGATATAATCGTCAGTCTTGGTTTTAATTCTATGTTGAAGAAGATTAGTGCTTGTTAGAGAGTCGTGTTCACGCTTAATTATTTCAGGGAACTCTGATAACAATTCCATAATAAATTCTCTTTCTTCTTCGTTCATGTGAGATGTACGAATTAGAGAGGGTATTTCATTGCGTATTTCATCTAATGTATTTTCACTGAAAGAGTGGAACAATTCCTGCATATCGAGGTTAGAGACTGAGATATTTTTTGTATCAGGTATTATTCCATGATTGAGTACACGATGCACTTCTTCAATGTCAAGGGGATCAAGATAAACAGTCTTGTCCTGGTTGGCATGAATCAGACAATATGTAAATTGTTCATCAATTTGCACGAGGGAATCTTCGATTGTGAAATCATTATTTTCGATTTTTTGAACGACTCCATATTTGAGGTTACCTTTTACGGGAAGTTTGTATTTATGCAATCCTCGTTCCAGGTCAACTTTAGTTTTTTCATGTTTTAGGGGAATAAAGATACCATTTTCGAATTCAAGTTGCATTTTTGAAAAATTAAGGGAGGCTTTAAGTTGTTCCAATGTTTCGCAACCCAATAATGCATCATAGCCATTGGAAAAAGGAAATACTTGCAAAGGAACTATGAGTCGAGTGCCAAATGTTTCGAAAGTGTCAAATTTTATAAAATTGTGACCCATTTTTGCCCCTGTGGCGGTCTTAACTATAAAATCTTTCTTAATTAGTTGGTCATCTTTGGTAAGAATGCTCGGGTGAATATAGTTTTTTTCGGAGCCTGTATCTATTAGCCATTTGCGGTTTTTGTGGTCAATAAGATAGGGTAGACTCGAAAGGTTTGTACAATTATTTAAGTTAAATTCTTCGAGTCCTTGCCTGTTTCTAAAAAAATGATCAGTAGGTGAGGTCATTTTTCCAGTCGAAAGGTTCATATGTTTGGTTAATGTGGAGAGCTGATCTTCAACTGAGGAGTTTTCATCAGACTCTTCTACAATGTGATGATTTTGATATGCTCTGTTTGAAACAGTGCACATTGACACGGTGTTGGAATCAGAATGATTCCGATTTGCAAAAGCACTACCATTGTGATTGTTACTGAATTGTCTGCCATTTTGGAATTTGGGAGGATTTTCAAAATTTAGGGTGTTGTGTCTGGTGAAGCCAGGATGAACGTTTCGTTGCTAATTATTGTAGTGATTGTTTCTGTTGGGATTATTACGACCGTCATTAAAGTGATTGGAGCGATTATCACGATTGTCTTCAAAGTTACGATAGTTATTGTTACGGGAGTTACGAAATGATGGTTTGGAATCAAATGACTCGTCGAAATCATGCAATAAGCTGTTTTGAGCATCTTCAATTGTTAGAATTTTGTGTACCCTAAGGAAAGCAGCAAAGTCTGCTGGTACATTTCGAATGAGAGTGGTCATCAATGTGCGATCAAGTTGACTAGTCAAGTAAGTGATTGTGTCATCAGAGAGTTTCTCCATGCTATAGCGATCGATTATAACACTCTTTTTGTACTTAAGCCTATCAAGAAAATCATTGGTTGACTCGTTACTGAATGGTTTGAGCATCATGGCTTGTGTTACTAAGTCAGCTATAGGTCTTTTTTCGCAAAAATTATTTTTAATTGCAGTCAATAAGTCAGGAATAGTTCTACAACCTTGGGCAGCCGTACGGGCTTTCCCTGAGAGATGACTGTAAGTTTGGTGGAATAAAAGCCAGTGGTTAGTCTCTCGTGCTTCCACATTTTGGCTACAGAATTCATCATATATTTCTTGACAAATTCTTAAAAAATAGGGGAGTTCTAGAAGGTCGCCATTAAATGATGGTACTAAATTAGTAATGCTGGCTGATAGGATTTTTGAAGCCATTGTACCTTTTTCAAGTTGGTGAGATCCGTGAAGTTCTTGAAGTTGAGGTTGCAGGTGATGTGGAGGGTCCGGACGTGGAGCACTGATATTGTGGGTCGCTGGAACTAGTTGGTTCGGCACATCAGATGTCGACTGTTCTGGTTCGAGGCCACTTAAGATTTTTTCGAGAGGTTCGTCCAGGAATCTCCTTGCTGGAAATCGTGTTGGAATTGGTGAAAATCTATTTAGGTGTTGGCCCGCAATGGTGGATAGCAGATGATTGAGATGATAACGTCTGCGGGTTACAATCTGTGTGAGTATTGGAGTCTTGCAGTTCTGGTTGTTGCTTTTCGTGGCTGGCTACTGAGTCTTTGCACGGTGTCCTGCTGTAGGGTTTCGTAGTTCTCTTATAAAAAACTCGGCGGAGTGCTGAGGAAAAAAAATTTGGCCTGGGAGAGTTCACAGAACACGAACAATTTCACAAGGAAGATCTACACAAGTTCGAGCGCCAGTTAAGGGTGCAGGAACACACTATGCGTTTTTAAAAAGACTTTATTCAGGCCGAGCCTGTACACTACAACTACATAATACAAAATATTGCTTAAGACTACTTTACATTGATTCTAATACCGTATTTATATGAAACCGTTACATTGATAACATTGGGGGAAGCTGGATTAGAAATTACACAATAAACAATAACAACTGATTAGACCAATCTAGTAATGGGTTGCAAATAAGATATCAGTAATAGATTGGACTAAGTACATAGAAAGATAATATTAGGGAAAGCTAGATTAGACATTACACAATAAACAATAACAACTGATTAGACCAATTTAGTAATGGATTGTAAATAAGATATCAGTAATGGATTGGACTAAGTACATAGAAAGATAATATTAGGGAAAGCTAGATTAGACATTACCCAATAAACAATAACAACTGATTAGACCAATTTAGCTTTATATGTTGATTAATCATTGAACTGAGTATATAGAAAGTACAATCTAACTGTCGACCAATGACAAGCGCGTTCCAGAACCTTCGAAATAATGTGATTGGTCGGGCGTGTTCGACACCTCCTTCTTCAAAGTTCTGTTGCCTATTATATAAATGTCGCGTGTTGCAGTCGGCGGGAGGAGTTAAGAAACTACAGTGGAGTGTTCACTTCTTCTCATTGTGACAGACTAGTGATAAAGTGATAATAGACTTTTGTAGTTGCTTATACAATTTATTATTCTTGGTGACAGTTATTTTTAAACAGTTATTTATATTAGATGACATAAGCTTGTGATAATTCTGTGTAATTTATTAGGTAGTGATCAGTTTATAGTTGTTTCTAGTTTACCATTACCTCCGTGTGTTATAGGGTTGTAAGTAATAAATCTAATCAGTATAAATGGCCTCAAGTGCTTAATTAGTGTAGAAACCCGTAGCCATATAAATGTTGAATAGCAACGGTGACAAACTACAGCCCTGTCGCACTCCTCTCCTTTTAGCAGCCTTCCTATGCTACCCTACAGGCGCTAGGAGAACAAAAATCATCGAAACACAAACCATTTGAATTTGGGCATCCCAACTTGATCAATATTGCTAAAACATCAGTAGCACTATTCGAACATTGAATAATTACGAATACTTTTTATTCACCAAGTTTTAACACTGGAATGATGACTTACTATAGTCATTGTAAAAATATGAAATATTCACTCACAGATGTGACAGTGAATCCCTTGCGATTCAAAATCATGCTCCAGTCAGTGAGCAATTTTTTCATTTTTTTCACAATAGTTATAATCCGATTATCCACAATATTAAATCGTCATTCTAGTGTTATAAATCGATGAAACATATTGCGTGATTGATAAAGAAATTCAAGACTCGTTATTCATTCTTGTAGCTGATTCATATTCTCTTTTTCAGGTGAGTCAAACGCTATTCCGGTTAGAAAAATCACAGGTAGAGCTGTAACCTTCAATATTTTTCCTCAATAACTAGTGAGAAGGATTTTTTGTCTTGTTTTAACTAATACAAAATTCAAACTCAATCTTCTTTTGTAAGGCTAGGCGCACACCAGTTAGTCAAGACAAGACAAGACATGATCAGTCACAATACTTCACATAGTTGCTTATGAAGACATGTCTAATCGCAATGACTAATCAGTGTCAGTTGCGTCATAAGCAACAATGTGTAGTATTGTGACTGGAGTGTCTTGTCTTGTCTTGACTTGACTACCGTAACTGGTGTGCGTCTAGCCTGTGCATACGTTATCACAGTAGTATTGTATGGATGAAGCTTATACTGTATTATGAAACTTTTTTCTCAACTATTGACCGAGCGAAGTGAGGTTATTTATTTATCGATAAACAGAACATAATTCTCCAAAATGACTGGGGAAGTACTAACAGGCACAGCCCAAAACGGTTTCTCCCCGAATTTTGATTTATACACTATAAATGGTCCAAAAAGTATAGGTTAGGTATGTTCCATACACTTGAATTTAGGTCCAGTTTTCAGTCAAAACATTTAAAAACATGAAAGTTTTAATTTAGATTGTCTACAAACCAAATTGAATAACAGTTAAAAACTAATCACTTAAAACTGTAAAATAATGATAAACTTTGGAAATTCTGATATAGCCTACTTTCATTTTGAATGATATAACATGTCATGTCAACAAATTAGATATTTTGATCAAGTTGATTAAAATTTCTAGATAATAATTATTCTCGTGTTATACTTATGTTCCGCATTTACAGCGAAACGCAGCAATAGATATTCATGAAAATTGACAGGTAGCTATGTTCCTTTATGAATTTCGCGTCGACGTATATATACGGTTTTTGTAATTTTGTATTTTAAGGTTTATCCAAGAAGAAAAGGATTCTCCTTTGAACGACAGTATTAACGTACAAATCATACTTTAGAAATTATTCATCATAAATCAGCTGTCGAGTGAATCATAAATTGCATTTAATGACGCATGCAATTTATATCTCAATTTTACTTGGTAAAAAATCAGCAGTCATGTGGACTATTAATTGCAAGCGATGAGGCTTGCAATTGATAATTCGAAGTAGCATATTATTTTCTCCCGACTTTTCTCTGCTTTCAACTCGGTAAGCTTTTGATGATAGTAGCATAGTTGTTTACAACAAACTATTGTCGATACAACAACCCAAACAACCATCAGTTGTTTACACACCAATATGCCGTCAAGCACTGTCAATAATGATTTGGAGATTATTGAAAATAAATTATTAAGGTATCTTTATTTCAAAAAGTAGCCTATAATACATTTTGTCCAATAGCTTTTTCCACTGAAACTTCGAGGTCAACATTAAAGTCCAAAACTTAAAAACCAGAAGATCCATTAGACTCATTAGAGCATAAATGTTATATGAAATTCTAAATAATAATATATTAATGCCAGATTTCATCAATTTGTAAAATTGCCATGATCCATGCAATAGACCAAGACGTATTATGCTATATTTCAAATACCGTTTGTCAGAACCGCCTTTTCAATTCCCACCTAAATAGAACAATAGACTAAACCCATTCCTTGACCCCCCCCTCATTCTATGAAGGCTACAATACATTCAAAAATCTTGTGAAAAATTATGCTGCTCAATTGATGATTAAATTATTATTTTTGAGATCAACTTACTCTTTATTTTTTCAATTGTTTCTTTTTTCTTCGTTTTTACATATTTTTCATACCCCTTTTTCATACCACTTCACTAACTTTCCTGAATCTAACTCAAATATCGTACTCTTCTCATCTTATTAGTTATACTGAATCGTTGTGAATATTTATTTGATGAAGTGCGATATTATTTTCATTTGTTTTCCTTTTTAATAATTGTGAAGTTATATATAATTTTACACCGACACCGATACGCCAGGACATGACATAATTCACTCTGATGGACAGTATTAGAGGAGGCTGTGGTTTTTAACTGCGCGAGGTCTACTGTTCATTGAACTACTAGTTACAGCTATTATAAGATTAATTTATTTTTCTTATGATGATTTGCAAGTTTCAAAATACTTGAGAATGAGTAATGGAGCGAGAGGATTCAAATAATCATTAGGCT
Source organism: Nilaparvata lugens (assembly GCF_014356525.2). NCBI lineage: Eukaryota > Metazoa > Arthropoda > Insecta > Hemiptera > Delphacidae > Nilaparvata > Nilaparvata lugens. The sequence continues at coordinate 40,203,266 of NC_052507.1, forward strand.
GAATGGAAATCAAACCTATAAAAATGCCTCATCTGATTCGCCAGGCGCCAGCTAATGAGCTATATGAATGCAGTTATTGTAGCAACTCAATCTACGCTCTATTTAGAACCTTTTGATGAATTATTAACTCTCTTAACTCAAATCTGTATTTGGATCGAAAATTGAGTGTGACAACTTATATAGGGCTTGATGAGTTGAAGTCATTATAATAGTAGGCTTATAAATCATATTTATTTTCGATTTCCAGTTGCATCTGTGTAGGATGAGTGTAGTAGGCGTTAGAGCAATATTCTACAAAGCTTAGAAAACATGTCAGATTGGATGTTTGTCCATCGAGAAGCGTAGCTTCCGTATGGAAGCAGCATTCCAAGGCGGATATGAGGGGAGTCTGTGGAGAGTGATAAGGACCTGACTGGAAGAGAGCGGAAGAGGACCACCAGTGATAATGATAACGCGAGATGATTGGGTGTGGTGGGGAGATCCTCGAGGTGCCCTGGGGCATCGTTTCCACGCTCCACCGGTAATCAGGTACGCATTGTTCGAGGTTCTATCTTGTGCTCCTGTCGATGGCTTATTTCTATGCCGGGTTGCGCTGCGATATCGCACCCCAAAGAACACTCGCACCACCTAATTGGCTTTCGACATAATGCTTATCATAACAGCCCAACCCCTTACAGTTATTGAGCAGCACTGGATGGCAATCTGCTCAACCGTATCAGCAATTCTATCATGACTCGTGTTTCTTCATGTAAAAAATCCTTGGAATCATCTAAGCATGAAAATGGATAATTCACGTATTATTCCAGTTGACAGAGACGATATTTGATTAGACGATATGATATGATATGTGACAGAGGATTATGAGGATAAAAGTACAGTAATAGCTTTCTTTGCTAGGTAGATTAGAATGAGGTTGGACTCATCAAGGCTAGATTTATTACAACTTGATCCGTGAGTTCTGTAGCCTGTGAGTTAGATGTGTTAATCATTCAGCCATATTCATACATTTTGATGAATGTATCAATGAACTCACTAGATATAGCTGAAAATGAGTGTACCAGTATTGCGTATTTTCATTTTCATCATAATCGGTTGAATTTTATTAGAATTTCATGATCCACTTCAATTTGAAACCAAGTAGATTACATGTTAGAAAAATACGACCAATTCCAATAATATATATATAATACATACACTTCGTGAACAGACTTTTTTAATCGTGATCTTTTTAAGAGAATATTCTTCATTGATTCCTACAATAAGTAAATGATCAAATTAATAGGGATAGAAAAAATAAGGTAACCTTGCGCTATTCCTCTCCCAAATTTAGATAAGGTTACAGATAGTCCGAAATAGCTTAAGTCTTGAAGTTGTTCACTTCACAAAATAAAAAATAGAATAGAATTTAATGCTTCTCATGAACAACAGTACAATATTACAAGAAAAAGCAGAACAAAAATATTAAGTTATTATCCATATTTATAAAATGCTATGGCTCAGAAATATAACAATGTAAGAATACAAAGAAATATTTCTCATTTAAACATCGCCATATGCAGTCATAATAATAATATAATCAAAAGTCATTAGCCACATTTTCCAACTACTTATGCTCATGAAAAAAACTAATATCAAAAATAAAAAAATCCATATTTCTTAAAAAAAACGAAACAGTACAATATAATATACCTAACATTCCTTTGTTACACAATTATACTGCTAAATAATTAGCCTACTATACTGTATGGACAAGAAACAATAATAAGGTACCCCTGTAATGGAAATTCTGTTGGGGTTACCAAACTTGATTTTAACAAATAAGAGTCAGTCAAGCCCGATACTCACTTAATCACAAAAAAAATTCCTTTTGAAAAAAGATAACAGGAAAATAAATCTTGAAAAAAATAAATATAAAGTGCCATTAGCCCAATGATCTGATCCAGTTCCAAATATCAACTATGCTCATTCTAGAATGTTTGTTATTATTCTATTCCAGAGAGCTTTTCGGAGTAAATGACAAGCGAGGAGAAAATCAAGATCTTTTTTCAACCATTTTATGGAAATTGAAGTCTAGTTCAAGAAACATGTAATCTTACAGTTTGTAAATTAAATTTGTAGACTATAGTTTCTGAACTTTTCAACATTTTTACTTTCCTTGCCCTATTACCATAGGTAAGGAAAGTATTGCTTTGTGTGTGTGTGTGTGTGTGTGTGTGTGTGTGTGTGTGTGTGTGTGTGTGTGTGGTGTGTGTGTGTGTGTGTGTGTGTGTGTGTGTGTGTGTTGTGTGTGTGTGTGTGTGTTGTGTGTGTGTGTGTGTGGTGTGTGTGTGTGTGTGTGTGTGTGTGTGTGTGTGTGTGTGTGTGTGTGTGTGTGTGTGTGTGTGTGTGTGTGTGTGTGTGTGTGTGTGTGTGTGTGTGTGTGTGTGTGTGTGTGTGTGTGTGTGTGTGTGTGTGTGTGTGTGTGGAAGGAAATTGTTTGAGCCATTTTCGAGAAAACCGTGAAAAAAATGGCTTTTTTAGTCATAATCCGCCATTTTTCTCAAGAATATTACGGAGCTCCTGAAATTTTCTCAGAAATGAGACTCATGCCAGTTGATAGGGCTTATAAATATCTATCCTTGATATAAATATATGTATGAGTGTATGTGCGTCTGTGTACACGATATCTCATCTCCCAGTTAACGGAATGACTTGAAATTTGGAACGTAAGGTCCTTAGACTATAAGGATCCGACACGAACAATTTCGATCAAATGCAATCCAAGATAGCGGCTGAAATGGAGAAAATGTTGTCAAAAACAGGGTTTTACGCGATTTTCTCCAACGATTTTGATCAAATTCATACCTGTAATAGTCATTGATAAGCTCTATCAACTGCAACAAGTCCTATATCTGTAAAAATTTCAGGAGCTCTGCCCCATCTATACAAAGTTTGATTTTAGATTCTCAATTATCAGCCTCCATATACAATTTAAACGAAAAATTTCAAGTGGGAAAGATTGAGCATGAAAATCTCTGCAAATAATGTTCAGTAACATTCCCACCTAAAATTGAAAATAAGCTTGAAATTCGAGAAAATGTGATTATTAAATTGCAAACTGTTGGCAACTGTTGGTTCTATTAAATCATTCACTACGAAGAGATAGCAGACCTCGTGTGTCTCCAGCGTTATTGTCCTATCACCAGCTCTCTCATGATATCTTTGAATAGTAGACTTGGGATGCGCGAGAACACTAGCGTCAGGTGATCAATTTTCATAACGGCAAGGAAAGTTGTGTGAGTGCGCCACACCAGATTTTTAGTTCATGGTTATAGAAGAAACTCGATGAGCATTCCAAATCAAATCAAATTCATTTATTGCCAAAAAGAAAACAAACAATAATTTACTCATACACATAGTCTACATACACGAGCAAAAATAAAAATAAATTGTTCATAATACAATATTACACATACATGCTGTAGCGATCCTGTCCCACGCTGAAGTGTCATGTGTAGCGGACCTAGCTCCAGGGAGGGCATGGACGACACAAAAAATAGATAATCTTATGAAAGTGCTCACTTTTACGGGTATATGAATATATGCCCCTCTGTATAATATCAGACCTGAGAATTTATTTAACTGGTGGAGAAATCTGTAGTTTATCCCAGATGTAGGATTGGAGTGTTCCAATAATATTGAGCTTGAATAAAGCAATCTTAAAATTATTACCTGGTTGTTGTTCTGATAAAGAGCCAATGCAACCCGAACAAAGATATAGATCACAAATCCATGTATGATTGTGCCTCTTACCGCTATCAGAATTGATGATGAATATTTTATTAAATAAATATAATTTCTGAAAAGGGGTTCGAGTACAGAATCTAATCCTATCAGTGTTGGATTACATTGACTTAAATCCTGCAAAATGTTGCATACACTGCTTAATTTAGTCTGGAAATTATAAGCTAAGCTGCCGACAGTGACCAATGTAAAAGAAAATATAAGCAGAATTATATTTATTAATCCCGCAGTGATCCACTGATACACTAGCAACCATCCACAACCTTCCACTCAATTAATTTCCCGATTTGTTACACTGACCATATGAGGTCTATCACAATACCAATGGTAACGTGTCAAAGACGATATCAAGGTTTTCAGAAAAGAAACGAACTGGAAGATATGCTCAGTTATTTCAATATATTGACAATTTTCAAGATAAGCAGATAGTAAATAATAATTTTTAAAGTTAATGATGATGATCAGTATAACGTGTTCTGGTTTAACAATACCAGACATGTACAGATTATAATTAAATAATGATTTAAAAATAGAAAGAAGTTGTATGTTAAAAATAATAATTACAGGGTGTGAGTTCTGCTTTGGAATAGCTTGATCGATAGACATATTATTATAAATTAATCTAATTTAATGATGATTATTATAATGTAGATCAACGTTGGATTTCCCCTGATTATAATCTGGTCATGACCATTAATTTTCACTAGAATTTATATCACTCATGAATCGTAGATGGGGCCCCAATATATTTATTAGAAGAACACTCACGCGACTATGTTTTCCTTTTTCCTTGGTTCACAAATAATTATTCTTCTGCCATGTGCTGGATTTTCTGGCCTCCAAGTAGAACGTGTTGCTGGTATATTACTCTGCGATTCATGTAGATTTAATCGGGTATTTTACGTTAATTATTATCTCCACAAACGAAAAGGAACTTTACAATTTAACATTTAAATTCACAAATAAACAGTTAATAATAATTTACATAAAATTTTTCAACAAGAATGCAAGTTCACTCAAAACGTGTGACTAGGGCAAGGTCAGTGCTAGAACAGCCTAAAATCTTCTTCCTCCGAATTCAATTCACAATTCTATGAATCTCTTTGTTTCTAATTCGAATTTTAGGACGATTGATATTGGTTGTAGCTGAGTGACGTACCGTAATGCACACGTCATATTTTTATGAAAAATGGTTCCTTTGTTTACATTCAATTCCCTGACTTACAAGACGAATAAATACATCAAAACATAAATATAATTCAATCATTTCAAAATACAGTTCAATTCCAACAGTGTAGGTAAATTAATAATAATACATTAAATTACAATAACAGAGATCTCGACGTTCTATGTTGCATCTCAACAATTCAAATTTTGGTATCCCTTTCTTTATCCTCTGATTGGTTGTTCGTGCAAAGAGGAATAAATCTAGCGAGATCACTTCTATTTAATATTTATTTGTTGATAATCCAAACAATAAATATTATTAAATTAAATATTACCGTTTGTCAAATGTAGACTTACATACAAAGAGTATTTGTAACTTTTTGCTATTATTGTACATCAGAATACTATATCTTTTTTTTATAATTTGTTTTTAACAAATAAACTTATTTATTGTGCTAATAATTTTGATTAGCTTATTATTATAGATTCCCTTTTTCCTACACAATAACGAAAAATAATAATTTATAAATAACATGCCATCACATTATATTATACAATAAGCAGGTCTGAACGATCTCGACTCTATATTGGTGATCTAAGCGTTCGCACATTTTAGGTTAGGTTTACCACAACATTCCCTTAACCTATAGATGTGATTTTAATATAATAATTTTACAAATTAATAGAATAAATAATATAATAAGCAATATGAGCTCAATTGGTTTACTGGAAGAGACTGATTCAATTTGATATTGTTATCAGTTAGCGGTAATGTTGATAACTATTACATTTCGAGATTGTTTGCTGCCTCTGCCTTGATTTTCACAATATGATTTAAAGAATTAGTTTTTTCTTTAGTAGCCACTGGAACGATTCGTCACAATGCATATACATGAGAGCAGGAAAAACCAATTATAAAATTTCTAGACATCACCAGCAAAAAGAAAAATCTCTGCCCGCTGGTGAGAGTTGCTTAAAAAAAATCCTTAAAATAACTAGAAATTGAAACGGAATGCTTTATAACAAAAGTAGAGACACAAAATCTACTTCAAATCAATATACTTTGAAAATGTGGTCCAAAGTAGAATAATTCACACCTGTATTAAAAAATTATAAAAGGTCAGAATTCAGAGAAATACCAAACTAAAAACTAAAACAGAAAAAGAAAACAAATCACAGTGCTAGGTTCAAAGTGAAGAAATATTCACCTTTTATCCACTCTGTTATGCTCTTCTTTGATATTTTATCAATTAAATCAAAAGGTATTGCATTTACTAATTTGCTGCTTGTGTAAATCAATTGTCTTCTAATGAAAGTTAACTTTGTAGGATAAATTTGGAATTTTTCTATTATATTTGGTCTGAAGTTGTAGACATGTTTATTTAATTTAGGAATTTTGCTTTTATTCTTTAATGAGTATTCAAGTAGTGAAGTTTTAACGTAGAGTTGTCTAACTGTGAATACATCAAATTCCTTGAAAATTTTATGAGTGGGTATAATCTCGGTTCATTCAAAATGGTTTTAATAATATTTTTTTGAACAATAAAAGGGTTATTCAGGTGTACATCAAATGCTGCACCCCATATGACTACCCCATATTGTAAAACCGATTGTACTAAGGCATGATATACAGTTTTCATGTTTTTGATGCTTAATATTTTGTTGAGTTTATAGAATTTATATGATATATATTTAAGTTTTTCACATAGAAAAGATTTAAGAGGTTGCCAATTCAAGTTTTCATCAATTATTACTCCAAGATATTTTGTATTTTTGGCTTTTTGTATTTCTGGGCAATTACATTTTGAGCGGTCAGAGCAATTGGAGTGTAGTTTAAATTTAAATGATTGTTCGGTTGTCCAGGGGAAGTTGGAGAAAACGTTATAAATTTTGTTTTATTCACATTTAAACTCATGGTGTTTAAGTCAAGCCATTGCTTTATTATCATTACATCACTTTCGGCATCACTAAACAAGCTTAACCAGTCAGCACTGGATAAGATTATAGCCATATCATCGGCGAATGACACAATCCTGCCATTTTTAAATTTTAATTTCAATAGGTCATTAACATATATTAAGAATAAAACAGGCGATAGGACCGTTCCTTGTGATAAGCCACACGATGTTAGATTCAGTGGGCTTTTTTGTGAATTTAAGGTTGAAATTTGGGATCTATCTTGTAAGTAGCTTCTAAATAAATTTAAAGTTATTCCCCTAATTCCTATTTTGTGTAATTTTATGAACAGTGTTTTGTGTGATATCGTGTCAAATGCTTTAGATAGGTCTAGAAAGATTGACATGGTTTTTCAAAATTCAAAATCGTTTATGTATCCTTAATAATAATAACAAAAGATAGAAACTTGGAAATTAGAAATACATTATAATAATACACAGTATTGAACTAAATAATACAATAAAAATAAGGAAGTTCCCCGCAAGGTTAAAAACCTGTGCGCAGAGGCCGAGTGTTTGAAAAAGCTAGATATTTTAAATTTTCAGGAAAAAAAGATTAAATAAATTAATTCAGTGAAAGGAAACAGAAGAAAAACTGAAAGAAAAATCACTGAATTTAAAAAGAAACTTACTAAACTTGAAAATAAACTAAAAACCATGAAGAAAGAGTAAGAAGGAAAAGGGGAGTAAGAAAAGATAGGGAAGAAGGCCGAGGGAGACCTAATAGAATTGAGTTTTGTTTCTCAAGATGGATATTGGAGAGAATAAGAGAAAATTTGCTTGGCTTTGGCAGCCACTATTTAAATTATTATGTCATTCGAAGCCAACCCACTCATTTATATCTCTTACCAGCTTTTTACTCAACTTATTGGTGATGAATTGACGAGGGATTTCATTTTTGAGTTTTGATACAATGTATGAGAACTGTCTTCTGCAGATAGATAAATTAGTGTCAGCAACCTGAAAAGTAATGGATGAGGGACGGAGATTGTATGTAGATTCACACAAATTGAATAGATATTTATGTTTGTTCATATAAGTTATGAGAATTTTAATATACAACTTACCTTACAACTGCCTTACAGTTAGAACCTTGAATTAAAAAAAAAAATTCACTCAGATAGCGTCTAGGCTTTCCTAGTATGGCTTTGATTAGGGTGTTTTGAATGATAAAAATTTTATCTGTATGATTAGAATACGATCCACCCCAAATTCTAATCCCATATCCCAGATAAGATTGTATACAGGCAAAATATATAAGCTTTGAAACCTCTTTGTCACTAACTTGGCTAATATTACAAAACTTACTTATCCCATGTTTAAGTTTATTACAAGTAGTGTTTATGTGGACATTCCATCTTAAGTTTTGGTCAATCATTATGCCAAGATATTTAACATGTTGTTGTCTTTTCAACTTGGAAAATGAGCAATTAGTCAAATCTATATTTGGGCAATCTGATTTATGCATAATTATGTTGTCTAGAGCATGTGGCAGACCAGCAGCAGTTGGTGAAAATGTCATGAAGTTACTTTTATCTATATTTAAGGTCAACATATGTTCATCAAGCCAGGATTTTATAATTTTAAGACCAGTTTCTGATTTATTCTTGGCTTCCTCCCATGTAGCTCCAGTGAATAACAATGACTTGTCATCCGCGAAAGAGATTGTCACACAATTCTCTACCTATAGTTTGATAAGATCATTGATGTATAAAAGAAGAGGAATCGGTGACAGTACTGTACCTTGTGAAAGGCCGTAATCAGAGAGTTTTTTGCAGCTAGTTTTATTGTCAATTTTGAGGAATTGATATCTACTGTCTAGATAGCTGGTGAGAAGTTTAAAGGTTACTCCACGAATGCCTAGCTTTTCCATTTTTATTAGAAGTTTAGAATGTGGGACAGTGTCAAGAGCTTTGGCAAGGTCTAAGAATATAGCTATTGTTTTCAAATATATAAACACCTAGATCTATAAACACCTATGATTTTTAAAAACTTACCGCTGAGAGTTTCAACTTCAATACACATAGAATTACCCTCCCTAATATCACAATCAACTACATTATAACTCAGAGATTCATTTATATATATGCATAAGCCATCACACTCATTCATACTACGTCTCTTATCCACAAACTCATATCCTGGTATATTGTACATGAAGGATGTGTTCACATTACACCAAGTTTCAGTAAGTGATATCATGTAGTGTTTAGTTTTATCATTTTCAAGAGTGCGTAGGAATTCATCGAAATTTTTACTTAAACTACGGATATTAATTGAGTATATATTCAAAAAGTGTACCTCACCATCCTCAACATTCGGTATGTAGTTGATATAATCGTCTATCTCATTTGTTCTATTATTTTCTTTATCATACAATGGAAACAGGTCTTCTACTATGTTAGTCATATAAAAAGAAAAGCGTTTTCAAGTAAATAAAAAATCAGAGTCTCCTTTGTGTCGGTCCTATGCGTTGTGGTCCACGGGTACTGAGTGTTGATTTCCATCCTTTCCCTTCAACTCCAAGTAGTCCAGGTCCGCTTTCGTTGAGATGCGCTCGAGTCATTTTTTCTGATGAAAATTCTTCCGTTTCTGAACCATGTGAACTTGAAGTTGTGCTTTTTAGCGAAATTTTTCGTGTTGTACAAGAGCTCTTTAAAATATGGAGAGAGATTTTCATTTATATACACTGGACCATCTTTCAAGTTTCTGTTTATATGAGTAGTTTTAAACTGGGTTTGCACAATGTCCCCTGTTTGTGAATTGTCTCTTTCATTGTTTGTTTTCTCCCTCAAATCCTTAAGAAACTCTCTATAGCTCAATAACCATTGGTTTTTGTGGTTCTGTTTATAAATCTGACAATTATTGGTTGTTCTTTCCCTTTCTTTGCCGGTAGTCTATGGACGATATCAATCTCCGCATCATTGTACTCAATCTGAAGACTTTTGGCCACATCATGGAGAATTGCATTCACATCTTCTTCCTTAGTAACAGGAATTCCATGAATTTCCAAATTGTTTGATTTTGTGTACTGTTGCAACTCGTACAATTGAGCCTCTAAATCAACTAATTTCTCTCCCATGAAAGCATTTTCCACATCATCAGCCTTATATTTCTCTATTGATAGATTGTATTCATCTATCTTCGACGAAAAAAAGTCCACCGACTTACGAAGGTCCTTCATTTCCTCCATTAATCACTTGATTTAGCTCCGCGGATATCGAAAGCCGAACCTCTCTAATAAATTCATCTCCGAATTTAACCGATAAGTTAGCTGTTACATCGGTTTCAAAATCAGAGACCTTCGTATTTTTGCATCCAGGGCATTTCCACTTCTCTCGACATGCCTTGGAAAACTTTTTGTAATTTTTTTCGGTAAATCCTACACACTCGTAGTATAAAGATAAGGTGCAGTCATTGCAAGTAATTACAACAATATCTGAATAATTTCTTCCACAATTGCAATTGCATTTCAACATTGCTTATTTGTATGAATAGCTTCAATGCATCCAAATATTATTTGAAAAAGATTTTAGGCTGAGACTTTTTAATGCATTCCGTGAGGATTGGTAAGAAAGGATTAATGAGTTGCAGAGAGCTATTTATTTATTGAAGTGTTCAATACATCACTATCTTGCTCAATATATCATGAGCAGCATTATAAGGTATTAAACATTTGGATAAACAGTGATAGTAATTGGTGCGGGTGAGAATCAATTAGGCGACTATTGCAGGATGCTCTGCGGCTAGATTCAGGTTAGAGAATCGCAAGGCAGTACGCTTCCGACAAATGCGCGAGCGTCGGAAGCAGTATTATTGCTTTACGAAACTCGATATTATTTTCGTGTGGCTTCATCATTCAAAAGGAAATATTAATAACAACATGACTCGTCGCATGCGAAAAGGTTTCTTTGGAAGGAAAGACAGATTTCAAGAGAGTGTGTGAGGGGAGTATACGACTAGAGTGAGAAAGAGGGAAGAAAATCAAGAAGGGAGGAGGCAGAATAAGGAATGTGCAAAACGAAGAAAGCGGGGATGAATAGCGAACGTTTTTCATCCTGTTTCATTAAAAGGGTGATATTATTCACGTAAATGTTACAGAATTCAGGAAATGAGAAGTATGAGAACTCTCATGTAAGTTTCTTCCTCGATCAATTCAATAACGCTACATCTGTATTCATGATCAATTGTCCAATTCATATATATTTCTTGGCTGAAAATTCAAAAGATTTCTTGCAAATAGATTGAGGAAATCGTTTTCACCGTGGAAATTTCATGATCTTGGAGGAAATGTGAATGTCTAACCATCCCCTTCAGGAGCCGTACCAAATAACTAGACTTTTGATAGTCCAGGAAATTGGTAGCACTGAGCCACTGAGCTACCTTGTGAAAGGTTTGTTAAGTTAGCTCCGACATTTCATCAAATTAAAGGTATATTATAGTATTGAAGTGTGAAAAGTGAAATGGTTTGTGGTTTCATTAAGTAGTGATGTTCCTACCTGATCCTAGTATCCTGTCATAACGATTCGGTTAGTCTAGTTTGTGGAAAAAGCCACTCGATTGGCACAGTACCGTATATAATGAACTTAGGAATCTATTATGTGCGTCCGGTTTTCATCTGTCTTGTAGCTGTTTATATCCGTCTATCAATTATATCCGAGCTATTGAGTCTTCAACAGAGTGGATGTAGGGAAGCCGGCTAATCAGATATCGTTATCATCTCCGACGATTCGATCATCACTCTGTTTGCACTCTGATTGGCAGTCGGGGAGACTTGTTGAAGCCAGTGTGGGACGAGCTTGGTTGACGTCAATGAACCCGACAACAAAGCTCCTTGCAAGCTCACGTTTGAGTACTGGAGTTTTCACGCCTGGATTTCCTAATCATTCATTGCTTTTTGATGAGTTATATAAATTTTTAAGAACTGATAGTTCTAACTTCATAAAGAGGTTCAGCTTAGGTATTGGTTCTCATTTTTACTTTCCTTGCCCTACTACCATAGGTAAGGAAAGTATTGCTTTCCAAAAAAAATTAAGGTACCCCAATTTCAAGTTTTCTATACGTTTCAAGGTCCCCTGAGTCCAAAAACATGATTTTTGGGTGTTGGTTTGTGTGTGTGTGTGTGTGTGTGTGTGTGTGTGTGTATGTGTGTGTGTGTATGTGTGTATGTGTGTATGTCTGTGAACACGATAACTCCATTCCTAATTAACCGATTGACTTGAAATTTTAAACTTAAGGTCCTTATACCATGAGGAAATTATACAATTTTTTAAAAATTCTTATACAAGAGTTACAATTCAAAACAACAAGCGATGAAGCAAGTTCAAAATACAATGTTGAGTTATATGATGTACTAGAGAGATCTGTTTTAATGGAATTTGCAGACGAGCGAAGCGTGACACTTTCGGGGTCCATGGGTCATGGAATTACAGGTAGTGGCGGATCAAGAAGAAGGGTGCCGCGGTAGCAAAAATATGAAAAATTGAATTGTCTATAAATTCCTTCTTCTTCTCTGTCTCTCCCCACTATGCCTTTACAGCGTTGGGATAGCCTCGACCCAGTTCTTCCATACCCGTCTGTCCATCGCCATTCTTCTCATCTCCGGAACAGTATTCCCTCTTCTCCTTCCAATCTCCTCAATTCTGTCCTCATATGAGTACCTCGGTCGTCCTACAGTTCTCCTTCCCTGCACTCTCACATTCACAAACTGTTTCGCTTTTCTACTGTCATCCATCCGCTGTATATGTCCATACCATTTAAGATGCCTCATTTCTATCCTCACACTTACATCTCTCATGCCAACTTCCTCTCTTATTCTGGTGTTCCATATTCTATCCCTCCTTGTCTTCCCCAATGTTCTTCTATGACATTTCATTTCCACCGTTCTTATTTTATTTTCAAGGCATGATCTCATGGGCCAGCTTTCACTTCCGTACAGTAAGATTGGCTCAATTATTGATCTGTATACCTGGTTCTTTATCCTCTTACTGATCTCTTTCTTACCAAATATACAGTCTTTGACGGAATAGTAAGTTAGTGAACCTTTCCTTACCCTGTTCAGCACCTCAACATCTATTTTTCCATCCTCAGAGAACCACGCACCCAAATACTCATATTTCGACACCTGGTCAAGCACCTCTCCGTCAACCATAATTTCCACATTCTCTCCTCCTACCTTTCAGACCACCATCACTTTGCTATTCCTTACATTGAGAACCATTCCATTTGAAATGCTCTTGATACATCTCCTCCAATTCGTACTTTGGCTGACATTCCTTCATTTACACTTCTGATGGCTTTCACAAGTTTGGGAGGTACTCTTCTATTACTCAACACCTTCCATATCCACTTCCTTGGAATTGTGTCGAATGCAGCCCTCAGATCCAGAAAAGCCAAGTAAACATTCTTCCCTCTCTCAATGAATTTCGAGCATATATTTCGGAGAGATGAAATATGCTTCTGGGTCTGCCTACCTGGTCTGAACGCCGCTTGTTCCTCTCCCATATCCTGTTCCATCACCCTGCGTAAGCGTTTCTCCAGAATGACTGTGTAAAGCTTCATACCCAGCTGGGACAAACATACAGCTCTATAGTTTTCACAGTCTGAAGTGCAGCCTTTTTTGTGGAGAGGAATGATAATGTTTTCCTTCCATTGTGAAGGAACTCTTTCTTGATGCCATTAAATTCAACAAAATCAGCAGTTTCCCTGTCAGTATATCCCCTCCCCATTTCATCAATTCTGGAGCAATCCCATCGCCCCCTGCTGCCTTACCGACCTTTATTTTCTTCAAAGATTCTTCAACCTCATCTCTGGTAATATCTGATGTAATTCCCTCAATTTCGTCTAGGCATATCTCCATTCTCATCATTTTCTTCACCCATATGCTCATTATTCTTCCGGAATTCAACTTCATATAATCTTCTCCATCTCTCCAACACTTCATCCATCTGTGACACCAATCTTCCATCTTCATTCACTATTCTCCCTGGATCTTAATTCTTCGTGATTGATTCTCATGTATGCCTTCATCCTGCCGTCCTTTCTCTCTAAAAAGCCTGTGTCTGCCACTAGAAGCCTATGATCAGTATCCAGCTCAGCTCCTCTGATCACCTTGACATCCCTCACAGCATACCTAAGATCTCCTTGATACAATATATAATCAATCATACTTTCTGCTTCTCGACCTTCTCCTACAAATGTGATTTTATGAATTTTTTTGTCCATGGGTCATGGAATTACAGGTAGTGGCGGATCAAGAAGAAGGGTGCCGCGGTAGCAAAAATATGAAAAATTGAATTGTCTATAAATTCCAAAGTACAATATTATAGGTTTTATCGATGGAAACTATTTGAGACTAGCCGGTAGGCGCACTTCGCTCGTCTTCATTTTTCATTTAGGAGTGCTTCTTCTCATCAAAAAGCCAAAAGAGACTTACAGGCTCGATTCAATCACTGGTTGATTTGAATTATGTAGTGCTGTCGGGGAGACTCGTTGACGGCAATGGTATTTTTTGCCAGGCTATCGGCTGACGCCTGTGGTCAAAATTGTGAGGAGCTTCGTTGTCGAGGAGACAGGTTGGCAGCGACCCACAGCCACGCACATAAATAAAATTCATGAAGAAGGCTGGAAAGCTGATTCTTCAATGGTATAACATCGATTCGTGGAACATACCTGAAATCGGACTAATCTGATTCATATAACAATCTGAACGTAACTGTTAGAGGAACTTATGTATTCGTATATTGGTTGGGTAGATGTGAATCGAATTCTGATTATATTAGAGAATGGATCTTTTTCAGGGACATTTAAATTCTGGTTTTCGAGGAATCCTGTGCAGTGGAAATTGAAAACATGAGTATACCTTGTGAATTAAGTCGAAAAGGGATGCTTGACTTGTGATTGTGATAATGCACATCAGCTTGCCAGATCACAATTATTATTGGTAGTAGAGATGGATGTCAAATGATTCCCCTGTAATTAAACAACAAATCCCAGAAAAGACTCTTAGCTCTCTGATATTCTTTCTTATCAGGAATGTCTTTATCTCTCTTGAATATCAGAGAGCTAAGAGTCTCTTCTGGGATTTGTTGTTCAATTACAGGAAAATCATTTAGATAACTACTGTTTTCATAAGTCATTACATATTATAATCATTTGCATACTCTTCATATTCCATCAATGGATAAATTGGATTCTGAATTCTATTTTGCATTTCATGCAGATTCAACTAATAGCCTTCAATAGCACTAGCACTAGAATGATTTTTAATTGAGGTATACTTTTTTCATCATTAAATATAGTACTACTTATGAAATACATTTCTTCAGATAAATTCTATTTGGACATCTATTCATTCACTATAAATTCAATGCATAGTTGTGGTAGATCGGAGATTAGATTTCGTCCTGATACAATACTGGATTTGGAAAAAAATCTTGAACAATATTAACGAGCTCTCTCCTCCTCAACAGCTAAATGTTGAATTCTTTGTTTAAGAGACAGCAAGGTGTAATTCTCTTGACAAATTTTCCGAGCGCAGACAGTTATTGGAATTCTATAATCATATTTCAAGCTGGAATGGAATCTGTCTTGGAATTGTGAAATTTCTCATGAATGAGAGTATAATTAGTATTCCGGTGTTCTTTCTTGGAAAAAATCCAGCTGTGTTCACTGCTATTTCTGGAGATTGGGAGGTGGGAGGTTTAAAAACCTTCCTCCAATTGCTATCCATTAGTCTCCTATTGTTTAACGGAAGCGCTATTGCATACTCTGTCGGAGCCCCGGGAAATCTTTGGAAAGAAACCACAAAGTTTCCTCTGAGGAAAACTTTTCCACCTTATGCAGCTTAATTAAATGATTTGGCAAGTTCCTGTCGACTGAAAACCCACCGACAACTTCTTTCGATAAATTATCAATTTAGCCGCCTGGAAAGTCCTGAAACCATATGACTGAAAATGTTACAGAATTTCGAAAGTAATGGTGATTTTTCATAATTTCATGCCTCCGTCAGTAGACCTCATGTACAATGAGAAAAATGAATTTTATAACAAAATAACTGAATTTTGAAGAACTGACGTTAGAAAATAGATATACATTATATCCCATTATAGTGAAGTACGAGTATATCAACTGTCATAAAATTACCTATTTTAAGAGTCTTATTCATTATTGCAGTTTGGTATTCATTTAATGGAATTACATGTCATAATGAATCACAATAGTGACACTATGGTCTGATGGTCACATTATTTGAAGCGGATTGACTTATGACACCATTCAGGTGCATGCGCTCCAATACATGTTCCCATTATTCCCTGCTATTGTTATCACATACCACTTGTTAGGTATTGAGTCTTGTAGAGAGAACTTGAATTCTGCGTCTAAAAAAAATAGAATAAGTAGATATATGCCTTTCAATGTGAACTACATTTTTCAAACACACAATTAAAATTCCTAAGATATTTTATGGTTGTGCCCGAGATCAAAATGTAGCAAATGGAGTCAGTTATAGTGGAAGGAGAAAAGGGATACCGAATATGCGTAAAGATCAGTGAAGCTGTTGAATGAATAGAAGGCAGCGGATATCGGGCCCAAAGTTTTCGCGCCCTTTCAGCTGTGAAGCGCCGCAGTTTCATGTCAACTACAAAGTTTCAACTTGAAACAATCTCTTATGAAGTTGTGTAGTGTAGTCGGCAGGCAACAAAGGGGGAGTATGACAAATCTGAAAGATGAAACGGATCTGCCTGTTTTGCCCTGGAGAAAGAGCAATTCATATTCCAATTTTCCGAGGCGGTGTGTTTAGTTGGAGATGCAACTCGACGGCAAGTCAAGCGACTGAAATAAACCACAGGTTTTATGTACAGTAAGAAGGGCTTATCTAAGCTTTCAGGACGCGGGGAAATTGGACGTCGGATGTTGTCGACATCACAGTGCCAGCCAAGCGCACAAAAAGACCTGCACACCTCCACTAGATATTGTTCAGTTTGTGAGGCCAGTTTCCCTAGCTGCTTCCTATAATGTGCCCTCTTTTCCCTTGCGCCCTTCAGCTAGTGTCTGCGACTTCCGGGCTATCTTCCTCTCGCCAAGTACCTGCTGCCATCTCTCTACTTTATATCTTTCCTTCGAGACACCTTCTCACCTCATCCTTCAAACACGACACCGCGTATTCGTTTCCTGCAATCGATAGACGTTTCTATGACACTATTCTATCCCCACTTGTGTAAGAAACTTCAGTAAGATGCTCCAGACTACTCATAATCCAATCGATATGTGACTACGTAATAATAGTCTCTTTCTCCCATATCTCGTGATATTCTTCTCTTGCTTCGAAGTAAATACTAGAATAATATTTCAAACTAGACAGCTAGGTAGGTCAATTGCAATTTTTTGTCTCACATCTCAACCAGCACACTCAACTAGAGAAGGATAAAACTCGGTCTCTAATTTCCTTTGTATAGATTTTATTACAGTTTCTCATGCAGAATTTAATTTGGTAATACAAGTTCAAGACTAAACTTACTATCTAAATAAAGTTGAGAAGAGCTCTCTGTGATACACTTCCACAATAAATGTTACAAATAATAATAATAGGTCAATAGCGAATCAATTCCAAGCTCGTTAGATGTGATTGCTTACTTTGAAAAGCTTGAGGGCTTTGAGAATTTCCATCCAGATTAATGCAAGAAATAAAAAAAAAAACTGCATAGAGTATTAAAAACTGACATTATTCTTTTGGATTCAATTTCCATAATAACGAATCAAAGTTGGGGAGGTGGAAGTTATTCGTTAATATGTGGATACTATTAATGTTGAATTGAGTCCTCTACTGGTGTTGAACAATATATTTTGAGTACAATAGAATATTCCTGAATAATAATAAAGTTGAACAATCATCAAATTATCATTATAGTATATTTATAGGTAGAAAGGATTCCAAGCAGCTGAAAAACTATTAACAATCTGGCTTAGCAGTCACATTTCTAATGCTGCGAACTGTGAATTAGATTCAGCCAGTTTTTGAGTTATGCTTTAGATTGCTCTAAAAAATGAATGACAGTCAAGTTTTGAGTTGAATAATGAAGTTGAAAGACACTGAAGAGAAGAGAGCGTTATGCTTCAGCACATACTACTGATGCGAACATTATTGAACGCAGAATGTGAACACATTTCGGAACAATGATACTGATTTAGTATGCTGTGCAGGCGCCACCCTAAATCTATTGTCAGCTGACAATTGTGGATGGCAATTCATCGAAATCGTTGCATACAGAAGCCAAGATTCCAACTTCGTCACCATCCTTCAGAGACACACACTGTAATTTGAAGCAGTTGACGCACGCCTACTGATGGATGCGATGAGACTTTAAACTTAACTATTAAACTATTTAAACTTTGTTGCGTTGAATATTTAAATGCTCGGCAAAGAGTTGAATTCAAATTAGATTTGATGTAGGTAGCACCTTCTGTTACACTGTAGGCCTGATAGAAAGGCCGTGTAACCTAGGTTATAAGAAAATTTGAGTCAACCACGACAACTTTTGGGTTCACATGACTCTTGCTTTCATTGATACTCAGTTTGCTTCTTTCAAGTGTCTTGGGATTGTCAGTTGTCTCACATTTCAAATGATGTGAAAATATCAATTGATCGCTCAGCTTCACACGGAATCAAGTCCTGCTGTATCAGGATTGGCAATTGACCAGGGCTTGTCAAGGACTGTTCACATTGATTCACTCCTGAAAAAACTGAATTCTGCAGCTTTTCTGGTGTCAAGGCTTTCTAGTATGCTCGACCGAGAGGCAGTTGTCACTGCCTACCATGGATACTTCGAGCCTCTACTGTCCTATGGAATACTTCTTTGGGGGGGCTCAGGAAACTCTCTGCCGGTCTTTAGGGCACAAAAGAGAATAATTCGAATTATATTTAGAAAGCCACCGAGGTCCTCATGCCTTTCTCTCTTCCGATCAGCAGCAATCATGACTGTCCCTGCTCTTTATATATATATTACGTTTATATCTTTGCCTTCAAATACAAGACAAAT
Source organism: Nilaparvata lugens (assembly GCF_014356525.2). Lineage (NCBI taxonomy): Eukaryota > Metazoa > Arthropoda > Insecta > Hemiptera > Delphacidae > Nilaparvata > Nilaparvata lugens. The sequence goes on from NC_052507.1 coordinate 40,222,209, forward strand.
TGGACAACAGGGTCAAATATCCATAGTCATAACACAAGATCCAGAGGTGCGTTGAGAATTGAGCCACACGGAACGACCTTTTACAAATCTCACAGCATATAGGTAAGGAAGTATTCAATTCGTTGCCGAACCACTTGAAAGAGGATCAAACACTGACAGTTTTCAGGACAAGACTGAAAATCTGGTTGATAGCCCAGTGTCCCTATAGTTGGCAATCCCTAATAAACTGATTAGAGAAAAACAAAATAAGACTAAGAAAAATGTATTAAGAATCTATCGTGTTACTTTCGAGTGCAATGTTAATGTCTCCAGATTTTATTGTTTCTATATAAGTATGAGTTGTAACTGACATATTATTTATAAGTTTTCAAATATTATATTTTCACAATTTTAAAAATTTATCTAGTCTTACTTTGTAAATGAATGTTAAAATTTGAATGTATGTGACTATTGTCTATGCTTACCATTGTTTAGTCATGACAAGTAATAAATTGAATTGAATTGAGGATGCTAATAGGTCACTGCTCACCAATTCGAGAATCTATCAAATTCCTCATTATTATATTATTAAATGTGAATCTCACGCATAGCAAATTCCAAAAAATAGCCGCCTTAGCCGTTATTAGTATTATCTCTCTACAGTTGAATAACCTACTATTAGAAAAAAGAATTAGAGGTGTTCACTACACATTACACGTTACACGCAGCGATTTGCAACAATGTAGCATCACTTGTAATTGAATCAAAGGATTAATTAAGCGAGAAGATAAATTGAAACCGATACTGGTATCTAAATGGACCTGGAAACAGGTCGGGAATTTGAATAAAAATAGCTGAGCGAATAGCAGCGGCGTCATTTGGCGATTTAGCATTCTATGTTGGAGTGGACAGATAATGCTGCACAGCACGCAGCCCCCGATAACGGGTGGGGCAGGGGCAGCTACCTGAAATATTATTGCACTGGCTCCAAAAGGTGGTGGATTTTGTCGAACCTGTTCCCTGTTCTTCTACAGCGAGCCAGCCATTCCGTGAATATATATTATTATCATTACATTCGCTTTGTCGGCCAGTAGTTGCAATAGGCAGACTCGCTTCTCGCGTGCTACATTGTGTTGATCTGGCATTGCATTGTGTGCCTAGCTCACTCTCCAGGTAATAGGACAGCTGGATGGACATGCTCAATAATAATTGCGGGGTTGTTCATATTCCCCCCGGGACAGGATTCCAAAAAATAGCTAGGTCACGGCAAGTGTGACGCTGCAAAAATTGAATGAAATCTGTACCGGAATTCATTTCAAGTTGATTCTTCCATTGGGAAAACGCACTGTTTATTCGGTAGCTGGGGGGAGAGTGTTCGTGAAAATTCGTTCCAAATTGTGATTGAGATTTCCATTGTTCTCAACAGAGGCTTTTAATTATTAGGCCACATTCCAATTTTCATCTCTGTTGGGATGAATGATTTGAGAGGTGAGGCAATGTTGTATCTCTAATTTCATTCATTTCATGTTGGTCCATATTTGGAAGAATATATTCAATAATATTCCAAGTATGTTATCAGTTTTTAGGCGCATTTTATCACGTTTCCAATCTATCTACGATGAATTTATTATAATTCTTTAAACCCCATTGCATTGGTACTCAAATAGACCTGTTTTGAAATTGTTCTCAACATGAAACTCAATCACAATATTGGATATCGATGATCGCTTATGATTTTCCTGAAATTGAAATGGGAGAGGTTCTCCAGATATAATCACGGATCTCCATTTCACACGTTATTTACGTTTATAACTTTGCACTGTATTATTGTGGTGAGAATCTTTCATTTTTGTTACATTCCCAATTCGATTAGAAATAAATAGAAATAGTGGTGAAGACGGATTTGGCCAAAATGCCGGTAGTATACCTTGATCTTGTAATGAATTAATCAATATTACAAAAAATTCAAAGATAATATTGTAGATTAGCCTCTTGACAATAAGAATAGCCCCAAAACTTGAATAACATTCTCTTGATTAACAATTTATTGTCACGAAACCTAACTATTATGATACTACACTTAAGGCTGTGCAAAGGCTAAGAATAAGATTTTAAAAATAAAAAAGAAAAACATTTTTTTCCGATCAATTATTTTTGAGATATGAGCGCCTAAAGTTTACATTTTTGGGACAGAACATTCCAAATTCGGTAAGAGATTGATCAATGTGATTCAGAGGATAAATTTTTCATGGTATTGGTGATTGATTAAAACAAACATTTTTCGAAAATATCGATTTTTGAGAAAGTTATCTAATATACCAAAAATAACTAAAATAACTAAATAACTAAATAACTAAATAACTAAATAACTAAATAACTAAATAACTAAATACTAAATACTAAATACTAAATAACTAAATAACTAAATAACAAATAACTAAATAACTAAATAACTAAATAACTAAATAACTAAATACTAATAACTAAATAACTAAATAACTAAATAACTAACTAACTAAATAACTAAATACCTAAATAACTAAATAACTAAATAACTAAAAACTAAATAACTAAATAACTAAAAACTAAATAACTAAATAATAAATAACTAAATAACAAATAACTAAATAACTACATAACTAAATAACTAAATACTAAATAACTAAATAACTAAATAACTAAAATAACTCAATAACTAAATAACTAATAACTAAAATAACTCAATAACTAAATAACTAAATAACTCAATAACTAAATAACTAAATAACTAAATAACTAAATAACTGAATAACTGAATAACTAAATAACTAAAAGCTATTTTTGGTAATTTTTATTAAATTGAATAACTTTCTCAAAAATCGATATTCTCGAAAAATGTTTGTTTTAATCAATTACCAATACCATGAAAAATTTATCCTCTGAATCACATTGATTAATCTCTTACCGAATTTGCAATGTTCTGTCCCAAAAATGTAAACTTTAGGCGCCCATATCTCAAAAAGTAGTGATCGGAAAAAATGTATTCCTGAGAAAAAATTTCCATTTTAATAGCTTGATGATATACAAATCGGAAAACTTTGAAAAACATCACCAGTAGAAAGTTCATTTTTAGCCTTTGCACAGCCTGAATAATGTTCTATACTGTATAACTTGCATAAATCGAAATTTCATGTTTTCCTCATTGTGAAGATAGCATGTCAGAGTCGAGAGTTAACTTAAGTCATTCATGGTGAATAAAACATACAGCATTCAGAGCCAAGATGCTTCAATGTTATATTGTTGAGGATATAAATAGTACAATATTATAATGATTATTGTTCCGCTTGGAGTCTTCACTTATGTCCTTGGCCTAGAACACAGTTGATAGATAGATTTTGAATTGTACCAGTTGCTTTGTCTGGATTTTTAATATTGAATACAATATTGTTCTGGTGTTGTTACAATTTAATTCTAGTGGGCTGAGAAAATTCCTCTTCAATAGTGGGTGGATCTGTTTTGATTCTGCATGGGCTGTTCACTTGCAAATCCGTATTAGCCTATCAAACGGTGTACCCTGCAGTTATATTATATCCGTGGAAAGTGAGGGTATGGAGAATCTGTCGATCAATGTTGTTTGGGTTTGTGCATAGCTGCATAACGTAGCTGCTCAACAATTTAATTCTATTTCAGCCCAATGAAGTATGCCAACAATCATTACTGATTCCCGATTGCTCTATTTTGCACGCAATTTCCTGCGCCCTTTCCTCTTATAATTTGGGAATCAATTCAACGAAACATGGTTTGGTATTCTCATTTGTTCAATGTTTGAAAATAATCAATTTTTAGAACTCTTGAATGATCCACTTAGTGAGCTTTACAACAATCATATTAGACAGGATTATTGTTGTGTATTCAAATAAATTAAGCATTGAAAATGCTTTGTTCCAGAATTTTGTCATATAATCATATTTTAATCGATTTGGCTGCATAAAAATAATACCTTTTCCAATTCATTAACTTGAATGCTTTTGTATTATATTTCTGATTAATTTTCCTCCTGGCTTGTTGTGTTTTGAACAATATTCTATTCCATAGAATAATATGGAGCAAAAGGTTTTTTTTATAATATAAAGTAATTTGGATGAACTAAAAGCTAAGTCACTAGATGAGTTATATTGATTGATAGTAGTGGGCATATCAAATCAATAAAAAATTAGAATCAAAGCTATTTCAAAAACTCAATTATTGAATGAAATATATTGATTATCATATAGTACTTGGCATACACTGGTTGATTGAGAAGATCCATCCCCTGGGCTGAAACGGGATTAGCGCGTTCTATGAATTAACAATTAAATTCAAGCATTTTTCTTGCTTTCCTGTTGCTTACATCTCGGATAGCCTGATAAGTGGTAAACGTTATATCAATCAATCAAGAATCTTCTTTATTCCACAATACAGCAAGTACAAAAATGATAAATAATATGAAATATAAAATACAACTTATTAAGTACTTAGATTAGGGTTTCATATTATACATTATGGAATGAGCCTACATGGGCACTGTGGCCTGTGCGTAGACTCGAGTTGGTATTTCAAGTAGAGTGAATCTTATGAAGGGGAAGAAGAAGGAGAGCCTAAATGGATTTAACAGATGAGGGTAATTTTATTCAAATGATTGTCATAGTTTCGTATTGTAGAAAGTCATTCTATACCGTATTGTTATGTCCGTCTGTAACGTATATAGCCAGTCTGTATGGTAAAGTCAGTCGGTATTGATATAGAGTCAGTAGAAGTCATGTTAATTATGAAGTCAGGTGAGTCCGCCGCCCGCCAAGACCAGAGCCACAGCCTCCTCATCACTTATTTCAAACAACCAATATTTCAATCTTTTTTTGAAAATTGCAAGACTAGCAGCTGAAAAAATGTTATTTTGTGGAAATAATCTCTTGAGATTACGATATATTACTTGGGATAAGAAGAAACAATTTGTTGTTGAAAAGGATCTCGTTAGCTGGATAGTTCTGATCCCAACTGTGGCTGCATATCTCGTGTTATGAAAATGTAAAGATGGCAGGAAAATTGAACCAAAATGTTTATAAACATGAATGAGTAAATCCTTTATGTATAATTTTTTCATAGTTAAAACTCCTGAAATAGAATTTCCTGAAATAGTAAAGATGAGGGATATCTTTGACATCTACGAAAGCCAGCTTAAAGGATTGCTTTTTGAATAACTTCTATTCTTCTTAGATGGGTGCGGTAGGCTGCTCCCCATGCTAAGATGCCATATGAGAGGCGAGACTGTACAAAGGCAAAATAAGCTACCTATAAAAAAATGTTATGAGAATCAATGGTAATCAATAATCGATTTGATAATGATTGAAACTAGTATTATTCCAGAGAAATTAGTAAATACAGTCGTGTTTTCACAAAAAATATCGTTTAATAATTGATAATTAATCGGAACTCCTATATAACATCAACTTATCGACTCTCAAGTGGAGGTAGAGAATCAATCTATCCTAAATCGGATGCTGGGTTGAATGCTGTCCCCCAGTAAGAACCAGTGTAATAAATGAGAGAGCAGGTAGCATATTAGATTAACACTCAATCGAGTTTCATCCGATGAATTAATGCATATATTAGAAGACAAACTGGCAGTCAAAAGGACTCCGGTAGCAAACGACAAGCCAACAAGGTTGGTATCATATTAGTTTCTATCAGCATGAGTTGTCTCAGTCCAGTTATCAACGTGAACAGACATCTCAATTCGTATTTATTTTTCCATCAGCTTATCCTTCTTCACTATATCCTATTCTTTTTTATTTCATTTTTCAACACGCGGTATCCATGGAAACTCCTTCCCCTTCTCTCTCTTCTCTTCCTCTCCCTCATTCTTCTGCTCCTTGTTCACTTCTTATTTCCTTTCACATACAGATTCTATTCACCACTCAACACAAACGAGGATGACAGAGTGAGGAAGAATATAAAAGCATGCGAGCTAGAGGAACAGAAAAGTAACTCCTCTCCAGTCTAACTCACTCGAGAAATGCCACTCAACGGTTTTTTCTGATGCACCTCACTGGGATTTCAGGATGGAAATTAGATCTCTATTTTGTAATGAATGGTTGTAGCCACTTGGAGAAGAGAGATGGTAATCAACTCTACAACGCTACTCTGACCAATCCAATAATAATTTCAAGACGTAAATCAGATCAAATTTTCCTTCCCGATTGTCTCGAAAGGACAGGATACTTGATTCGTATTTTGATAAATATTTGATGAATATCATAGTACTTATTTCTTTATGGTATTGACCACTTCTAACTGTTTAGTCCTTTCGAATTCTTGGCTCTTGACAATAATTATTAGTACACAATTAGTAGAGCCTAGAGCCCTAGTATTAGGCTCTTGAGATTACCTACTTTAATTCCTACTTTATCTTTCTCTCAGAGTGAAATAATATCCATATTTCAAATTAGAAACTCTTCCAATTTGGAGATATGGTTCGCTAATCATCTGTAAATATCGGGGGACCGAGCTTCGCTCTGGAGTGTAAAAGCATACAAAATTTCCTACGAAAGATTGAATTTATAGTCTCAGTCATACAATTTCACAGTCGAATCAGTCCAAATTGATAATTACATCAATTTATAGATCTCCTAATGGTAACAGTAGAGTTTTCTTGGAACAATTGGAAGAACTGTTCAACTTCTTGCATGAGCTAGCATTTAAAAACTATCATTTATTCGTAGGTGGAGATGTGAACTCGGATTTTGACTTGAATAGAGATAGACGTAGCTCTTTTGAGCTGAAAAACTTATTAAGGCAATGCAACATGACATTCACAAATGTCGTAAATACAAGAGATAATGCTTGTCTAGATAATATATTTACTAATATCAGGACTACTGTTGTTTCAAATAAGGTTCTTCCTTTCCCGTACTCGGATCATGAGCTTCTGACCATTGAATCTGTTGAGCTTCCACATAGTAGTAATGTTGAAAGTTATAATACCGAATCAAAGCTAGTAAAAACAAGACCTATGACTGCTGACAAAATAAATAAATTTAGAAATTCGTTGTATAGTACTGACTGGTCTGATATATATATAGTAAAAAAGAACCAGGTAATGATTTGTTTTCATATTTCTTTTCTAAATTCTTAAGAATATTCAACTATAACATTCCTGTAAGAGCTTGTAAAGTTTCCTACAATAGAGGCAAGCAGAATAAGAAAAACAGTTGGTACAGTTCACAGTTGGCAGCCCTAAAGCAGCGAATGTTTTTACTAATGAGTCTAAATGATAAGTTCAAAACTGCCTAAACAAAATCTGCTTATATAGAATGTAGAAATAGGTATAATAAATCAATAAGAGGAGCAAGAAAATCTATAACACTGAATACATTGAAAAATCAAAAAACAGGTGTCAGGCTGCATGGAAAATTATAAACACAGTTGCTGATAATAATGTTAATGCTAGAAAGAGTGTTCCTCTGCATCCAGATGTTCTAAACAATTATTTTATTCAGTCTGTTAAAGATATTCAAGACTCATTGAATGGACCAGGTAGATTGTCATTGGATCCAGAATCAAAATGGACCCAGTTTGACTGCTAACTTCAACTTCTGTGAAGTGCTCCCTGAACATGTGTCAGACATTGTCTAAGGTTTTAAATCTTCTAATATCTGTGATATTTACGGCATGTCTGTCAACTTATTAGAGGAGGTAATAGATAGTTTTGTGAAGCCTCTTACTCATTGTCTAAATGAATGCTTAGCGGAAGGAGTATTTCCAGAGGAGCTCAAGAAGTCGAGGGTGGTGCCTATTTACAAAAAGGGTGATAGAGATTGTCCACGTAGTTATAGACCAATATCTATTGTACCTGTTCTAGCAAAAATACTTGAAACTATAGTATATAATCAACTGTCTGAACATTTTGAGCGTTCAAATATCATAGCACCTTCTAAATTTGGCTTTAGAAAAAATAAATCTACTGTAGATGCTCTTCTCAAATTAACTAAGAGTGTATTGCAAGCATTTGAACAGGGAAACTATGCTCTGGCCACCTTCTGTGACATAAGTAAGGTTCTCTTGGAAAAGATGAGCTATTATGGAACAGGTCAGAATGCTCTCAAATTTTTAAAGTCCCACCTAATGAATCGTAGTCAACTAGTAACTGTAGGTAGCATTAGCAACAAGTCGTCGTTGTTGAAGGTTGAGATGGGTGTGCCACAAGGCTCGATACTTGCTCCTTTCTTATTTTTGGTTGCGATCAATGACATTTCAGCTTTCGTGAAGACTGATACAATTTTGTATGCTGATGATACCACTTTCTCCAACCTGGACAGTGATCTGAACCAGGAAAGCAAACACCCTATGGAAAAAGCATCTCTATGGTTCAATGCAAATAGCTTTGTTCTTAATAACAGTAAAACTGAACAACTTAATCTCAATTCAAAAAGAGAACCTCCAGTGAATAATCCAGCAAATGTGAAATTTTTAGGGATTCGTATGGATTCAAAGCTCACATGGGAGCCACATATCAAATATATCAGCTCAAAGCTCAGCAGAGTAATTCATTTGCTCAGAAGTCTATCCGGTGTAGTTAGTACCTATGAAATATTTGAGAACGGCCTATTTTTCTTTCTTTCATAGTATAATATCTTATGGCCTCATCCTTTAGGGTAATGCTTCTCAGATCAATGATGTTCTACTCATTCAAAAGAAAGCTTTAAGAACTATAACTAACTCATCATATCTTGAGCATTGCAAACCATTGTTCATTATTATTTATTATTCATTGTTTATTATTAATCCATCCAAATTTAAAATTGTTTGTTTTATTCCAATTTATATTTTAGATTGTGATTTGGTGTAGAAATTTGAATGGACATAACCTATAATATTTGGACAATTTAAAACTAAATTAGGAAATTAAAGAAGTTTTAGGCAATAGCTTGTTTTTTCTTTTCCGATTCTTGTATTTTTTGCTAACCTTATAAATAAATAGATAAATTAATTAATTAATAAAAAAAATCCAACTGTGATGAACTTGTATGTATATTATGTCCTCATTTATACCCGTAAGAACCTGTCCTGCCTGCAACTAAGAAGTGATTTTCATTCAATTAACACAAGGTACAGAAATCGCATTGATATACAGCACCAAAGACTGACAAAATCTCTAAATAGTTTCGAGATCACAAGACAAAAACTGTTCAACAAACTGCCTTCCCATTTACATAATGAGTCACAAAAGATATCTAAACAAAAGATATATAGTTGGCTAGTATTAAATCAGTTTTATAAATTGACTGAATTTGATGAGTGACTAGTAAATATATGTTAGTAAATAATTAGTACCTGTCTATTAGTACCTGTTGGTTAGTCCGATTATATTGTTATCTAAATTCAACTTCTCTTCATCACTCAACTGTGATACTTGTGCCGAGCACTCTTTTTAATTCAGGCCTTTTCCCAAGTTATAATAGTAAATTTAATACGCAATAGACTAGAGCCATTATTGTAAGTGAGTTAGCGAAATAAATTATTTTCTCTCTCTATTATGCACGGCCATGACTTCGAGTTTCCCATGATAGATATTTAAAAATTGTGGCTCCGAGTCATCGAGGAATGTAGATTATGGAATTATCTCTAAAACTTAGCCTTCTTGTCGCGACATAAAGTGCGATAAGTTGGAAAACAGCAAGCATTGAAATTATAACAAACTACCGATTTTGCAGTTACTATTTGGTCCAAAGGCTCTAGAAGCCACGCGACGATTGGTCAAATTGATTCCCTTCGCCCAATAGGAGACCTGTTTCTAAATACAGTAGTGGGGGGATTCCCCAGTCGAGAGACCAGATTACGTTTCGGACGACACTTTGCTAGGAGCACTACGAGAGTAAAGATGTAGTCATTATGTTTCGCCCTTTTTGGGCAAGTTTATAAGTTTATATAATTAGTTAATGTAGGAGCTAGTTTTATTTTTATTAATGTTTAAATTTTCTAGTAGTGCCATGTCCTGAAAGGTTTAATTGTGTTTCTTCATCATGTACGAATAATTGTTTCTTCAAATAACCGCTAAGGTACGTAAAATAAGGTTAAAATATAATTTAGGGAATTTAATTGATTGAAACTTCCATAAGAGTATTGAATTAATTAAGCCTGTTATTTTTCAAGTTAATAATATGGATTGAGAATAATCCTTTTGATTTTATTAGTGATGGAAGATAATTATAAATTTTTTTTCTAAAGAAGTATAGAAAGTTTTCAGTTATGTTACATTTGAGTTATTGTTTCTGGAAATATATTATGGTAGAGTATTGCTGAAAGTCAGGAAGATAGCCTTCAAATTGGAATGACATTTTTAAGATTATGTTCATATTAAGTTTATGACATTTTATAATTTTATATTTTTTCAGACTCTGTTTTCTTATGTCATTAAGGCTTTCGAATAATTTAGTAAATTTTTATGATAGAAATCTCAATAGACAAAGAAGAAAGTTTTTCTTTTCCATGAAATTAATATTAATAAATGTTGGCTAGCGCACAAGTTTCCAATAATACTAGTCGAGCTACTATATGAAAAATTATATTTGATTTTGCAAACCAAACGAAAAATATCATATAAGTTAGCATCATTTCAATCTGAATTATTCCTTTCCTAAGAGTATTATATCAATTTATATAAAAGTTAACATCATAATTAATGAAGTACTCATTTTTCTAAAAGCATTGTATATTAATGACACTCTGGCAAGTAAATCCGTTTTAATTCAATTTTGAGAATGAAATCAGAACGTCAAGATAAAATCTAAATTAAATAATTGAATAAACTCCTGTTTTAGCTTTTGATGAATTGTAGGAAGAGTTAGAAATTAATGCTGTAATACATTTATTTACAGCGGTTCATGTGTGTCCCCAAACCAACTTCTTGTACTACCACCCCTTTGGTTCCGCAACTTTATGTAACACCGCTTCAAGACACCCGTTCAGACGACAGGTCTAGGGACGTAAGAGGACGTCGCCGTCAAGCCAAATTCAACCGGTAAAAGTTCACCGCCAAAAACAAGGTACTGTAACCCCGACGATAAAGCAACGTACAGACCAACGAAAGTGCAGTGTAGTGAAACAAAGGTTCATTCGAGAATGTCAATCAAAAGTGGGGATTCAAAATTATTATGAAATGGGTTATATGGGTTACTATCGACGAAACTTGGGTTCAACGGGCTTTTCTTTCTTGAGTAATTTTATGTTGAAATTAACTTGTTATTTGATGACTGATATTGATTGGTTTTGTGACGTATTGCTATCTAAAAGGGGATAGTAATGCGCCCCCGAATCAGATGAAGAATGTCAACAAAGTAACATGAAATTGTTGTTTCTGTTGTTCGATTTTAGTTGCCAATGTTTATTGAAGCTGTTTGTATTTTTCAATTATTTCAAATTGTAGTGTTATTCTATAGTATAAACCTATTAAATCAGGCATGGCAAGATTAATTGAAGTTTTCTTGACTCTAGCCCGTTCACCTGCATGAATTAGGTATAGACTCAGGTATTTTCAAGATGTGTCTATTTCTAAATTCTAAATTTTATTCAAAATTATCTTCTTTATCATCTTTTAAAAGGTAAAAGCACATACTGTAGTAGAAACGTCCAAATGTATTTATTGTTGTTATTATTCTATTTGTTAATATTAACCATCATTACATGAGCATTGTGTATATACTGCTGTAGAAGTGAGTGACTTGAACGTGTCGTTGTTATGCTGTAAATGCTTTTCGACAATAAAATTTCATTTATTCATTTATTTTTATTTATCCAACATATATTTTAGTAGAAATAAATTAAAATGTACATCCATGTCATGACAATATTAGAAGTTTCCCCAGTCTTTGACATTGTAAAAATGCTAGTTCTACGGAGGCTATTCCACAAAATCACTATAACTATTTTAAAACTAATTTAATAAATATCGCTATAACAATTTTAATAACTATTTTAAAACGACTACTAACTTAATGAAAAAATAACACAACATTTCGACGTTCCGGTCAGCTGCGGAAACAAAACTGAAAGCTGAATGGTGACTAGCTTTATCAGTGAGCACGGTTTATAGTCACACTACCGAGTCGTCAACAACATGGCGCCACTCGTTCATTTCCCCCCTATGCCTCAGACCACACAAGCCAAGTTACAAGCGGTGGAAAGTATACTATGTATGCTACAATATTTGTTAATATACTTTTACTATTCTACACTAACAGCATCTAGTTACTATTTTGGACTTTCTGAAGTAAACATGTTTTCTAAAAAGAAGAGAAAAAACAGAAATAAGTTTTTCTTGCTGAATATTATTCTTCTCGTGAGATCAGCTGAGGAATAACCTACACATGCACTCGCTCACTCACTTCCATTACGGTACCAACAGATGACAAAAATTCCAGCTGTTTTTCCAAGGACGTATTTATCCTTTCAATGTCCTTCAGCGAGTTATCCCAGGGTTGAGACCTAGTGTAATCGAATCTTCATATCATAAACCTACTTTGTTACAAGTTTCGTGAGAATCGTTTGAGCCGTTTTCGAGATCCGGTCAAATACAGATAATAATATAAACATATAAACAGAAATTGCTCATTTTATAGAAAATATACAGAAATCAATAATAATCGACTTGGGATAACAGTTGCGACATAACACCCTATAAGTTGCGACATAAACACCCTATACCATGGGATTACTTACGCAATTGTTTCTTTATTGACCGAGCGAAGTGAGGTCTAAGATTCAAGTCGACGGTTTGACATTTCTCTAAGCCTAATGTTTAAATGTTTAAATGTTTAAATGTTTAAATGTTTAAGTTTAAATGTTTAAATGTTTAAATGTTTAAATGTTAAATGTTTAAATGTTTAAATGTTTTAAATGTTAAAATGTTTAAATGTTTAAATGTTAAATGTTTAAATGTTTAAATTTTAAATGTTTAAATGTTTAAATGTTTAAATGTTTTAAATGTTTAATGTTTAAATGTTTTAAATGTTTAAATGTTTAAATGTTAAATGTTTAAATGTTTAAATGTTTAAATGTTAAATGTTTAATGTTAAATGTTTAAATGTTAATGTTTAAATGTTTAAATGTTTAAATGTTTAAATGTTAAATGTTAAATGTTTAAATGTTTAAATGTTTAAATGTTTAAATGTTTAAATGTTTAAATGTTTAAATGTTTAATGTTTAAATGTTTAAAATGTTTAAATGTTAATGTTTAAATGTTTAAATGTAAATGTTTAAATGTTAAATGTTTAAATGTTTAAATGTTTAAATGTTTAATGTTTAAATGTTTAAATGTTTAAATGTTTAAATTGTTTAAATGTTTAATGTTTAAATGTTAAATGTTAAATGTTAAATGTTTTAATGTTTGAATGTTTAAATGTTTAAATGTTTAAATGTTTAAATGTTTAAATGTTTAAATGTTTAAATGTAAATGTTTAAATGTTAAATGTTTAAATGTTTAAATGTTTAAATGTTTAAATTTTAAATGTTAAATGTTAAATGTTTAATGTTTAAATGTTTAAATGTTTAATGTTTAAATGTTAAATTTTAAATGTTTAATGTTTAAATGTTTAAATGTTTAGATGTTTAAATGTTTAAATGTTTAAATTTTAAATGTTTAAATGTTTAAATGTTTAAATGTTTAAATGTTTAAATGTTCAAATGTTTAGATGTTTAAATATTTACTTAAATGATCCAATGCTTACTTAACATAGTTTAAAAGCAAGTGACTCCGTAGCTTAGTTGGTATCGAGCACGGTTCATGAATTCGAGGTTGCGGGTTCTAAACCTATCAAAATTTTTTGCTTGAAATTTTCAGCTCTTAGAAAGTTATCCACGTGATTTCGTACAAAATAATGACTAATTATTCATTTTATGTTTTCTGGACATAGAAATATTGAATTTCACAACAAGAGATTTTACCCCATGCAAAGCACGTGTTACCTGAGCTACTTATTTCGTTATGGTATTGACTTCTTCTAACTGTTCAGTGCTTTCAAATTCTTGGCCCTTAACAAAATTATCAATAGACAATTAGTCTGACAATTAGTAGAGCCTAGTATTTGGCTCTTGACAATAATTTATGTTTTTTTTTCATTTGAAGCTAGGCACCAATATTTGAATTACAGTGGAAGATCTTGATCTATAGATTACAGAGCTGAAGTAACTAGTACCTGGATCAGCGTGAAATTCTCGAAATGAAGAAAACGGGAAGACGTCAGTGGTATGAAATTGGAATAAAAATGACATATCAATCACATGTTCTGTTGATCAACTATTTCCATTGGATTTGTTAAACAAATAATAAAGACATAAAGAACTACTGATGTGGATAGAAGGATGAGATTAATCAGCATTATCTATATGTTTCTGCATTTTTATTTTCAATAATAGGGATGATATAAGAAAAATAGTTTACTCTTGACTTGAAAGAAAGGTATGCTGTCTTGTATTGTTTCATATCTCTGCATTTTCATTATTGAAAATCTGGTGTGGCGCACTCACACAACTTTCCTTGCCGTTATGAAAATTGATCACCTGACGCTAGTGTTCTCGCGCATCTAAAGTCTACTATTCGAAAATCTGACCCAGCTGCTGACAGGACAATAACGCTGGAGACACACGAGGTCTGCTATCTCTTCATAGTGAATGATTTAATAGAATCAACAGTTGCCAACAGTTTGCAAATGAAATAATCACATTTTCTCGAATTTTGAGTTTATTTTCAATTTTATGTGAAAATGTTACTGTACATTAATCATAGAAATTTTCATGATTAATCTTTTCCTCTTGAATTTTCTTGTTCAAATTGTATCTGAAGCCTGATAATTGGGAATCTAGAATCAAACATTGCATAGATGAGGCGGAGCTCCTGGAATTTTTACAGATATAAGACTTGTGGCATTTGATAGAGCTCATCAATGACTATTTTAAGTATAGCTTTAATCAGAATCGTTGGAGCCGTTTTCGAGAAAATCGCGAAAAACACTGTTTTTGACAACATTTTCGCCACTTTAGCCGCTATCTTGAATCGCATTTGATCGAAATTGTTCGTGTCGGATCCTTATATTGTAAGGACCTTACGTTCCAAATTTCAAGTCATTCCGTTAATTGGGAGATAAGATATCGTGTACACAGACGCACATACACTCATACACACACACACACACACACACACACACACACACACACACCACACACACACACACACACACACACACAACACACACACACACACACACACACAGAGAGAGACCAATACCCAAAAACTACTTTTTTGGACTCAGGGGACCTTGAAACGTATAGAAATTTAGAAATTGGGGTACCTTAATTTTTTTTCGGAAAGCAATACTTTCCTTACATATGGTAATAGGGCAAGGAGAGTAAAAATCAGATAAAGATATGAAATTTTATATAATGAAATAGATGGAGAAGATGTTCGGGAATGTGTAGACTCATTTCCAGCCACATTCGAATTACATTCCCGGTCTGAAATAAATAAGTTCTTACTTTTCTGTGCAGCTTACAATGCCACTCCATTGTCCGCTTATAGAAAATTTTCATTTTCTGAATTGCTCCCTATTTCTGCATAGGATGGAGTTGAAAGCCGAAACACACAAATGAGAAAATGGAGGGTTTACAGGGTAAGGGTAGAAGGAGGATCAATGGTAAGTAGAATTCAAAGTGACAGATCTTGTGAGTAGAAGCAATTGGCTTCAGTGGGATTATTTACGCTGCACGAAAATAGCATTTCCAACACCAAACGGACCCGGAGAAGGATTTTATGACTAAGAGTCTGCCTTTTAAGATGGATTAGGGCGAAGGACACCAGCTACACGAGATTACAGCAAAGGCCAATGGATGCTACCGACTCCAGCTGCACTAACAAATTATCCTAATCGGTAAAGGTTTAAATTGGTTCCGTTTCCGTGATGAAATGGATAAAACTGTTTGGATTTGCACTTAGGGAGGTGGATTCCTTTTCCTGATTGCAAGAGTATTCGATTTTTAGAATTAACCATGCATGTTCCACTGAATTTTAGAAAACTGATAATTTGATTGAATTTATTCACGTCTTTAAAGTTACCACTGCATCTTTGCTTTCCACTTCCAAGCAATGGAATTTATGATCAATTTTGATTTCATTCATGGAGCTTCTGAAGGTGTAACTTGACTCCTGGCCTGTTCGTCAGGTTTTCCAATAAGTCAATAATTGCTCCTATTAATAAACAGTATTTTTTATTATCGATACTCATTGATTCCCATTCCAAGAGAAGTAGAGTATATAAAGAGGAGCTGACTTAAAAAATATAAATCAACATCAATACTATTTTTGACAAATTTGTTAATGTGTTTTCTACTTAACACGTTCAAGCTCTTCTCTATTCGTCTAAGCCCGAGAACACATTCCATTCCATTCATAGCTATTTTTATGTTGTCGAATTTCTCAATTTGCTTTATTCAACTTCTATCTTCTATGCTTCGTTGAAATAAATAGTTTTTTCTCAGAATAAATTCTGAGCTACCAAGTTGATGGGAGGGTGTTCATGATAATTATTATAATTTATAATAATCAACTCTATCAACTATTGTCAATTTACACCAGATCAGCATATACAATCATTACAGCTAGACAAAAATTGAGCCACATAGAATTGATATTCATGAATAAAGTAGTCGAAAATCAACAATTCAAAGGATTCATGTTGGTTTATGAGTTTCATAGTGACGTGCAAATTCGCTGACTGAAAAGCCACAGTAGCAGCAGCTCAAAGAGTGAAGTCCGCCACCGCCCGACGCCCCTCGCCCCTCGCCCGACGCCACAATGCATTGTGGCTCCATTTCAAAGCCGTAAAGTGGATGCATAATTTATGGCCGACTGTGAATTGGTGATGCACCAGGGACCGGCGACTCTAAAATTCAACACTCCATTATCTGCTTATGAACGCGTATTAAAGCGAAATAATCTCGACTAAAAACATACAACATCCGTTCCAGTATACGGGTGCTGAATAATCGGAAGCCGGCCCCACAGCGATGCTGAAATTATGTTGACCAGGGTATTCCACCACAAATCTCTGATTGAAAACCAAAAATTAAATAATTCAACAAACAATCACACAGGAAATTAGTTCGATTTCTCAGATTATGTTAATTAAACAAATAATATCTCATGAAATTAATCTGATTCTGTTTTCCCTTTTTAGGATCACGTGTATCCAATGCATCATGCTGAATATTGTTGCTGGTTCTGTAATTTTGCAATAGTGAAGAACAATAGAAAAAATAAGAAGACAGATAAATAATAGAGAGGAAGAGAATTGACTGGGATACCGATAAGATAATAGTTTAGAGTATTGAATAGTAACTTGGATTTCATGATGTAGAATAATAAAGTGATTGAAGCGGAGGATTGGAAATAGCGAGAAAAGAGGGTCAGATAGATTGAGAAAATAGAATTTCAGAGTGTTGAGGTTTAAAAGTGAGAGAAATCTCCTGATGAGAATTATGGAACAAGTGAACTCAGATTAGATTTTAATTGAATCATTTATTTTTTGCTACTTCGAGTTTATTGTTATTCTTATCATGTACATTATATATTATTGATAGAATTTTTATTGTATAGAATTTTTTAATTTGTAGTTCTATGTCGCTCAATCATTATTCAGTATGATTGATAAAAGATACATCACATTAGAAGAAGATATCAGTCTAAGGCCAAACATTTCCAACTCACAGAATAGACCAGCAATAATTTTAAAAGTTCTAAATAATATTTACAATTAGGCCTATAATGTAGTCAATCCATTTATCTATCAATACAAACCAATCATAATATAGTTATGACTGGGCGTGAGCAGCAGGCCTGAATGGTTCTCAGAATTGCCAGAGAACCATAATCCTGTCTTGAATGGATATTACTTGGAGAATGTGATGAGACTCAGTTCTTCTTTTTGGAGCTATGACGCTTTTTAAGTATAGAACAGGAAAGTTTAATATCATTGTACTTGGTACGCGTATTTTGTTTATATCAACGAGCATCCCTTTCAAAAGGGGAATTCACAAATTTTGACAACTTATCCTTACGTCTGAGCACAATGACTTCAACATTTTCTGTATTATTATAGTTGATAATGCACAATGAAGACAGACCCATTGACCCATTGACAAGACAAGGTGACACTATTCAGTTACTGAACCGAATCAGAGGCACCTAAGTTTGTCAAGTCTCAAACAAACAAGGTTCGATCCGATTGCAAGAGTTGCTAAGTGAGTTTGGCCGTGTTAAAGCGTCATCTCTCACATATGAGTCTGTTCAGGATACTTGTCTGCGAGTTTCAATGGAAAGGAAAATCTATACTGAAATCTAGTTATTCCGCTGTACTATTTCCAAACTATCATAATATAGATAGAGTGGAAGATTAAAAAATTATCGCAATATACCTTGGGCTACACTGTTATGGCAATTTGATCGTGAAGGAACCAAAAAAATGATTCTTTGTACGAGAAAATGTACAATTGTATTCTCTGTTACATTGCATTGTTTTCTTAACGGGTATTAACGGTTACGCGCCACCTTAGTCCTCCGACACACCCAGAACCTGACAGGAGTGAACAGCGTATTATTAATAAATAATACGAGAAATAATAATAATTAATAATTGTATCAATCAAATAAGTTATCCAACTCTTCATTCAACTGGTACATCCTACAAAGTCAAGCCATAATTAATAAACATGTTGTTATTTTTTTCAGTTTCAACTGACGATGCTGTCTCAGTTCTCGGCTTCACTGCAAAGCTGCCATGTGACATTACGCCACCCGAGAAAGATGACCGACCCACTCTTGTGCTGTGGTTCAAGGAGGGTGATCATGTCAGGCCAATCTATTCGTGAGTTGCATTAATATTTCTGAGAGAAGGAAACAATTTTTTGAGCTGATTCTTCATGATAAATTACCCAAAGAAGCCAAGTAACTAGTACTTAGAAGTATTTCTTATTACCACAGATTAGTTAATTGTACTTTATCTAGTCGCTGGAGCTGACTATGAAAATGCGAACAAATCAAATCATTTTCATTGACCAAAAACAAGGCATTATATACAACTTACAATATCCATCCAAAGTTTCAGATAACAATTACATTTTGAAAGAAACTATAGTGAGCTTTAAAACTAATAGACATTAAGAAAAAGCCCAGTCTCTGGTACAATAAAAGTACTACTTGCTGAATTATATAATATAACTCGCGTGCAAGTAGGAGCACAACTTAAAAAAAAAATGTAATGCTTCATTCAGACAACTTTCACTCCATGATTAGTGCTTTCTTTTTTAATTTATTTGTACCTAAACAGTAAAAAAACTATCAATTGCATCAGGCGATTTAGATAGCAGGCACTTGGAAATTTGCTTTTTAAAAGAATTTGTTCAATAGCAATGGGTAGCTGATTTGGTTCCAAAAACACAAAAGATTCTTGATAACAGGTATTGAAGGATTTTGGGAGTTTCAACATATTGGGCCGTATACATAAAAAAAGGATATGCTTATGCTTGTGAAATCCCAAGGAAATCCTTCTACTTCTATTCATAATAATTTCGAGCAAAACCTTGTACTTTCAGAGCAAAGGCTTATCCTTATACTCGTGGGAAATTAAATGGGTATTCATAAACTAGACCATTTACTTCACATAAAAAGCATATCCTTAAAAAATTATGAGTCTGGTCAAGAGCAAACTTACTTTGGTAGTGAACGGTTGTTTTCGAGATTTTCGGCGCATTGGCAGATGTTGTAGACGTGAGG
The DNA here is from genome assembly GCF_014356525.2 of Nilaparvata lugens. NCBI lineage: Eukaryota > Metazoa > Arthropoda > Insecta > Hemiptera > Delphacidae > Nilaparvata > Nilaparvata lugens. The sequence goes on from NC_052507.1 coordinate 40,242,022, forward strand.
GACGTCAAGTATTACAAGACCCGCTTACCTTAACTTTTTCGTGAATTTAAAGCATTATACCGCTTTGAAAAAGAAAATGTACAGTAGCTTGCAGACAGCTTCTTAGGAACAAGAGTGATGAAACTCGGGCGATATCCAGTGATTCTGGCATAGACTAAGTAAACGTTGTAATACTGTAGTCTATCAACTGAATCTCGGACTGTGAATGCAGTGATCGACAGCATACTTGCACATAAAGGTATGTCCACTCATGCTGAACCGAACGTCTAACAGCGCAGCAAACTGCGCAATCCGAAGTATCCGGAGTATGGAATTCGGTGGATTCCATACTCTTATTTATTTCAGTGGTTTCTCCAATATATTTGAAATCACAAAGCCACGTACATGATTGAAAAATAGAACATCTAACCCCTGGCTAACCCCGGTGCAACGTTGGTCTAGCGCAACTTTGGTCTCGTCTAAAAAATCGGTTTGCTGAGATAGAGTTTAGCCGTCGGTCATCTCTTGGTCGAGAGCAACTTTGATCTGCGGGTTTAGCCAGACCGACGCTCAAGTTTAGCCAGACTGAGGCACAACTGGAGGAATCCACGGGGAATTATTGTCGCAATGTTGGCAACAGCCATCTCGAATGCTACTTTGGCTCTCACACACTGTCTTTGCATATGGCTTTTGCACTCCCTCACACTCACTCACTCTCCCATCATTCGTTTCTTTCTTGTTTTTTCTTCTTCTTTCCTCTCCTCTCTCTCTCTCTCTCTCTCTCTTTAAGATAATTTGTAAAACTGTAATTATTATTGTAACCATGTTACCATAGGCGACAAGCCTAGTAACAATTGAAAAATATCTATCTATCTATCTCTCTCTCTGGAAGAAGAAAAAAAGCAATCAATCTCAATCTCTCTCTCTCTCTCACTCTCTTCTCTCTCTTTCCCCCTCTTACTCCCATTTTCTCTCTTTTTCAGTCTCTTCAGTCTCGATCCTTTCTTGACCATCATCATAATGATCATCTGCGATTAGATAATCTTCTAAACTATTTCAAATGTCGTTATACAGTGAACACATGAACAACTCCTCACCTTTTTGGTGTTCATTTGCAACTCATTTTCATTTATTTCAAAAATTTATTTTTTTACTAGCGTATTGTCCAGCTAGGAATTTAATGTAATATTTTTTATTGCTAAAAAATAATAACTATCGCCACAACACTATGTACAATGCGACATGATGCTGAAGTACTCACATAAATCGCCAGTCTCTCTGTGGACTGGCATCAGCAAAAAATTTGAGAGCAATCAGCACTTCTCTTTAATTTTAAATTCGGACACCGCACTGGCCGAATTGAGGTATTGGTTCGTAATAATCCAAATATTAAAGATAATCCATTATTCACTACATCCACTCACAAAATCACTTCCACAGCAAGGATCACGCAAACGAAGTGTCGCTCATCACGGTCTGGACTCAACTTAATAGTTCAATTATGCAATGCTGACTATTTCTGCATCCCGTGATGATGCAAGCAAACGCAGCTGCCTCCAATTAGCAACTCTCATCCCCACATAGATATCATCATCTCACACTCTCTTACAATTACAACATATTTAATACAGTTCTCCTTCATTACTGATGTAGGTACAGTTCCATATTATGTTCAAACCAATTATATCCATTTAATCAATACTAATTAATCGATACTATCGTAGCCCAGATTCGTAGAAGGTAATCGACCACTGATAGAAATTGAGTCAAAGGAATTGGCTTCCAATTTAATATTTTTTTCAGACATTGTCTTAACCAAAAAATATTTAATATAAGTGTTGAGAGAATGATTATAGAATTATGGGCTACACAGTGAATGGGCTAGTGTGTACTGCCAGAGACAAATAAATAGATAACTTTCAAACAGTATCTTTACTCTATGGAACTGCGTATAGCGAATACTTCAGAAAGATCTTTTTGAAGTAAGTCAGTTTTGTTTTTACCATCTTTCACAATTGAAAGTTCAATATAAAATGTATTGATAATTGTTCATTCAGTTTCATGCATGAATATGAATAGATCATGTATGTAAATCAGTTCATGTGATTGAAACGTAGTTCCCTTAACCAATGCTCCAGCACCTTTTTTTTAGTATGGTACCCACAAAATGTTCCAGTTATGCTATGATTAAAGAGTAGTTTACTCCGGGGACAGGAGGATATACAAATCTCCAGTAATATCTGGGAACATGGATATATCCCTCCCCAAATATATTTTTTTGCACTTGAGTAAAAATCATGAAAATCATAGGTTTGAAGACTATAACTTTGAAACAATTGAATGACTAATAAAATTATATTTCCATTCTATTTGATATATGAACTGAAATATTATAGGCCTATGATTCATTATTTTCTATGAAAAATTGAATAATAATAAGCCCACTGAACATAAAGGAACTTCATTATTAGGATGTAGATTTTCTAGTAGAAATTGCTTGAAATCACACCAAATTGAGGGTACTTTTCTAAAATTTTCCGGGGGAGGCCCCTCGGACCCCCTTCTCGTGAGAGGTAAAGAATTTTCTTGTTGTTTGAAGGTATTTTCATTTTCACTCTCTTATGTTATAATATTTTACAAATCAGTAGAAAAACATTTCAAATATATGACTTTATGGGTAATGAAATTGTTCAGAATTCAAAGACGAACCCCAATTTGACACTGGTTTTTGATAAAATCGAAACAATAGCAAGTTAATAGCTTAATCCCGAACTTAAACCTGCCTCCTAGCAGGTCTAAGTTGGAGTCTAAAATCAGCATTTTTGCTCCCGAGATTATCACATTTTAGCCTGATCCCGATCTCAGCAATCCACCGAGATTATCTTTTAAACCCGAGTTGATCTACGCTTGAACTCAGCAATCCACCGAGATTAATTTTTAGCCTAGACTGGAACTCAGCAAACCGATTTTTAGACCGCAGGTTTTTCCCTGCGATAATTGCCGGTCGGCCAACTTTTGCGCTCGAGCGTGGTTAATCCCGAACTCAGCAAACCGATTTCTGATCTGCGGCGCAAAAACCGGTTTTTAGCCGAGCGCAAGAGATAATCCCGATCTCAGCAATCGCCCCCTAGATTCTTCTCTGTTCAAATTGTTTTAATTCGCTGTGCGGTTCGCTGCAAGGCGCGATGCATGGCGGATTGCGCGGTTTGCTGCGTTGTTCGAGTTCGGTTCGACATGTGTGGAGTGTGGACTGTGCAATCTAGGCTAAAAAAGTCTTTTTACTATTGATATTTTTCTATTTTTTGAAGTTCATTGATTTTTATAATATCAAGCTATCAAAATAAAAAAGGTTTCTCGGAAAACAAATTTTTCGGATCGTTATTTTTTGAGATATGAGCGCCTAAAGCTTAACCTTCTTGGGCAGATCATTTTAAATTCGGTGAGAGATAAATCCATGAAATTTTAAGGATAAATTCTTCATGATATTGTCGTTTTACTCCACAAGGATAACCTTATACTTCTACCTTTTATTCTGAAGGATACCCCTACAGAGACACACTTACTTTGTGCTAACACACAACAGTTGAACAGTTGAACACCCCAATTTAATTTTGCATTTTTTTTTGAAAATTTGAAAAAAACAAGTACTTAGACCATACTTCATCATTTCTTAATCATTTTTGTTCCAAGTGCATACAGAAATCAAAAGTGAAGCACTGCTTATCAATATTTATACTAATTTTAGAAGTACGTTTGTTCCGCCTGAGTGTTGGAGCTCCTAATCCGGTTTGAACGAATGGCTTGATCATTGCCAATGACAACTTCATCAAAAACAAACGTCTCTTCATTTTATTGTTTTGAATCTCAAGTTGTAGAGAATCATAGCATTTATTCCAATCTGATCCATCATCCCATACCACATTTGTAGTGACAATACAAGTAAATTTTTGTAATAGAAGTGTTTGATAAAAGTCCTACGTAAAAGACACTCTGGGGTGTTAGACACCCCAAACGAAGAACAAGATGAGCTGGTGACATTGTAGAATACTATTACTGACTGGAAGTGGTGGAGAGTAGTTGACAATACTACAAATCGAATTTAGACTGGGCATAAATTCCCATCTGTTTGGTATTTTCAGCTGCAGAACAGAAAAAAAATCCCTGGGGTGTGGAACACCCCAGTGTGTCTCTTTAGGGATATCCTTCGTTTCTATGAATACGACCCAATGTTAGTCATTCCTCTAGTTCTGTATACTAAATCACCCTCTCCCATCTGATAACCATCCCATCGAACAGAATGGGCAGGTTATGGTGAAGCTTTCTTTTGGCTTCTATCGATGCCACCAATCAGCTGCCAATGATAGAAACATTGAATTTCATCTTGCTGAAACGTGATCAAGACTTAACCGTTCTCCTCACTCCCATACTTTGCAATGTTGTTTTTATGGAGGTCGATCTCGACCTAAACTGAAAGCGATGTTTAGATTTGACCGTTCTGTTCGTGCTTTACATTCATTCATCTATTGAAAAATTCAATTATAATATTAAATACAATAAATCTTAAATATTATATTAGTTTCCTTCAAAAGTCACAGTAATTTTCAAAGTTCCTGAATCTCCAGTCCGTTCTAGGCTATTTGAAAGACTTTGAGTTTGCTGGTTTTTATCCAATATTGAAATTTATCTTTATAATCATGTCTATAAGGATAAATTCTTATTAAAATATTTCAATATTTTCAAAAGGCTATTTCAACGACCGCAATTGGTAATCATGTGGGAGGAGAAGCTGTGGAAGTCAGAAGAAGGAGAAGTCTCAGTACTAGAATAATTGTTCATTGGCTCAATTCATTGCTCATTCCAATTTAGGTCATTGGAAGCCTCTGATTCAATTTAAGTGATCTTTTTGTGTTCAAAAATGTGGAAATTAGAAGTTTAGCATCTAGTGGTACTTGAAACTCAATAAGAATAGAATATTAAAGATATTCACTTCAATATTGAATAATATTTATTTGTTTCAGTGTTTCACAGAACTCAAAGTCCATGAGCCGACCAATTGACTAAAAATGAACTGAGCTAATCCGAATCGCTTTCAAAAAGAAATACATGAGAGTTCTGCTCATTTTCACTAATTTTATCTCAGATATGTTCGTAAAGCATTACTTCATACTTATACCTTTTCAGAAAAGTTAAATTTATATTGTACAAGATATAACCGGTTATAATCAAAGTGAATTAATTTTATAAATTATATTTTAAGTATATATCAAATGAAGTTTTTTCTGGAAACTCCAATTATCCCAAAATTTCATTAACCGAATAGAGTCCGGTCCCAATTATCTCAGATAATTGTGAATCAGAGATCTACAGTTGTAAGCTATTTTGGGTTGCAATATAATGACAACAATTTAACTCCCACTATTTCCAAATGAACGCTCATTCAATACTAGCTTGTCGTCGATGTAGACTGATAGCTCAGTGATTCTGAAGGGAATCACAACAAACATGCTTGGTGTTGGCTTTGCGACTTTGGACACGATCCCAGGAGACGTCATTATGCATACATTAGGAGGCAGGCGATGTTTGAGTTTGTGTTCAAATAATTGTGAACGTGTCAGAGTGCTTGATCACACATCAGCAATAAATATTGGCAAGTCTCTCAATGATCACAACATGTCATACAACAATGCTCAGCTGAGATTGTCATTGATGTACAATGTTATTACAACTTCAATTTAAAAGTTTTGAATCAAAGTAGGCTATTTGAGCAATGTCATGAGAGAGAATACTGTTTGAAATAAAAAAGGCAATATTACTCGAATTTAATTCTTCTATGAAAATAATCATCTTTGAATGTTAATTTTCCAGAATTCTGCTATGAATTCATCACTGAAAGTAATATGGAATGATTGTTATTGGATACATACTTTTTAAATCATACAGGAGCAGAATATATCCTTAAACAGGAATCATTCTGTAACTCATCGTCGAGAGGATGAAATCTTATTCGACTCGATATATTTATTTGGAGCCGAAATATATTTGGTTCACGAATTACAAAATCTTGCAAACTTCAGCTCCGGGGGGTCTAGCTGGTGTTGGCGGGGGGGGGGGAAGTAAGTGGAGGGATGGAAGGTTTCCAGGCTATTCACCAATAATTTATGTATACTAACACCCTGGAAAAATTCAGCTCGTCTTTTATTATTAGCTGCGCACAAATATATTATTTATTGACTTACAGATGGGAATTACTGTGATATTGCAATTATTCAAATGCTAATGAATTTATTATTATTAAACGAAAATCCAAATTAAATGCTGTAATTCACCACGAAAACTTCTACTACTGCAAATATTGACAACAGGGTAAACAGCTAGATGGAATTTCGATGAGCGCTACTATTCAAAAATTATTTGTCAGTCCGTGACAAGGGAGAGCGCTGCTGTCCAGAGATTGTCAGTATGGTGTAAGAGTAAGCATTCCTGACCGGCAATTGGGAGGTACTGGGTTCGTTTCCCGGGCTGACCCCTTTGATACTATCATTGACTCTAGTCGGATTTTGTTTTCTATCAAGTTTAACGTGGATCAAAGTATTCTCTAGAGCTAGAGTATTTCACAAGTGAAAAATCACCATATGAATGGCAGTATTATATACTGACTTCATAGGCTCTGTGAACTGGTAATAGTGGTTTGTGTGTGTGTGCAACTCTCAATCTAACGCTCAATCAAAATATACAAACCAGCATTCCGATATTACATGCTCTACATGTGCACAAAACATAAGTTGCAGCCTATGGTAGCGACTTTCCACTCAATTATACTGCCGCACCGGTCCAACCCACCAATATGTATGTATTCGAAGTTGAGTGCATGAAGTGTCATTGATCGTGACTACAGTGGTCCCACATGAGTGATCTCGCTATTTTCATTCATTTAGAAAGTTTCATACATGTGTTGTCGATTTTTGGTATGGTAAAGTGATAAAATTAGTTATGCATGACTAAACATACTTCAAGTTTACCTCTGTGCTGAAATTCGTTTCAGTGATACTTTATTCTTGTATCACCTCTGCTCTGTTCCATAACTCATCCGCCATTGCAATAAAATTCGTAACAGCAGATTGAAGATGACATTGGACAGACTCGTGCGTCTACTCGCTAATAAAAAGCATCAGCTAATCTCAATTATTTGACTTTTGCATCATTGAGCATATTTAAAAAATTCTCTAAACTATAAATAATCCAGTTTTATTGTTCCCAAGCCAAAACCTTTCAGAGCCGAAGATCTCCATATACCATTTTAAAAAATAAAAATACTTGAAAAAATAAAAAAATAAAAGAATGATTCTCATTCATTTTTTACATACTTCTATCCTACAATATTGTTATAACTTATGTAAAATATAATGAATTCCCATCCCGATAAACAAGTATTCCTAACTAGCAGGTTACCCGTGCTTCGCAAGGGTGTGTTTCAAAACTTACCAAACTGAAAACTTGACGTAATGAAATCTTAGAGAATTGAAAATAGGCCTATAAGAATCCTCGGTTGATTAAGAATCTATGCAACATTTCAAGTAAATCAGTCCAGTAGTTCAGACGTTTGATGATGCGTCAAACATAATTTTGCTAAACTTTACACGTGTATACGTGTATACGTGTATACGTGTATAAGCCAGTTCTTTTTTCATTATATTATAGAAGATTGATTGATTGATTGATTGATTGATTGATTAGCTGCCTTTATTAAAAACCTAGGAGGGTGAAGTTAGGGCGCAGCCGGCCCTCTCTTACACTTAACCCTCCAATACAATTCTAAGTAAAACTAAAACACTGCACAACAAAGATTATAAGATAAAATAAAACAATTTATAAAATAATAAAATTTCCAAATAGCGAATGAAAGAAAGAAGAAAATAACAAAATTTCTTTCTAATTTGAATCAGTGAAAAGAATACAATAAGGAGAAAGAGAAAACTGAAAAGTGGAAACGGAAGAAACGTCAGTTCAAATTCCATAGATCATTTCGATCTAAACTACTACTAAACTACTTCGAAGTAGAAAAGAAGAAAGAGATGAATAAATTAAAGAAGGAAGAAAGGACACACACATACACAAACACACACACACACACACACACACACACACACACACACACACACACACACACACACACACCAACACTCACGTTAAGATTCAGTGAACATTCCAGCCGAGTCCACCACCTCTGATCCACCGCAAGACAGCCGCACCGAACCGACGATGTCCCTCAACAAGCCTTAGCTCAGCAGGCACGGAATTCCACAAACTACAGGCTGTCACAAGGAACGATTTGTTGTACATAACATTCCTATGTGTTGGGACAGCCAGCAGATGGGATCCATGCCGCGTTCCTCCACGACCAAAGTCACCCAAGTAACGGTACTCTACTGCTAGATACTTAGGGGTTTTAGTTTTCAATATCTTATAGAGGAAGCACAAAGCATGATGTGATCCACTCTCACGCAGCTTCATAAGTTCAAGTCTGTGAAAGTATTCAGTTACATGGTCGTCACGTCTCAGGTTAAAGATAAAGAGAACACAGTGATTATGTGCACGCTGCATCCTCTGCAGAAGTTGAACTGTCATGTCAAGAGTCACAATGTCACAGTAGTTGAAGATCGGGAAGATCAGAGTCTTGACCAACATAACCTTCGTTGAAAAGGGAATGAAGTCTGAGATCCTCTTCAATGTCATAATCCCACGTGGCTGGTCCAGTCAAGAGTCCTTGTCATTGTAAGTCCTAGATTTTTCACGTCAGAACTGTATTGCAATTGTATGTTATTCAATTTTATAAATGGTCCTTTAGTTATGTCAAGTGTGTTTGAAAGTCTTGAATAACCTATGACTATTGATTTTGATTTAGTCTCGTTAATTTTCAGTCCATTATTCTCAGTCCATCGTACCAAACGAATCAAGTCAGCGTTGACTTCATCAACTGTGACGTCGAAGTCATTTTTCTTGCAGTGCCGGTATACTTGCAAGTCGTCGGCATACAGGTGATGTCTGGTCGTGAGTAGAGTGCTTGTCACGTCATTTATGTAGATGCTGAACAGCAGAGGACCCAATACCGAACCCTGAGAAACTCCTCTGTTCACTTCACGCCACCATGAATAGACATCCCCGACTCTCACACACTGACTTCGACCCTGAATATAGGACCTCACCCATGCCACAGTGGAGTTGAAAAAACCTAAGTTTCTGAGTTTATAGAGTAAAGTGGGATGGAAAATGCTATTGAATGCCTTACTAAAATCTATTAGGACTAGAACTGTTAGCTCTCTACCATCCATAGCCCTACGAATGTCGTCAGTGACTCTCAGGAGTGCAGAGGTCGTGCTATGACCACTACGGAACCCCGATTGAAAGTCACCAATCAATCCAGAGCCATGGATAAATGAGCTTAATTGGGAGTGAACGATAATTTCCAGAACCTTGGACAAAACGGACAATAAGCTTATAGGCCTGTAATCAGATGGAGAGAAAGGGTTAGGGATCTTGTTCAAGGGAATCACTATGGATAGCTTCCAGTCATTAGGAAAAACGGACGTTAAAAGTGAGGTATTGATCAAATGGGTGAGAAATAGGAGGATAAAAGGAGGATAATTTTGATGAACTTAAACGGGATACCGTCTGCACCAACAGCATTACTCTTAACTCGATGAACAGCCAAGAAGACCTCCTGCTCCGTGACATTGGAGAAGTAGAAGTCCTCATTGGGATGAAAGTCAGGCAGAGAGTCAAAGTGAGCACGAGTTTGGTGCAAACCTACAGGGATGTCAGTGAAGAAGTCATTGAGATCATCCAGCGAGTGAGCAACAGTCGGTACCTGCCTCTCCTTGCCAGCCCCAATCTCCCTCAGAGCACGCCAAAGAGATGAAGTTGATGATCGCTTTGAGGAGATCAAGTTACGATAGAATGTAGCTTTCGCATTTCTAATTGTTTGCTTGCAAGTGTTCCTCAAACGCTTATAATGATTGAAATCATTGGGGCTTTTTGAAGCTCTTGCAATTTTGCACCAATAATCTCGATCCCTCATTAGCTGATAGATAGATGGAAAATGATAGATAGATGGATTATTTATCAGTATCTTTGAATTAGAATAACTTTTGAAAGGTTTGAGATATCGATGTACGGTTTTCACCATACTTTCACCATATTTTAAAGGGTTTGTGCAAATAAACAAATTTTGAATTTTAAATTTATTTTCTCTTGAAATCCTGTATCGAAATCATGTATCATATGACCAACTTCCAATTTAAGAAATTGAAGTTGGATTCAAAATGGCGGTTCAAAAATGATGGAAGAAATTTGGGAGCGACGGAAAGCCTGTTTTTATTATTTGAATAGGATTCTTAATCATACCTATCTTCTAATTTCCCTTTTAAAAGAAATGTTCAGCTGCTTCCATACAACAACTGGAAGAACGACAAATTGAAAACTTGACAAACTGAGAACTTGATGTTATCAAATCTTGAAGAATCGAAAATAGGCCTATAACCATCCTCGGTTAATTAAGAATCTGAATGCAAAATTTCAAGTTAGTTAAGTAGTTCAGACGTGATGAGGAGTCAAACATAATTTTCCTATTCCGTACGTGTATAAGCCAGTTCTTTCCTTTATTATAGTAAAGATAACTGAAGAAGACATTATACTTTATTATAGTATAGATTATTATGTTGCTTTGATCTGTGATCTGTATGAATGTCCTGTACGGTAACATCTAAATGTGCGACCACACATGCTGAACCGAACCTCGAACCGCGCAGCAAACCGTGCATTCCGCCGAATATCTCGCCTTTCAGCGAACATGAGCATAAATGTTTCATAAAGTTAAAAATCAGCTGTTGAACATTCGCCGTACAGTACTCCGAACCGTTCGCCGTGCCTCTCGCCTGTGTTTTAACTGTTCGTCGTACCATACTCCGAACGCTGAACCTTTCAGCCAATCAGAGTCCTCCTTTACAATTCGCCGTGAAGTTTGCTCTACAATTTTGGCTATCCATCACAAGTGTAAACATGCGAACACGTTCGCGAACATTATACAGAAATATATTGGCCTCTATTTATTTGATTAAATTCATGTTTTGAACAATTCATTGTTACGAATGATCAATTGATTGGACCTGATACATATTTTCTAATCCAAATAAACTAACTCCTGGAAAAATAATGAATGGATAAATACCAATATTAAAATATTGTTGTCCAAGAACTAGTACAACGACAATTAATTCAACTAATTCTGTACTGATAAAATTATGATGTTTTTTCTTTTTTTTTGATTGATAATCAATTTCATCAACTACCCATAAACTAACTGAAATAAATACTCCAATTCCCATGTATAATGTTTAATTGATAGAATTTTATAAATCTACGGTGTAGGTCATATCTAAATTCACAAAGAGTTCGATTGTTGTTGGCGAGAAACATGTTATTCAACGCAGAAATCATTGTTATTTCAATAAAAGATAGGATAAGTTGAATAGTTTCCCTTTCAGGGGGAGTTTTGACAACCCAAAAAACTCATTTTTCATTTGAAGAAATATCGAAAAGGTGCATAGGACCTTATTTTTTTGTTCAGCTAACCAAAATACCCCTCATTGCAATATTAAAATTCTCGACTGACTGTACAGTGAGTCAATCATTCTATCAGGGCTCGAATAATTTTGGAATTGTAATTGAATAAAAATGGAATAGAATAATTTATTTATGTAAAAATCTCAACACCTTTATTCAAAGCCATATTAACTACATGCGTATTCATATTGCCGATACAGCATTGATGAAACTGTAGACGTTTATTTAGCATTTTGTCTCAAAAAACTGTTCTAGCTGATAAAGTTAAATCAATATCATGTTCCTAATAAGAGTGATTCATCATTCAATTATTAGAACGAAGAAAATATTGCAGATACACATTGAATGGATTTCTCAACAATTTCAGATCATGTCTTATTATACTTGTATGGTTGCAACTCAATTTAGAATATTGTACGTGGAATACCAGTCTCACTATCTTTCCATTCCACCAGTACTGATATAATATTATATAGTCATGGTAAACAAATGAGTTGAGAAATTTTGTATATTCCATTGGATGGTATGCTTATTATTTATTGTTCAAATTGATCCTAGCTCCTTATTTTATCTGTCGAAACTTTCATGATATCTCTCCATGAATTACCTATAGCTGAACCACTTACTGTAATGTAATTTGAACAATCGGAGTGATTTTGACACGATTTGAGCGGTCGTTAGAAAGTAATTACCCCCCTCTGCTAGAGCTGCAGTAATATTGTCCCCACATTATTTACTGTCACCTAAATTCTCCTTTCACACTAGCTTTAAAAATGAGATGATTGAGGATACATTATGTGTCCTCTATTACTAGTAGTATGGGGTGTGAAAAGTACTGGATAACTTGCGAGGTGAACATCTTTTAGTGGCAGTGAGATGTATTTAGTGATCAATCTATGCAACAACGCTAGCTGAGTATTTCCGTCTTCTCTGATAACCCTAGTGACAAAAATTATAATTTACCTTCTTCGAGAAGTTCTATAGAGTCAATGGATGGTACCAGATACATTCCAAGTTTGATTTTTATTTTAGATTCAATAAAATACTCTTCTCTGATACAAGAAAAACCAAAACGACTAATCGTTGTTCTGGTGCAAATCCCATATAATCTGTTTGTCAACGGTATAAGATATATAGTTCTGATATTTTGGTGGGATGCATTACTTCTACTCTGTATTTACAATGTTAATAAGACATTTTTCCTCTATTTTCCTTCACTTTTGGTAGAGGGCATCTCATTTAGATGAATGATGTATTATGTACTATCGCACTATCGAATATGATAATTTTTCTTTGCTTGTGCATTCATGGAAAAATAATAACTGAGAGGATCCAATAACTTCATCCACAATCGATAGGCAAACTCACCTACTTGAGTATCAATATAATGTGAAGTCACTTTACTTAATGTAACAACAACCTTTAAACCACATTGCTCGTTCTTGGTGCAACTAGGTACTTTTCCTGCGCTGCTTGGGAGTTTGCAAGATGAAGATCAAACACAATTCTTCGGTCTGTTCAATGTGAGTGTCACTTTAGAGATGAAGCCAATTATTGCCACGTGATTACATAAGATGATATATATATATATATATATATATATATTATATATATATATATATATATATATATATATATTGTGGTGCGTTTTTTGAAGGCTTCACACATGTAGGGTGAATCTTGTACTGAATCAATGGTGTAGAGGCTATAAATTTTGCAATGGCGTGTGTGGACGCTGAGTGTACACCAGACTGATTGACTCACTACAAGATTCAATACAATTGTCGGAATCGCGGGAGGCCTAAACGCTCGCTCACCCTTGATTCTTCTAATGACAGATTGTATAATGATGAAATTTTTATAAGTAGTGTAGCGGACGCTAAACACTGAATACGGATACCTTAAAATTATTACCTGTGAAGAATGAGCATACAAAATCATACAGGTCGAGCAAAAATCCCGATGTAGATAATTTACGGGACTGCGTCTCTAATAAGTTCTGAAGGATTAAAATACGGTATTTGGACCAAATATCGTTCAGAATATACTTCGAGAACAGAGTCTTGTCGGGTTTTAAGCTCTATTGTAGGAATTTATATGATCTCTGGCTGCATCTGCTGTACAATTGATGTGTTCGCTCCTAAGTCGAGGTTGGTAACAGATAAAAGCTGATATATGAGCAGGTAAGGACAAAGAATAAATATCTCGATCTGACCCCACTCACTACATCCACTTAGACCTGTTCCAATATCCAGCTTAATTCAATTATTCCAATGATCGTATTCGATCGGTTCTTGATGATATAGAACGTATCAGACACAATAATTGACAGGCTTAAGAAATAATCGAACTCAGAAAACGAATTAACAAAACTGGAATATATTATAATAAAATATATGATCTCACAGTGCAGATTCAGAATATAATTTACAGATTGAAAGTGGTTTAACATTAACAAAAATGATTAGCAATTTTCTTGTACTTGCATGATACCATGCGTGATTCGACAGAATTTTACAATTGATAAATTGAACAGTTTTGAAAAATGGTGAAAAAATGAATTATAAAATATTTTAAAATGCTCGGGGTCGTGGTTCTGGCAGCGGAGGATAGCTAATCAACTACAAGTTCTTGGAAATTCTACATGAATAAATTCTAGGCTCTTAAATGCTAAAGCACTTGTCGGCGTGGCCAATAATTTAACGAAGAAAAAATTTATATTTCTGAACTGTAATATTTTTTGAAGCGTAGATTGGGGCCCCTTTAAACTTTTAACTCACGTGAAATTCCTTGGTGGTCGTGGTTTTCTTCTTTAGATCAAAAATCGTTTGATCGGCAGCGGGTCCAGGCTTTGGTTTCAGCACGTGGGGAATTTTAATTTAATATTTCCTTCACCAAATTAATTAAGGGATGATTTAACTTTAAACTTTTAAATTTATCGATTGATGAAAATAAATTTACAAATAACAAATAGATTGGCCTAAAATATTGGCTCACAAAGAAAACATATAAAATCGAACAAGAATTTTTTACGAATAGGTCTTGGTAACTATAAAGAGATCTGAACGGTGAGGATTTCAAAAGGGAAGTGCTGTCTTTTTCTCTAAGCTTCTTGGCTAGACCTTTCTTCTGAGAATCTTGATGTAATAATTTGCATGAAAATTTTCCATTGGGAGAACGATTGTGACGTAGACGTGACGTCAGTGGCAGGCAGTAGAATATAATTCCTTTAATTACAATAATAATTCAATTTATGTAATTCTTAAAACTGCTTAATCTTCTAGACATAGTTCCTCTCATACAATGTACATGTGCTAGCGTATATGATAAGGCAGGTTTGTTGTCTGATAGTAGATTAACATGTGTTGCTTTCAAACGATCACCTTTTTGGTGCTATTTTTATGCACTATGATTGGCTTAGGCTTGCCAAAGAGATTTAATTACCATGTGGTTCAGTTGAAGTAATAATTAATAAATTACTATTCTTATACAATTTTTATTATGTCTGAGACTGTTATAATTAATTTCTGCTGTTTTTATCAATAATATACATTTCATGCTATGACCTAGTTAGTTACAATAAGACCTGACATATAATATAATTTCTTGAGTAATAAATAATTTCAACAATAATACGTACATTTTTATTTTTTATTCGGAATTCTTGGTCCTTTATTGATAGTTTTATAATTTTTAGGAATGATATTATACCTTGCATGAAACCGGCATGACATTTGACAATACTTTGAATCAGTCAGCTGTGTTCTGGCTGCTTTAAACATCTGATCGATAGTAAACAAAGTGTAACCTCAATTCAATGAGCAATTCATAAATAATTCGTGCTTTATTTGCAGAATAATTATAATTTTATTGAATAATTTTCTAGAAAATATTCAGTACAGAACGGTACTCTTATCTAATATACAGTTACTGATAAGTAAGCTTTATCGCTCGGTCGCTAACCATTCCTTTAGCAAATTCTTTCATTTTAAAAGGTAATCACAATTTTCTCTCTTCTCATGAGATCTATTTGAAAAATTCATCACACAAAAGCCCCCAGGATATTTTAAATAGGTAATTGGGAGACGAGTCGAAACAATGACTATTTGAAAAATCTGATATTGTGATGAATACACCATTTCATCTCCTTACTTCTACAAAAACTCGACACTTAACACTAAAAACGATATATCGTGCACTTTTGGCTACGAGAAAATAAATAATTGATTGTTCCTTCTATTGGATACAATCGAAATACAATAATTAATGAGGTCTCTTTGGATCCTTCATTAAAACAACTCCACAACTTCCATTCACGGGTGGCTCATGAGCAGACCCATAACTATAACAAATATACGAAATTCATCATATTATCCTCTTAGGATTCAAACAGTATTTGCAACAAATATAGATTTTCATCATTTTTCATGGTTATTACAGGTTTCGACTCTTTGTTCTGGCTTTTACATAAATTGGGTGAGAGTGTGATTTAACTTCGGTGACTTGACAATTGTCTACCGTTTGACTCGAGCAATTCCTTTTTTACGCTTAGTACGTTGTGTACAAACAGGGTTACACTTGAAGTGATTTTTGATTTTTATCAATGCTGGTTACAAATATTATGCTTTCAAGATTATATTTATCAATTTGAATTACAATTCATGATCTTTTGATGCAACGATAATAAATTTCCATATTTGAAGGTAAGAATTTTATTTTCTTTTAAGCTTTTTAGAGATACATTTATATGACATATAACATGCGCATTTCGTGCAATTTAACATAAATATATATTTTTGGTTGCGTTTTTCACTTATAATTTCACATTAAATAATAGGTTACAATAATTAATAACGATATTGCTTTGATTCCATTAAAATTGATTCTATGATCTCGCACACATTGGTTGGTGTGACGAAGAAAATTATCGAACAGGCTTTGGTTCTGAATAGATTTTTCTATCGATTCTGTATTTCGAGGTTAGATTTACACATTTTTTCAAATAAACTTTGTTTATTTTCTTTCCTCCTATTCACTACTAACTTCATCTTATTTCTAATTTACAAATATTTTCCATGGATAATATAATTTTTGTTTCTGTTTTTCAGTTGTGCGGATTGTACCAGGCGATTGTTTCTGTGATGACTGTGACATGAGGCAGATGTCTTGATCAGGTTGGTAAATTTTTAAAGTTGTTTTCAGTTTTATTTTCTTCTGTTATTAGAGTTGATTAATTTCTTCATTTGATGTGAATTAATAATATTTCCTTATTAGCTGAGATGTGGCGAAGTTAGGTTATGTTGTTGATTAGGCAGCAGTAGAAAGATGCTAGTCTGCAAATATAATGACTCGGTGGGTAGGCTGTGACCATGAAAAAATTTGATAATTGACGTAATTCACAACGTAGCTTCCAGTTGATTAAAGTATTATTATTTCCTCAAGCCCACATCTAAATTTGATTTCTGATTTGTTTCAAGTTCCCATTCCAATTTGCAACTATCCGTTTTATCAAACTTTGCTTAAAACGAATGTGCTTGCGGTGTAGATCATTTCTTACATACGTGTTTCCTCTTTGTCTGCCGGTAACATGCAGTTTGATCTTTTTAAACCTGACATGCCGGTGGTGTCTGTGTGTTCTTCTAAATAATATTTTCCTTTTCTGCATGCTGGTGTTCAGCCTATTTGATTTTAACCGAACATGACTGCGGTGGATGTAGGTTTTTCTCAATACTGTCTTCCTTTTTTCTTGCCTGCTGGTGAAAGATTTGATGTAGGATTTCAGCCTAACATGACGGCGGTGTAAATGAACTCTATTACTGCTTCTTCTTTTCCGTTGAACTGCTTTTGTGTTTGGGTGTTGTTTTGATTCATTGGTTTTTAGTTTCAGTTGTGATTTTGATTTGTTGTAGGTTTTCGTTTTACTTCTATTGTTTTGTGAACTATCTTCATGAGTGCTGGGTTTTATCTGTTGCAGGTGTTTGTCCTCGGTGGCTCGGAGATACGTGCGGTCGGCGGTCCGGGCTGCTCTTCTACTCGGCGGGCAACGTCCTTGAACTCCTGATGTCCGACGCTCGGGGGTGCGGGCTGTTCCTCTACCTGATGGATGTCATCCTCAGCTTGGCAGGTGATGTTGTCCGGCTCGTCTTGGCGTTCTGCGCGCGGTGGTGTGGGCTGTCCCTCTATGCCATGGATGACGTCCTCGGCTTGGCAGGTGGTGTCGTCCAGCTTCTTTCGGTGGTCTGCAGGGTGCGGTGCAACTTCAGTCTTGACATTCTCGGTAGGTTGGTCTTCCTTATATGTGTCATGTTCACTTGCTTGTTTTATGACCTCCTCTTCGAGTATGTTTGCTTTCGCATGCATGGGCTCGATCACTGGTCCAATATTGATTCTAATTGTCTGACTTTTCTCCTTGATTTGCCGTCCTAACATCCTGCTTCTTTCCACTGCTTCCTCCAACTGTTGATCCAGTTTCTCAGAACCTTGTTCACTTGTTTTCCTCCACTGTTGGATTTCCTTCTTTAATTCTTCATTTGCTTGTTCGTGTTCTTTGAGTAGTTCTTTACTTGCTTTTCTTAATTCTTCATTTTTTTGTTTATTGTCTTCCTTCAGTTCTTCTCTTGCTTGTTTGTCAGCTTCCCTTGCCTGTCTGATCTCTTCCCTCCACTGTTTATTGTCTTCTTTTAATTCTTCCTTCGTTTGGTCGTATTTTTTACTTAGATTGTTTATTGCTTCGTTTGTTTGTTCGTTCATCTTGGTTATTGCTTTCAGGAGGGTGTCCATATCCATTGCGGGAGTAGGTGCATAGCTAATGGTCATCTGCTGGTTCTTCATCCGGGCAACGGTGCGAGAAATGGGAGTTCCTGTTTCTGGGGAGTCGTCGTCCATATGCTCTCCCGATGTTTCGTCCTCCGGCTCTTGGGCTGCCAACGGATCTTCCACTAGAATGCAGCTCTCCTCGACCTGCGTCGAAGATAAATCATCCAGTACATTGGGATGGAAATCGGCGGATGCGGTGGCAGATGCGGATGGCGGCGAACAATCGGGTGAAACGTCTTCGGTATCCAACAGACTTGGATTGACCTGGTCGTTTCCTGCCATGGTTTGTGGAAAAATAGCGCAACGAAAGTGTGCGGTGAATAAACGTGGAAATGTGGATGTGATATACAAAATAAGTGATAAGAAATCCAATAGAAATTGTTATAGCTTCGTAGTGAGTGAAATACAGAAAAAGTGATTTAACAATGTGCTCAGTGATGAAGTGAATCAAATTAGCAATATTGTTAACATAAAACGAAAATAACATAAAGGATACACAATGGATAATTATGTGATAACGAAGGTACGTCTCTTATAATTTATTACTCTTATTATTATAAATATTTTACTCTTATAATTTCTTGCCGCAATTATATATATGGCTAGTATTCTTCGCAAAATTTTATATAAAAGCTGCAGCGTTCTACTTGAATTATTCCGCAATATATCCGTGATTTAATTTTACTTCCCTCTTTATGCTTTAAAATTTTTTTAAAAAAAATGTAAATAACTTCAATCCTCTTTTCCGTAAATTTTTTATAAATTGTTTCAATATAGACCTAATATTCTTCAAATAATATGACCTTTCTTATGGTATTTCTTATACCTATGACTTATAGTATGACCAATTCTCGAATAACACAATAATGAAATTCTGAGTTCGATTTTTTTCTCTAAAAATTCATCAATCGATAAATTTCTTTTCTGTTCAAAAATTGGGTATGGTACGTCTTGTTATTTTATATAA
The DNA here is from genome assembly GCF_014356525.2 of Nilaparvata lugens. Taxonomy (NCBI): domain Eukaryota; kingdom Metazoa; phylum Arthropoda; class Insecta; order Hemiptera; family Delphacidae; genus Nilaparvata; species Nilaparvata lugens. Next base: position 40,261,403 of record NC_052507.1, read on the forward strand.
CAGTGAACAGTTAATATTAAATTTGAAGAAATTCACAACCATAAATTTTTTCAAAAATTTTCCCGTTGTCAGCGCTATAGTATACTGAGCAACTAAATAATCTTCACAGTCGATTATCCACCTCTTCAATGCCTATCACTGTTGGGTGCCAAATCATGTAGAGCTTTTCCTGGGGGAGTCACTCTCACCTCCAAGGATAAGTCGATACACATATAAAGAATCAGATGTGGAATGCAAATAGTCCCACACCACTGGCCAAATCATGTAGTGTTGTATCTAAATGCCCCACGTTGGGCGCCAAATCATGTGGTGTATTTTTTGAAGGCTTCACACATGTAGGGTGAATCTTGTACTGAATCAATGGTGTAGAGGCTATAAATTTTGCAATGGCGTGTGTGGACGCTGAGTGTACACCAGACTGATTGACTCACTACAAGATTCAATACAATTGTCGGAATTGCGGGAGGCCTAAACGCTCGCTCACCCTTGATTCTTCTAATGACAGATTGTATAATGATGAAATTTTTATAAGTAGTGTAGCGGACGCTAAACACTGAATACGGATACCTTAAAATTATTACCTGTGAAGAATGAGCATACAAAATCATACAGGTCAAGCAAAAATCCCGATGTAGATAATTTACAGGACTGCGTCTCTAATAAGTTCTGAAGGATTAAAATATGGTATTTGGACCAAATATCGTTCAGAATATACTTCGAGAACAGAGTCTTGTCGGGTTTTAAGCTCTATTGTAGGAATTTATATGATCTCTGGCTGCATCTGCTGTACAATTGATGTGTTCGCTCCTAAGTCGAGGTTGGTAACAGATAAAAGCTGATATATGAGCAGGTAAGGACAAAGAATAAATATCTCGATCTGACCCCACTCACTACATCCACTTAGACCTGTTCCAATATCCAGCTTAATTCAATTATTCCAATGATCGTATTCGATTGGTTCTTGATGATATAGAACGTATCAGACACAATAATTGACAGGCTTAAGAAATAATCGAACTCAGAAAACGAATTAACAAAACTGGAATATATTATAATAAAATATATGATCTCACAGTGCAGATTCAGAATATAATTTACAGATTGAAAGTGGTTTAACATTAACAAAAATGATTAGCAATTTTCTTGTACTTGCATGATACCATGCGTGATTCGACAGAATTTTACAATTGATAAAATTGAACAGTTTTGAAAAAATGGTGAAAAAATGAATTATAAAATATTTTTAAAATGCTCGGGGTCGTGGTTCTGGCAGCGGAGGATAGCTAATCAACTACAAGTTCTTGGAAATTCTACATGAATAAATTCTAGGCTCTTAAATGCTAAAGCACTTGTCGGCGTGGCCAATAATTTAACGAAGAAAAATTTATATTTCTGAACTGTAATATTTTTCGAAGCGTAGATTGGGGCCCCTTTAAACTTATAACACGTGAAATTCCTTGGTGGTCGTGGTTTTCTTCTTTAGATCAAAAATCGTTTGATCGGCAGCGGGTCCAGGCTTTGGTTTCAGCACGTGGGGAATTTTAATTTAATATTTCCTTCACCAAATTAATTAAGGGATGATTTAACTTTAAACTTTTAAATTTATCGATTGATGAAAATAAATTTACAAATAACAAATAGATTGGCCTAAAATATTGGCTCACAAAGAAAACATATAAAATCGAACAAGAATTTTTTACGAATAGGTCTTGGTAACTATAAAGAGATCTGAACGGTGAGGATTTCAAAAGGGAAGTGCTGTCTTTTTCTCTAAGCTTCTTGGCTAGACCTTTCTTCTGAGAATCTTGATGTAATAATTTGCATGAAAATTTGCCATTGGTAGGACGCTTGTGACGTAGACGTGACGTCAGTGGCAGGCAGTAGAATATAATTCCTTAATTACAATAATAATTCAATTTATGTAATTCTTAAAACTGCTTAATCTTCTAGACATAGTTCCTCTCATACAATGTACATGTGCTAGCGTATATGATAAGGCAGGTTTGTTGTCTGATAGTAGATTAACATGTGTTGCTTTCAAACGATCACCTTTTTGGTGCTATTTTTATGCACTATGATTGGCTTAGGCTTGCCAAAGAGATTTAATTACCATGTGGTTCAGTTGAAGTAATAATTAATAAATTAGTATTCTTATACAATTTTTATTATGTCTGAGACTGTTATAATTAATTTCTGCTGTTTTTATCAATAATATACATTTCATGCTATGACCTAGTTAGTTACAATAAGACCTGACATATAATATAATTTCTTGAGTAATAAATAATTTCAACAATAATACGTACATTTTTATTTTTTTATTTGGAATTCTTGGTCCTTTATTGATAGTTTTATAATTTTTAGGAATGATATTATACCTGGCATGAAAACCGGCATGACATTTGACAATACTTTGAATCAGTCAGCTGTGTTCTGGCTGCTTTAAACATCTGATCGATAGTAAACAAAGTGTAACCTCAAATTCAATGAGCAATTCATAAATAATTCGTGCTTTATTTGCAGAATAATTATAATTTTATTGAATAATTTTCTAGAAAATATTCAGTACAGAACGGTACTCTTATCTAATATACAGTTACTGATAAGTAAGCTTTATCGCTCGGTCGCTAACCATTCCTTTAGCAAATTCTTTCATTTTAAAAGGTAATCACAATTTTCTCTCTTCTCATGAGATCTATTTGAAAAATTCATCACAATATATATATATATATATATATATTATATATATATATATATATATCAGTATTTCCGTCTTCTCTGATAACCCTAGTGACAAAAATTATAACTGAGAGGATCCAATATCTATATATATTTAAGTGATTAGGGGCTATTATGCACATCTCCAATAGAGATATCAAGTCCAATCTCAAACAATGTGTAATAAGCTGTCGTTGATTGATGATAAGCTGCTCTGACCTAATTTGGTTTACCAAGGTGATCGACAGTGTAATTAGACATTGAGATTCTCTAATGTCTCAAACGTTAGCGAGATGTGTGGGAAATGTGTGTTAGGCTAAAACTCAATACTATTGAAGATATTCTATGTATTGAGGAATCACAATTCTTGATGAAAGTGAGATTGATGTCGGTTGGGAGGAAACTTCATTGGAGAGGCTTTGGAGAGCTCGAGATTCTAGCTGTGATGTAGGAAATAGAACATTCTTATATCAACGTGGAAGTTCAGAAGATTTTAGAGAATAAGAACATCGGAACCCACACAGAAAACTTACTGGACTATAATTATTGTTTCATTCCTACACAAGTATATAATATTTAACTAGTAGTTCTGTGAACAGGAGACCTCACGCAGTATTCTCATCCTCAAGTACCTGATTGAAACTATAGACCTAATGGAAATACAGCAATAGACTGGCTTCTCCACAAATCTGTGTAATCACTTGTCAGCTGATTTATGATGAATAATATTCTATAGTGTAATTTTTACTTTCCTCGCCATATTACCATATATAGTCCAGTCACTATATACATTGGTGCATGCAATTCATATTGTAGTTCTGATTTTTACTTTCCTTGCCCTATTACCATAGGTAAGGAAAGTATTGCTTTCCGAAAAAAATTAAGGTACCCCAATTTCTAAATTTCTATACGTTTCAAGGTTCCCTGAGTCCAAAAAAGTGGTTTTTGGGTATTGGTCTGTATGTATGTGTGTGTGTGTATGAGTGTATGTGCGTCTGTGTACACGATATCTCATCTCCCAATTAACGGAATGACTTGAAATTTGGAACTTAAGGTCCTTACAATATAAGGATCCGACACGAACAATTTTGATCAAATGCAATTCAAGATGGCGGCTGAAATGGCGAAAATGTTGTCAAAAACAGTGTTTTTCGCGATTTTCTCGGAAACGGCTCCAACGATTTTGATTAATTTCATACTTAAAAAAATCTGGTGTGGCGCACTCACACAACTTTCCTTGCCGTTATGAAAATTGATCACCTGACGCTAGAAGTGTTCTCGCGAATTTCAAGTCTACTATTTAAAGATATGAGAAAGTTTGTGATAGGTCAATAACGCTGGAAACACACGACGTCAGCTATCTCTTCGTAGTGAATGATTTGATAGAACCAACAGTTTGCAATTTAATAATCACATTTTCTCGAATTTCAAGCTTATTTTCAATTTTAGGTGGAAATGTTACTGGTCATTAATTGCAGAGATTTTCATGCTCAATTTTCATTTTTCACTTGAAATTTTTTGTTCAAATTGTATATGAACGCTAATAATTGAGAATCTAAAATCAAACTCTGCATAGATGAGGCGGAGCTCCTGAATTTTTTACAGATATGGGACTTGTAGCAGTTGATAGAGCTTATCAATTACTATTTCAGGTATGAATTTGATCAACATCGTTGGAGCCGTTTTCGAGAAAATCGCGAAAACCCTGTTTTTGACAACATTTCCGTTATTTTAGCCGCCATCTTGAATTGCATTTGATCGAAATTGTTCGTGTCAAATCCTTATAGTGTAAGGACCTTAAGTTCCAAATTTCTAGTCATTCCGTTAACTGGGAGATGAGATATAGTGTACACAGACACACACACACACACACGCACACGCACACACACACACATACACACACACACACAACACACACACACACACACACACACACCACACACACACACACACACACACACACACACACACACCACACACACCACACACACACACACACACACACACACACCACACACACACACACACACACACACCACACACACACCACACACACACACACACACACACACACACACACACACAACACACACACACACACACACACACACAACACACACACACACACACACACACACACACCACACACACACACCACCACACACACACACACACACACACACACACACACACCACACACACACACACACGCCCATTTTCCAATTTTCCAGTTTTCAGCTATTTCTGCCAAATCTAGTGATCGAACAGAAAAATTTGCTCATGCCTTTATTTTAGATTATAGAATTCTTAATAATATGAGATCATTCGGAACTCTCTATCTTCAATGAGTACTGAGTTATGATTTTTCCAAAATGAGTGAAATGTGAAGCAAAAAATCAATTTTGATGAATTTTAGTTTATGATCATCAATTTCTTCCGATTGTTACCATTTAGATGTAAAATTCAAAATCTCTCTGGGCGTATTTTTGTGCTCTATAATCTGAGATTAGGTAGAGCTCTCCATCTTATGAAGATTTCCAGGTACAAGTGACAACAATGCTCCTTGTATTGTGAAAAACACCTAATTTTCAGCTTCAACAATCATCATCAACCACATTGTCCTCACATTGATATTTCACATAATGACAAAAGTTCATGATATTATGTTCTATGAGAATCACCTGTTAGCTGCACTTCATTTCAGTATTTCCTAGTGGAGAGACGCGCTCAAGGACACCTCAAGGATCAAAATTTCAATCACTTATAACTTTTGACACAGTGCTCAGATTTATTCTTTCTACACTTCATTCTTCTCTTCTCGTCAAGGCGGTCCAAATTCATATACCATAAGTCAAATTTGGTCGAAAAATGGAAGCTCTATTGTTGAGTGTACTTAAGCCCATATTCCAATATACAAAAAAAGGCCAATTTCTATATCCAATGCTGCATGTCTTGTGATAAAATTTCTAAATCTAGTGAGAATGTGAAAATTGTCCCCCTCTACCCACTCGAATAAATGATACTTCCGATTCCAATCCAATTCGAAAGTTACAGAAGATTTTAAAAATGGCGATTTCGGTTTTTACAATTTTTCGTGATTTAACTGTTGATCAAGAGTGTCCAAAAGGAGTCTGATTCATCATAGAAACTTACGATTGATTCCAAATTGTAGATAAATTCATCCTCTACGAGCTCAATTGCCTGAAATCCATCTTGAATCACTTTTCCCTATCATAGAACTTCCAAAATCGTTAATATGAGAAAAATATCTATAATTTCCGGATTTTTTTCAACAATCAAAACTCACTTTACGAACATATTTTTCCATAAATCATTTACAGCAGATGAAAGAAAAAATTCTATTGTACATTTCAAGATCAAGTAATGATTTTTATAATGAGGGGTTACAGATATGCATATATGCATATTGTACATTTCAAGATCAAGTAATGATTTTTATAATGAGGGGTTACCGATATGCATAGATAGCTTTGGATATAGAAATTGGTCATTTTTTGGGTATTGGAATATGGGCTTAAGTACACTCAACAATAGAGCTTCCATTTTTCGACCAAATTTGACTTATGGTATATGAATTTGGACCGCCTTAACGGGACGAGAAGAATGAAGTGTAGAAAGAATAAATCTGAGCACTGTGTCAAAAGTTATAAGTGATTGAAATTTTGATCCTTGAGGTGTCCTTAAGCGCGCCTCTCCACTAGGAAATACTGAAATGAAGTGCAGCTAACAGGTGATTCTCATAGAACATATCATGAACTTTTGTCATTATGCGAAATATCAATGTGAGGACAATGTGGTTGGTGATGATTGTTGAAGCTGAAAATTGGGTGTTTTTCACAATACAAGGAGCATTGTTGTCAGGTGTACCTGGAAATCTTCATAAGATAGAGCGCTCTACCTAATCTCAGAATGTAGAGCACAAAAATACGCCCGGAGAGATTCAGAATTATACATCTCTATATATTTTCTATATATAAGCCCTATCAACTGGCATGAGTCTCATTTCTGGGAAAATTCCATGAGCTCAGTAATATTCTTGAGAAAAATGGCGGATAATGACTAAAAAACCATGCTTTTCACGGTTTTCTCGAAAACGGCTTTAACGATTTTCTTCAAATTTAAACCATGGATATTCATATGGCTATTCATAAGCCCTATCAAATAACATGAGTTTTTTCCTTGGAAAATTGCTGGAGCTCCGTAATATTCTCGAGAAAAATGGCGAATAATTACTAAAAAACCAAGTTTTTCACGATTTTCTCAAAAATAACTTGACCGATTTTTGCATTCATACCCTGTACAGTTATTTATCAGCTCTATCAACTGGCATGAGTCTCCTTTCTGGGAAACCAATGGGGGGTCCACCCCATCATTTGGAAATGGACTTAGTAACCTCCTTCTCGTGCATGAGGTAGGTAGGTAGCGCAGTTCATAAAAAGAAAACATAGTCGAGATATTTCATCTGTAGAACAGCTGTTTTGACGACTTTAGAAAAATGACAACTAAAAAATCATCGAATTTCACAATTATTCACACAGAGAAAAAGTACTTTGAAAACAATTATACATACACATATACAGAAGTCTGATCGTAGTTTCAAATATGAGCAAGGAAAGTTGTGTGAGAGTACCACACCAGATTTTTACTCTAATATTGGCGTATGAAGGAGGCTCCTTTTTCCTTTTATATTATCCTTGAAATGCAAAATTTCCAAACATTTAAACATTTAAACATTTAAACATTTAAACATTTAAACATTTAAACATTTAAACATTCAAACATTAAACATTTAAACATTTGAACATTTGAACATTTACACATTCAAACATTTAAACATCAAGAGAAATGCCGAACCGTCGACTTGAATCTTAGACCTCACTTCGCTCGGTCAAATATGAAATTTAAGTAATGAAAAAATCTAAATAATAATTTCTGACACTAAAAATAACTGTAATTCTAATAAAAAGTAATTTTTCCCTTGAAAACCTCACAATTATATTCTTTTCGAGCATACATAATTTATTTTAGACTTTCATATTATTGCGATAAAATTGTCAATAAAAAGTTATATCTCCAAAGTTCTCAATCATTTCTGAGTTTCAGTATTTATCAAATCCAAAAAATTAAAATTACTGGAGATAATTGCATATTATAGCCTACTACAAGAACGTTCTCATCCACAATCATCTCATGAAATTGAACATGGCTTGTTTGAAACTTTTAGTCCTTGAAGTTCGAACTGGAAAATTTATGAAAATTATATTTTCTTTCACTGGAATGACGCATTACAATTTCAACCCTATGCAATCATTTATAGTATTGTTCGAACCTAAGTTCTGGTTCAGACAGGCATACTTCAACTCACATTGAGTTTTATGCAATGTTATCAGCTCTAACAATGAAACATCGTTTCACAAAATTTCCATACATGATTTCACACCGAGAATCTGGTGGATTTTCAAATTTCGGAAAATCGTTTTCTCTCACTGATTCAATGTTGAGGTTTCATTTTTTGTAATGTTTGCAGTTACGACAGGCGAGGAGCAAATGAGTTCCAACCGAAACACTGGGCGGACGAAAGTTTCCTGGGTCAGCGAGCCGAGTTTATGGCGAAGGAGTCACCGACACATCTGCGACTCGACCGCATTCGTGAGTCCGACAGAGGCACCTACCGCTGTCGCGTCGACTTCAAGAAGTCGCCAACACGCAACAGCAAAGTCAATCTTGCCGTCATCAGTGAGTAGCCTAGCCGCACTAACTAATTTCTTCATCTCTGACGTTTGCAACTCCAATTTTTCTGATTGTTCAGACTTTTTTCCTATAGTGAGGTTCTTTTCTGATCGTCATCATTGATCAAATAGGAAAAATTAGTGCTATTTATGATGCATCATGACCGTCTGCTGTGAATTCTACTCTAGACAATCATTTTCTTTATTCATTCAATTTTCAATACAATAACATTATCATCTTCCATGCAGGCCTGTTCTCCCAGATACAGTGCTATTAATGAATGGAGCTGATAAAATACATCGATTATGAATGATTATCTACAGATTTTGATTTTGGTGTTGTAGTGCTCAAGCAGACAAACTATTCTTCCCTTGGTATAGAATAATGATTTTCCCTTAGTTTCCCACGATCCTATTTATTTCTCAATGTAAGGTATGTGTCTCACCAATGATTCAGAATAATTTTTTGAAATTAAAATGTTTCTGATGAATTCAATGCATAAGTCCTTATTAGTTTGAGTACTCAAGCAACATTGCTCTCTTGAATATGTGGCCAATGTTCGATAAAAGGATGGTTCAAGGTATTCTATATTGTGAATAGTATTTTATCTCTTTTTATTTTTTGTTTCAAATGTTGTCTTGCTCATAGTTCAACTCTGAAAATTCTTGAAACATTAAAAGTCAACATTAAAATATAGAAAGTCACTCGCACATTCTCATATTATCATACTTGATTATTCGATACTGGGCATATTCTTCAATGACTGGCGATTCCAATTTATTCAATTATGAAATACTCAACTCTCAATCTTACATTCTCATCAATCTCCGGTTAGACTCTTAACTTGGGCTTATGATAACTGAATTTGATAGTTATTCGTTTTCCTGAATAGAACAATTAAATTTGAAAAAATTAACAAGATTTCCACTTTGTATTCTCACCATGTCTTCCTTCTCCATTACTGAATCTCGGTTCTCCATCACTCTTAGCTCCAATATATTGCACAGGACACTGCAATCTACTCGCATCATAACGAATGAGGCCGACCCGCGCCCACGGCTCAATCACCACACGGTCAGATAGGTACAGGGAACGGTCGAGGTGAAAACTCTATTCTGTCTATTTTGTATTTCAATGTTTGTGGTCTGAAAAGTAAACTTAAAGAGAACAGTTTCTTCAATATCCTAAGAGAATACGACGTAATATGTTTAAGTGAAACTTTTGTGTTGGAGAAAGATGCTGGTTATTTTAATTCGTATCTCTCAGATTTAATAGTTGTATGGAATTGGGGTGTGAGAGTTTCTCATTACGGCAGAGCTAGTGGGGGTTTATTGTTGGGTTTGAATAAAAACTCTATTTTTAAAGATAGTATTAGAGTAGAAAGAGTGAGAGGTAGACCAGTGGCGATTGACAAGATTAGTGAAAATAAGGATGTTCATTTATTACCTGTATATATTAATCCCAATAATTGGCAGACAGATTTTGAACAGCTGTATGATTTCCTATTGGAGAATTCAGATTTAGAAATAGCGTTGATAGGTGATAAGAATGTTAGAATAGGCAATATGCAAGGAATGAGAGTAACTGATTATACTGATTATGATTTAGGAGGATTGTACTTATTAAGAACCTCAAAAGACTTGACTATAAATTCAAGAGGAAGAAAGTATTTAGAAATGTGTGATAATCTGGGTTATATTGTTGTTAATGGGAGAACAGAAGGAGATAAGGAGGGTGAGATGACGTTTGTTGGGGCAAGTGGTGCGTCAGTTAATGATATAGCAGCCGTGCCATTGAGTCTTACTTGCTATGTTCACAAATTTAGAGTAATACCGTGTGCGTATTCCGATCATATGCCCATAAAATTAGAATTATACATGGCACGCGAAGATAAGCAATGTGATTGTCTGCCTCTGTTGCCCAAACTAGTATTAAGGTGTGGTATTGAGAATTATAAAAATAGAGTCACTGATATTGTTCAAAGCATGGTTGTAGAAGGCAGTGATAATCGTCAATTATTGGACAATATAAAAAATTGTATAATAGAGGCGTCAGGAAGTAGTCAGATAAAGGAGCCTGGACAGAAAAATATAAAATTTGAGCAACCATGGTTTGACTGGTAATGTTGAAATGCGAGAAAATTAGTCATGTCTCTTTTGAAATTTTACAGAAACAACCACTCTGAATATAATAGGATAAATTATCTAGAAGTGAAACGTTCATTCAAAAGTTTGTGCGAGAGAAAGCGAAAAGAGTTCAACTGCAGACTTATTTATAATTTAAATTCAGCAAGAGATACAAAAAGCTTCTGGGATGGATTAAATAAGTTTAAAAATAGGAATAAATTTGTTTCGAATTCTATAAATGCTCAAGATTGGGTGAATTACTTTTTCAAATTATGGAATCCTCAATTGATAAGTACTCCAGTACAGTATGCAGTCCCTATAGTGGAGAACTTAGAGATGGATAGGAATTTTGAAATGAGAGAGTTGTTGTTAGTTATAAAGGAAGCTAAAAATAATAAAGCACCAGGAGTGGATCGCATTTCCTATGAATTTTACAAAAATGCTCCGTCGAGTCTAATTGATAAGATTATAATTCTATTCGATAGAATTTTCAACTCGGGTGACGTGCCAGACAGTTTCAAGTTATCGATCGTGTTCCCACTCTACAAGAAAGGAGAGAGAAAAAGGTAGAGAGCTATAGAGGTATAAGACTTATGGACGTTATCGCAAAACTGTTTTGTGGATGTTTGTTGAAACGAATTGATAAATGGGTCAAGGACAGAAATATTCTCAATGAATATCAGGCCGGCTTCAGAAAAGGTTATTCAACTGTCGATAATATTTTCACTCTTTCATCTATTATTCAATTGAAATTGCAGATTAGAAAAAATAAAGTTTACTGTTTCTTCGTCGATTACCGAGCCGCGTTCGACTCTATTGATAGAAGCGCTCTCTTCTACAAGTTATCCTGCTTAGGTTTATCCACAAAAATGATTAATATACTAAAAGCTTTGAATAGTGAAACAATTGCTAGTGTATGGTGTAAAGATGGCCTGACAAAGAGCTTTGCTACAGAGATGGGCTTAAGGCAGGGATGCGTGATCAGCCCGTTATTGTTCGCTTTGCCAAATAACACACCAAATTACATGTTGCTTCTTGAAACGGATGAAAGGCTGATTTTCGAGTATACATTGAAGCTTCATTTTCAATACATCAATAAAGTTTTGAAAATGGAAAATGATAGATTACCAAAGATTATGGCTGTGGAGGTAATAAGGAAGAAATGTTTTTGGTACAATGCATGGATACAAATGGCAACAGAGTGCAATGATAATTTGGATTTTTCCGCTCAGAATATGAGTAACTGGAAGAGTGAAATATTGAAATTGTTGGATGGGGTGAGAGAGAATTTCAGGGAGGATCTTTTGAGAGGTGCAACGGCGGCAAATTTTCATATTCATTACAGAGCACTGAAATTGGGTCTAGGATCTGCGAGCTATATAAAGGAGCTGAGTAGCCATGCGCTTATAAAATGGGTGATGAAGGCAAGATGTGGATTGATAGATTTGAACTACAAGCCGTGGTTGGAAAATAGAGACATGCGCTGTTCATTATGTAACAGAGGGGATAACGAGGATATTTTCCATTTCCTAGCAGTATGCCCCATTCTATCAGAGTGGAGATGTAGATATTTGGGAGCTATTGAGCTTAACCAGGAAGCATTTATTGATTTTTTGAACGGCAAGGATTGGGTAAAGCTGGCATTATTTTGTAGAGATGCTTGGCGCTATAGGTGGCAATTAATTCAAGAGTTTAATTACTGAGGTATTTCAATAATTTAATAGTTTGGTTTGATATTAAAATACTAATGAACCCCTATTATTGTTGTTATTATTATACATCATCTCAATAGTTGTCAATGTTTGTAATTGAGGTCAAGTTGGTGCTGTTTCGTTCTCATCTAGATCATTTCCACTCAAAGGTAATAGGCCTATATACTTTTGAAAAAGAAAGAATTAATCCATTTTAATTTAAGAATTGAAATAGCGTAACATGGATATTTCCTTCTTACGCATGTTTGGTTAGTGCCATAGTAAATTGTATATTTTGTAATTTAGTCATTGGGTACTCTTTTCCGACTTTTTTCTACTCAGGTTGTTTAATTTAATTTGTGTATTATCAAGAAATTTTATCATTATGTATTATTTTGACTTTATTATTATTTTTTTTTTTCATTCAAAAAAATGAAGAAAGAAATTGGTTCACATTAAAAATATAAAATGTTAGAATGCTTCTTTTTTATCCAAAGAGACTCATTTATTTATTTTATTTTGATTTGAAGAATGTGTGTTCATTTATCTTAGTAATTCGGAATTTACGGCTGACGGTCTTTGACCAAGCCGTATAGTGTATGCAATATTTTAAAATGATACTTCTGGTAAATTATTGTTTTTTTTTCAATAAAGCACTTTTATATCTATCTATCTATATCTATCTATCACTGCAATCTTGGTGTTGGTTTACCCTTCTATTGGGCTGCTATGAATCCTCTTACATAGTGCACTACTAAGTAAGTCGAGGGCTTCCTATTCCTCTTCTACTTACCCTTTTGTCCAGGATGGCCAAGCAGGAGCTTAGTTGCAACCCACATTCGAAGCTTCCAACCCTGGTCTCGATCCTCAGCTTTCGCCTAACTTACATTAATCCTGTCTGTATCTACCACTTGATTCAACCACCTTGGCCAAAGTCCTCCTCTTCGAGTTCTCTTCTATTCCATTTGTACTATTCTACTATGAATTTGATCATTTCGTTCGTCAAATTCGTCCGTAATTTGTTTTTTAATTCTCTTCAAGAGTACATGAGATATTAGTATACCACACGAACCAGTAAGCCTATTTCAATCTTCTTGAAATAAAGAGCATGAAATGAGACACAATTGTCTCTAGAATCTATTTAGTAAGAGAGAGTAGGGTTGTGTTTGTTCGTTTGTTTGCATCAAAACATGTCAACTTGTGGATTGCATACCGGAAAAACGGGAATGATTTAGATCTCCAAATTTTGTACATAGATTCTAAAAATATCAATTCCGTGCAACTCGAAGCTCAAATTTCAATTCTCCTTCTAGATTTTCAAAATTAATGTTCAAATCTCATTCATGATACATGACAATTTATACGGCATACATTGTTGTAAAATGTGTTTGTTTCTAATTAAGGAAGTTACAAGACATCATATTTTGAATGCAGCCGTGGTGTAGTTGTTGAGTACTGGGAGAATGTTTCTCGGATTGGATCCCGATTCTTCCTTTTTTTTGTTCTTAATTTTGTCCCTCGAAACATATTATTACAAATTATTTTTTTAAGGAAGTTGTTTTTATTACGATTGAACTTGGATTTCATCAAATAATCATTCTATGTGAAGTTTCACAACCAGTACAAATGAAATGGACATGGTTTTCATCATTCATTTCAGTTATAATAAAAATGAGTAATCAGAGTTTGCAATATTACAAGAGAATAAACAATCTCATACTCATAACAACTCCCCATTTCACCTTCCACAGTTTCTAGCATTTTAGACAGATCATGCGCACAATTGAATGGTGTCGTTTTTTTGTCAAACGTATTGTCGTTCTTTTGATGAACACATCTCCATAACATTCACACAAACAAATATACCTGCTGATCAGTAAACAACTTTGAGCACGAACAGACTGGCTCAAAAATAGTCCTCCGCAATGAACCAGAATGGTTTCCTAATAACCATGAAATAGGAGAAATCCTTTTGGTTCTTCACATTGTTGATTATTGGACAGATCAACTTTTCGATTTTTTCACAAAAAAAAAAAATTATTTTTGGTCGTAGAAACAAAACTCAAAATTCTATGGACTCAGTCCATAATATGGACTCAGTCTTTTAATTATAATATTTCAAGAAAAAATAAATATCTCGAAATTGAAAAGTACACATACAAAGTTTTTGATGGAAACTCACTTTCCTGGGTCGCCAATTGGATTTGGTTGAAATTAAGCTATGGCAATACACTTATCTTGACGAGCTGAACAAAAAAGGGTTGTAATAAATTTTTTGTGGGATACAAAATTAAATGTGTCCCAAATATTTGGGGAATTACAGGGGTGTCGGGGGGCAGAATTTGGTAGGTTTGGAGGTTTTCCCGTAGCCTCCAGTGTATTATGCAACCGATTTGGTGTTCAGTTTTCACAGCGAGCTTATAGTTTTGATTGAGAATTTTTCTAACTTGAATTTTTGTATATGGGAAAACTTCAAATTTTAGATGGAAACTCAATTTCCCGGATCGCCATTTGAATTTGGTTGGAGTTTAGCTATGGCAATACACTCAACTTGGCGAGCTGAACAAGAAAGCTTGTAATAAATTTTTAGTGGGAAACAAATTTGAGTGTTTCCCAAATATTTGATGGAATACACGGGTGCCATGGGAGAGAATTTGGAACGTCTGGATGTTTTCCCGTAGTCTCCAGTGTAGTATGCAACAGATTTGGTGTTCAGTTCTCACAGCAATCGTATAGATTTGGCTGAGAATTTTTCGTATTTGGGAAAACTTCAAATTCTCGATAGAAACTCAATTTCCCGGGTCGCCATTTGAATTTGGTTGAAATTTAGCTATGGCTATACACTTAAGTTGTCGAGCTGAACAAAAAAGCTCTCATTTAATTTTCTGTGCGAGGCTGATTTCAAATGTCAAAAAAAATTTGGTGGTCTCCAGGGGGCCAGAGGGGTAAAATTTTCGTGATTTGGAGGTTTTCCCATAGCCTCCAAAGTGTTGCCTAACTGATTTTAAGGTTGGTTCTCCGTGAGAATCAGCCGTATTGGCTGTAAATTTTTTGTCTTTGCAGCTTTAATATTATAAGAAGCTTTAATATTAAGCTTATTAGAAGAAGCTTTTCTCCAACACACCCAAACACTAAGCCTATGGTTTTTTATATTTGTAACATTTTATTGTGTTTTATTTGTTCCGTAAATCTTTGTAATTTTGTTTTGTCTTGTTTTGTGTGTTTTTAATAAATTGGAATTGAAAATTGAAATATAATAAGATTAGACACAAATTCGGAGTGGAACGAATTTGTTGGTATTTTGTTTGGAATTGGGGAAAGAAAAGGCTGTCTGATTCAAGTTCAGGAGGATTTAATTGATACTAAAATTGATGTATTGAAAAAAATCAATATGATACTGTGAGGTTATCAAGTATTATGTCTTCTCCAGTTATCTATACTATAATAAAGGAAAGAACTGGCTTATACACGTACGGAATAGGAAAATTATGTTTGACGCATCATCACGTCTGAACTACTTAACTGACTGAATTGAAATTTTGTATTTAGATTATTAATTTACCGAGGATGGCTATAAGGCCTATTTTCAATCCTTCAAGATTCCATTACGTCAAGTTTTCAATTTGTCATGCTTCCAGTTGTTGTATAGAAACAGCTGAACATTTCTTTTAAAAGGGAGATTAGATGATAGGTATAAATAGGAGATCCTATTCGAATAGAAATAACTGATTTTCTGTCGCATCAAAATTTTGGCTCGCACATGGTGGAAACCGCACATCGATTTCTCAAACCGTTCAAAAGTTATTCTCATTCAAAGATACTGATAAATCATCCATCTATATTATAATAATTGAAAGAACTGGCTTAGACACGTAACGCGATAGGAATATTAAGTTTGACGCATCATCGCGTCTGAACTAATGGACTGATTAACTTGAAATTTTGCCTAAAGATTCTTTATTAACCGAGGATGGTTATAGGCCTATTTTCAATTTTTCAATGTTATTACGTAGTTTTCAGTTTGTAAAGTTTCAAAATAGACCCTTGCGGAGCACGGGTGGCCTGCTAGTTAAGAATAAGATTCTCAAAGGAAAAAGTTTAACAATTTTTTTTTAGAATAGAGCAGTGAAATTGAATAAACTGGATAAAGTTATTGATTGACGTAATATTGTCAGAACCACTGATTAATTAGACTAACAGTTTTGAAACACTAGTTTCTGTTCTTGCACAATATTATCAGTCTCAAGCAAACTGAAAACTTTCTTACGGACGATGCACCATCATCAACTGAGACAAGACAAACCTTCCCAAATACTTTCAATTCTATGAAATCTGGTTTTTGTTTGCAACTTGATATTTCTTTATTTGTTGTTCTTTGACGGTTTTCATGTTGTTATTTTGAAAACTGTAGCACGACTGTCCCTCTCATTCAATATTATACTCAATGGCAATCATCCTCGATTGTTCAACAACTAACAGTCAATCTCAAGGTTTTAAAAATACTTCATTTTCTACTGCTCGATGTTCAAACTTCCATTTCACAAGAGACCACTATCTCTATTACTATTTTAATGATACTAAATTTTATTCTCATTAACATACAAATAAGCAATCTAATCAATAAAATGTAAATAATATTCAATACAATATATGAAATTTACTACAAGTATAAATCAATCACATTTTTTTGAAAATTAACCTACATAACTATGAGAAACCCATGCTCTAGAGCAGGTGTAGTACGGTAGTAATATAATTAAATTAAGAGTGGGGTGCAAAATACATTAGGTAAGTGAGCTCACATATTGTTCGAATTTATGTTTTCTATATTATGTCTTCCAGTTGATGTGATCCAGTTTTTAACGGCACATTTAAATTTTCTTGAGTTTTCTATTATCTTGATGTGTACAGGAAGTAAATTGTGGAATGTCGGTGCTAGGTGGTTGAAGTGTCGTTGGTATGTTGCCTTGCTAGCCACGTTCGCGATGAGAAGGCTTATATTTCTTGTGCTGTGACAGTGGTTTCTGTTTTGAAAGCTTTCTGGGTTTTTGTGTAGTCTGCAAATAATTCCTAGGGAGTGGAGTTGTCTTGCGTCCATCACACCAAACTCATTGTAGAGCTGGTCTGACGGATAACGAGGTGGCTTCTGCTTGATGATTATAATAATAATTATTAGTTTTGCACTTTCATAAGGGGGTCGAGGTGAACGTAGTCTGTTCCTCTTCATCCTACAATTTCATAGATAAGCAAAGACTGAACTAAGGAATAATAAACCATCTTCATGCACTCTTCGTCTATAAATGTTCTCAGCATTTTGAGCTTGAATATTATTTTTATTTACTTCTTGCAGAGGTAATCTATATGATGGTTCCAGCGTAGAAAAGGAACTAGTATAACTCCGAGGTATTTTATTGTTGGTTTTCTGTGGATAGTGAATGCCGTGGTGTTGAAAAAGTTGACTGTTAGAAGGTTCTCTGTGGGCTGTCCATGTTGTGTAGCTGAGAAAGTTAGAAAGTGGGTCTTGTCATAGTTAAGAGTGAGCAGATTCTGATCTAGCCAATGTGAGATCTTCTGTAATCCAGTTCCAGCTTTACTCCATGCTATTGGCCACTTTCGTCCTGAAAACAAAAGAACTGTGTCATCTGCAAAGGTGATGAGTTTTCTATTATGAATCACTGGTTTTGACAATAGCAAGTCATTGTCCATCAATATGGATATCTACAACACAGAAAAATTGAGTAAACTCTTGATTCTCCTAGATTCAGAAAGCATCGTAGGTAATGTAATAATCAGTTTCTGCCAATGAAGGCAGGAAGTTTATGGAAGAGATTTTTCGATTTCATCCTTCCATTATCTCCTAATCTCCGACGTTAAATTCAATACATTGTTTCCCTTGAATTGAAGTCTACTGCTCCATTCAAATTAGAATTTTCAAGTTGTATCAATTGAGAATTCTAAAAGTGTAAATGATGTTTGGATATAGCAGATAGAATAATAATAATATCCTTTCTCTATGTAACTATAGATGTCATGGAGTGTGGATGATGATATAATTTAATATTATCCACGGAGTGATCTGGTTCTATTATCAGGGGTTGAACTCTCCTCATAATTTCTGCCATCAAGCATTCTACCGTTTTAAATTTCAAATCTAATTACAGTCTTTCACTTTGATGTATGACGCTTTCACAAATTGAACTCAATCTGTATGTGGAATTTGATTAACTTTTAATAAACGATTTTCAGTGATGCAGTGAGGTATTTCCTGAACGCTGGAAAAAAATGTTATGTTATTGGTTTTCTGTGTCGCCCATTGCTAGATGAGTGGCAATTCAATTTCAACGCGAAGCTGGCGCTTCAAATGAAATCGCGTTTTCTCTTCTAGCGCTTAGTAATAAAATTATGAACAAGGACGAAATTAGACATTTTGATCGTGTTTTAAATGGAGTCAAATTTAATAAGGGTGAATGCCGTTGCCGAAATAACTCAGATTTGTGCTCAAATATTCAGCTTTCTAGCTGATTTGTGACAGATTTATGTCTGCTTTCCATGAAATACTATGTAGCCTAATGGAGTTTCGACTATGCAAAGTTGATTCGAATTCAATCAAAATCAATATCTCAGTCACATTGACACTTGAAAGGATGTTTCGTGAAACGCAATAATCATTTCACCAGTGGTATTACATTACGATACTGTCTAACACACTTCTTTGGTCCTTCTGATGTAGACGATTAACCAGTACTGAACAATAAAAAACATTATAGAGGTAAACAAAACTGAAGATAATACTTTTCTACTCCCATTCAACGATGAATGTTCCCCAACAATCAAATAACTCTTCCATGCAGTAGTATATTCTCAATGTATTAAGAGGAGGTATTCTGACAGTTCAAGTTTCCTGAGTGCATGAAAATCTCAATCTATTGAGTATATAAGAGAAATACAGATCCTCATAGCTGTAGATTATCTCCAATCTTGAGTATATAAGAATGTGGATGAGCTATCCATATTCTTTCTGGAAACTCGATGATTACGTTGAAGTGGAGTTTGATACATTAACTAATAATAATTTTATTAGTACAATAGTGGTATTTGGAGAATAATCTATCAGAAAAACTCCATCATTCCCTAACAACTATGATGTTCCCTAACTATGAGTTGTAACAATTTCATGGATATATTATGTTTGTGCTATCCTACATACATCACAGTTCAAATAATGATCATGCTAAATTTCTAACTTTGATAAGCCAAACATTTAGTGCCTTATTCAAGTCTGACAGCTCCAAGTATAGAAGTTCAATTGAGTTATTAATGCTTAGTAAATATTGTCAGTTTCTGTAGAGAGAATAAAGAAACCATAAAGATGTTTTCTCTATGGCAGATCTCTATGTTTAGCGATTAGGAGAACCTGAATGTTGGGCAGTTTTCAGGCCTTCCCTGTAATACTGTAGTGCGATAACGATGATTATAACGTAATGGCTACAGAACAAAAAAGTATCATGATCTCTGTGGAAAGAAAACCGTGATCCAAGATAACCTCTGTGAACAAAGTGTAGGGAGTATGAATTTATTGAGGGCCCCTCCCACCTACCCAGGAAGGGCTGAAAGTAGAGGCCCTTTCGCACAGGCCCTAACTGACCGAGTTGAAGCATTTAGACTCAAAATTAGAGAAGAAACAGGTCCGTGAAAGAAGGGCCTTCAATTAATCCCTTGCCTGCTCCGAGACACGTCAATCGCTCCCTTTTTCTAGCTAGCGCTTAACCTTTGCACTCATGCGCTTCTCTGCGCACTCGTGGCATCTGCACTTGATTTACTTTGTTCCATTAGGTGGCGAAAGCGATTACAACCACTTGTAAGAGTTATTGCCGAAACTTAATTAAGGTCTAAAATTGCTCTCTAACCTCGAAGTTTTTCCATTGAAGATGTAGTATTCACAAGGATAGGCTACTTTAATTTCAGCTCCATTCTATTAGAAATTTGTATTATAACTCACGATCTTCACCCTGTGAAGGATAATTTTCAGGTCTCATAACCATCCTTTCAAGGAATCAATATCACCACAAACCTGTTTTCTCATTGTTGAGCTTGTCTCCAGTGCTGTAAATTTAAATGATAAAGTACTGATATACTATCAAAAACTAATTGGTACTTTTTATCATGAATCCACAGGAAAATTGAAATAGAATTATCGTTACATAACATCAGTTATTATGATTAAAATAAGGGACAAAATGCACACTTACACGAAACTGGAATTTTGTGACATATGCACACAACTCTTGCTAAATGTACAGAAAGGGTATCGTCTTCCTGAACTACCCATTCAGGTATCAGGACGAACCGGAAGTGAATTCATAATACTCAATTATATCAGTTGACTTTAGCCATTTCGTTGACAATATCTAGATTAGCTCATTCGTCAGAATTTGCAAACTAAGATTGTATTTTTGAACATTTGAAATATAATTCTATGCTTCATTATTTTTTTCTGGAGATGCAGTTAGGAACTGGATAGTGGGAATAATGTGCAGAAAATACCCATTTAAATAATATAATTATTTTACTATAAACTTATTGCAATGTAATTTTCAAAACTATTATTGTTTTCCATCACACACCTTCTAGGTTTTAGAATGGCTTGATTCACATTTCAGGTGCTAGCAATAATTATTGTGGCTGAAGGGGAGTTTGAAAGGATAGCTGATGCTACTACTGTCTTATAACAGGGAATGAGTAAAGATTGGGAAACAATATTGTATTCGCTTTTAGGGATGTATTTGTTTGTTCATTTATTTTAATAATGAAATTAAGATAGATAGAGAGTGGACAAACTTCTTTACGATTCGTGGTATGTGCAACGAAATCCTAACCAGGTGGAAGAATATTGTCTACAGCAGTCACTCTTACAGCAGCAGCAAGATATACAGAATAGAATGTGCATTTACAATTTATAAGATGACACATGTTTTTCAAGTGTTTGAGATATAGAAACAGAAGAAGGACATTTTGTTACTCAGCTTTTGGGTATTGTTAATAAATTAATTTAAGAGTGGAAGGAAATCATCATCTAATGAGAGTCTTGATCCACAAAGGGAGAGGATCACTACGAATCATTATTATAATAAAACTTTGCAGACCTCGGACCTCTCTTTCCCTCATTCATTCAGCTTTTGCTCTTCTTTTATCACGGCAATACGGCGGAGTATGCTCCTCTTTAGGTTTTTTGGCTTCTTATTATTACACAGGAGTTTACTCATACAAAAATATGAGTGAAAATGTAGATAGTTATATTATGGGTCTACTGGAATGGAATTCAAACTGATTTAATTTTAAGTTCATTAGGAGCTAAGACTACAAAACCCGTTTTGAGTGAAACTTGTGGATAGGGAAGTTCCACGTTTTGTGGTGATAGGGAAGGCGCTTGGGGAGAGGACGTTTGCCAGAAAACTTGTCTGAGTAAGTAATCGACGAGTGGGAAATTTGCCGCAAATCTCTTCTTCCTCTCTAAAAAACCCTTCATTAATTGGACCAAAAATATATACTATAATAGATTTGTTCATAAGATTGATACACCATCTCAAAGCTCTTGAGCTACAACGTTTATCCGAAACATGATTATTTAAACTGTTACTTGGACTCCAAGCCTGATAAATATTTACCGTTGAAAGTTATAGAAACACAATTGCTAGAAATTATATTGTAAGGGTATCTACGAGACCCTCGCAAAGTGAAACTTCGAGGAGTTATTCTAGGTGTAATGTAGCCGATTATTTGACATAAATTTTCATGCGAACTCTCAACGAGCTATAGAGTTAGATCAATTTAACCTCTCGCAAACCAAGCGATTCTCCCTTTATAAATTGTTACCATAATGTCCAGCTAATTTTATAAAGTCAACTTTGAATTAGTTGATCATTCTCACAACCCCCCCCCTCCTCAATATATTACCAATCGTAATAGCCCCATTACATGGTGGAGGCGCCGGGTATTATGTACCCTCATTCTCATGTTGTGAGAATGATCAATCAAAGTTGACTTAATAAAATTAGCTAGTCATTATGGTAACAAATCATAAAGGGGGAATCGCTTGGCTTGCGAGAGGTTGAATTGATCTAACTCTATAACTCATGAGAAAGGAACTAATTATTCAAAAGAATAAACAGAACATATGATATATTGGAGAACTAAATAGTCTATTTAATTTAATTGAAACTCAAAATGAAAATGAAAACTTGAATAAAATATTAAGAAAATTTTTAAACAAACAATAGAATAGTTACAGGATTTGCCTTCAATAAAAATCGATGAATAATCTATGACAATAGTCATATTAATAACACACTGAGCCTGAAGAATGGTGTCTCTTCACAGAGGTGTAGAGCCGGGCCTGATTATCTGCTGTAGATAGTTCCAGGCCCCGTCCTCGTAACCGACTGCCAAGAGGCATACATTTTCAATCCAATTTTACTTGTCATGAATTTCCACCGTCGTCGACACTTTTAATTTTTAAACAATGGATGCTCTCGGATTGTGAAAATTCATGTCAAATAATCGGCTACATTACATAGGAGAAGCGAGAGGGGTATATGTGGGGACTTTTGGCAGGAGACATGTCTTTATAAATAGGCCATGAGTTATAAGATGAGCCTCAACCCCTCAAACGATGAAAGAGTGACTGGCGTGGTAGTGATGTAGGGGTGAGAGGTCTTTCTCACACATCATCCCCTCTCACTCTGCATCACTCTGCCGGCTACACCGGCTGCCGAGAACAAACTGACCAAACTTTAACCCCCACCCTGAAAAAAAATAGAGTTGAGTCCCATGTGGTGGAAGTCGAAGGTTCATGGTATATCTCATCGCCTCCAGTTATCGATGAAAAAATCAGTTTGTTCCGAATTTTCTCCCCTAAGAAATTTCATTGACTGGACTATTTGATTATTTTTTATAATTCGAGTAACGTTTTCAGAGGAAGAGTACTTTCTGATGATCCAGTCGACTCTCGTTTCTATTTCATTCAATGATCATTCACTAATATATACAGATAACTTGTTCTCTAAATATTTTCATATCAATTGCTAGGTTATTTCTAAGAGTTCTTGTTCAATACATCGCGTAATCAAATCTGATTATGTCATCAAGTGGGCTATATCTGAATATTTCTAAAGACCCGAAATATAGATGTGTGCCTTATCTCTGAAACCCATTCAACTGAGCAGACTCACTTCAAAATCAATGGATATAATGTTTACGAAACTATTCATCCTCAAAATCAAACAAGAGGTGCAAGTGCTGTAATAGTGAAGGAGAGTATTAAACACTATGAAGATATGAAGACTTCAGTATTCAAAGTAATGAAATACAGCTAACTGTAGTTGGGATAGAGTCTATCAACCAGAAAATACTTGTTGGAGCTGCATATTTTCCACCACGTTACAATTTGATGAAAAATTATTATACAAGTATTCTTCTTCAGCTTGGAGATAGATTCATAGTGGGTGGAGATTTTAATGCCAAGCATAAGGATTGTGGTTCGAGACTCACAACTACCAAAGGAAAAGAACTCAGGGAGGCTATCCAGGAGCTGGGCTGCGAATCCCATTCAACAGGGACACCTACTTATTGGCCAACAGATTTGAATAAAACTCCAGATCTTCTAGATTTCTTCATAACAAAGAGAATATCCAGTAATTTTATTGACATTGAAGAGAGCTTTGACCTGGATTCTGATCATTCAGCTGTAGTTCTCACACTCAGTGAACGAATAATAAAGAAAGAAGACAGACCAATGTTAGTCAACAGAACAACAGACTGGGAAGCTTTTAAAGTGGATTTGGAGAATGAAATCAACTTGAATATTCCACTTAGAACAGTTGAGCAGTTAGATGAAGCCGCAGAGAATTTCATGTGGCAAATCCAGAAATCAGCCTGGAAAAACACTAGACAATACACCAGGAAAACAAAAGGATGCAATTACCCACTGGAGATTCGACAACTTGTTTTAGAAAAACGAAGGGCAAGAAGAAGATGGCAACAAACTCGTGATCCAGCTGACAAAAATATCTTGAATAACAAAACACAACAATTGAGAAGAGAGATAAGGAAACTAACTGAGGAGTCCATAAATAACCACCTTCAAAATTTGACAGCTGATGCCAGTACAGATTATTCATTATGGAAAGCAACAAAAAGAATTAAGCGACCAATATCACAATCCCCTCCAATCAGAAAACCAGATAGTACTTGGGCAAGAAATAACAGAGAAAAGGCAGATAAATTTGCTAATCATCTAGAAGAAATCTTTCAGTCAAACAACATTCAATCTGAAATTGATCCTGGAGAAGATATAATCGATGATTTAGATACAGAGATTGATCTAGTTTCTATAAATGAGGTTCAAGAAGAAATAAAAAATAATCTGAATACCAAAAAAGCACCTGGGTTTGATCTGATTACAGGTGAAATCTTGAAGGAACTTCCAAGGAAAGGTATTGTCATGCTAACATATTTATTCAATGCATTACTCCGATTACAGCATTTTCCTCCAATTTGGAAGGTGGCAGAAGTCATTATGTTGCAAAAGCCTGGGAAATGTCCTCAAGAAGCAAAATCGTATTGCCAAATATCTCTTCTACCTGTAATTTCAAAGCTTCTTGAGAAATTGCTAATGAAGAGATAGGCTCCCATCATAAGTAGCAGGAATCTGATACCAGCCCATCAATTTGGTTTCAGGCAGAAGTACTCAACCCTGGACCAAGTACATAGAATCACTAATGTAATAGAGAATTCATTAGAGAAAAAATTTATATGGTCAGCAATCTTCCTTGATGTGGCACAGGCATTTGACAAAGTGTGGCATGGAGGACTGATCAATGAACTTCATAAAATTCTTCCCACTCAACTTGTAAAACTTTCAAAATCTTACATCACCAACAGATAGTTCAGAGTAAAACAAGGTGATGACGTCTCTGAATTAAAGGAAATAAGGGCTGGAGTTCCACAAGGTAGTGTTCTTTATGTGCTGTACACAAGCGATCTTCCTGAATTGGATGCAGTGACAATTGCTACTTTTGCTGATGATACTGCAATACTGGCATGAGGGGAAACAGTACAAGAAGCAGCCACAAAACTACAGAATTCTAGCAACAAATAAAGTGACAGGACCAAAAAATGGAGAATTCGATTGAATGGAATGGAGTCCATTCATATCAACTTCACAAACAAAAATATCAATGATCCGATTCGTATAAATCTAAATGGGAATGTAGTACCACACAGCAACACAGCAAAATACCTTGGAATGACTCTTGACGCCAAGTTGAGATGGAAAGAGCATATCAAGATCAAAAGGAGTGAGCTGGGACTCAAATACAGTAAAATCTATTGGCTGTTGGGCAGACAATCACAACTCCCATTGGACAACATAATATTGATTTATAAACAAATTCTAAAACCTGTCTGGTCGTATGAAATTCAGCTTTGGGGCTGCCCTAGAACATCTACCATCAATCAGATTCAAACATTCCAAAACAAAGTACTGCGGAGCATGGAGAATGCGCCCTGGTACATAAGGAACAGCGATTTGCACCGAGATCTACACATCCCCTATGTGACCAGTGAAATAAGACGATTGGCAGCCCATCATGAGTCTCGTCTTCATCAACACGACAACACCGAAGTCATCCAACTACTAGACAGCACTGAACTCACAAGGAAGTTGGAGAGAGCAAAGCCCTTCGAGTTGGTGTAGTGCTAGTGAAGTAAAAAGTATAAATAAAATAAATGTGTAGCGGAAGAATTTAAAGCAGAAGAATTATAGATTAGAACTGTAGGCTTCACTGGAAGACTTTAGCAATAAAAATTAATATTTTAGGATAAGAAATAAGAGAACAAAATTAATGGTTAGTCCTAGTGACTAGTTTTAATGGAAGTAATAATAAAAAAAAATAATAAAAAAAGTATATCTGAATCTCTTCAGGGGACTGGGTAAAATCACATTTCTCATTCTTCAACTTACAATGGATATTACTGTTGAATCTTCATTCCGTGATTAATTAATGTAAAACGTCTCTTAACCAACTTTTTGAGGATGCCTCTCTAGTGATAATAACGACTTCAACTCCGAGCTTTCAAGATTATGATGAATAGGAATTTCCATCAAAACCAAGAGAGGAAAATGTCACTTATCAGAAGTACTGAGGGAATTCAGATTATCGGTCTCCAATAATAAAAAAGCGGAGATCTTTTGTTCTGGGGAGAAAGTGGATTGTGAAGGGAACAGTTGTAAAAAGGTGGTTTGGTGAAGGATGAGGGGGTAGACAGGTTGGAATAAAAGGAGCGATGTCGTTTGCGTGAATTGTCTTTTGTTTTGTGCCGTTGAAGGGTGGGGGGGGGTGCAAAAGGGCGCACTGCAGCGAAGCATGGCGATGAAGGTGGGTGGATGCGAATAAGAATGATTGTGTCAGTGTGATAGGTGACACAAAGCGAAAAATGCCTCAAGATGTGAGAGAACCAGAGGAAAAACTGCGGCAAAGATGTAGGCTTCGAAAGTGTGTCACGGTACACGGTCGGAAGGAGACAGCAAAATTGATGTCCGCTATGATTGATGTGATTGCGTTCATTAATGGGCCGCGGAAGGAATGGAATACGCAACGTATAATGTGCGCAAAGGAGAGAGAGAGCATGGGGAATGATCATAGAAAGCGAGATTATCATAAATAGAAGGAGATAAAATGAGCAATCTTGGTGCTATCAACATCATTATAATAACACTATGTGCGTTTTCACCCACATGACAGGTTACACTAAACCACATGAAAGGTAGCAAGAACCCGCAGATCTCCAGCGAAGCGTCAAACTTATGATATTATCGTTTAGTTGGTGAGCGTGACACACATGCACCTTGTGATAAGCTTGATTCAATTACGCTCCAAGTACAGCTTTCAGCCAGACACTATAACCTTTATTGAAAGCTTCAGTGGTGCTATTTTGGGGTACTCAGACGTTTCTGTGCGTTTGCTGTGAGTATTGAAACGTGAAAACTGGATGCTTCGATTTCTGCTAACTATCTGTTGACTATAACTTGTATCGTATATTGCAGGTAGGCCTACTAAGTACCTGTTTGAATGATTACCGTACAAAAGTTCAACAGCTGAGTCATAGTTTTGACACAGTCCCACACACATGAACTCGCTCACTCACTTCCAGTACCAACAGACGACGAAATAATTATTATCAGCTGTTTTCCCTAGGATAAATAATAATTATCCTTTTAATGTCCTTCAGTGAGTTTTTCCAGGGATGAGACCTAGTGCAATCGAATCTTTATATTATAAACCTACCATGTTCTGAATTTCGTGAAAATCATTAGAGCCGTTTTCGAGATCCGGTGAAATACAAACATATAAACATCTTAACAACCAAACATCTAAACATATAAACAGAAGTTGCTCGATTAATAGTATAGGATGTGGCTTGCCATGGCTTACTTCAGCTTACTTCTATCTGTAGTAGGCTATGGGCTTGCAGTTGCTGAATTTTTCAATCGTTCTGTATTTTGTTTTTGTTGATTCCAGCTATTGATAGCATTTGGCGGCACAACATTCAGCCGTTATCCTTGACTTTAAAATTCCTGAGAGGCCAAAAAACGCTCTTCCGAGTACGTCTGACAATTGAAAAAATAATTTCAAATATTTGTGAGAAACTTTCTCGCTTTCACCACCTACTTATCTTTTAAAAAAAAGTTTTTAGCATGTCGAAAATTTCATGTTTTCTGCTCGAAATGTCTCCACATTGACGAACATAATAGTTAATTGAAAAATAACTTCAAGTTGGATAAAAATGATCCAGACACCAATAGAAAGGAGACATTCTCCTCGTTATTTTGATATGAAATTATTACGCATTACGACGCCCCATGATTCTGAGAAAAGTGATATTCAAAAGAAAAACAAATTTTCGCGATGTTTCCAATTTTATCAAAAAAGTTAAATTTCCTTCTAATCCTTCAAACCTGGATCTTTTTTAGTACTACTAGGATATTCTACATCCAATTCTGACGTTGAATTGGGAATTTGAGAAAGTTGCAATTTTACACGATTTGGCAACTTTGTAATTTCTTCGAATGGAGGGCCAAGTCTCAATTCATTTTACACAAACTATAGTGTTTCGAATGCCATCATTCAAAACAGTCATCGACGTGAGGCAATAGTAGATGGGATGCTGCTGCATCTTATTGTTGAGAGAACATCATTTCCTAAGAGATAAAATTATTGAATGGAATGTTGAAGAACCGATTTTGCACGAACTTCATTATATCTCCACTTATAAGTTCGAATGTATATTATACGTCATTTCTCCTTAAAGATCAGTCATTTCCAAAATTTTATTTGTGATAACTATCATACTTTCAATAGTTCTGTTGTTAGGATGATTGCATAGGAACCAGCTCCACTACCTCAATATCTGAAAGTGATGTGCTTGAAAATTTATCGTATAATATTCGTGAATCTGCAGTTCTTTTTATCTCTAGATAATATGATCCTCTACATACAATCTCATGAGTCTGGGTCACCTGTAGGCATCAGTATCTACTGTATTGTACGAGTATATCATTGAGCTAATGGGTTGGAAAGATTAGATTTTAATATTAAGTTGGGTTGGTTACAGTGTTGGATAACATATTTGACAAGAAATGCTAAAACTAGACATTTGGAACGCCGTATCATGTCAGAGAAATAAAAATTCAGCAAGAATATCCATGATAAAAATTGTATAACCTAACCTATATTTAATATGTCTTTGTCTTCTATAAAAATACATAATCCAGATAAATCTTCTGTCTTGTAACATACAGAGGGCGTTTTGTTTCTAGTCTGTGCTCTCTTTCTGTGTCTCTTAAAAATGATAGAATTCGAAAATGAGCTTCCACCTAGTGAGTTGAGTTGCAACTTCGTCATAAATTTGTAAGCAGCAGTGGTGAGAGAGCCTTGCGATTGCTTTTGTTTTTGAAGGAAGGAGGCAGATTGCCACGATGGGTGGCTTCAAGCAAAAGACTAGTCGTGCGTGGAGCATATTACGAGGGGTGATGAGATTAACGAGAGAGACTAGAAGAAAAATAGAGGGAGAAAGTGTGGTGGTTTGAGAAGGGATTGAGTGGTGGCAAAGAGTGGAGAAATTTGAGGTGTTGGAAA
Source organism: Nilaparvata lugens (assembly GCF_014356525.2). Lineage (NCBI taxonomy): Eukaryota > Metazoa > Arthropoda > Insecta > Hemiptera > Delphacidae > Nilaparvata > Nilaparvata lugens. The sequence goes on from NC_052507.1 coordinate 40,290,884, forward strand.
ATTGTTTGGTGTACGCGCTATGAGGCAGGTAGCGAGTGAACAAAGAATGGTCTATGCTTTTCCCTCAGTTTTTCACTGCGAACCTCGCGTGATGTTTTGGGCCCTTTTCACCTCTCCCTGAAAGTGTGCAGAGGGAAGGGGATGAAATAAGACCCATGGTGGAGTAAGAAGAATGTTGGAGGAAACCGGAAATGGGGAAAAGAATGATGCAAGGTTTGCTAGATGAAGGAGGGCCCGGTCGCAAATCAATTACCGGGAACACGGGAACAGCTGATTGATTGTCGCTCGTCATCCCTGCTCCCCCTTCACGGTTTAGGGGGGGGATGCAGTGCTCCCCCTCACAGACCTCTAAACCTAACCTCCAAGACCGCAACACAGACCCAATAGCTGGCGCGGGAGGGAGCTGAGAACCTCCCTCGTGTCACGTTAACATACACAGCCGTTCCGGATCTGGCACAATTAATGACCCTGTAAAGTCTGATCCTGGGTAATCTATATTACCGGGTATTATGAGGAGAGTCATTCTTCCCATTTGAAAAATCACTGCCACCATCCGACTACAAGTGACGTGATTCGTCCAATCATTTCTCTTTTGCATGCCTTCAGCCCATTAAGCCACGAGTTGCTGGCGGTAAAGTATGAAGAATTGCTGTGACTAATAACAATAACTGAGCTCAGATTCAATCAGAATTCTATTTTTAATCCACACAAAGAATGAGTATTGAGGATTGTAATTTTCATAAAATTTTCAGTAAATGTTCAGCTATCATCGAATCTACGTTGAAATTGTAGTATGTGATTTATTTCTATCTTCTCGTATTTTTATGTCAAATTTGAAAACTGTTCCTAGCTCTTCAGGATTTTTTTTGTATTATGTTGACTGGTAACACAATTAATAGCAATCAGTTCTCCGTAGCATACATTGTACGGGCGTATGCTTGATGGAGGCTCCAATGAAGCAATGAGTTTCAAATTCATAATCACATAGTAGACTTCAACTGCATCGCAATCATTCTTTTATAATCCTCAATATTATATTCAGTTCTTATCTGGCAGTCGATGAGTTCGGTTCGGTGTTTATCAAAGCTGCAAAACAACTCTTAAACGTGTTACAGCGTATCGGCCGGTTCGTTCAACATTGAAGTAACGTTTGAAAGTGAATTTAATAGTTGTGTCTTTCGTGACAAGACTGATGAAAAACGGATGGCTCCATGCTAGGCGTCTCAGAAAAACCCGAAAGAAATTGATAGAAATTTCCAAGACACAATGATCTACTAGAAAGAACAGTTAACGCAAGAAACGCGCATCCTTTTCAACAAGGCGAAGACTAAGATCAAGGAGAAGAAGATGGCCTCCGTATGGACAAACGATGGCCATGTGATGGCTAAAAGGAATCCTTCATCACGTCCATTCCGAGCCAGATGTCTGCTGGTCCTTCAGGACAACACGCTCCCAGCTGCTGACGCCACTGGAGGCGGCGCCGCCCCCACCCCCGCCGACGCACACGATATAGCTGCTCAACCGCCGCCGTCTCCGCCACATACAACCACCGTCAGTCAATAGATAAGTGCTCAAACTCAAGTTAACAACACAATCCAACTATTTATTTCAAATTATACATAAACTATTTATCAAAAAAACAATATATAAATTCAAGATCCAGTTATATAACCGCCAAACAAGAGTTGTCAAACCCATCAATTAAATCAATCAATCAATCAATCAAATCAATTCATTTTCCATTTTTACAATATATACAGAGCATGAAATTACCATAGTTATTGAAATAATTATCATATAACTGAAAAATCCCAATCATACCCTGATGAACATTACAAAAAAATCAAATATATATGGAAAATGATCCCAAAGGGCAGAAAAAAACTACTTAAAATAAAAAAATAGTGCTACAGCTAACAAAGCAAATTAAGAAAGAGCAAAAAACCTAAAAAGACAAGTAAAAGAGGAAAGAGAACTTCAGTATCAGTTCAACATTATTAAAATACTAACAATATTACATTATACACAATAACATTACAAACTGAAATAAAAAATGTCGCACTTACCAGTTGTAAAAAAAGTGTACTACTGTGCAAGCCTGCAGTTCAAACAATATTTTCATAATAACCGGAAACATCTTCATGTATCATATGACTATGTAATAATCTGCAGAAAGTTGTCTTCTGCCTACACCTTTTGATGTCCACAGGAAGCCTATTAAAAAACGTCGGTGCTAGAAAAGTGAAGAATTTTTTGATTGACCCAATCATAGTGCAACGCAGTAAACCCAGTATAAATCTTGTATAAGAGTATGCCATTAGACTGATAGTGATATAACATAAGTAATTGAATTAACTGGTAATTGCTTTAAAGATACAGGGTATATAAGATAACATACAATATAATGATAATGTATGATGTAGTATTGCTGTATGATCTGGATAAAAAGAGCAGTGGACTTTGGTAATAAATTAATGAAACAACTAAGAGTGTTATTTCTGAATTTAACCCAATCATACATAAAGTTTCAAATGATTGTTGTACATTCAAAATTGATCAGAAATTGAATGCAAAACGATCATTAAAGTTACTGGTAGCTAGATAGCTTATGGAAAATTAATTAATATATGAATACTAGGAAAGGTCAATGCCAAATGAGAACAATAGGTTTCTAATCATACAAGATTATATTTTGATAAATCAAAGATTGGTGCAAGATAAAAACTTGAACATACAAAAGTTCTAGAAGTGCAAGTAAAAATATACTGAGTCAAGAATGAATGACAATAATAATTCAATTGATGAAATTCAAAAAATTAATATCTACACTTTAAAATGTGATGTTTTTTTTACATGTGAGCAATCACCAATCAATGTGATGCTAAAGTTTCTTAATACTTCTGAGTTGTAGTTACAAGTAAGTAAAATTTCAAATAAAATAGATGAAAATTATAGTATTGGAAAATATTAAAAAGATTGAGTGTGAAAACCTTCTAATAAAAATTGATATAAGTGATGTTACTGGAATGCAATTTCAACGAGAAATACATGAAACGAATTTTGATTATGAATCAAATTTCATTTCCCTTCCATTTATAAAATGGCAAATAAGTATTTACATTTAGGAAGAAGAATAAGAACAAAGAGAGCATTTATTTATTTGTGCTTACTCAGCCAGCTGTGGGTAGCTGTATTCAGTTGCCAGCAAGCAGCCCTAGGTTTAACACTACTCCACGATGTGATTATTCACTCCAAGTTTCTTTCTTTTCATTTTGTTAAGTGATTTTGAATTTTTCGACATATGAAAATATTTGTATATAAGCTATACTCAAACCCGCTATTCAAGGTAAACTATTTGTTATACTTTTTTATTATATTTAAGGTTGTTCATTCTGAGAGTTGACTAACTTCAAAAGTAATTCACTCAAGTAAAATAGAAATGTTATTATCAATTTGTGTTCATAAATATTATGTCGTATAGTTCATTGGGAAAAGTAATTACCGTATCAATAGTTTTCTTAAGCGTTATAACTGGATTATTAACTTAATGTAAAAGTAGAGTGTATAATTAGACTACGTTACAATTCAAAGGGTTAAAGTCCGAATGTACTAGAGATAATCATTCATACCAATGTAATAATTGAATTGTTCCTTTTAGAAAGATAAGTATTATGTTCAAGATTTAGAAATTATTCTTGGCTGTTTTATTTCACAGCGGTCCATGTTTGTGGCAAACTAATTTACTACTGACTATGGAAGAACGATCCTTGTTAATGCCAAATCAATCCACAATTATGAATAGGAGACAAGGGACTCCAAGTGCATCATACGAGGAACATGTTAAAACGGATATGGAGGATAGGAAATAATTACCAAGCTGTGTTTTCTTTTAAGCAATTATGGAACATCTTTACCAAATACTCTGTGACATAACTCGGTACCGAGGTAATGTGACAATCAAATTATATTTTCCGGCATTGACATTCATGAAAGACTTAAACAAATAAATGGGCCCATCATCAATTTAGAATAAGGTAATTGTCATGTATATGGAATTTTGTAAAGTGGTAATCTTTTTTTTATAATGAATTTCTAAACATTCATTGTGTTTGATTGAATTTTTCCTGAATTCATTCCATTAGATGAGAATACCGAATAATTAGTAATAGGGTTTCCTTGATACTGATTATCAATAATTTATAAATTATTTCAATATTTTTAGAAAATCGTTGTCTCAACAAAATTTTTTTTCAACTCAAAATTTCTTTTCAAAACCCATACGACAGCGATTTCATACAATACTGATAATACAATCTTGAGAGTGACTTATAATGCAGTTAGTACTTATAGTGCAGTTAATGAAAGTATAATTGAATCAAATTGTAAAACATGAATTAATCTTCAAAATTAGATGTAATATTTGAATACTGAGATACTAAAGATAATATGTAATGTTACAAAGATTCTTGTGAGTCCAGATTGGAGAATAGACTTAAGAACAAATTGATTGAGGCTGTTAAAATTGAATTGATTAACTAGAGTTTGTAAAACAGGCTTGGAATTGCTGAACGTGAACATTCATTATAAAAATTCTTACAAAACCAAACAAGGGAATGGAACTAAGAATCACAATAATTGAAGCTGAAAATTGTAAAAAAGATTCTTACAAATCCAAACAAGGGAATGGAACTAAGAAACAAAATAATTGAAGCTGATAATTGTAATCAAAAGTCAAATTGTAATAACTTTGACTAGACTGAAAGATTCACAAAAATTTTATGTACAAAATACATGATAATTCAGGTTTGAGCCAGTGAATGGCAATGTGAAAAAAGTTGCTAAATATCAAAATGACAATGAAGATGGCCTAATGAATAAATGGTCAATAAAATCTGATTTTTAGGTTAACTATTTTGAAAATCAAAAACAGTGGATAATACGTATATGTAAAAGGAAAGGTGAATTAAATACAAAATACTTAGCTCAATGTAAGGTTAGCAGCTTCAAAGTGCCAAGAGATAGGACATGTCCAGGCCAGGACATGTCGATGGGAAGCTGCAGCAGAGGCAGGACTACCAGAGGAGCAAATGCTCTCACGAATCAAGAGAAATATGGAGTTGAGCGAGGATCCAAAATGATGAAGTCGTTCCAAGGGAAGAAAAGCGGCAACAATGTGGCTATTAGTGATTAACAGCTACGACGCAGTAAGTCGCAGTGCAACGTGATGCAACAGCGAGACAATCTTATGTGAAGAACTTGGAGCACAACTTAAATTTGTAAAAAGTGAGTTAGAATTGCAGAACGAATGTTTGAGAGATGCAATTTGATTGAAATTCATTGAAACCTGAGTCCAAAGTAACTTGGAAAAACACTTGAGTAGCCATGAAACATGTAGTTGCAATGCACTGAATTGAAAGTTATGAGAATTTATGACTTCGAAGTTTAAAACTCAAGATTGATTGTTGACTTGATTGAAGACACTTTATAACATTTGAAAAGTGATCTGAAGATTGAGATTGAGTGCAAAAGAACGGCTTCAACTTGAAAAATGCAAAGCTACATGATCTCTGGACAAAGCGAGTTGGAGCAAAAAACGAACGAAGTTTACGAGAGACGAAGCAGGGGGTAAAGCAGTATTGTACAACACAAAACCAAAAAATCAAGCTATAAAAGTTTAGACCTGAAAACAACCTAAATAGGACAATTGACGGAAATCTTTAAAAAATATGCAATGTATTCTAAAGCTATAAATGAAGAAAGAATGACGAAAAACAAGAGCGATCAACAAGTCAGCTGATTAAAGTAAAGTTGGCAGCAGAAGCGCGCCAAGATTCAAAAACTGCCAGCGCGACTACAACTACAAAGAAGCTGAAGTGAAGAATGGACGGCAGACGAAATCTAACAAATGCATTGAATCTCCCCAGTCGTACAGCGTGAAGCTGAAAAATTATAATTTATAATTATGAAAAATTATAATTATTTTTCTAATGGAAAATGCAAGAGATTTTTGATTAGAAGATAATATTTAGAATTCTTTTCCCTGTTACATTTTTGTTAAATCTACGTTAAATCATTTTGTAAGAACTGAATTCAACGTAAATTATGTCACTTGACAATTGACTCGTCTGATTAATGAGTTGATTAAAATGATGATGAGGAGAGAGAGCTTCATAGCTGAGCACTAAAGAGTGAACTTTCGTTTTTATCTCTTTCAATTTGTAACGAATCAAAATACTGGTTATAAATTTGATACTGTAAATATATTTTTCCATTATATTTCTATTCCTGGGAAATCTGCCAATAACTCATATTCAGTAAAATTTTATTGTAATAATGTTTGATAGTTTTGTTTTTCCTCTCTCTTGACAACGAGTCAAATATTGATAATCAGATTCCCTTGAATATATATTTTATTTCACTGGTTCTATCTCTGGAAAGTTCTCAATTAACTTAGGTTTTATTTTTGTTCATCTTTTTTTGTGTACTTGGAATTTTTTAAAATCTTTCAGCTGCTCTGAAATCTATTATTTCCTTCACTTTATATAAATTAATATTCAACTTTCAAGCGGCTTTACATCGTTTTTGTTTTTTTCTAAATTCTAAATAATGTGAGCTGGCCGGTGCACTGATGAGATATAGAAGATGGTCATGGATAAGGATGATCATCTCGAGCGACCGATTATTGACTGTTTTGAGTTCAATAGTATTGTAGATTAGAATGCTTTCAATGATACCAGTGGTGATTGTCGTGGGTCAAATAGTTTTAGGGTGTTGCATCTAAATATTCGTAGTTGCAATAGAAATTTTGACGAGTTATTAATTTTATTGCATGGAAACAAAACCAAATATAGCTGTATTATATTAACAGAAGCCTGGCTTAGAGATGATAGTGACCTTGTGAGTATTGCTTCGTTCCTGCAAAACAGTATCAATCAGTGTGATGGTATTGTCGTATATATCAATGAATTTTTATCAGTAACTAGTAGCCAGCTGATTGTGGGAGGAGTACTGTATTTTATCGCAGCCCGTCTTCATCGCTATCAGTTTTTAACAACAGACTGGAGGATTTATTCAGTCCTGCGACGCTAAATCAATGGAGCTTGAAAATCATTGCCCCAATTCACAAGAAGAGCGTTACCTGGATATCTTATATGAGAATGGGTTTGTAGCATGCATTGATAAAGTAACTCGTCCCACAAGCAATACCTGTATAGATCGCTTTTTCATCTCACTTGCTAAAAACTGCTTTGCTTACTCTTCAATACTGAAGACAGACATAACTGATCACTACATCACATTCCTCAATATCAATTCAAACGATCCAAAAACAAACAACTCTAATCAAAACTACTATACGCAAATAAACTGGCCAAATATAACAGATTCCCTTAAGAACGAAACCTGGCAAAGAGTATTAGAATCAACTGATGTAGATACCGCTTCCATCAATTTCAATTGCAATATACTGGAAATATTGAAGAAAAATACAACTATGTTCACAAAGCAAAAAGCAGAAAGTTCAAGCCTTGGATTTACGGGTGATCTTCTGTCATCCATACGCCGCCTTGACAAACTAGCTAAAGAGGCCAGAGCAAACCCACAAAATGTATGTAACGTTTGAAATTCGGATGGATAAATAAAAATTGCTATTTGAAGAAATTTATAGGTCTAAATGGAATAATAGGCTAATATCGCCAAAGATGATAATGCTTAAAGATTAGATAATATCAGGCATCATGGCTAAATTTACAACAGCCGAATAGAAATGAAAATAATTTCTGCTACCTATATAATATTATATAAAATATTGAAAATTTGAGGTTAGGCGTAAAACATCTACTGATCGGTGACCTAATGATCGACTGAGTCGCATAACGTAGAATCTGACCAAACACCTTGGCAGAAAATTATTGTAACGAAATGGTATTCAACTTGAGGAACCAAAGGTTCCACGTGGCTAATTATTGTAATATAAGAAACAACCTATGATCTGTAAAAAATTACTTTGCATGTAAAAAACGTATTAAAAAACCCAGACAAAAATAATTAAATGTATTAAGGAAGTAGGAGGTTCCTAGGCGCATGAATACTATGATGATTTGCATGCACCAATCAAATGGTAGCAATTGATAGGCGGTAATAGTGAGCCGATTCAAATATATTTGTATATATTTCTACAAATGATAAGAATTTATGAATTATTGTTGTACAGTTTATGTTTTGGATATGGCCCGAAGGCAAATAAATTATTAAAGATGTAACATAAGTAATAATTTGATAGTTAGGTACGGTCTATTTGAGCCATGAATGGCAGAGGAACAGATTATTCAAATTTTATGTAAATTTGGAAATCAGAAATGAAAATTGTAAATTAGAAAAGAGAACTTCCCCACTTGCCTGCCAACCACCACCATGAGATGTCACCAAAAATTATAGAGCGCAATATCTTACTGTACCTTTTAATAACTTAAAGTTAAATTGAATTACTAAATTTTCTCATAAGACTTTGTGATGCTATTGTGAAGCAAGAGTCATTTAAATAATTTTTAATCCCTTGGAAGAGACGACTTCGGCTACAAATAATCCAAGACCACCGGGAGTTTGGATCGCCATCAGCAGCTCATCGAAAATTCCAGCACGTGAGTGAATAATATTTGAAATAGTGATAGGGCGCCCTCAGTGCTTCGAAATGAAATAAGAAATCAAAGCTAGCTCGTCGAAAGGGTTTTATAAATTAAGAAATTGGTAAAAATACTTGCGCAAGTTTAAAGATAGTATAAAAGGTATTTTATTAGATAGTAATGAGTCAATCCATATATCAAAAGATACATCAATCAAAAGAATACTAAGTTCTATGCTGATAATACAATGTTCATATGATCATTAATTTCTATAATATAATTTGCGATAATATAATGTCGCTCTGATTCACTAGATGAATTGATCTATCTATTCCGTCAGGTGCCGAATCTCGCACCCTGAGATAAAAAATATTTATTATAAAGAAATCTATTGGAAACCATAGAATTTAATATATATTTGGATTATTGGTTTGTCAATTTATCATGCTCTGATTTAAGAAATTTATATTTGAAATAGATTGTCCAAGTCGACAAGTATCAGCAAGTTGATATCGAAGCTACATGCAAATAAATGCATATGATCATGAAATGAAAGCACATGGTAGCGTTTCGTGCTATAGAACTTAAAAAATAGTATTAACCTGTGATATTTTATTGATTTTGATTATTGTTTTGTTTTATATTATATATTTCTGTCGCTCTATATATTCTTGCTTTGATTTATTTTTGAGATATTTGTTAATATATGTATCAAATTTTTATGGTGTACGATTCATTTTATTCCTCAATACTATAGGATATAAGTTTTATATATATATTTTATAAGTTACCAGTATTATTGTGAAAGCTCATGTCCGGGCCTATGAAGATTTCAGGGAGATTAATATATCCTAGTAAAACCACGACCAGATTTTTATAATTATTAAAATAACTCTCTTGCTCTACCGATTGACGCCAAGAAGGAGGCTAATCGTTATTAATTATAAAGAATAACGTGACATGTATTAATTAATTCAAAATATAAAATATATAGAAATACACTGAAGTCATTAATCAAACGCGCGAAATTTGATTATTATAAAAATAAAATACAAGAATCTAACGGGGATCCTAGGAAATTCTGGGACATTGTCAACGATGTTGCGGGAGGGCCTGCAGGTGAATCAAAATTTCCCTGGAATGCATTTGAGGGACATAGTAACACTGCACCCCCCTCTTCCGAAGATATCAAACAAATAGGTAATGAGTTCAATAGGTATTATGTATCTCTCGACCCCGCCGGTCCACTTGTGGTGGACGACGCTGACCACGCCGCTGATTCTATGTTGTGGCTGCGACACGGCAGGAGCTTATTGAGGTGGTAGGTAGCATTAAGGGCAACTCGGCGCCGGGCTGGGATAATGTACCGCCAAAATTTATTAAAAACAATATTGCCACTTTGGTTACTCCCTTGCTTCTTATAGTTAACCTCAGTTCCAACACAAATAAATTTCCAAAACCTTGTAAGATAGTCAAAGTGGTACCAATCTATAAATCTGGTCAAAAAAACCTCACATCTAATTACAGACCTAATTCTCTGCTTTGCACCTTATTTAAGATCATTGAAAAATACAATGAAATTACAATAAAAGAGGCTGAGGGATGCAGTGTTGCTAACTACGAAAAAAGATAGTCACATGGTTGCTTGATATTGGTAGGGAGGCATCAGAAGCCCTCATAAACTCGCCTTGTATGTAGATCCTGATTCAAACTCTGTTAACTCCGTTACTGTGATGCAGCACTCTGAAAATTATAATAAGTAATTTAAAAACTTTAGGAGATACAACATAATACTATAGTAATCTTTGATAAAAAACCCACGACATCATGCTCTGTTTATGAAAAAAACGAATAATAATTTATTTTCTTCATCTCTCTATATTCCCAATATTGTAAAAATTAAGTGAGAATTCTGCAGGATTTTTTATTTTACAGTTATTATAGATAGGAAATCTTTCCCCACACACGGACCAATAGTCTATGTGGGGAAATAGTTATTTCCTGAAAATATGTATCATTGAATTGTAATGTGAATGTTTCACTAATGTATTTCTTTATGAATATAAATTGAATTGAATTGAATTATATTGTCCTTCTATTGATCCAATACCACTCAATCATATTTATTATTCCGTGCAGAACAGCCATCAAAGGTCTTCAGCTATTAATTTTCCATTACTACTTGACAAGAATAAGAACAAATCGACAAGAGCTGAAGAGTACAACATTTCTATACGCAGTTTGAAGCAGATGAAATTTGGAAGCCCTGCAGTGGATAGTTGTATATGATAACAACATGACACTGATCTGGACTGAACTCCGAATCAATAATATTGAGTATCGTTATTGAAAAATATCATTTTATTATTGAAAAGAATATCATTATTGAGTATTAGAAAATGTATGAAAAGAGAAAAACCAATGACCTTACTGTAATATTACCAGTGCAACAATCACCCAACAACTTCCCGTGATTCTATTGGTTTTCGATTAATCATTTTCCTGAGGTTATGGACATTGTTTAATAGAGCATTCAACGTTCTGACATTCTCTTAGTTTGCAGCATTAAAATTATAATTCAAAACTGTCAATTATCCCATTTTGTCAGTCTCAATTGAGATTGGAATTGGGATTTATTCGCAACAGGAGATTAGTTACAAACATCATGAATGAAACATAAATTGTATGAATATTGATACATCATAGAAAACTGTACTGGAAATCAAATTTCCTTCTGCACTACCAACGAGAGAGAAACCTTGAGTGCTGGCAGTGAGTCGCAGGATACCACTTGAATGTAATTGTAATTTTGCTTACATATTTTCTATAATATAACCAAATTTTAAATAGCTTTACTATGTCTAATAACCTCCTATATTTTTATATAAGAACATAATCATATATGTCATAGAAATATTCGTAGTGATGTAAATAATGCTAGTATGTATAAGCGAATAAAAAAATTGAAGATGATAAAATATTAAATGTAAGCTGATAAGTAAAATTAATAATAGATATAAAAAATACAAAGTATAGCCTGAATGCATTTTTCAATGAAATGACCTCACTTGAAAAGCTCACTTAATAAATTGAAGAAATATATAATGCTCAAGGAATAAATTGAAAAAAATATTCCCACCATATTTAGTGGTAATTGTATCAATAACATTCATGAGATCTTCCAGAGAGTAATACAGTCACCACCCTTCACTCTCTAATGAAACAATAACAAGGACAATTCTGGGAAACCTGTATTTGTGTTGACTTAGAGAGATGAGAGTGGGTGCAGCCCAATGAAATAAACGTTGAAATACAACTACAGAGTGTAGCTTCGTGGAATAGTAGCAATATAATTTGAAATTTCTCATTAGGAGTGCATGAGAATATCTTATTATTGCATGTATATTTTTTATTGTATGCGGTGTATAATTTGTTAGCCATATTGAAAAAATGTTCTTAACTGATGCAAACAATCAGAACTGATCATTTAAAAAAGGTAGACAATTGAACCTTGAGATGTTTAGGTAGAGACAGGCAGGACATGAGTAAATACTGATTCAGCAGTGGGATGCTAGGACCATTGTGTCCGGATGATGGATAGAGTTTTGATTTGAATTGAACTAATGACCCTTCGGACTGGTTGACGTGTGAGCGGACCTTTGAAAGGCGAAAGCTTTTGTTGTCTGCGAGTCCACTCCATGGACCTCGCTTTAAAGAGCTATCAAGAATGGCCTCTTGTCTCTCACTCTCACCTAACTCACTCACTGATCATGAATCAAGTATTTTCATTGTTATCCTTCTCCTTTTTCCTCTTTCTCTTCTGCTGCTATGTAGTACTTGATTCACTCTGTTCTTAACTCTAAATCATTCTGATTGTGGTCCTAGTTCAATTGTGATACAGGTACACTCCCTCCCTCCCCCAGGCACACTTCATTCCTAATGCGTGAAATTTTTTCAGGTCCCCTGAACTAATCTTTTGTGTCTGTTAAGATATTATGTTACAAAATCCCGATAGCGATAATTGTCAACTATTAAAGAATTTAAGAATTGAGATTAGTCAACTTGATTTGACTTTGGAATATTACAAATGTGTGTTTTTTGTAGGCCTACAGTACTATATTATTTAAAGATGCATGAAATTACTGTAGAATGGAATAGTGAAGCCAATCTAGTCAATCCACTACGTTGACAGCCTTTTAATGTAGTACGTACTTCACAGGTGAGAACAAACATGGTCAAAATTTACATGTATAACGTTTAATTTTGATGAGACGAATTTTTGAATCAATGTATATTACTTGCAGTATCAATATGGATAATTAACAACCATAGTTCTGAGATGTCAATATTCGAAAATCAGATTAGACTAGGAAGAATTATTATTCGTTGGGTTCTTTGAATATTTGAATCGGGTAGATCGTCTAAGTAGACGAGTAGTCTACTTAGTTTGGAAGTTCAAATACTGAGCATCACTATTTTTTGTTTACCTCACGAAAGAATAGGCGATTTCACTTGTGTAAATCCCAACATTTAATCTGAGTAGTCAATGAAATCGATTATTGTTTTCAAGCTGCTTTATTCCATCATCCTTAATATTATGAAGGAGATAAATTCATGCAGAACCATGAAGTAGATTCAGGATCAACAACGCCGTAGCTCAAAATATTGTTCATTAGACCGTCAAAGGATGGATCCTGACGCTAATCAACAAATTTTCATAAGGATAAATTATTGCTGCTTCTAAACTGAGAACACGTAGTCTATGCACCTCGGCTTCACTTTGATTAATTAAGATAGCTTCAGGTTCCTGGGTTCAAGTTTTAGGTGCAGACACTCTCAAATATTACCATCGGATAATAGATAAGAATATAGTGATAGATAAGAAGATAGTCATGTTATTTTGTCTCCAGATAGAACAGAACATGAACTAACTCATCCAACAACTCATCGAACTGTTGTTTGGAAAGCACTTGATGAATATTAATTATATTATAACAATACTTTGTGCAGCATAAATGTTGACTGGTCCTCACTCTCTAGATACTTCAGTTTGGATCACACTCAACGTTCTAGGGGAATTACGAAGTTCAATAATCAAATCGAGCCTTGCCATTTCTACTAAGGAACGTTTTTATTAGAAATTAAAAGCAAACCGTGCCTGATTAAAAAAAATAACAAACTTCGTTTAGAGATTCCTCCATTCTCAGATTTTCCTATGAATATCGTAAATTTCATTCACAATCAAAATAAGGAATCAATTGATTTGAAGAACTCAGGAAATGGAACACAAATCTGGAATAAAACCCAAGATAACTGGAAACTTGGTCTGGAAGAACAGCATTGTAGCTCTGAATACATGAACTGTTCCATTGAAACTCAATCCTATCCTGTATAATCTGTACAATTCCTTTTTCCATGAAATTCTGAACTCAACCACTCCATCGAACCATTTTTTGTCGAATTATTTATCTAATATGATTAACTGGTATCAATGCCCCCTAAATTTTTAAATCTCTCCCAAATTTGAATCTTCTATTGAAAATAAATCATCCTCACGCCCTTTATTGTATCGCTGTGATTCATTTATCCTGTTGAATGGAACTCTCCAATTACGAGACATCTCAGCATGATGTCAAGTACATTTACCAATATTATTATCATTTAATTGATCTGGACGGTTAAGCAACTTTTTTACATAACTCAAGTACTAATTACCGCTCGTCTTGTTATTGTGAGGGCTAACCAAGCTGGCCTCTCAACTAAGAAGAAAAATTAACAATTAATTTTCAATAAGATTGAAATATTGCATAGCCTGGTTCAAATAAGACCCGAGTTCAACTCTTGATTCAGATTAATAATCAACAGTAGTTAATTTTGAACTGGAATGAAATATTGCACCGCCTGAATTTCGCTTGTCTTGTTTTCTTCCTTTTACATATCCGTTTCCCACACCAGCATGCCAGTTTGCATCATTTATACTGTAGTGAGGGCCGAGTTACAATTGCGAATGAGAGCCATTAATGTCCTCGGACAAAATATATAGACATTCACACTCTCACTCATTCTCTTTTGTTTCAAATACAGCCGAGAACAATAGTATCATCCTACTTACAAGCATATTTCAAATTTTAAATTCACTGTTGACGAAGTCACTGCTGATAACTAGTGTATGTTTCCTCTCTCTCTCTTTTCCCGGAATTTTACATATATATTGTTGGATTTTTCTTGCTAAATGTGAGTTAAAAAACGAGCAGTAGAGTTTTATTACTTATTTAATCTTGTATAGTTGATTTTTAGGTTTTGGATGTGGGGTTTGAGATTTTAAACAGTATTCTTACAGTTCTTACCTTCATTAGTATTCAAAAATACGGTTGGATCAATCCAGCCTCATGAGAAGCAATTACAAGTCTCATTATAGAATTCTGTGGTGAACAGAGAATCATAAATAAAACACAAATAATATGTTCTATATGATATAATGCGTGCTACTTTAATTGTAAGTTTTATTGAAGATTTCCAATAAAACGTTTTTTATAACTTTTCGATAGTTCAAGTGAAACACACTGAAAATTCAAAAATGTCAATAAAATAAATGTTTTCCAAATTGTTCATCAGTTCACAGTGAACGACAACTTTTTTATTGTCTTGTTTGATGGTGCTGATTTACTTCCAGCTCATTAGAGATTGATACTAGTGTAACAACCGAAGCAAGTTTCCCATACTATTTCATTGACAAATTCAAGTTATTTGTAATACATTGTAGACATTGACAATTTTAAGCAATTTTATGTCGTTTAGCAGGAAATTTTTCAGTTAAAGTTGATTAATTTAAAATTCATTTATTATCAGATCTCATTATCATATTTTTCATCTTTGAAACTGTGAAATCAAAACATTCAAGCCTGACGACGTGAGTCATTGTGAAGGCCTAATATTTAATTGAAAGCTCAATTCAATATTTTATGAATGTTAACAATAATTAAATGTTTTGTATAGCCACATATAAATGAATTGAATCGAATATGATCCAAAATAATTACAGTGCTGACTTCAAATATAATACAAACACTATTAGACGTAGAACACTCTCTGATTCTACCATAGATCCTCCTTTTAATCAACCACTGATCTAATGGGTAAGGTCCGATGAGCGATTTTAGGGGTTAGCAGTTCACTGAGCGATCCATTGTTTAGAATACCAATAAGGATAGGCAGATGCTTTGAATGAGTGAGCTTGAGTGTCATTAATCATCAGGGACAGTGACGGAAGAAGGCTACAAGCGATGAATGGGTAGTGTCTTGTGTGTACTCGCAATATGATATTATATTGATGATAATGATGATTGAATCAGTAATCAGTACCTACCACCTCCAATAAAAAAGAATCAGTTGTTATTATTATTAGCGTATGGCTTTGAATGGTGGGGAGACCCAAGGGTAGTTCCACATCGCCGTATATAGTCCAAAGTTCCCTAATGGGAAACCGGACACTATGGTTATAGTGAGCACAATACTTTACATTTACACTTTTCACTTCGGAATAAAGTTCATTTTGATGTTAAAAAGTCCAAACATATACAAAACTGAAACAAAACACAAAACCACTAAGCCAAATTTAGAAAATATTAAATTTAGACGATAAATTTAGAGCCGAAAATTTATAGCACGTTACAATTTTGCCATGGCAACCATAGTTGTTAATCAGTTGTTAATCAGATGGAACAGCTTTCAGGTTCGAGCATTTCAAATTCATCTTCAATATCGGGGGCCGAGCTTCGCTCTGGAGTACAAAAGCATAGAAAATTTATCACGAAAGAAGAAATTATAATAACTTTCATACAGAAATGTTCTATCTAATCACAGTAAATTGAGATTAATTCCCGGAGGAATGCAAGAATTTCCCCCACAAAGGCCCAGTTGCACAAAAGCCGGTCAAATTTTAATCCTGATTAACTTCACGTGAACCAAATCAGAGGAGATCATTTCAAAAAGATGGATCTACTGGAATTAATCAGGCTGAAAATAACCTGCCTTTTTGCAACCGGCACTAAGTACCTGATTGAATGATCACAAAAGTTCAACAGCTGAGTCATAATTTTGATATAGTCCCACACACATTTGTGGGGGATATTGGGTGATTGCAACAAATTCTATATTGGACAAACAGGTAGACATTTCCATATCAGGTTTTAGAGAACATATCCAAGCACTAAAATCTGAAAATTATACACAAAAGTTGGCATTTGCTGAACACTTGATAGATTCAGGCCATAATTTTACAGATATAAATTCCAATATGAAAATACTAAATTATGGTAATAAAAGTGTTAAACTGAATGTTGAAGAAGAATTTCATATTCATAGAGCAGCAAAATTAAACAGAGATAAAATAATAAACATAATCCAATTAGACACCAATAACCCCATTTTTGATAGAATCATGCAAATT